>NC_135810.1:33759614-34502114 GCF_964213995.1 Mustelus asterias | reverse complement strand
GAAGAATCTCTCTCTCTTACTCAACGAATGAACGACCACAGTGACCATCACCAGCAACAACGAGCACGAGGAGAGCCACCACACCCAAGAAGGAAGGAAGACCAGAGCCAGAGTATCAGATCAGACCAAAGAACCAGACTACGCAGAGGACTACGGAGACCAACGCACGGATAAAGGCCAATATCTGCCTGGGTACTCGCCAGTCACGCAAAAGCTAAGTGAAGGTCTAGTATTGGACTTGAACTTTAGCATTCTGTAAGATAACTTATTGTTGATTGGGTGGGTGATCAATAATTGTGTGTAAATAAATATTATTGTACTAACAAGAAGTCTACTCGCAATTCTTTGTCCACCGTATAAGGGTTAAGACAGACCGTGCGGCAGGCGCAGCAACAGGATTCTATGATGCTGTAATGTGCAAATTCTACACAGTCACCAAAGGCCGGAATTGAACCCGGGTCCCTGCCACTGTGAGGCAGCAATGCTAACAACTGTGCCACTGTGCTGCTACAAATGGGGACCTGATACCCTGGCAGTGCCCACCCGGGAGACAACAAACCATCCGGGAGTCTCTATCACGACCACAGAACCTCCTGTCTGTACCTCTGATAACCGAGTCCCCTATCACTACCACTCCTCTTCTTCCACCCTCCCCTCTGCGCTCAGTGCCAGAGATCCGGCTGCCGCAGCTTGTCCCAGGTAAGGCATCCCCACAACAGTATCCAAATTGGTATACCTGTTGTGGAGGGGAATGGCCACAGGGAAACCCTGCTCTGCCTGCCCTTTCCCTTTCACTATCTGCAATTTTGTGTTCCCTGTTAACATGTGCAGCTAATGAACGGCATGGCTAGTGTTGTCAGCATGCATCAATTAGGTAAAACAGCAGACAATATAAATTTACCATGCTGCCTGCAATGCAGTGAATGGGTGCAGGTTAATTGTGTACTGTGATCCCAAGCCTGCTTTCAATGGTTATCTAATTTAACCTCCAGCGTGATAAGATATACTTATTTACTGACCATTCCACCATTAACGACAGAATTGTGTGTTAAATGGTAGAATTATCCTGCTCTTATCAAATAGTGTATCTTCTAACTTATGATGATCACCACCAAATATCATTGTGGATATATTCGTTTTTGTTGTCCTTTTTTATGTACTTTAATTTTGCTTCTCTGATGACTCTCCCATTGCTCTGAGTCTTTTGCAAACCAATTTCCTTTATCAACTTTAGAGCTGTCAGGTTGTTGAGTTGTCACTATGCTCCTGTAAGTCACATTTTCCCCAGGCCTGTTTTGACATCCATTTTTAGTGCGGTTTTACACACAGCAAAACACTCTAAACTTCAAATCTTAGTTCTCAGTAGGCATGTTGGGTGCTCTAATGTTCAGCATATGTTTTGTAAATATCTTACAGATTAATTCAATGTACAGCATTGTACATACTCAGAAAGCCCACTGGAAAGGAATGGTATTTAATGTTAAACACAAAATAAAGCCACTATTCTGCGGTGTACATACACAAGTCCCATCATTTATCTCGGGTAAACCAATTAAACTAAAACAAACAAACTAAGGGATAAAGCAACAAAAACAGAAAATGCTGGAGAATCTCAGCAGGTCTGACAGCATCTGTGAAGAGAAAATAGAGCCAACATTTTGAATCTGGATGACCCTTCGTCAGAGCAAGGGATACAGCAAGGAGGGTGGCCTCTTAAAGTGAACTTAAAAAATTAATCCAAAATGTGATTAAGGGGATCAGTAATACACCCCAGTCCCTGCGGAGCCCAACAGGCATGGAAGGCCTTGATGGTGCCCTCAGACACTGCATGCTCCCTCTCCAAGCACACCCAGCTTTGAGTGTAGCCGCGGTAGAGGGGCAGACAGTCGGTGCTAACCACTGTGCCACCATGCCACCCCAATCAATTAGAGATTTCCCATGAAACTCATGGGGATAATCACAAGCATTTCCAATGAGTTACTTGTCAGTTTAAATATTTCCTGTCTGCATGACTATTTACCTCACCCAAAAGTTTCACAAAATAGAATAGCTGAAATAACATACAGACACTCCAATATGCTCACTCGCTTGTAATCCCTCAATTCGAGGATGATGTCTACTCAGGGTTGAGTTTCTGCCATGTGTCAACACAGGAGCATAGGAAACAGCAGCAAGAGTAAGTCATTTCAGCCCCTCTAGCCTGCCCTGTCTTTCAACTCAATGATGGCTTATCATCTAAAATCATAGAATCCTACAGTGAAGAGGGAGGCCATTCACCTCATCGAGTCTGCACCAACCACAATCCCATCCAAGCCCTGTCCCCATAACCCCACACATTTACTCCAGCTAGTCCCCCTGACATTAAGGGGCAATTTAGCATGGCCAATCCACTTAACCTGGTGGAGTTTTTTGAAGAAGTGACCAGAATGGTTGACGAGGGAAGGGCCGTGGATGTCATCTATATGGACTTTAGTAAAGCGTTTGACAAAGTCCCTCATGGTAGGCTGGTGAAAAAGGTTGGATCTCATGGGATAAAGGGGGAGGTGGCTAGATGGGTGGAGAACTGGCTTGGTCACAGAAGACAGAGGGTGGTAGTGGAAGGGTCTTTTTCCGGCTGGAGGACTGTGACTAGTGGTGTTCCGCAGGGCTCTGTATTGGGACCTCTGCTGTTTGTGATTTATATAAACGATCTGGAAGAAGGTGGAACTGGGGTGATCAGTAAGTTTGCGGACGACACAAAATTGGCAGGACTTGCAGATAGTGAGGAGCATTGTCAGAAGCTACAGAAGGATATAGATAGGCTGGAAATTTGGGCAAAGAAATGGCAGATGGAGTTCAATCCTGATAAATGCAAAGTGATGCATTTTGGTAGAAATAATGTAGGGAGGAGCTATACGATAAATGGCAGAACCATAAAGGGTGTAGATACGCAGAAGGACCTGGGTGTGCAAGTCCACAGATCCTTGAAGGTGACGTCACAGGTGGAGAAGGTGGTGAAGAAGGCATATGGCATGCTTGCCTTTATAGGACGGGGCATAGAGTATAAAAGTTGGGGTCTGATGTTGCAGATGTATAGAACGTTGGTTCGGCCGCATTTGGAATACTGCGTCCAGTTCTGGTCGCCACACTACCAGAAAGACGTGGAGGCTTTGGAGAGAGTACAGAGGAGGTTTACCAGGATGTTACCTGGTATGGAGAGGCTTAGTTATGAGGAGAGATTGGGTAAACTGGGGTTGTTCTCCCTGGAAAGACGGAGGATGAGGGGAGACTTAATAGAGGTGTATAAAATTATGAAAGGCATAGATAGGGTGAACGGTGGGAAGCTTTTCCCCAGGTCGGTGGTGACGTTCACGAGGGGTCATAGGTTCAAGGTGAAGGGGGGGAGGTTTAACACAGATATCAGAAGGACATATTTTACACAGAGGGTGGTGGGGGCCTGGAATGCGCTGCCAGGCAAGGTGGTGGAGGCGGACACACTGGGAGCGTTTAAGACTTATCTAGACAGCCATATGAATGGAGTGGGAATGGAGGGATACAAAAGAATGGTCTAGTTTGGACCAGGGAGCGGCACGGGCTTGGAGGGCCGAAGGGCCTGTTCCTGTGCTGTACTGTTCTTGTTTCTTGTTTCTAACTCGCACATCTTTGGACTATGGGAGGAAACCGGAGCACCCGAAAGAAACCCACACAGACACGGGGAGAACGTGCAAACTCCACACAGACAATGACCCAAGCCGGTTATTGAACCTAGGTCCCTGGCGCTGAGGCAGCAGTGCTAACCACTGTGCCACCCTCAGTGCTGTTTTCCTATCCTATCCCATATCCCTTGATGTCTTTAATATCCAAAAATCTATTGATCTCTGTGTTGAACATACAAAATGAATGAACCTCCACAGCCCTCTAAGGTCGAGAACTCCAAGGATTTACCACCCTCTGAATGGAAATAAATTCTTCTGAACTCAGTCCTAAATGGATTACCTGTTATTTTGTGACTGATCCCTGGTTCTAAACACCTTTCAGGCACGGGAACCACCCTTCCTGCATCTACCCCTTTTGAGTTCTGTAAAAATTTTGTATGTTTCAATTAGATCACCTCTCATTCTTCTAAACTCTTGAGAATACAGGCTCAGCCTTTTCAATCTCTCCTCACGGGACAGCCTATCATCCCATGAATTAGTCTTGTGAATTTTCATTGCACCCCATCTATGGCCATCATATTCTTCCTTAGTGAGAGGCAACATGGTTTTGTGAAGGGGAGATCGTGTCTCACGAACTTGATCGAGTTTTTCGAGGAAGTGATGAAGATGATTGATGAGAGTATTGCAGTGGGTGTTGTCTACATGGACTTCAGTAAGGCCTTTGACAAGGTTCCTCGTGGCAGACTGGTGCAGAAGCTGAAGTCGCATGGGATCAGAGGTGAGCTGGCAAGGTGGATCCAAAACTGGCTTGGTCAAAGAAGACAGAGGGTAACAGTGGAAGGGTGCTTTTCTCAAATGAGGGCTGTGACAAGTGGTGTTCCTCAGGGATCAGTGCTGGGATCTTTGCTCTTTGTAATATACATATAAATAACTGATTTGGAGGAAAATGTAACTGGTTTGATTAGTAAGTTTGCGGACGACACAAAGGTTGGTGGATTTGCGGATAGTGATGAGGACCACCAGAGGATACAGCAGGATATAGATCAGTTGGAGACTTGGGCAGAGAGATGGCAGATGGAGTTTAATCCGGACAAATGTGAGGTAATGCAGATACAGATAGGAAATATACAGTAAATGGCAGAATCCTTAAGAGTATTGATAGGCAAAGGGATCTGGGTGTACAGGTCACTGAAAGTGGCAATGCAGGTGGAGAAGATAGTCAAGAAGGCATATGGCATGCTTGCCTTCATCGGCCGGGGCATTGAGTTTAAAAATTGGCAAGTCATGTTGCAGCTTTATAGAATCTTAGTTAGGCCACACTTGGAATATACTGTTCAATTCTGGTCGCCACACTACCAGAAGGATGTGGAGGCTTTGGAGAGGGTACAGAAAAGATTTACCAGGATGTTGCCTGGTATGGAGGGCATTAGCTATGAGGAGAGGTTGGAGAAACTTAGTTTGTTCTCACTGGAACGATGGCGGTTGAGGGGCGACCCGATAGAAGTCTACAAGATTATGAGAGGCATGGACAGAGTGGATAGTCAGAGGCTTTATCCCAAAGTAGAAGAGTCAATTACTAGCGGGCACAGGTTTAAGGTGCAAGGGGCAAGGTTTAAAGGAGATGTACGAGGCAGATTTTTTTTACACAGAGGGTGGTGGGTGCCTGGAACCCATTGCCGGGGGAGGTAGTGGAAGCGGATATGATAGTGACTTTTAAGGGGCGTCTTGATAAATACATGAATAGGATGGGAATAGAGGGATATGGTCCCCGGAAGGGTAGGGGGTTTTAATAAGTTGGGCAGCACGATCGGTGCAGGCTTGGAGGGCTGAAGGGCCTGTTCCTGTGCTGTAATTTTCTTTGTCCATAAGGACACTGTATACAATACTCTAGGTCTGATCTCACCAAGTCTCTGTACTATTGGCACCTCTACTCATGTACTCAAATCCTCTTGCAATGAAGGTCAACATCCAGTTTGTCTTCCTAATCACTTGCTACACCTGCGCGTTAGCTTTCAGTGACTTATTAGCGAGGATACCCAGGTCACATTGGACATCACCATTTCCCAATCTCTCCACATTTAAGAAATACTCTGCACTTTTGTCTTTCCTACCAAAGCAGATAACTCCAAATTTTTCCACATTATATTCTAGCTGCTATGTTCTTATCCATTCTATTACCCTGTCCAAATCCCCTTAAAGCCTCTTTGCATCCTCCTCACAATTTACATTCCCAATTTTGTCCCATCAGCAAACTTGGAAATATTATATTTGATCCCCACATCCAATCACTCATATAGATTGCGAATAGCTGGAATCCTGATCCTTATGATACCCCACTAGTCACAGACTGTAAACCTGAGAACGACCTGTTTATTCTCTGTTAACGAATTCTCAATCCATACAAGTACATTACACCTAATCCTATGCACTCTAATTTTGGACATAGGGATAGCCCAGGAAATTACCGACCGGTGAGTCTAACCTCAGTGGTTGGTAAGCTGATGGAGAAGATCCTGAGGAACAAGATTTATGAGCATTTAGAGAGGTTTAGTATGCTTAAGAATACTCAGCATGGCTTTGTCAAAGGCAGATCGTGCCTTACGAGCCTGGTGGAGTTCTTCGAAAATGTGACTAAACACATTGACGAAGGGAAAGTGGTAGATGTGGATTATATGGATGTTAGCAAGGCATTCGATAAGGTCCCCCATGCAAGGCTTCTCGAAAAAGTGAGAGGGCATGGGATTCAAGGGGCTGCTGCCCTCTGGATCCAGAATCTGGCTTGCCCAAAGGAGGCAGAGAGTGGGTATAGATGGGTCTTTTTCTAAATGGAGGTCGGTCACCAGTGGTGTGCCCCAAGGATCTGTTCTGGGACCCTTGCTGTTTGTCATTTTCATAAATGACCTGGATGAGGAAGTGGAGGGATGGGTTGGTAAGTTTGCCAACGACACGAAGGTTGGTGGGGTTGTGGATAGTCTGGAGGGATGTCAGAAGTTACAGAGGGACATAGATAGGATGCAAGACTGGGCGGAGAAGTGGCAGATGGACTTCAACCCAGATAAATGCGTAGTGGTCCATTTTGGCAGGTCAAATGGGATAAAGGAGTACAATATAAAGGGAAAGAGTCTTAGTACTGTCGAGGATCAGAAGGACCTTGGGGTCCGGATCCATAGGACTCTAAAATCGGCCCCGCAGGTGGAGGAGGTGGTTAAGAAGGTCTATGCTGTGCTGGCCTTTATCAATCGAGGGATTGAGTTTAGGAGTCCGGGGATAATGATGCAGCTATATAAGACCCTTGTCAGACCCCACTTGGAGTACTGTGCTCAGTTCTGGTCGCCTCATTACAGGAAGGATGTGGAAAAGATTGAAAGGATGCAGAGGAGATTTACAAGGATGTTGCCTGGATTGAGTGGCATGCCCTATGAGGATAGGCTGAGGGAGCTCGGTCTTTTCTCCTTGGAGAGACGTAGGATGAGAGGAGACCTAATAGAGGTATACAAGACGTTGAGAGGCATAGATCGGGTGGACTCTCAGAGGCTTTTCCCCCGGGTGGAAATGGCTGCTACGAGAGGACACAGGTTTAAGGTGCTGGGGGGTAGGTACAGGGGAAATGTTAGGGGGAAGTTTTTCACACAGAGAGTGGTAGGCGAGTGGAATCGGCTGCCATCAGTGGTGGTGGAGGCAAACTCAATAGGGTCTTTTAAGAGACTCCTGGATGAGTACATGGGACTTAATAGGATGAAGGGTTATAGGTAGGCCTAAAAAGGTAGGGATATGTTCGGCACAACTTGTGGGGCCGAAGGGCCTGTTTTGTGCTGTAGTTTTTCTATGTTTCTATGACACTAATCTCTTCTGTGGGACCTTACCAAAAGTCTTCTGAAAATCCAAATATACCAGATCCATGCTTCCCTATAACTATTCTGCTAGTTACATCCTCAAACAAACTCCAACAGTTTGGATAAATGTGATTTTCCTTTCATATTGACACTCCCCAATCCTACCATTATTTTCTAAGTCTCCAGTTTACATATCCTTTAGAAATGTTTCTCGTACTTTCCCTACTACTGATGTCTGTAGTTTCTTGGTAATTAATGCCCATTTAAGGGCTTCACCTTACTACCACTGGTATTAAACCAGCAGCAGCTAGGTGACTCACCATGTGCCGAGCACGAAAAGCAAACCTTGGCGTATTTGCTTGTGGACTCTGTAGGGGCAGGAACTCAGTGCACCCAGCATCGGAAAAGAATGGAGTCACTGAAAGCAATCCCACTGCCCTTGCTCCTAGTTCTCCCCAACGCACTCCCTACCCTCACTTGCCTATACCTGGATCCCAGGCCTCAGGTTGGTATTAAATCAGCAGCACCACTGCATCCCCAATGGTCCCGCTGAGTACAGAAGAGTTGCCAGCTTCATTGGCTGATAACTTTTGACGAGCCGGACTCCTGTCCTAAGGGTCCTTGATCCTCGGGGCAGGATCACTACTGGCCTGCGAAATGGCTGAGTGACTCAAGAACCAGCAGGCCTTCCCTAAAAGAGACAACATGGAGGTTTCGTTGGATCCACAACTGGCAGCTGAAGAGAACTCATAGTATTCGTCCATTGACACTATACGTGTTTGCAAAAGCACCATGAAGATAGGATCTGCATATGGTGGGATCCTGGCCAGGAGTGACCTGCAACCAGAGCAGGGGAAATGAGTTGGGTGGATGCTAGTTGGCCGGAACATGAGATCACATACAAGTGCTATGGCAGAGGATTCAATTAAGGACATTGATGGGGTGATTTACGGAGAAAAGCTGATGGTATGTACACAGAAATGATTGGTGCATTGGCTTACCAGAAAACATGTGGAAACTGGGTGAGGAGATATAGAGGAATCCAGCATCAACCTTGCAAAGGACTTTGTTCATAGCTCGGAGCCCACCATTTCCAATGCAGGCATGGTGCCCAAATATGTCACCATCCTTGTGGATCCAGACATGATGCAGCACCTGACTTTATTCCCCTAATTCTGGGGAATAAAGCTGGATAGGTGGTGGAGAGCATTTTAGTGATAGAGATCTTGATACAGTACAGTTTAAGATTGTTATGGACAAAAATAGACAAGTAACAAAAAAAAAGTTTTGAATTGGGGGAAGAGGTGGATTTTAGTAAAATAAGGTAGGATCTGGCTAAGGTTGACTGGGAATAGCTACTAATGGGGAAATCTACAGAAAAGCAGTGGGGGGTGTTCAAAAAGGAAATAGGAAGGGTGCAAGCCCAGCATGTTCCCCTAGGGTGACAGGAAGGAGCAACAAGCCCAGAGAACCATGGATGACAAGAGATATTCAGGATATGATGGG
Source organism: Mustelus asterias (assembly GCF_964213995.1). Classification (NCBI taxonomy): domain Eukaryota; kingdom Metazoa; phylum Chordata; class Chondrichthyes; order Carcharhiniformes; family Triakidae; genus Mustelus; species Mustelus asterias. The sequence goes on along the minus strand of NC_135810.1, from coordinate 34,493,140 downwards.
AAGAAAAAGAAAGGCTTTTAACAGGTACAAGGAGAACAAATCAATCGAGGCATTAATGAAATACAGAAAGTGCAGGGTGGAGCTCAAAAAAGCTATGAGAAAGTAAAGAGGCGATATGAGAAAGCTCTGGCTCGTAAAAGGGAAAATCCCAAGATATTCTATAAGTGTATCAGTGGGAAGAGGATAACCAGGAAAAGTGTAGGGCCCATTAGGGACCAAGGGGTAATCTGTGGGTGGAGCTAGAAGACATTAGTAGAGTGTTGAATGAATACTTCACATCTGTCTTCACCCAAGGGAATGAGGATGAAGGTATGGAATTCAGGGAAAGAGATTGCGAGGTTCTTGAGCAAATTGACATAAGGAAGGACAAGGTGTTGGCAGGCTTAAAAGTGGACAAATCACCAGGTCTGAATGAATTGTGTCCCAGGCTGCTGTGGGAGGCAAGGGAGGAGATTGCACGGGCTCTGATACAAATGTTCAATTCCTCTCTGGCCACAGAGGTGGTGCCAGAGGACAGGAGAACAGCTAGTGTGGTTCTGCTATTTAAGAAGGGTTGTAGAGGCCATCCCCACACCCCCACTAGCCTTCAAACAACCACGCAACCTCAAACAGACCATTGTCCACAGCAAACTACCCAGCCTTCAGGAAAACAGTGACCACGACACCACACAATCCTCCCACGGCAACCTCTAAGACGTGCCAGATCATCGACACAGATACCACCATCACACATGAGAGCACCACCCACCAGGTACACGGTACCTACTCATGCAAGTCGGCCAACGTTGTCTACCTGATACGCTGCAGGAAAGAATGGCCTGAGGCATGGCTCATTGGCGAGACCATGCAGACACTATGACAATGGATGAACGGCACAACGCAACAATCACCAGGCAGGAGTGTTCCTTTCCTGTCGGGGAACACTTCAACAGTCAAGGGCATTCAGCCTCCGATCTTCGGGTAAGCGTTCTCCAAGGCGGCCTTCAAGACACACGACAATGCAGAATCGCCCAGCTGAAACTGATAGCCAATTCTGCACACATGAGGATGGCCTCAACCAGGATCTTGGGTTCATGTCACACTACATGTAACTCCCATCATTTGGCCTGGGCTTGCAAAATCCTACTAACTGTCCTGGCTTGAGACAATTCACACCTCTTTAATCTGTGACTATCCCTCTCTTCACGAAGGAATGCCACTTGTCACAGCCCTCCATTCAGAAACGCACCCTTCCACTGCTACCCTCTGTCTTCTATGACCGAGCCAGTTCTGTATCCATCTTGCCAGTTCACCTCTGATCCCATGTGACTTCACCTTCTGCACCAGTTTGCCATGAGGGATCTTGTCAAAGGCCTTACTGAAATATACAGTAAATGGCAGAACCCTTAAGAGTATTGATAGGCAAAGGGATCTGGGTGTACAGGTACACAGGTCACTGAAAGTGGCAATGCAGGTGGAGAAGGTAGTCAAGAAGGCATACGGCATGCTTGCCTTCATCAGCCGGGGTTTTGAGTTTAAAAATTGGCAAGTCATGTTGACGCTTTACAGAACCTTAGTGAGGCCGCACTTGGAATACAGTATTCAATTCTGGTCGCCACACTACCAGAAGGATGTGGAGGCTTTGGAGAGGGTACAGAAAAGATTTACCAGGAAGTTGCCTGGTATGGAGGGCATTAGCTATGAGGAGAGGTTGGAGAAACTTGGTTTGTTCTCACTGGAGCGACAGAGGTTGAGGGGAGACCTGATAGAAGTCTACAAGATTATGAGAGGCATGGACAGAGTGGATAGTCAAAAGCTTTTTCCCAGGGTGGAAGAGTCAATTACTAGGGGGCATAGGTTTAAGGTGCGAGGGGCAAGTTTTAAAAGAGATGTACGAGGCAGATTTTTTACACAGAGAGTGGTGGGTGCCTGGAACCCGTTGCCGGGGGAGGTAGTGGAAGCGGATACGGTAGTGACTTTTAAGGGGCATCTTGACAAGTACATGAATGGGATGGGAATAGAGGGATATGGTCGTAGTGGGTTTTAGTTAAGTCGGGCAGCATGGTCGATGCAGGCTTGGAGGGCCGAAGGCCTGTTCCTGTGCTGTAATTTTCTTTGTTCTTTGAAGTCCATGTAGACAACATCCACGGCCCTAACCTCATCAATTATCTTCATCACTTCCTCGAAAACCTGATCAAGTTAGCGAGACATAACCTCCCCTTCACAAAACCATGTTGCCTCTCACTAATACATGCACTCATTTCCAAGTGGGAGTAAATCCTGGATATGGATCCTGTCTGCACTTTTATGGGAATCTGTCAGAGATTTTTTTGACCCCAAGATAACAAAAATACATCCTTAAAGTTGCAAAACCAATGCTCAGAGTGGACCGGGCAAACTCAAATCCATTCCTTGCTACTCCAAAAAACAAACTCAACTTCCAACTGAATCCAATTCAAGGTCCTCACAAAGGAGAGAAACAAGATCCAAGCTGACAAGAAAAGGTATTTTACTTCATCTTGGGCTTGATCTGACATTTGATCTTAGCCAAAAGGCCGAGAAGCGATGATACAAAGATGAGTGGGAAAATGAATTGCGTGGAGGATGCGGAAAGTCTGCAGAGAGATTTGGATAGGCTAAGTGAGTGGGCGAGGATCTGGCAGATGGAGTATAACGTTGGTAAGTGTGAGGTTATCCACTTTGGAAGGAATAATAGTAAAATGGACTATTATTTAAATGGTGCAAAATTACAACATGCTACTGTGCAGAGGGACCTGGGGGTCCTTGTGCATGAATCACAAAAACTCAGTTTGCAGGTGCAGCAGGTAATCAAGAAGGCAAATGGAATGTTGGCCTTTATCGCGAAGGGGATGGAGCGGCACGGTAGCACAGTGGTTAGCACTGCTGCTTCACAGCTCCAGGGACCTGGGTTCGATTCCCGGCTTGGGTCACTGTCTGTGTGGAGTTTGCACATTCTCCTCGTGTCTGCGTGGGTTTCCTCCGGGTGCTCCAGTTTCCTCCCACGGTCCAAAGATGCGCGGGTTAGGTTGATTGGCCATGCTAAAAATTGCCCTTAGTGTCCTGAGATGCGTAGGTTAGAGCAATTAATGGGTAAATATGTAGGGATATGGGGGTAGGGCCTGGGTGGGATTGTGGTCAGTGCAGACTCGATGGGCTGAATGGCCTCTTTCTGTGCTGTAGGGTTTCTATGATCTATTCTATGATAAAAGCAGGGAGGTCTTGCAGCAATTGTACAAGGTACTGGTGAGGCCACAACTGGAGTACTGTGTGCAATTTTGGTCCCCTTATTTGAGGAAGGATGTATTGGCCTTGGAGGGAGTACAGAGAAGGTTCACCAGGTGAATACCGGAGATGATACCGGGCGGCACAGTAGCATAGTGGTTAGCACTGCTGCTTCACAGCTCCAGGGACATGGGTTCGATTCCCGGCTCTGGTCACTGTCTGTGTAGAGTTTGCACATTCTCCCCGTGTCTGCATGGGTTTCCTCCGGGTGCTCCGCTTTCCTCCCACAGTCCAAAGATGTGCGGGTTAGGTTGATTGGCCAAGCTAAATTGCCCCTTAGTGTCCCGGGATGCGTAGGTTAGAGGGATTAGTGGGTAAATATGAGGGTTAGAGGGATTAGCAGGTAAATATGTAGGGATACAGGGAGAGGGCCTGGTTGGATTGTTGTCGGTGCAGACCCGATGGGCCGAATGGCCTCTTTCTGCACTGTAGGGTTTCTATGGTTCTATGAGGGGGTTAGCTTATGAGGAGAGATTGAGTAGATTGGACCTGTACTCGTTGGAGTTTAGAAGGCTGAGGGGAGATCTTATAGAGACATATAAGATAATGAAGGGGCTAAACAGGGTAGAGGCAGAGAGATTCTTTCCACTTAGAAAGGAAACAAGAACTAGAGGACACAGCCTCAAAATAAGGGGTGTCAGTTTAGGACAGAGTTGAGGAGGAACTTCTTCTCTCAGAGGGTAGTGAATCTCTGGAATTCTCTGCCCGTTGAAGCAGTGGAGGCTACCTCGTTAAATATGTTTAAGTCACAGGTAGATAGATTTCTGATCAATAAGGGAATTAAGGGTTATGGGGAGCAGGCGGGTAAGTGGAACTAAACCACTATCAGATCAGCCATGATCTTATTGAATGGCGGGGCAGGCTCGAGGGGCTAGATGGCCTACTCCTGCTCCTATTTCTTATGTTCTTATGTTCTTAAACCACTAGGATTCAATTTTTTTTTAACACAGAAATTGAAGCAAAACAGGTTGTCCCCCATGCCACTTTGCACCCCTGGCACAACGAGGATATAGTCGGGTCAAATCTGTGTCTGAATCTTGGAGTAATTAAAGAAACATGCTGAGGGCTACATTCCATTATAACCAATGGACATCCCTGGTTTTTAAAGGATAGCAGGTGACATTCACCTCAGTATTCATGCTGGATCACCCCTGTCAACATGATAAATAGGATCACAAAATCAAAAAGTATGTGCAATGACGAGGGGTAAAGTCTAGGATTAGTGCTGAATTGCAGATTATGACTCTAATTTATTGCACACAGAGAGGCCAAAGCTATGCCAAACAACCTTAAAGATCTGTCAGATGTAGATCTCTCAGAGTAGCAAGATAGAGCAGGGCAAACTGCATTCGGGTAGTTTTCAAACAATTTCCAGCTTCACCAAAATCTCTGCAACAGAAGCTATGAAAAAGCACAATTGCTGGTCGGGGGTGGGTCAGGCCTCAAACAGGATACAACATGCCCCTTCAAGATTAATATGCTCAGCTTTCGTGTCATGATTAAGAAAACATGGTAGTTAGTTCTCAAAAAATGTAGCTAGGTGCTTCCTTCTGCTCCTTTTGGAGAGCTGGTAACATGGACACTACTCCAGCTGACGAAGCTGCATTCTCGATAGTAAGGATTCTTTCCTCAGCTTCACACAGCTTTTTATCAGCGCTCTGCAATTCAGCAACATGAGCATGGAGATTCTGTGCCAGAAAGCTGAGCTTGTCATCTGTAACTTCAATCATATTGGTAATCATCTACAAAGCATTCATTGCTGGGTCGAGAACCCCTCACTGACCAAATTGCCGTATTGAAGGCTTGGCTTCACCCCGGCTGCCTCTGACTACTTCTTTCCATAGAGGATTTTTATGACTTTACGTGGCACCTTGACCCAAAACTGAACCAGAAATCTTCCAGAGACAAAGCAGAGTTTTCACTCCAAGATTAGATACTTGTTAGCTATGCAGCAGGATAAATGAAAGAAATAAAAGATGAATAGCACCAGAACTGGCGGAAATGCAACTATTCCTGTGCTCTCTTCATGTGAACCCCCTACCCAGAGGAGTCATATTTAATCAGCCTAATGGTCTGTTCCATGGCATTTTGTGAATGTTGATCACATGTGTATGGGTTGTGTACTGGAGTCAAAATATACTGTTTATCATCCAGCGGTCACACTCTGGTTTCTTGTGGCAGCTCAAATGCTGATAATATAATGGACTCGTGCAGAATAAAAGCATCATGCTGCCAGCATACTGAGCACTGAACTGTATGATGTGCTGAGTATAGTTGAGAGAGTGGTATCCCTCCCCATAGCAGTATGTTGCTAAATTAAAAGTGTCACCTACAAAGTGGTGTGTGTAAAGTCAATGGCACCCTACATAATAGGGAAACATGTCATCTTGACAAAGCCACATGTTTACAATGCCTGCTTGCTTCTGGCAAGGAAGACTGAAATGCATTTGTCTTGTTTTTCATATAGAGTTCAATGACCTTCCTTAGACAACAGTGCTGCTGCTTACTGTACATACTCCCAGTGCCTATGTGAAAGGGATAGCCAAATTGATGTTCAGCATGGCTAACACCAGGGGTGTGTGTGCTCACAAAGTGGATGCCATTTTGAATGCTATACAACCGAATGAAATGGCCTCTATCTTAAACATTCTCAAGACACATCAGTACACAAACAAAGTAGGCAACTGTACTTTTTCTATCTTTACCACAAAGAACCATCAATGAACATCACTGAAAATTGAGTTCAGATTCTAGTGCAGAAGAGAACAAGAAATTTCTATTTTTCCATTTCCCAATTTTAAAAATCTGATGGAACATCTTCAGCATCCATTAATAGATTAATGAAGGATTCAACATTACATTCAACATTGCACCTAAAATGACCATTGTTAATTCCAACTCTCTTCCCATACCTATGGTGGTGCAGTAAGGCAGACTTTTATCTGTTTCCATAGGTAGTAATTCCCAGAACAGGTCACTAGTCAGTCACCAGGGGCTTATAGTTTGAGGTGCACCACTTCACATCAAGTGTGGCTGACCAGGAGTCTCTCCCACTCTTGGCACCAGTCATTGGCATGTTTAGAAGGATTTGCAGGTTGACACCCAGCCTGTTTGGCCAAGTTATGAACACACATTCCTTGGCCATCAGGTCCTGGAGTGAGACTGAAACCTGGAGCTTCTGGCTCAGAGGAAGGGATACTACCTATTGTGCCACAAGACCTCCTCCTAATATTAATAACACATACTTAATATAAGCCATAGTAAAAATGACAAAAATTGCCATTATGTAGTACCAATCCTATCAATCTACCTTTTGCAATTGATAAATTATATTTCATTACATCAAATTAAGGAAACAAAATTGTTTCAGGGCATTATTTCATTTAACAATATAAAGAAATACCCAACTTTCAATACTAACATTTCAAATTAATAAATCTCAAAGAACTATGTTCTGAGGACTGTATTGTAGTACTAATAGATTTGTTTGACAGTGTACTTTGGAGGTAACAATCTCAGCTTCCATTTATCTGTCATTTGACTTAGTATAGTAGAAAATTAAGCCGGACTATTATGCAAACTTACTTTTGTTCTACAATCGTGGGATCATAGAATTCTGCAGTAATTCGATTTGCATACCAAGAAAAAGCAATTACAGATGCCAATCCTGTGGGGAATAGATTTGCATTAGTCCAGGAAGAATAACTAATTATAGAACTGAAAATCCCTTACGCAACAGGTTAATTTCATGTTATAGATAGCCCATTCAAATAATAGCTTGAAATAAACTTGAATTGAAGGGTTAATGATCATGAGGTGTTCGCCTGAATATAACAATCAGCAGCAAATGATTGGCACTACACTTACACTCGCCCATGCATATTCCTCAGGCTTTGGCACCATGATTTGCTGTAACTGAAGAGCTAAAAGAGTGCAGCATCCTTTACAGGGCACTCGTGAACAGTAGTGGTGTGTCCCCTCAAACAATCACATTAAAGAATTCTTACCAGGACATGCAGAGTCTAAACCTGGAAGTGTAAGTTAGAACATTTAATTCAATGTAAAATCATAACCACAAAGCAAGATAGAGAGAAATAAAGATGAGATTAAGAGATAAAAAGGATAGAAAGTCAAACTAAGAAAATATTTTTACAAATCACCTAATCTGAAGGAATGACACTCCACTTGTCAAAGTAAATGTTCAGAGCCACAGGGGTAGTTTTGCAATAATTAAGAATTAGCACAGAATTAAAAATTCACTTACAATTCATTGGGGAAGCCTAACCTTTTCTACTGTGGTTAGTGGATATCTAATAGGTAAGAGGACAACCTCACAACATTCTTTGTATGTGACTGGCAACACTCAGTGAAATATTGCTAGAGTAAAACTTGTGGAGGAGCAGAACAATCTGCACAGCAACTTCCCGATTTCCATGCTTAATGGTGAATACGCAGATACTGGAAGTCATTGTTTGGATGAAAGTTCGTAGAAATGAAACATTGGCCTGGATTTCCATCCTTGAGATGGGCAGCAGGAACTGGGAACACTCTCAGCTTGGCCTACTCATCTTGGAAGAAAGCAAAAGTGGGATTTTCATTGCTTGGGGCCAAGTGCAATCTGGAGTTGGCCTAGGAGACCCAGCAAAAATGTGGAGGCAGCTATAAGGGGCTGTCAGGTATAGAGGCAGCTGCTTAAGACCCATGTTGATGCACTGAGACATTAGACATAAAGACCCTCCATCCTTCAGCCCTCACATCTTTGTCACCCTCCAAATACTCCCCATGCTCCATCCATGCCACCTCATGGACCCACTTCTATGATGCTTCCTGCCCCCCACCAAGCTCTGTCCTCCAACCCACTCCCATTGTCCTTAAGCCCCCATGTCAAGCCCATTGACCCACTGTACATTTTTTAGAACTAATTAACTCTATCAAGTGTAGTGGGAGGTATAACAAAGCTATGAAAAAGTAATTTGTTAATAACTTTCTCCAATATTGAAAAAGAGTCTGCATGACAAGATAATAGAAATGTCAATCATCCAGGCCCATTTAAGAATCAAAAACCACAAACCATAAACCCTTGAGACCACTTAACTTTTGCTTCCTCCCACGATCCACAGGTTATGTGGATTGACCATGCTAAATTGCCCCTTAATGTCGCAAGATGTGTAGGTTGGGGGATTAGTAGGGTAAATACGTGGTGTTACAGGGGTAGGCCCTGGGTGGGATGCTCTGTTGAAGAGACAGTGCAGACTAGATGGGCTGAATGCCCTCCTTCTACACTAAGGATTCTATGACAGTTGGGAATCCTGGAATTGGAATGCACCCATCATTGTTAAAGATCTGCTGAGTCAATTAGACGCAGTGAAATTCCAGGACATTAACTCTGCTTCTCTCTTCATACACGCTGTCAAATCTTCCTGTTTTTATGATAGCAATCCAAAGACCTGGACAAAGTATCCAGAGAATGTGACTTCAAATTACATAATAGAAGTTTGAGGATTTGTCTTCTGTTTAAATAAGTTTGGTAAAAAAATAAGAGATTGTCTTAAACAGCCATTCCCCCTTTGCTTCTCCCTCTTTTGTAACCTCCCTCATCCTGACAACCCATTGAGGCCTCTGTTCTCCTCCAATTCTACTTTCCTGTACATTACCTATTGTAATTACTCCACCATTGGCAATTGTTTCTGAGCTGCTTATGCCCTCTGGACTTCCCTCCTTAATTTATCTACCTCTTTATCTCTCTAGCTCCTCTTTTAAGAGTCTCCTTAAAACCTACCTCAAAGATTTTGGTCACTTGCCTGAACTCTGCCTCATTTAGTTCAATGTCATATTTCTTCGATAACACTCCCATGAAGTGCTTTGGCACTTTTTAATACATTAAAGATACGCTGTTACTGTTAATGTCCTTTGGAGAAGACCAGCTGCTTATATTTGACCAGGTCCATATGTAACTTCATTACCATGTTGTTCAGTTGTATAAAATCCATTGCAAATACTACAATTGTTTAAGAAAAAATGCCTTCCACCACCTTCTCAAAGGCATCTAGGGAAAGGCAATAAATGTTGGTCTTGCCATCAATGCCCACTTTCTGAGAATGAATTTTAAAGATGCAGTTTAATAGTTCATGATGTTCTTAATAATCCTGCACAAGATTGACAGCACAGTAGTGACCCTATTTTACAAGTTTGTTACCTCTTAAATAAATTATATTTTACAATTTCATCCTGAGTAAAACACACATTGAAAACCAGCTGAGGATTGGATACAACTCCACTTACACACTCGTGATCATCCTTACCAGAAAAAATGAATAGCATTCCTGCGCAAACGGTAATTTTCCCTTTAATTTTTTCTGAGCCTCCGATTTTTGTGCATTTCATCCCCACCAGTGATAATATGAAACCAAAAAATCCCAGACAAACAGCAGTAATCATGAGACCTCTGCAGACCTGTATGTAGGCTGAATGAGAAAGAAACCAAATATTAGTAAGTTTCAAATGTTCAGTCAGGTATTGGATTATTTACTATTTGTTGTATTAGAAATGAGAATTTACAACAAATTGATGGTGTGAAACATTTTTTCTCTCATATACAATAACCAGTCAGATTTATTTTTAGTCATACACTTGCTCTACTTTCCAAAGAGCAGGACACTGCATGGGCTAAATAGAGTTGGTGAGATGACAAGAGTAAATCAAGAAATAGCAACTACAAAATACCATACTTGGATTTTAAAGAATGAAAGACTAAGTGAAGAAAAGTCCCATGCTTTTAGGTTAGAATAGGAGATAATAAATTTACTTTTTTTTTTGAATTAGCATTTCACTTACAAGAAGAAACCAATATTAAGGATATAAATGTTCAGCACTTGTATCCATACAGGGAGGTTACTGTGGAGTTGCAAGGGACTAGTGACCATGCAAGAGGATTCATTTCCAAATGTATACAGGTAACAAGGAACCTTGGACCATTCTCTATCATGGAGAAGGCAGCAACTGACATTTAAATCTTAATGTGAAGTACATAAAAGTCTACAAGTGAGTTTTGGAAAGAATGCAGAGAACATATGAAACATGACATACCATTGGGAGATGGGAAAGGAACTTTCAAAATACTTCTTACCTGTTTATACAGAGCTTATTGAAACAATAATAAAATACAAATTGAAACACAGTACATAGGTAAAGTCAGCCTTGGAAAGAAGATATACAAGAAGCAATTTTCAGGGGGCACAAGGTAACCTGTAAATTGGATTGCAGTCTCAATATTCCACTCCAAACTGGAAATACATTTGTATTAAATGAATGAACACCTATTTAATTTTTAAGGACCCAGCTGCTATCTTCAACAACGTATGCCATTCAGCATCCTACAATAGACCCACAAATTACATGACAACACTTTCATTGTAATACCAAAATCATCCCAGTTAATCGGTGTGTTATGTTGATTCCTAATGCATGGCTTTTTCTTTTTTTAGACAAGTTGGTTGGAGCAACGGGCATTAAAAGAGTACACATGAACAGGAAGAGCTTTCACTGAACATGTGGCATGTTGTACAAGTCTGTGCAGCACCCACCATATCTTCATTCTGTGCCAATTCCCCCTCTCCCAGAGCATAATTCAGATGCAGTCTACTTAAACAAAAGTTTATTCCTGCAATTATAACTCATGACACCTGCTACGAACTGCACTACCAACCTTTCCCACCTACTCCCCCACCACAGTATATTTTTAAACTATGCCTTCACCAAAGCTCTGATAGAAATGTATCAGCATCTTGAGCAACACTTCTGTTGTATATTCATTCCAGGCTGCAGTAGGTTACATTAGCAATGGTGGTACTTCAGTGTGAATATCTAAATCAAGCAGATGCATTCTTCACCACTTCAACAATTTTGTATCCTTCCCGATAAGGCTACAAAATAGGAAGATAGGATGAGCAAGGTTTATCTATTCTGAAAGAATTCTCCAACAGGATCTTTTTTGACTAAATGATTTCTGTTCCCCTGCACCAAGAATCTTTTCCAACATCAGCCCCAGTCCTTTCACTCTTCACCCCAAATACCAACATGGGGTTTTCAGTCAAATCACATTGTTTGGACAAGTTGTTAACTAGACAGTGTGTACCATCTACAAGATGCAGTGCAACAACTCACCAAGGCTCCTTCAACAGCACCTTCCAAATTTACAACCTCTACCATTTTGGGGAGCTGATGGTATAATGGTAATGGCATGGGATTAGGAATGCAGAGGCCCAGACTAATTCTCTGGGGATGTAGGTTTAAATTCCACCAAGGCAGATGGTGGTTTTGAATTCAAGAATAAAATGTGGAATTGAAAACTAGTCTCAGTAATGAAAGCAACCGTTGATTGTCATAGAAACCCATCTGGTTCAGTAATGTCCTTGAGGGAAGGAAATCTGTCATTGTTATCTGGTCTGGCCTAGTGTGACTCCAGTCTTAACTGCCATCTAAAATGATCCAGTTCAAGGGCAATTAGGGATGGGCAACAAATGCTTGCCAGCGATGCCCACACCCCATGAAGGAATAAGAGCAAATTCCAGAGCCTGTTTACAGTATCTTAGCTTTCATTGAAGCTGAAATCATTGGTTCTATTACTGGGGACTCTGCTGCAGCATTCACCAAATTGCATGGTTAACTAGGGCAGCACAGTGGCAAGCACTGCTGTGTCACAGCGCCAAAGACCCGGGTTCAATTCCGGCCTTGGATGACTGTAGAGTTTGCACGTTCTCCCAGTGTTTGTGTGGGTTACCTTCGGGTGCTCCTGTTTCCTCCCGCCGTCTAACGATGTGCAGGTTAGGTTGATTGCCATATTAAATTGCTCTTCGTGTCCCAAAATATGTAGATTAGGAGGATTAGTGGGACAAATAAGTGGGGCTGCAGGGATAGGGCCTGGGTGGGACGATCTGTTGGAAAGTTGGTGCAGACTTGATGGGCAGAATGGCCTCCTTTTGCACTATAGGGATACTATGATTCTAACGGTATTGTCTCAATTTATATTCAATGACATCACAGATGATACACAGCCTCCCCAGTGGATTTTCCAACGAACTGAACAATTACTAGTGCAAAGCAAAAATATCAGGTTTTTCAAGCTTGGCCCTGGAAGTTGGCATCTGTGACCTCTGCAGCAGAGATAGAATATATGCTCACTCTCTGGAGAGGCACACATTATCCTTTCCCCCAGCCCCTGCTCCTCCTGTGCACAGGAAATCTTCCAGTTTCACTTCGTAAACTTCAGTAGCTAAAGTAGGCAGGCTGTCTAATACTACATCAGAGTCATTGCCAGAGTCAGACTGAGTAATGTTGGGCAGATATTGAGAAGTTAGAGGGACTACAACCATAAAATTTGCAGGTAAATCTCTCGAATCACATAATGTTCAGTTAATTAATTATGCAGCCATGATTTCAGGCTGAATCTTGAGGCAGGGCAGGCAAGAAGTCAGCCATTCTGCCATCATATCCAGGTGCCATATTTAAAAGGCGCCTGGACAGCCTTTCAGTCACTGCATCAGAACCTTCAAAGACCATGAAATTGTCAAAGATCAGGCAGCAAGCTCTGGGGACCCCGGTTCAGTGATGCCATCTTAGAGATGCTACTTCTGGTCACTGAGAAATAACATGATGACCACTTTCCAAGGGATGTCCGCAGGAGGCCCTCTCACCTGACCGCAGTGACTCAGAAAGAGTTGGTCAGAGCAGTCAGTGCCCATATTCTCTAATGGAGGACTACTCTGCAGTGAGGAAACAGGTAAATGATTTCAGCTGCTCTGCGAGGACAAGTGAACGTTTCACTCACTCCAAATTCAACCCTGAATATCCCTACAGTGCAAAAGGAAGCCTTTTGACCCATCGAGCTACACTGACAACAATCCCACCCAGTCTCTATCCCTATAAACATAGGCTGAGGGAGCTCAGTCTTTTCTCCTTGGAGAGACGTAGGATGAGAGGAGACCTAATAGAGGTATATAAGATGTTGAGAGGCATAGATCGGGTGGACTCTCAGAGGCTTTTTCCCAGGGTGGAAATGGCTGCTACGAGAGGACACAGGTTTAAGGTGCTGGGGGGTAGGTACAGGGGAAATGTTAAGGGGAAGTTTTTCACATAGAGGGTGGTGGGCGAGTGGAATCGGCTGCTGTCAGTGGTGGTGGAGGCGAACTCAATAGGGTCTTTTAAGAGACTCCTGGATGAGTACATGGGACTTAATAGGAAGGAGGGTTATAGGTAGGCCTAAAAGGTAGGGATATGTTCGGCACAACTTGTGGGGCCGAAGGGCCTGTTTTTGTGCTGTAGTTTTCTATGTTTCTATATTTCTATAACCCCACATAATCCCCCCTGACACCAAGGGGCAATTTAGCATAGTCAATCGACTCCAGCAAATTTAATCCTAACCGCATCAATCTCTCCTCTTACGTCAGTCCCGCCATCCCAGGAATCAGTCTGGTAAAGTTTCTCTGCAGTCCCTCTATCGCAAGGACATCCTTCCCCAGATAAGGAGACCAACACTGCACACAATATTCCAGGTGTGGCCTCACCAAGGCAGCAAAACATCCCTGCTTCTGTACTCAAATCCTCTTGCTATGAAGGCCAACATACCATTTGACTTCTTTACCACCTTCAATGACTGGTGTATGAGGACACCCAGGACTCATTGCACACTCCCCTCTCTTAATTCATAGCCATTCGGATAATAACCTGTCTTCCTGTTTTTGCTACGCAAGTGCATACCTCAGATTTATGATATTATACTGCATCTGCCAAGCATTTGCCCAGTCAGCTTGTCCAAATCACACTGAAGGACCACAGGACCCTCCTCACAGCTCACCCTTCCACCCAGCTTTGTGTCATCTTTGGAGCTATTACATTTAATTCCCTCAGTGAAATCAGTAATATATTTAGTGAATAACTGTGGTCCCAGCACTGATCCTGAGGTAGCCCAAAAGTCACTGCCTGCCATTTATTCCTGTTCTTTGCTGGTGCCAAACAGTTTTCTATCCATCAGGATACACTACCCCCAATCCCATTGATGCGCTATCAATAAGGCGAAAGACTACCAATACAAGTGTAGGCTTTTATTCACAACAGAATCAGGAGCAGATCCCAACAAATAACCGACCTGGACTGAGCAAGGGGGAGGAGACAGCCACCTTTATACTAGGTGCCGAGGGGAGGAACCAAACTGGAAGGGGATGTGTCCAGGTATGACAAACACACACAACGGTGGTCCATATAGGACAAAGGCACAACTGAGGTCCACCACATTCACCCCTTCCTTTAAAAAAAACAACACGGGGGTGAAGCGGAAACAATATTACAAGTCCAGACGAACCGGTGGCTTGATCCGCCGTCGCGATTGTCGTCGTGCAGGTCGCAGAGTCGTCCGAGCAGGGAGCGATGTCGGCCCAGGCTCTGTACAGTGAGCGTCGAGAGAAGGCGCTAGGTGGTGTGAAGCGGACCGATCCGTCGTCCCGTCCAGTCGTCGGGTACTGCGTGGCGACGGCTCCAGCGACTCAAGTGAGCTGTACACAGGGGCGAGAGGAGTGAGCAGTGGCCCTGGTGGCGTATGGGGAACAGTGGGAACCGGAGCTGGGGGGTGGGGGGCCGCAACATCTCAGGGCGCACTACATTGGGGACAGGGACTGAGGGAGCAAGAGGCGTAGCAGTCTCCGAGTGGACAACACCAGGGACCGTGGGGCGGAAGGACGTGGTGACCTCAGGGGCACCCGCGGGAGCCAAGTCACGGACAGAAACCGTGTCCTCCCGCCCATCAGGGTACGCTACATAAGCGTATTGAGGATTAGCGTGGAGCAATTGGACCTCCTCGACCAAGGGATCTGCCTTATGGGTCCGGACATGCTTCCGAAGCAGGACGGGCCCTGGAGACATCAGCCAATCCGGGAGCGAAGTACCCGAGGAGGACTTCCTGGGAAACGAAAACATCCGCTCATGAGGGGTCATATTGGTCGCTGTGCACAAGAGTGACCTAATGGAATGTAATGCGTCCGGAAGGACGTCTTGCCAACGGCTGACTGGAAGGCCCCTAGACCGTAATGCTAATAGAACAGCCTTCCAGACGGTTGCGTTCTCCCACTCTACTTGACCATTGCCCCTGGGGTTATAGCTAGTGGTGCGGCTGGAGGCAACGCCTTTGGCGAGCAGGTACTGCCTCAGCTCGTCACTCATGAAAGAGGACCCACGATCGCTATGAACATAGGCTGGGAAGCCGAACAAGGTGAAGAGCTTGTTCAGGGTCCGAATCACTGTAGCCGTGGTCATGTCCGAGCAGGGGAAGGCAAAAGGGAAACGTGAGTATTCATCAATGATATTCAGGAAATAAACATTGCGGTTAGAGGAGGGGAGGGGGGCCTTTAAAATCAATGCTAAGGCGCTCAAACGCGCGAGTGGCCTTTACAAGGTGCGCCCTACCTGGCCGGTAGAACTGCAGTTTGCACTCAGCGCAGACCCTGCATTGCCTGGTAATCGTCCGGACTTCCTCGAGGGAGAAGGGCAGGTTACGGGACTTGACAAAGTGGAAAAATCTGGTGACACCCGGATGACAGAGGTCATTATGGAGGGACTGTAGCTGGTCTAGTTGGGCGCTGGCACATGATCCACGGGACAGGGCATCTGGGGGCTCATTGAGCTTCCCGGGCCGGTACATTATGTCATATCTGTAGGTGGAGAGCTCAATCCTCCACCGCAAGATCTTGTCATTCTTAATCTTGCCCTTTTGCCTGGTGTTAAACAGGAAGGCAACTGACCACTGGTCCGTAATTAAGGTGAATCGTTGGCCCGCAAGATAATGGCGCCAGTGCCGGACGGCTTCCACGATGGCCTGGGCCTCCTTCTCGACCGAGGAGTGTCGAATGTCAGGGCCTTGTAAGGTCCAGGAAAAGAAGGCCACCGGACGGCCCCTCTGGTTAAGGGTAGCGGCTAGGGCAAAGTCAGACGCATCACTTTCCACTTGGAATGGGATGGATTCGTCCACAGCATGCATCGCGGCCTTCGCGATGTCCGCTTTGATGTCGTCAAAGGCCCGATGGGCCTCCTCTGCCAGGGGAAAAGAGGTCGATTTTAGGAGCGGATGGGCTTTATCCGCGTAACGGGGAACCCACTGGGCAGAGTAGGAGAAGAAGCCCAGGCATCTCCTCAGTGCTTTGAGGGTAGTAGGGAGGGGAAGCTGCATAAGGGGACGCATACGGGCTGGGTCGGGGCCAAGGACACCATTTTCTATCACGTACCCAAGGATGGCGAGGCGGCGTGTCCGGAAAACACACTTCGCCTCATTATATGTGAGGTTCAGGAGAGTGGCTGTACGAAGGAATTTTTGTAGGTTGGCATCATGATCCTGCAGGTCATGGCCGCAGATGGTGATGTTCTCCAGTTACGGGAAACTGGCCCGTAACCCGTGCTGGTCTACCATTTGATCCATGGCCCGCTGGAAGACTGAGACCCCATTGGTGACACCAAAGGGGACTCGGAGGAACTGGTAGAGGCGGCCATCCGCCTCAAAGACAGTATATGGGCGATCCTCCGATCATCGAGAAAACCCTATAGTGCGTGATGCGGTTGACTATGTCCGCGATACGGGGAAGAGGATACGCATCTAGTTGCGTATACCTGTTTATGGTCTGGCTGTAGTCAATCACCATGCGGTGTTTCTCCCCCGATTTAACTACGACCACTTGCGCCCTCCAGGGGCTGGTGCTGGCCTGGATAATCCCTTCCCGGAGCAGACGTTGTACCTCGGACCGAATGAAGGCCCGGTCATCCGCACTATAGCGCCTACTCTTGGTGGCTATAAGCCTACAATCCGGGGTGAGGTTATCAAATAAGGGGGGGGGGGGGGTGATCTTGAGGGTCGAGAGACTGCAGGTGGTGCGCGAGGGGCGCTGCAGTGACGGCGCCTTGCAGACGGAGAGCGGGGGATAAGGGCCATCATACTGCAGGGTGACGCTCCTATGATGGGTGAGGAAATCTAACCCCAGCAGTACAGCTGCACAGAGTCGCGGCAGCACGAGGAGCCGAAAACGCTCGTAGACTGTGCCCTGTACCGTCAGCGTCACCAAACAGCACCCGAGGACCTCCACTGAGTGGGAATTCGAGGCCTTGGAGATGGTCTGGCTCCAGGGTCGCACGGGAAGGGCATATTGACGCACTGTGCGAGGGTGTATAAAACTTACTGCGCTCCCACAGTCGAACAGGTAGTTTTCTGCATGACCATTTACCTTGATCTCCATTATTGACCTGGAGAGTTGATGAGGCTGCGACTGGTCCAGGCAAATCGATGCCACCGTCGAATCTAAGAAGAATCCGTCTTCGTCCCCGTCTGATGACATCACGGATAAAGCTTCCTGCTCAGCGCGTCTTGATGCCAGTCTCAAAGATGGCGATTCCCGCGCTTCCGGTGACCGCATTAAAGATGGCGATTCGCGCGCAGCCACCGCCTGCCTTAAAGATGGCTGCGCCCGCGGAACACACGTGGTGCCACGAGGCTTCGGAAGCGGCTTTGCCCGGCAGACTTTAGCGAAGTGGCCTAGCTTACCGCATCCGGAGCAAATCACGTCCTTCGCCGGGCAGCGATGCCGAGGGTGCTTGGGTAGGCCGCAAAAGTAACATTTGGGCCCCGGCGGAACAGCCGTCGCGGTGGAGCCGTCGATAGAACGGGATGCAGGGAAAGACCCGAGATTGTGAGAGGCCGCTTCTAACATTTCAGCCATCGTGGCTGTTCTTCGGAGATCTAGGTCATCTTGTTCCAGCAGGCACTGCCGGATGTACGTAGACTCAATGCCCACAACGTAGGCGTCGCGGATCAGGTCCTCCGTGTTCTGAGCTGCTGTAACAGCCTTACAGTCACAAGCTCGAGCTAGGACCCGCAGGGCGTGCAGAAATTGGGCGCACGATTCTCCTGGCTGCTGCTTGCGGGTAGTTAGGAGATGTCTGGCGTAAACCATGTTAGGACTCTTTCGGAACTGCCCTTTTAGGAGTTCGATAGCGTCCGCGTATGTAGCAGCGTCCCGGAAGATTCCATAGACAGCTTCGCTTACCCGGGCACGGAGCACGTGGAGTTTAGCGTCGTCGGTGTCGATGGCCGTAGCGGTGCCGATGAATGCTTCGAAGCAGTCCAGCCAATGATCAAATTTATCAGAGGCTCCAACCTCTTGAGGGTCTAATGCTAACTTGTCGGGTTTTAGAAACTGCTCCATGCTGGTCAACTGTTGTGAATAAAATTGATGCGCTATCAATAAGGCGAAAGACTACCAGTCTGCCAATACAAGTGTAGGCTTTTATTCACAACAGAATCAGGAGCAGATCCCAACAAATAACCAACCTGGACTGAACAAGGGGGAGGAGACAGCCACCTTTATACTAGGTGCCGAGGGGAGGAACCAAACTGGAAGGGGATGTGTCCAGGTATGACAAACACACACAACAGTGGTCCATATCGGACAAAGGCACAACTGAGGTCCACCACACCCATGCACTTTAATTTTAAAAGCTCAGCTCTTCTGTGGGACTTTGTCTGAAATCCAATTAAAACACATCCATTGCCATCCCCTCCCCCCCCCCCCCCCCCCCCCCCCCCCCCCACCCCACCTCCACCACATCAACTCTACGAGTTATATCCTTAAGGAATTTCAGTAGATTTGTCAAGCATGATTTCCCTTTCGTAAATCCACCCTGACTCTGTCCAATTCTGCCACTGTTTTCCAAGTGTCTTGGTATAAAATCTTTAATAATGGACTCCAGAATTTTACCTACTACCAACATCACTACTGACATCTATAATTCCCTATTTTCTTTCGGCCTCCTTTTTTAAATAGCGGGATTGCATTAGCTACCCTCGAATCTGTAAGAACTTTTCCATAGTCTATGGAATCTTGGAAGATGACCACCAATGCGTTCACTATTTCCAGGGCCACTTCCTTAGGTGCTCTACAATGTACATTACGAAGCCCTGGGGATTTATCAGCCTTCAATTCCACAACACCATTTCTCCACTAATACCGATTTCTTTCAGTTCCACTCTCTTATTAAACCCTGTGTTCCCCAATATTTCTGATACGTTATTTGTGTTCTTTATGAAGGCAGAACCACGGGCAATACGGTAGCACAGTGGTTAGCACTGCTGCTTCACAGCTCCAGGGACCTGGGTTCAATTCCTGGCTTGGGTCACTGTCTGGGTGGAGTTTGCACATTCTCCTTGCGTCTGCGTGGGTTTCCTCCGGGTGCTCTGGTTTCCTCCCACAGTCCAAAGATGTGCGGGTTAGGTGGATTGGCTATGCTAAAATTGTCCTTTAATGTCCTGAGATGCGTAGGTTAGAGGGATTAGCGGGTAAATGTGTTGGGATATGGGGGTAGGGCCTGAGTGGGATTGTGGTCGGTGCAGACTCGATGGGCCAGATGGCCTCGTTCTGCACTGTAGGGTTTCTATTATGATTCTATGAACCAAGGTTTGTATTTAGTTGGTCACCATTTCTTTGTTCCTCATTATAAGTTCGACTGTTTCTGACTAAAGGACCTATATTTG
The DNA here is from genome assembly GCF_964213995.1 of Mustelus asterias. Classification (NCBI taxonomy): domain Eukaryota; kingdom Metazoa; phylum Chordata; class Chondrichthyes; order Carcharhiniformes; family Triakidae; genus Mustelus; species Mustelus asterias. The sequence continues at coordinate 34,473,300 of NC_135810.1, read as the reverse complement.
TCTTCCAGAAATTTTTCTTCACATACCTATATTTACAGTCAGTTTAAGTTCCCTGCAAGCTTGCTCTCATATTCTATTTTCCCCTTCTTAAATCAATCTCTTGGGCCTCCTTGGCTGAATTCTGAACTGCTCCTAATCCTCAGGTCTGTTGTGTACTTGTTCAATTTGTATGCCTCTTCCTTAGATCCAAAGCTATCTCTAATTCTCTTGTAAGCCATGGCTTACCATCTTAAGTAAGAGGTTTAACAACACCAGGTTAAAGTCCAACAGGTTTATTTGGTAGCAAAAGCCACACAAGCTTTCGGAGCTCTGAGCCCCTTCTTCACCTGAAGAAGGGGCTTAGAGCTCCGAAAGCTTGTGTGGCTTTTGCTACCAAATAAACCTGTTGGACTTTAACCTGGTGTTGTTAAACTTCTTACTGTGTTTGCCCCAGTCCAACGCCGGCATCTCCACATCATGATTACCATCTTAAGCCACCGTTCCCATTTTACTTTTGTGCCAGATAGGAATAAACAATTGTTGCAGTTCACCCATGCACTCTTTGAATGTTTGCCATTGTCTATCCACCATCATCCCTTTAAATAATATTTTCCAGTCCATCATAACCAACCCATGCCTGATATCATTGTAGTTTCCTTTAGTAAGACTCAGGACCCTTGTCTCAGAATCAACTACGTGGCCTTTCTCCGGATGTGCCTGTGGCCTCCCAGAGTCCAAAGACGTGCAGGTTAGGTGGATTAGCTATGGTAAATGTGTAGGGTTACGGGGATAGAACAGGGATGGGGGGGTGGGGGGGGGGGAGGAGGTCTTGGGTAAGATGCTCTTTCAGAGAGTGGGTGCAGACTCGATGGGCCGAATCACCTCTTTCCGTACTGCAGGGATTCTATGATTCTAGAATGGCCTGTTCTCTAGTTGGATGCTCAAAGTATTGGTCCAGAAAACTATCCCGTATACACTTCAGGAATTTCTCCTCCACAGCATTGTGACTAATTCACAGTGCAAGGGGCGGCACGGTAGCACAGTGGTTAGCACTGCTGCTTCACAGCTCCAGGGACCTGGGTTCGATTCCCGGCTTGGGTCACTGTCTGTGTGGAGTTTGCACATTCTCCCCGTGTCTGCGTGGGTTTCCTCCGGGTGCTCCGGTTTCCTCCCACAGTCCAAAGATGTGCCGGTTAGGTTGATTGACCATGCTAAAAATTGCCCTTAGTGTCCTGAGATGCGTAGGTTGGAGGGATTAGTGGATAAATATGTAGGGATATGGGGGTAGGGCCTGGGTGGGATTGTGGTCGGTGCAGACTCGATGGGCCGAATGGCCTCTTTCTGTACTGTAGGGTTTCTATGATTTCTATGAATTCGGTTTATCCAGTCTATGTGCAGATTAAAGTCACCCATAATTATAGATGTTTCTTAATCACATGCATTTTGAATTTCCTATTTAATGCCATTCCCAACATCAACACCACAGTTTGGGGTGGATATAAAATCCCCACTAATGTTTTTCACCCCTCAGTGTTTCACAGCTCTACCCATATACCTTCCACATCATTGGAGCCAATACCTTTCCTCACTATTGCATTAATTTCCTCTTTAACCAGCAGTGCAATTCCACTGCTTTTTCAATTTTGTCTGTTCTTCCTAAATACTGAATAACCATGGATGGGAATTTCCCATCCCTGGTCACCCTGCAGCCATATCTCCACAATTGCGACTATACCATACCTGTTTGCGCGATTAATTAATCCACTTAATTGCGACTGCTCCACGCGTTAAGGCACAAAGCCTTCAGACTCATCTTTTTAACATTGCTTGTCCCATTCCCACTATTTTTCACTGAGGCCCTGTTTCATTCTGGCCCTTAATTTCAGTATAATTTTTTATTCCCCTTTTTATCTTTGGTTTTTATCCTTGATTTCCCCTCCTCTGAGTCCTTGGATAGATTCCCATCCCCCTGTCATTTTAGTTTAAACTGTCCCTAACTACTCAGCAAATAGTGGTCAGCAGGCTGCCTCTGCCTTTGTTGTGGATGCTGGAGAAACACCTAGGTGTAGCAGTAGAATAAGGAAAATTACAAAGTATTGAATGAACACTGGTGGCACAGGTATTCAATTATTGTATTCCCAAATAAATGTTATGTTGCACTGTTTGGAAGTCTCCCAGATTCATTCTTGTTGCTGGTAGTTTTAATGGTCGTGCAAACTCCATCCCTTCCAGGAATGAAGCAAGGGTGGATCTTCCTCTTCTTAATACATGACTGCATCTGGACACATTGCTCTTTGACAAGGATGATGACTGCTGACTGCCATGTGTGACAGGCCTCCCACTCATGATTCTGCTGGTGTCCACTGCCCTCAAGATTCTTTGGATGGACCTTGTCACAGTGGAAAGACTAACCACAGAAACAAATATCTTGCGTTCAGGGAGGATGGAAGTTTGCAGTCACATCCTGGCTACCATTCACCTGCATTCATAGGCATTCAGCGCTGAGATTGGTGCATGCGCAGTGGCCCCGCACTGCTGGCCTCCAGATCGCTGACCTGCCCCACAACCCTCCGAATGGGGGTTGTGGCCTTCTGACCACATCCCCCATCCCCGATTGCTGGCCTCCCGGACCGCCCTGGGCCAACCCCTATCCCCCCCATCCAGATGGTCAGCCCCGAGAAACTAAGTTATCTTGCGCTGACAGACTTTGTCCAGTTATAAAACTCAACGGCTGTGGCTGATCCCTCCCTAAGTCAATAGGACTTTAAACTAGAGATTGGGGGGGAAGGGAAAGTCAGGGAACCAAGAGGTGAAGGAATCAGTGGGAAGCGTAGCTGCTTAGGATTACAAAAAATCACGAAAAGACAGCACTCAGGAGAGGTTACGATAGTCCCCATCTCACAAAATATGACACAGTGTCTGGAAAGGCTCAGTAAACCAAGGTCCACCACACTACGAAAACAAAAAGGGACGGTCAATAGGGAATTAAAGGTGCTATATTTAAATGCCCGCAGTGTCCGGAACAAGATAGATGAGCTTGTGGCCCAGATTGTGACTGGCAGGTATGATGTGGTAGGCATCACAGAGACGTGGTTGCAGGGGGTTCAGGACTGGCAGTTAAACATCCAGGGATTCACAACCTATCGAAAAGACAGAGGGGTGGGTAGAGGGGGCGGGGTTGCCTTGTTAATTAGAAATGAAATTAAATCAATAGCACTAAACGACATAGGGTCAGACGATGTGGAGTCTGTGTGGGTAGAGTTGAGGAACCACAAAGGCAAAAAAACCATAATGGGAGTTATGTACAGGCCTCCTGACAGTGGTCAGGACCAGGGGCACAAAATGCACCACGAAATAGAAAGGGCATGTCAGAAAGGCAAGGTCACAGTGATCATGGGGGATTTCAATATGCAGGTGGACTGGGTAAATAATGTTGCCAGTGGACCCAAAGAAAGGGAATTCATTGAATGTTTACAGGACGGCTTTTTGGAACAGCTTGTGATGGAGCCCACGAGGGAACAGGCTATTCTGGACTTAGTGTTATGTAATGAGCCAGACGTGATAAAAGATCTTAAAGTAAGGGAACACTTAGGAAGCAGTGATCATAATATGGTAGAATTCAGTCTGCAATTTGAAAGAAGGAAGGCAGAATCAGATGTGAAGGTTCTACAGTTAAATAAAGGTAATTACAGGCGCATGAGGGAGGAACTGACAAAAATCGACTGGAAGCAGAGCCTAGTGGGAAAGACAGTAGAACAGCAATGGCAGGAGTTTCTGGGAGTAATTGAGGACACAGTGCAGAGGTTCATCCCAAACAAAAGAAAGGTTATCAGAGGGGGGATTAGGCAGCCATGGCTGACAAAGGAAGTCAGGGAATGCATCAAGGCAAAAGAGAGAGCCTATAATGTGGCAAAGAGTAGTGGGAAGTCAGAAGATTGGGAAGGCTATAAAAACAAACAGAGGATAACAAAGAGAGAAATAAGGAAGGAGAGGATCAAATATGAAGGTAGGCTAGCCAGTAACATTAGGAATGATAGTAAAAGTTTCTTTAAATGCATTAAAAACAAACGGGAGGCAAAAGTAGACATTGGGCCGCTCCAAAATGACGCTGGTAATCTAGTGATGGGAGACAAGGAAATAGCTGAGGAACTTAATAAGTACTTTGCGTCAGTCTTCACAGTAGAAGACATGAGTAATATCCCAACAATTCAGGAAAGTCAGGGGGCAGAGTTGAATATGGTTGCCATCACAAAGGAGAAAGTGCTAGAGAAACTAAAAGGTCTGAAAATTGATAAATCTCCGGGCCCAGATGGGCTACATCCTAGAGTTCTAAAGGAGATAGCTGAAGAAATAGTGGAGGCGTTAGTTATGATCTTTCAAAAGTCACTGGAGTCAGGGAAAGTCCCAGAGGATTGGAAAATCGCTGTTGTAACCCCACTGTTCAAGAAGGGAACAAGAAAAAAGATGGAAAATTATAGGCCAATTAGCCTAACCTCAGTTGTTGGCAAAATTCTAGAATCCATCGTTAAGGATGAGATTTCTAAATTCTTGGAAGTGCAGGGTCGGATTAAGACAAGTCAGCATGGATTTAGTAAGGGGAGGTCGTGCCTGACAAACCTGTTAGAGTTCTTTGAAGAGATAACAAATAGGTTAGACCAAGGAGAGCCAATGGATGTTATCTATCTTGACTTCCAAAAGGCCTTTGACAAGGTGCCTCACGGGAGACTGCTGAGTAAAATAAGGGCCCATGGTATTCGAGGCAAGGTACTAACATGGATTGACGATTGGCTGTCAGACAGAAGGCAGAGAGTTGGGATAAAAGGTTCTTTCTCAGAATGGCAACCGGTGACAAGTGGTGTCCCGCAGGGTTCAGTGTTGGGGCCACAGCTGTTCTCTTTATATATTAACGATCTAGATGACGGGACTGGGAGCATTCTGGCCAAGTTTGCCGATGATACAAAGATAGGTGGAGGGGCAGGTAGTATTGAGGAGGTGGGGAGGCTGCAGAAAGATTTAGACAGTTTAGGAGAGTGGTCCAAGAAGTGGCTGATGAAATTCAACGTGGGCAAGTGCGAGGTCGTACACTTTGGAAAAAAGAATAGAGGCATGGACTATTTTCTAAACGGTGACAAAATTCATAATGCTAAAGTGCAAAGGGACTTGGGAGTCCTAGTCCAGGATTCTCTAAAGGTAAACTTGCAGGTTGAGTCCGTAATTAAGAAAGCAAATGTAATGTTGTCATTTATCTCAAGAGGCTTGGAATACAAAAGCAGGGATGTACTTCTGAGGCTTTATAAAGCACTGGTTAGGCCCCATTTGGAGTACTGTGAGCAATTTTGGGCCCCACACCTCAGGAAGGACATATTGGCACTGGAGCGGGTCCAGCGGAGATTCACACGGATGATCCCAGGAATGGTAGGCCTGACATACGATGAACGTCTGAGGATCGTGGGATTATATTCATTGGAGTTTAGGAGGTTGAGGGGAGATCTGATAGAAACTTACAAGATAATGAACGGCTTAGATAGGATGGACGTAGGGAAGTTGTTTCCATTAACAGGGGAGACTAGGACGCGGGGGCACAGCCTTAGAATAAAAGGGAGTCACTTTAGAACAGAGATGAGGAGAAATTTCTTCAGCCAGAGAGTGGTGGGTCTGTGGAATTCATTGCCACAGAGGGCTGTGGAGGCCGAGACGTTGAGCGTCTTCAAGACAGAAATTGATAAATTCTTGATTTCTCGAGGAATTAAGGGCTATGGGGAGAGAGCGGGTAAATGGAGTTGAAATCAACCATGATTGAATGGTGGAGTGGACTCGATGGGCCGAATGGCCTTACTTCCGCTCCTATGTCTTATGGTCTTATGGTCTTATGGAACACAGCATAATGCCTTTCCTTGATGTAATGCTATGGGGTTCCTTTGTAATGAATTTATTGGTCTGGTTACATGCAAGTGTCTTACTAAGCTGTTGTGTATGTCGAGGCTAGACTGCATCAGAGCTGTGATGTCCGACTTTGTCGAGGGGCAGTGATTGTTACGCAGGGGTGTTAAACACCCCCCAGTTTTATCAGTCTGTTAGACAACATGCCTGATTTCACCATCCAGCAAGGTTGACTGTTACCTGAGTTAGAACCTTTACAAATGGTGTAGAGAGAAACTTCTTTCACTGGCTGCTTCAAATTGATTTTCTGGCGTTTGTCCAATAAACATCCCAGGCTGCTTTTAACGACAGGAGGACAGCTCCTCAAGTTTGTTCCGCTATTCAATCATATCATGGCTGTTGGCGGCCCGCTGGCACAGTGGTTAGCACTGCTGCTTCACAGCGCCAGGGACCCGGGTTCGATTCCCAGCCTTGGGTGACTGTCTGTGTGGAGTCTGCACATTCTTCCCGTATCTGTGTGGGTTTCCGTTCCATGTGCTCCGATTTCCTCCCTCAGTCTGAAAGACCTGCTGGTTGGGTGCATTGGCCACGCTAAATTCACCCTCCGTGTACAGAGTGTGGTGACTAGCGGATTTTCACAGTAACGTCATTGCAGTGTTAATGTAAGCTTACTTGTCATACTAATAAATAAACTTTAAACAAACTCGCAATGTTGTGCTAGCTGTTGACTTAATTTATTTTTCAAACGGAAATAGCCGTACAGCAGAGCATTACTGCTTTTCAAATATGCCAGATACTGCCTGGAATCTCACCTTCTCTGATCGGAACCCCCCCCCTCCACCGCCTCGCCTCGCCTCCCCCCCCCCCCCCCCCCCCTCCGCCCCCCACCTTTAAAACTGCATGGCGAGGTTCCATACTTCACTGGCACTTTAACTTTTAATCCTGCTGTTGATGTCTCCCAGTCTTCTAATATTCGAAGTGTGAGGACCACAATGCTTTTTCAGGATTTTTTTTAAAGTTCTCAATGAAACAAGATTCTGACTCATTACCAATTTTCTTTTTGTAATGGCCTAACTATGTTAGGGGTTGTGGGTTTTAAACAAAATAAATGATGTAGTTTGCACACATAGTTTCAAACTAACAAGAACAGATTCTGACCTATTTTTAAAGCCATGATGTGGAGAGACCGATGTTGGACTGGGGTGGGCACAGTAAGAAGTCTCACAACACCAGGTTAAAGTCCAACAGGTTTATTTGGAATCACAAACTTTCAGAGTGCTGCCCCTTCATCAGGTGAGTACTTTTAAAGCAATCACACAACTACTTAAAATATATAACAGCTGTCTTCAATGACTTTTGCACATACACATGAAGAATGTGGTTGCTCCCATATCCGTTTCAGAATTATACACTGGATTTCCGTATTCTTCCTACTGAAATGAATCACTTCATACTATTATTATAGAACATAGAAAACCTACAGCACAAACAGGCCCTTCGGCCCTCCAGTTGTGCCGAACATGTCCCTACCTACTAGGCTTACCTATAACCCTCTATCTTACTAACTTCCGTGAACTTATCCAAAAGTCTCTGAAAAGACCCTATCGAATCCGCCTCCACCACCACTACCGGCAGCCGATTCCACGCACCCACCACGCTCTGAGTGAAAAACGTACCCCTAACATCTCCCCTGTACCTACTCCCCAGCACCCTAAACCTGTGACCTCTTGTGGCAACCATTACAACCCTTGGTAAAAGCCTCTGAGAATCCACTCTATCAATACCTCTCAATATCTTATACACCTCTATCAGGTCACCTCTCATCCTTCGCCTCTCCAAGGAGAAAAGACCTAACTCTCTCAACCTATCCTCATAAGGCATGCCACCTAATCCAGGCAACATCCTTGTAACTCTCCTCTGCATCCTTTCTATGGCTTCCACATCCTTTCTGTACTGAGGCGACCAGAACTGGGCACAGTACTTCAGGTGGGGTCTGACCAGGGTCCTATACAGCTGCAGCATTATCTCCCGATTTCTAAACTCAATTCCTCTATTGATGAAGGCCAGTATTCCATACGCCTTCTTAATCACAGCCTCTACCTGCGACGCTGCTTTGAGCGTCCTATGAACCCGGACCCCAAGATCCTTCTGATCTTCCACACTGCCAAGCATCTTACCCTTAATATTATATTCTTTCATCCTATTCGACCTGCCAAAATGAACCACCACACACTTATCTGGGTTGAAGTCCATCTGCCACTTCTCGGCCCAGTCCTGCATCTTATCTATGTCTCGTTGAAACTGCTGACATCCCTCTACACTATCCACAACGCCACCAACCTTTTGTGTCATCAGCAAACTTGCCAACCCATCCTTCCACTTCCTCATGCAGGTCATTTATAAAAATCACAAAGAGCAAGGGTCTCAGAACAGATCCCTGGGGCACTCCACTGGTGACTGACCTCCATGCTGAAAAAGACCCATCTACAACCACTCTTTGCCTTCTGTGGGCAAGCCAGTTCTGAATCCACAAGGCAATGTCCCCTTGTATCCCATGCCCCTTCACTTTCTCAATGAGCCTTGCATGGGGCACCTTATCAAACGCCTTGCTGATATCCATATAAACTACATCTACCGCTCTTCCCTCGTCTATGTATCTAGTTACATCTTCAAAAAATTCAATTAGGCTCGTAAGGCATGATCTGCCTTGGACAAAGCCGTGCTGGCTATTTCTGATCATACTATTCCTCTCCAGATGTTCATAAATCCTGCCTTTCAGGATCTTCTCCATCAACTTACCAACCACTGAGGTTAGACTCACTGGGCTATAATTTCCCGGGCTATCTCTTCTCCCTTTCTTGAATAACAGAACCACATCTGCAATCCTCCAATCCTCCGGAACCTCTCCCGACTCCATTGATGATGCAAAGATCATCGCCAGAGGCTCAGCAATCTCTTCCCTTGTCTCCCACAGTAACCTGGGGTACATCCCATCCGGTCCCGGCGATTTATCTAGCTTGATGCTTTTCAAAAGCTCCAACACATCCTCTTTCCTAATGTCCACATGCTCAATCTTCTCAGTCCACTGCAAGTCTGCACTGCAACTACCAAGATCCTTTTCCACTGTGAATACTGAAGTAAAGTATTCATTGAGTACCTCTGCTATTTCTACCGGTTCTATACAGACTTGCCCACTGTCACATTTGATAGGTCCTACTCCTTCACATCTTATCTTCTTGCTCTTAACATACTTGTAGAATGCCTTGGGGTTTTCCTTTATCCTGTCTGCCAAGGCTTTTTCATGACCGCTTCTTGCTCTTCTAATTTCCCTCTTAAGTTCCTTCCTCCTAGTCGTATACTCTTCTAGATTTCTCACATTACCTAGCTCCCTGAATCTTTTGTAGGCTTTTCTTTTCTTCTTGACTAAATTCGTTACAGATTTCGTGCACCATGGTTCCTGTAACCTACCATAACTCCAATCTGCTCCTCCACATCCCTGCTACTATTGGGCGGCCTATAGAAAACACCCAGTAAAGTTATTGACCCCTTCCTGTTGCGAACCTCCACCCACAGAGATTCCGTAGACAATCCCTCTGTGGTGTCCATCTTTTCTACAGCCGTGACACTATCCCTGATCAACAGTGCCACTCCCCCACCTCTTTTGCCTCCTTCCCTGTCCCTCCTGAAACATCTGAAACCCGGCACTTGAAGTATCCAGTCCTGTCCCTGAGATAACCAAGTCTCTGTAATGGCCACTACGTCACACTTCCAAGTAGTGATCCACGCTCTAAGCTCATCCATTTTGTCCACTACACTCCTTGCGTTAAAATAAACACATCTCAACCCTTTGGTCTGAGCGCTCCTCTTCTCCGTCACCTGCATATCCTCCCTCTCACACTGTCTACAAGCCCCTTTTATTTTTAAGTCAACCTCCTCTCTCCCAGTCACCTCATTTTGATTCCCACCCCCCAACCAGAAAGTTATTCTGCATTAACTTTCATCTGCCACTTGTCCACTCATTTGAGCAATCTGTCCATAACCTTTTGATGTTCTACACTATCCTCCTCGCTGTTCACAATGATTCCAAATTTTGTATCATCCACAAATTTGGAAATTTTACTCTTTATACCAAAATCTTAAGTCATTAATATATGTTAGGAAGAGCAAGGGTCCTAACACTGACCCCTGGGGAACTCCACAACAAATCTTCCATTTATCATTCCTCTCTGTTTCTTGTCACTCAACTAATTTCATATACATGCTGTCCCTTTTATTCCCTGGGTTACAACTTTGCTCACAATTCATCTATTCAGCACTTTAGCAAATACCTTTTGGGAGTCCACGTACATCACACAACAGTATTACCCTCCTCAATCCTTTCTGTTACTACATCAAGAAAGTCAAACAAGTTAAACACCCTTAACCAATTGCCCTTAACCAATCCATATTGACTTTTCTTTATTAATCCACATTCATCTAAGTGACCATAAACTTTGTCCCAAATTATCATTTCTAGAAATGTCATCACCACTGAGGTTAAACTCACTGGCCAGCAGTTGCTGGGCTTACCTTTACATCTTTTTTTGAACAAGGGTGTGACATCCAGGGACCTGGGTTCGATTCCCGGCTTGGGTCACTGTCTGTGTGGAGTTTGCACATTCTCCTCGTGTCTGCGTGGGTTTCCTCCGGGTTCTCCGGTTTCCTCCCACAGTCCAAAGATGTGTGGGTTAGGTTGATTGGCCATGCTAAAATTGCCCTTAGTGTCCTGGGATGCGTAGGTTAGAGGGATTAGTGGGTAAATATGTAGGGATATGGGGGGAGGGCCTGGGTGGGATTGTGGTCGGTGCAGACTCTATGGGCCGAATGGCCTCTTTCTGCGCTGTAGGGTTTCTAAGATTCTAAGATTTGCAATTCTCCACCTTTGACAAAAGCCCCGAGTCTAGGCACGACTGCAAAATTATGGTCAGTGCCCCTATTTCCACTCTTATATCCCTCAGTATCCTGAAATACATTTCATCTGGTTCTGGCGCCTTACCAGCTTTAATACAGACAACCTATCCAATGCCTTTCCTTATCAGTTTCAAATTCTTCAAATCTTTGAAGTACCTCTTTCACCATGACCTGGTAAAGACATTTGCAAATAATTTACTCAATATCTCAGCTATGCCTCCTGCCTCTATGTGAAAACCTCTTGTAGGTAGGGGTAGGTTCTGTTCTTGGTTTTTCCAGTAATTTAAAGAAAGGGGTAATTATGAGTGGGAGGCCAGTTTGTTGCAGTCGATGTCGGATGTGGGAGTTCATGGAGTCGCCTAGCCTCCTGGAAGTCCATATCTGCACCAGGTGCGTCGAACTGCAGCTCCTGAGAGTTAGGGAACTGGAGCTGCGGCTCGATTACCTTAATCTAGTCAGGGAAAATGAGAAGTTAATAGAGAGAAGTTACAGGCAGGTTGTCACACCAGGGCCACGAGAGGAAGACACGTGGGTCACGGTTAGGAAGGGTAAAGGTCATGTACCAGAGAGTACCCCGGTGGTTGTCCCCCTTAACAGTAAGGGATGGGTGACAGACAGGAGAGAGGAGGGGAGAGAGCAGTCAGTGATGGGATCCCCTGTGGTTGTCCCCCTCCAAAATAAGTATACAGTTTTGGATAGTGTAGGGGGGGGGGATGACCCTCCAGTGGTAAGCCACAGTGACCAGGTCACTGGCACGGAATCGGGCTCTGTGGCTCAGAAGGGAAAGAGGGGGACTAGGAGAGCAATTGTAGTGGGGAATGCAATAGTTAGAGACACAGACAGGCGGTTCTGTGGGCGCGAACGAAACTCCAGGATGGTAGTCTGCCTCCCTGGTGCCGGGGTCCTGGATGTCTCTGAGCGGGGAGGAAGCATCCTAAAAGGGGCGGGTAACCAGACAGACATCATTGTCCACATTGGTACAAATGACGTAGGCAGAAAGAGCAGGGAGGTCCTGCGAGAGCAATTCAGGGAGTTGGGTAGTAGGCTAAAAAGCAGGGCCTCTAGGGTAGCGATCTCTGGACTACTCCCAGTGCCACGTGCCAGTGAGGCTAGGAACAGGGAGATTGTATAGCTGAAGGCGTGGCTAAAGGACTGGTGCAGGAGGGAGGGTTTCAAATTCGTGGATCACTGGCAAGTCTTCAAGAGAGGATGGCACCTGTACAAGAAGGACGGGTTACACCTAAACTGGAGGGGCACGAATATCCTAGCTGGGAGTTTTGCTAGTGTGGTTCGGGTGGGTTTAAACTAATGTGGCAGGGGGGTGGGGATCAGAACAATAGGTCAATAAGCGTAGAGGCTGGGGACGAGTTTGGGGCTAAGACAAGGCTATCCAAGAGGAAGAGCATTCTGGGGGAGGATGACTTCAGTGGGCCTGGAAGTCTGGAGTGCATCTGCTTCAATGCAAGGGCAAGACAGACGAACTTAGAGCCTTAATGCTTGCGCGGAACTTGGATGTGGTTGCAGTGACAGAGACTTGGTGAAAAGAAGGACAGGACTGGCAGCTGACTATTCCGGGGTATAAATGTTTTAGGCAAGACAGAGAAGGGGCTAGGAGAGGTGGGGGGAGTAGCAATGCTGGTTAGGGAGCATATTATAGCGGTACAGAAGGTGGACAATTTGGAAGAGTCAGGTAACGAGTCACTGCGGGTGGAGCTCAGAAACAGGAAGGGCGCAGTCACTATGCTGGGGGTTTACTACAGGCCTCCCAACAGCCCACGGGAAGTTGAGGAACGGATATGTAAGGAGATTCTGGACAGGTGCAGAAAAAATAGGGTTGTTGTAGTGGGAGACTTTAATTTCCCTCACATAGATTGGAAATCGCTTAGGGCTGGGGGCCTGGACAGGGAAGAATTTATAAAATTGCTCAGTTCTGGCCGCCTCATTACAGGAGGGATGTGGAAATGATTGAAAGGGTGCAGAGAAGATTTACAAGGATGTTGCCTGGATTGGTTGGCATGCCTTATGAGGATAGGTTGAGGGAGCTTGGTCTTTTCTTCTTGGAGGGATGAAGGATGAGAGGTGACCTGATAGAGGTGTACAAGATGTTGAGAGGTATAGATCGGGTGGATTCTCGGAGGCTTTTTCCCAGGGCTGAAATGGCTGCTACGAGAGGACACAGGTTTAAGGTGCTGGGGAGTAGGTACAGAGGAGATGTCAGGGGTAAGTTTTTCACTCAGAGGGTGGTGGGTGAGTGGAATTGGCTGCCGTCAATGGTGGTGGAGGCAAACTCGATAGGGTCTTTTAAGAGACTTCTGAATGAGTACATTGGACTTAATAGGATTGAGGGTTATAGGTAAGCCTGTATATAAGCCTAGGTAGGTAGGGACATGACCGGCGCAACTTGTGGGCTGAAGGGCCTGTTTGTGCTGTATTTTTTCCATGTTCTATGTTCTAAAATGCATACAGGTAGGTTCTTTGGAACAATATGTTGACAGTCCAACTAGAGAGGGGGCTATACTGGACCTAGTACTGGGGAATGAGTCCGGTCAGGTCATCAAAGTTTCAGTAGGGGAACATGTGGCAAATAGTGACCACAATTCTGTAAACTTTAGGGTAGTAATGGAAAAAGATAAGTGTTGTCCTATGGGTAAGGTGCTGAATTGGGGGAAGGCTAACTATAGCCGGATTAGGTGGCTGTTGAGTGGGAGAGGCTGTTCGAGGGTAAATCCACATCTGGCATGTGGGAATCTTTTAAGGAGCAGTTGATAGGACTGCAGGACAGGCATGTGCCTGTAAAGAGGAAGGATAGGAAGGGTAGGATTCGGGGGCCGTGGATAACCAGTGAAATTGTGGATCTAATCAAAAAGAAAAAAGAGGCATACATGAGGTCCAGGCAGCTAAAAACAGATGGAGCACTGGAGGAATACAGAGAAAGTAGAAAAGAACTCAAACAGGGAGTTAGAAGGGCAAAAAGGGGCCACGAAATGTCCTTGGCAGACAGGATTAAGGAGAATCCTAAGGCATTTTATACATACGTTAGGAACAAGAGGGTTGTTAGGGAAAGAATCGGACCTCTCAGGGACAAAGGAGGGGAATTATGCTTAGAACCAAAGGAAATAGGAGAGATCCTAAATGAATACTTTGCATCAGTATTCACAAAGGAGAGGGACATGTTGACTGGTATTGTCTCAGAGAGATGTGTTGACCCGTTAGAAAAAATCTCAATTACAAGGGAGGAAGTGTTAGGTTTTTTAGGAAACATTAAGACAGACAAATCCCCAGGGCCAGATGGCATCTATCCGAGACTCCTCAGGGAGGCAAGAGATGAAATTGCTGGGCCTCTAACAGAAATCTTTGTCTCTTCACTGGACACAGGTGAGGTCCCAGAGGATTGGAGGATAGCAAATGTGGTCCCGTTATTTAAGAAGGGTAGCAAGGATAACCCGGGTAATTATAGGCCGGTGAGCTTGACGTCCGTGGTAGGGAAATTGTTGGAGAAGATTCTTAGAGAAAGGATATATGCGCATTTAGAACTGAATAATCTCATTAGCGGTAGACAGCATGATTTTGTACGAGGGAGCTCATGCCTCACAAATTTGGTTGAGTTTTTTGAGGAGGTGACAAAAACGATTGACGAGGGAAGGGCTGTGGATGTCGTCTATATGGATTTTAGTAAAGCGTTTGACAAGGTCCCTCATGGTAGGCTGGTGCAAAAGGTTAAATCTCACGGGATAAAAGGTGAGCTAGCTAGATGGGTGGAGAACTGACTTAGCCATAGAAAGAAGTTTAACAACACCAGGTTAAAGTCCAACAGGTTTATTTGGTAGCAAAAGCCACACAAGCTTTTGTGTGTCTATACTCTCTGTGGCTTTTGCTACCAAATAAACCTGTTGGACTTTAACCTGGTGTTAAACTTCTTACTGTGTTTACCCCAGTCCAACGCCAGCATCTCCACATCATGATTAGCCATAGAAGACAGAGGGTAACAGTGGAGGGGTCTTTTTCCAGTTGGAGGTCTGTGACTAGTGGTGTTCTGCAGGGCTCTGTACTGGGACCTCTGCTGTTTGTGATATAAATATATAAATGATTTGGAGGAAGCTGTAGCTGGTGTGATCAGTAAGTTTGCGGACGACACAAAGATTGCTGGAGTGGCGGATAGTGATGAACATTGTCAGAGAATACAGCAGGATATAGATAGGCTGGAACATTGGGCGGAGAAATGGCAGATGGAATTTAATCCAGATAAATGCGAAGTGATGCATTTCGGTAGATCTAATGTAAGGGCAATAAATGGCAGAACCATCAGGAGTATAGACACACAGAGGGACCTGGGTGTACAAGTCCACAGATCCTTAAAGGTGACAGCACAGGTGGAGAGGGTGGTGAAGAAGGCATATGGCATGCTTGCCTTTATTGGACGGGGCATAGAATATAAAATTTGGCATATGATGTTGCAGCTGTATAGAACGTTGGTTAGGCCACATTTGGAATACTGTGTCCAGTTCTGGTCGCCACACTGCCAGAAGGACGTGGAGGCTTTGGAGAGAGTACAGAAAAGGTTTACCAGGATGTTGCCTGGTATGGAGGGTCTTAGCTATGAGGAGAGATTGGGTAAACTGGGATTGTTCTCCCTGGAAAGACGGAGGATGAGGGGCGACCTAATAGAGGTTTATAAAATTATGAAGGGCATAGATAGGGTGAACAGTGCAAAGCTTTTTCCCAGGTCGGAGGTGACGAACACAAGGGGTCACAGGTTCAAGGTGAGGGGGGCAAGGTTCAACACAGATGTCAGGGGGACGTATTTTACACAGAGGGTGGTGGGGGCCTGGAATGCACTGCCAAGCAAGGTGATTGAGGTGGACACGCTGGGATCGTTTAAGACTTATCTAGGTAGCCACATGAACAGACTGGGAATAGAGGGATACAAACGAATGGTCTAGTTGGGCACATGAGCGGCGCAGGCTTGGAGGGCCGAAGGGCCTGTTCCTGCACTGTATTGTTCTTTGATTGCTCTCTCCTTGGCTCAATTCCTCCTTTTAGCATCCTTTTCCTACTTACGTGCCTATAGAAGACAATTGCATTTTATGTTGTTTCCAGAATCTTTTCATAGGGTCGCTTTCTTTCCTTTTGGCGGCACGGTAGCACAGTGGTTAGCACTGCTGCTTCACAGCTCCAGGGTCCCGGGTTCGGTTCCCGGCTCGGGTCACTGTCTGTGTGGAGTTTGCACATTCTCCTCGTGTCTGCGGGGGTTTCCTCCGGGTGCTCCGGTTTCCTCCCACAGTCCAAAGATGTGTGGGTTAGGTTGATTGGCCAGGTTAAAATTGCCCCTGAGATGCGTAGGTTAGAGGGATTAGCGGGTAAAATATGTGGGGGTAGGGCCTGGGTGGGATTGTGGTCGGTGCAGACTCGATGGGCCGAATGGCCTCCTTCTGCACTGTAGGGTTTCTATGATGATTCTATGATTTTGCACTTCCCTCTGAACCTTCCGTATTCAGCCTGGTTCTTGGTTTTACTATGCACTTAACATCTGACATAACCAGATCTTCTCTTCTTCATCTCAATCTCTATCTCTTCCACCATACGGTGAGCTCTGGGATTTGGTTGCCCAATTTCTCCCTTCCTGGGAATATAACTAGACTGTACCTGAACTATCTCATCTTTCAAGACAGCAAACTGTTAAGTTACAGATATACCAACAGTATATGCGATGAGCTTTCAAAAGTCTTTAGTAAGGAGGATATAATAGACTTTCGATAATAAGCCATATTTTAGACTCTCATTTCTAAGATTTTTTAGAATGGTTTATTTCTGTAATACATTTGTTGAATTATCATATCTACAATGCTTTGCACCCATAATGATTAAGTTTTTCTGCAGTTTCTACAGAAACTTCAGTTCAGTTATTACTTTTATATTATAACTAATTAATAAACAATATAATGTAAAGTACACAAACTTTCACTCAGCTATTGTTTTGTCATTTTTAAGTTCATTTTACGGTATGTGGGTGTCATTGGCTAGACCAGCATTTATTGCCCATCCCTCATTGCTCTCGAGAAGGTGGTGGTGAGCTACCTTCTTGTAATGCTGCAATCCCCATAGTGTAAGTACACCCACAGTGCTGTTTGGGAGAGAATTCTAATATTTTGACCCAGTGACAGTGAAGGAACGGTGATATATTTTCAAGACAGGACGGTGAGTATCCTGAAGAAAAATTCATATGTACACTGTCATTAAAATATCCTGCTGTCTGAATTAAACTTCAAAGAACAAAGAACAAAGAACAGTACAGCACAGGAAACAGGCCCTTCGGCCCTCCAAGCCTGTGCCGCTCCTTGGTTGACAAGTGTACTCTGAGAGGTTTCCATCGAGAATGCACCAGTTGGTGGTGACTGGCAGTTAACTGCCAAGCCTTGCTTGAAATTTAAACCAGGCAGCTTGACTCTGATTTGTCAAGGCATTGCCCATTTTGGAACTTTTAAATTCTCACCAGGTGGATTCTGCTCTCAGTTATTCATCTCTGTTGTAAAAGATTTCCAATATCTTGCCCAGAGGCCTGGAGGCTTGTTTGGTTGAACGTAACCATTTATTGTCAAACTATATATATATATATATATATACATATATATAGCCAAGGTGGGGCCATGCATGGGTGCTGTCTACAGACAAGCCCCCTTCAGACTCGACTCCACAGTCCATCATCATGTAACTGCCTACAGCATACCGTGGGCGGTATGATTATCTAGTCGCATAATAACCCTTGCTTTCCCAAACACCCTTATACTGCAAAGGCTTGCTACTATCCCCTAAAGGAACATCGCAGCATCCACCTTTCGTTTTCCAAAGAAAATGACCCTTTGACAGAGCAGCGTTCCCTCAGCACTGACCCTCTGACAGTGCAGCATTTCATCTGGCCTGATTTCATTTCAGTTCCTGTAGTCATATATGACATTTCTGAGAATGTGTGTTGTGATATGGAAAAATGTTTCCAGAGTTAGTTAATGGTTAACATTTTCTAGTAGTTTTAATTGAAAACAAATACTGAGTACTCTGAGGAGACGGCAATTCATTTAAGTTGATAAAACAACCTCTACAACATCTTTAGTTCTAGGAATGGTGCAGTGATGTTAGTTTGTGTTGTTTTAGTTCTGTGTGTAGCAGAAGGAGGAGATGTTGAGCTCCTCAAGGAAGACGTGTTTCTTCCATTACAAGTTGGAAAAGTGAAAAGCTGAATTTGGTAGCAAATGTTAAGCCTGATATACTTTACCAGTGTTGACTTCTCTAGTTAAATCAGGCCAGATGATGTATTCTGATTTATTGTTCCTGGGGAGAACATAGACTGTAAAAGAAATGATGCATTTACAGCTATCCTTAAAGAATGAAGTCATTGTTGCTGGATGAACGCATATTAGGTATCCCTTGTAGAAACAGAAAGGCACTTTTTGTATGACAGCTGGTGCTTATTACCAGCAGTGTTGTCACTATTCAAAGGGGACATGCTTCTGTAGAAACTTAATCTTTCAGTTTGGCCAGACAAGATCTTCAAACAATGATGTCAAGTCAGCTAATGCTACAAGTGCTCATTTAATTCACTGAAGACAATTCTCTTCTGCTGGGTTAGAAAATGTTACTAATGTTGGCTGTGTCTTGATATCAACTAGGATTGTTTAGTTCAGTCATTAATTTATAGTCAATAATTGACTGAAGTGACAAATCTACTTTACAAATGTCAAAGTGCTTTATTTAACTTTTTGGAAGACTATAGATTGGAAGAATTTTAGATCAAACATGCATTGCTGAGATTATACTATACTTCATCAACAACTAAACATTTGAAACAGCATAAAGAAATGTATATTTCTTTAATATAAGACTGAGAAACAGACTCTACCGTTATTGAACTAACGTGTGAAAACAGGTTTTGTCTCAGTTAAAAACCAAACAGTAATCGATCTGTGGAATTCACTACCATAGAATGTAGTTGAGGCCAGAATGTTGTCTGATTAAGAAAAAAATTAGATATAGCTCTTGGGACTAAAGGGATCAAGAGATATAGGAGGGAAAGGCGGGGGAAGGGGAAATCAGGATATTGAATATGATGATCAGCCATAATCAAAATGAATGGTGGAGCAGGCTCGAAGGGCCTACTCCTGCTTCTTAGTTTCTATGTAATATTATAATAAACGGTTTATATACACCTCCGTAATAATTTGGGAAATTGCTGATTCCGATGCAAAAATATGCATACCATAGATATGAGAAAGGGAAAGTTGTTGGATGTGATATATTGAAACTGCTGCCATGACTGGATGTCGAAGTGTTTAGCTTGCCATTGTATTATTTAGGCTCTGTAATGTGCTGTACAACTTTGCAGTATCTCCTGCACTGTGTTGAAAAATCTTTCTTGGTAACCAGTATATTTGAGGTTATAGGTAAGTATAGCCAGAGGTCACAGAATCACAGAAGTGTTACAGTGCAGAAGGAGGCCATTTGGCCCATTATATTTATTCTGGCTCTCCAAGTGTTATTCTTCTGCTTTTTCCCCATATTGTTCCTATTCAAATAATCATCTAACACCCTCTTGAATGCTTTGCATGAACCTGCCTCCATCACATTTCCAGGCAGTATATTCCAGACCACTCACTGTGTGAACACCTTCTCTCTCACATCACATTTGCTTCTTTAAATCTGTGCCCTCTCATTCTGGATCCTTTGATGAGTTGGAACAGTTTCTCCCTATCTACTCTATGTTGCACCCTCATGATTTTCAACATCTCTATCAAATCTCCCCTTAGTCTTCTTCTCTCCAAGAAACTCAGCCCCAACCTCTCCAATTTTTCCTTATAACTGAAGTTCCTTATCCCTGGAACGATTCTTGTAAACCTCTTCTGCACTCTCTCTCTTGTGGTCAGGTGACCCACGACCTCCAGGATTGTTACAGAAATATTGATTTTTTTCATGAGCATGAATAAAAACTGCAATGTGAAAGCCAAGTTTAAACCCAGCCAGGCTCTGCAATTTGCAAACAGAGCTGGAACAGTTTTCATGCAGTCAGGCCTTGGACAACCAACTTCCCATCAAAACCAAACAGGCCTGGAACTGCCTGACCAGGTGCTAAAAGCCACATTATTTTAGAATGAACCGTTATTTACACCTCCAATGAACCTGCTTTCTTAGAAGAATGTTACACATTGGTGGCACCCAGCTCAATAGGAGACCAGAGGCATAATGGGACAAGGATTGGACACAAGACACAGAATCTTGGACCAGGTCATGAAGAGAGCAACCTGGAGCCCTCACTCTCTGCATTGTTGCACTTTTTTCAACAGCATCTCCAGAAAGCACTTTCGACTGGCAGCCAAGCAGCATAGCATCTCCAGCTCCTTGAGATATTTGATGATGAGCATCATCAAACTGATCAGACCCAGAAGACCACCCCAGTGAGATGACCAGAAGATCAGAACCAGCCCTATTCAAGCGGGAAAGCCCAAATTGACAACCGGAGATCCTGCAACATTAGCCAACTCTCAAAGACTGAGGAACAGCCTGTCCCAGTCTTGTTGAATGGGTATTACAGTCTTTTCAGATAAACTGTTCAAATACAGTGGAAGGGTACGGATAGGGTGTAGCGAATCCTCGGAAGTGCGTGTTAGAAGTAGGGACTGTTTTCTAAAGTGTCCTGTGAAGAGATTGAGTATTGTTTTTCCTTGATATAGTTACGTTGGACCTCCACCTAACTTTTGTCCACTTGGTCTACCTCTACATGCAAGCACCTGATTTAAAAAGGGTTACTACAAACTGGCCAAGGTTAGTCAGGGTACCACCTTTTCACTTTGCAACATTAATGCATTCACATCCTTCCAATAATGTGGCACCCAGAATTATACACAATATTCCAGCTGATGTATAACCCCTTGCTTTTGTACTCTGTGCCCTATTAATAAAGCCCCAAATACTGTATGCTTTATTAGATGCTCTCTCCACCTGTTCTGCCACCTTCATTGATCTATTCACATGCACACCCAGGTCCCTTTGCTCCTGCACTCCTTTAAGAATTTTACCCCTTATTTTATATTATCACGTTCTTCTTACCAAAATGTATCACCTCAGACTTCTCCACATTAAACTTCATACTACATATATGCCCAGTCCAAATTATCTATGTTCTTTTGAAGTTCTACACTGTTATCCACACAATTTACAATGCTTGTAAATTTTGTGTCATTCACAAACTTTGAAACTGTTTCTTGTACACCAAGATCTAGATCACTAATATATATATCAGTAAAAGCAAGGGTCCCAATACCAACCCATGTGGAACCCCACTGAAAATTATCAATTCTCCATTACTCTCTGCTTCCTATTATTCAGCTAATTTTGTATCCACATTGCTCCTGTTCCTTTAATTCCATGAACTGTAAATTTTCTCACAAGTTTGTGTGAGGCACTGTATTAAATGCCTTTTGAAAGTCCACTTACACCACATCAACAGCATTACCCTCAACAACCCTTTCCAGTACCTCTTCAAAAGAATTCCAATAGGACAGCTAACACAATTTCCCCTTTATCATCGATAGTCACAGGTGAGGTGCCCGAAGATTGGAGAGTGGCAAATGTTGTGCCTTTGTTTAAAAAAGGGCTGCAGGAAAAGCCTGGGAACTACAGGCCAGTGAGCCTCACATCTGTGGTGGGTAAGATGTTGGAAGGTATTTTGAGAGAAAGGACCTACAGGCATTTAGAGATGCAAGGACTGATTAGGGACAATCAGCATGGCTTTGAGAGTGGAAAATCATGTCTCACAAATTTGATTGAATTTTTTGAAGGGGTAACCAAGAAGGTAGATGAGGGCAGTGCAGTTGATGTTGTCTACATGGACTTTAGCAAGGCCTTTGCTAAAGGCCTTGCTAAAGGTGGAGAAGAAGGCATATGGCATGCTTGCCTTTATAGGACGGGGCATAGAGTATAAAAGTTGGGGTCTGATGTTGCAGATGCATAGAACGTTGGTTCGGCCGCATTTGGAATACTGCGTCCAGTTCTGGTCGCCACACTACCAGAAGGACGTGGAGGCTTTGGAGAGAGTACAGAGGAGGTTTACCAGGATGTTGCCTGGTATGGAGGGGCTTAGTTATGAGGAGAGATTGGGTAAACTGGGGTTGTTCTCCCTGGAAAGACGGAGGATGAGGGGAGACTTAATAGAGGTGTATAAAATTATGAAAGGCATAGATAGGGTGAACGGTGGGAAGCTTTTACCCAGGTCGGTGGTGACGTTCACGAGAGGTCATAGGTTCAAGGTGAAGGGGGGGAGGTTTAACACAGATATCAGAAGGACATATTTTACACAGAGGGTGGTGGGGGCCTGGAATGCGCTGCCAGGCGGACAGGTGGAGGCGGACACACTGGGAACGTTCAAGACTTATCTAGATAGCCACATGAACGGAGTGGGAATGGAAGGATACAAAAGAATGGTCTAGTTTGGACCAGGGAGCGGCGCGGGCTTGGAGGGCTGAAGGGCCTGTTCCTGTGCTGTGTTGTTCTTTGTTCTTTGACAAGGTACCGCATAGTAGGTTGTTGCATAAAGTTAAATTTCACAGGTTCCAGGGTGAGGTATCTATATGGATACAAAATTGGCTTCTTGACAGGAGCCAGAGGGTGGTTGTAGAGGGTTGTTTTTCAAACTGGAGGCCTGTGACCAGCGGTGTGCCTCAGGGATCAGTGCTGGGTCCACTGTTATTTGTCATTTATATTAATGATTTGGATGAGAATATAGGAGGCATGGTTAGTAAGTTTGCAGATGACACCAAGATTGGTGGCATAGTGGACAGTGAAGAAAGTTATCTCCAATTGCAACGGGATCTTGATCAATTGGGCCAGTGGGCTGAGTTTAATTTAGACGGAGTTAGGTGGAGTTTAATTCTGACGAGGGAAGAGCGGTAGATGTAGTTTATATGGATTTCAGCAAGGCGTTTGATAAGGTGCCCCATGCAAGGCTCATTGAGAAAGTGAAGGGGCATGGGATACAAGAAGACATTGCCTTGTGGATTCAGAACTGGCTTGGCCACAGAAGGCAAAGAGTGGTTGTAGATGGGTCTTTTTCAGCATGGAGGTCGGTCACCGGTGGAGTGCCCCAGGGATCTGTTCTGGGACCTTTGCTCTTTGTGATTTTTATAAATGACCTGCATGAGGAAGTGGAAGGATGGATTGGCAAGTTTGCTGATGACACAAAGGTTGGTGGTGTTGTGGATAGTGTAGAGGGATGTCAGCAGTTTCAACGAGACATAGATAAGATGCAAGACTGGGCGGAGAAGTGGCAGATGGACTTCAACCCAGATAAGTGTGTGGTGGTTCATTTTGGCAGGTCGAATAGGATGAAAGAATATAATATTAAGGGTAAGATGCTTGGCAGTGTGGAAGATCAGAAGGATCTTGGGGTCCGGGTTCATAGTTCGCTCAAAGCAGCATCGCAGGCGGAGGCTGTGGTTAAGAAGGCGTATGGAATACTGGCCTTCATCAATAGAGGAATTGAGTTTAGAAATCGGGAGATAATGCTGCAGCTGTATAGGACCCTGGTCAGACCCCACCTGGAGTACTGTGCCCAGTTCTGGTCGCCTCATTACAGAAAGGATGTGGAAGCCATAGAAAGGGTGCAGAGGAGATTTACAAGGATGTTGCCTGGATTAGGTGGCATGCCTTATGAGGATAGGTTGAGAGAGCTAGGTCTTTTCTCCTTGGAGAGGCGAAGGATGAGAGGTGACCTGATAGAGGTGTATAAGATGTTGAGAGGTATTGATAGAGTGGATTCTCAGAGGCTTTTACCTCTGAGTGTTTAGGGTGCTGGGGAGTAGGTACAGAGGAGATGTTAGGGGTACGTTTTTCACTCAGAGGATGGTGGGTGCGTGGAATCGGCTGCCGGTAGTGGTGGTGGAGGCGGATTCGATAGGGTCTTTTCAGAGACTTTTGGATAAGTTCATGGAAGTTAGTAAGATAGAGGGTGATAGGTAAGTCTAGTAGGTAGGCTCATGTTCGGCACAACTTGTGGGCCGAAGGGCCTGTTTGTGCTGTAGCTTTTCTATGTTCTATGTTCTAGACAAATGCAAGGTGATGCATTTTGGTAGATTGAACCAGGGCAGGACTTACTCAGTTAATGGTAGGGTGTTGGGGAGAGTTACAGAACAGAGAAATCTAGGGGTACATGTTCATAGCTCCTTGAAAGTGGAGTCACAGGTGGACAGAGTGGTGAAGAAGGCATTCGGCATGCTTAGGTTCATCGGTCAGAACATTCAATACAGGAGTTGGGACGTCTTGTTGAAGTTGTACAAGACATTGGTAAGGCTACACTTGCAATACTGTGTGCAATTCTGGTCACCTTTTTATAGAAAGGATATTATTAAACTAAAAAGAGTACAGAAAAGATTTACTAGGATACTACCAGGACTTGATGGATTGAGTTATAAGGAGAGGCTGGATAGACTGGGACTTTTTTCTCTGCAGTGTAGGAGGCTGAGGGGTGATCTTATAGAGGTCTATAAAATAATGAGGGGCACAGATTGGCTAGATAGTCAATATCTTTTCCCAAAGATAGGGGAGTCTAAAACTAGAGGGCATAGGTTTAAGGTGAGAGGGGAGAGATACAAAAGTGTCCAGAGTGGCAATTATTTCACACAGAGGGTGGTGAGTGTCTGGAACAAGCTGCCAGAGGTAGTAGTAGAGGCGGGTACAATTTTGTCTTTTAAAAAGCATTTAGATTGTTACATGGGTATGATGGGTATAGAGGGATATGGGCCAAATGCGGGCAATTGGGACTAGCTTAGGGGTTTAACAAAAAAGGGTGGCGTGGACAAGTTGGGCCGAAGGGCCTGTTTCCATGCTGTAAACCTCTATGACTCTATTTAGCTGTCCATGCTGGCTCTTCTTAATCAATCCACATTTTTATATTTAATTATCCCAAATAAGTATTTTCAGAAGCTTCCGCACCACTGACGTTAAACTGACTGGGTCTGTAGTTGCGGGACTTATCCTTACAACATTTTTGGAAAAATGGAGTAATGTTTGCAATTCTCCAGTCCTCTGGAACATCCCCTGAGTCTAGGGTAGACTGGACGATTATGGCCAGCACCCCTAAAATTCCCGCTCTCACTTCCTTCAATATCCTTGGATTCATCTTATCCGGTCCAGGTGCTTCATCAAATTTAAATATCGTAACTATTAAACGAGTCTGTTCAACACTTCCTCCTTATCAACTTTGAACCCTTCTAGGGTCTTTGTGAATGTATTTCTTTCTGTTTAATCATTTTGTATTCCTGTTTTCCTGATATCCCTATTTGCCAGTTGAACTAATGGTTTGTTCAATAATACTCCTTGATCCCAAAACTAAGTAATAATCGAGAACACATCCATCTTTATCAATGTCCAACATTGTCCACTGAATACTTATTCTAATTTGGAGGTTCAGCACAACCCTGACAGGCATTCAGGTGAGGGGAGGGGGTGGTTACTCGCAGCCATGGGGAGAGCGGGGACTCGGAGAAAGAGTGAGAATGTAGCAAGGGGAAAATAAATGGGTGGAGGGTTGGTGTGCAGAGTGAGCGGAGATCACCAGATGAGAGAGTGAGGGCTGATGATTTGTCTGTGTGGGTGCATATTGATTTTGCTTGTGCGTGTGTCCGAGAGTGCGAGAGAGAGAGAAAGGTGAGGGAATATATATGTGTGTGGATGTCCAATATGAGAATCCAGGATTCCAGCAGGGCTCTTCTCATTCGAACCAAGGAGCAGCAACACTCCTCCCATTAAAACAACAGAAAGGTAAGATCCAAGTATGTTTTTAATAAGATAACTTGATAATTAATGTAAACATGCACGTGTAAAAATAGATTTCTATAAATTATTTTTGCATGCTTGTACCTTTTGCAGAAACACTCATTTTTTGTCGTTTGGCTCTTCAACATAATGAAATTGTTTCTCAGGGGTTCCATCAGCACTCTTGGGAGGTCAGAAGGTGCAGAAAGTGCAGGGTGGATCTTAGGAAAGCAAAGAGCAAACATGAGAAAGCTCTGGCTGGTAAAAGTAGGGAAAATCCCAAGATATTATATAAATATATCAATGGGAAGAATACAATCAGGGAAAGAGTAGGGCCCATTTGGGACTAAGGGGGTAAACTTTGAATGGAGTCAGAGGACATTTGTAGAGTGTTGAATGAATATTTCACATCTGTCTTCACCCATGAGAATGAAGATGAAAGTGTAGAATTCAGGGAGAGAGAGACTGTGAGGTTCTTGAGAAAATTGGCATAGGGAAGGAAAGGATATTAGAGATATTGGCAGGCTTAAAAGTGGACACCTCCCCAGGTCCAGAAACGTAGAAAGGTTTTCCTCACATCTCCCCTAAACCTCCTGCCCCTCACCTTGAACCCATGTCCTGCCAATATCATCTTGTAGTCCAAGATACTCAGCCTCACTGTTAACCACCTGGCCAATCTTTGCATCAACTTATTAATCCTACCCCTCACATAGTCATGCTTGTCATTTACATAAATGATGACTATTGGGGACCCAGCACAGATCCCTGTGGTCTGCCACTGGACACTGGCTTCCAGTCACTAAAGCAGCCTTCGGTCATCACCCTCTGTCTCCTGCAACTGAGCCAATTCTGAATCCTCTGTATCAAATTGCTCTATATCCCAAGTGCATTTGCTTTCTTTACAAAGTCTCCTATGTGGGACCTTGTCAAAGGCTTTGCTGAAACTACATCAACTGCACTACCCTCATCTACACACCTGGTCACCTCATCAAAAAATTCAATCAAATTTGTTAGCATGACCCCCCCTCTGACAAAGCCATGCTGACTATCCCTGATCAAGCCTTGCCTCTCCAAGTGAAGATAGATGCTCTCCTTCAGAAATTTCTCCAATAGTTTCCCTGCCACTGACATGAGATTCACTGGTCTGTAGTTCCAAACTTTATTTGCACGGGTAAAATGATACATGTCCATAATTTTCCAGAATGCAATATAACTAAACCAATTTGAACAATACATGAAATTTAACAGGTTGCGTTACAAAAGGAGGAGTGCTAACGTTGGCCTAGATGCTGAACTCCAGGTTGATGACAAGCCTTTGGAGTTGTTCATCAGGTGGAGGGTGCTAGATGTACAGCATGAGGCACCAGTGGGGAATCCATCAGGACATGAACACTCAATCAATTACTCAACAGAACATGTGGCTTCCTCTATTGAGAGACTGGCAATTGTCATGGAGGGCCAAAGCTAGCAGCTCACTGATTGGATACTGGGCATATGTTCTGACATGCCTTGTCTCTGAACTCTGGTGCCCAAAGCCAGGTGGACATCATGGCGCTGGTCCTCTCAGGAAAACAAAAAGAGCCAAATGGACCCCAGGACAGCACATGTGCAGCTTCTGTCACCATCAGGGACACCTCTCAGGGCATTTCTATTAGGGGCAGCACTTCCTCTGCCATTGGCACAAATGCTTCCGAGTACCACCTCCTGCCACCATACAAGGGCCCACACAGAGTCAGGCAACCAGAGGGTGCACACCCCAGCCATTCCAGGCCAAGGGGCACAAGGGTCAGCAGCCTGTCTCTAGCACAGCTTGCAGCCAGGGAGGTGCACCATGCTGTGACACCTGAAAGGGAATTAAAAAGAGAATTAAAAGTCACATATGGGTTCACATGAGTGCTTTTCATATTTGAGAGCATTGATGAATGTTGATTCATTTTGTAATTAAATGAGTGCTAATTTCATATAATGCTCTGGGTTGCATTTGTGCAATATCTATGTGTGATGTGATGAATTTTAATTATATTTACTAGATGCTGTTTCTGAAGTTTATGTTCAAGCGCGTCCTTCTATTCGGCATTATTTATTGTCTCTACATTGATCTTAGCAGACAGATAATTGGTCTGTTTAAAATGTGATTCCACTGTCTGGACAGATCAGCTTGCACCCTGCAATGAATGCCCATGAGATTGACTTGGTGTTCATGAGACAGAGAGGTAAAACAAGGTGTTGTTGGGCTGGACAGAGATTATTGCAATCTTTTCAATACCTTGATTCCTGGGTATCCGGACCATCCCACAGGCCAGCATGTACATTGGCTGTCCTGGCTCACCCTCCTCATCAAAGCATGGGGCTGTCTCCATTAAATTATCCTTTTCCAGGTCTTCCTCTCTCTCTCTCTGAAGGATCAGGTTGTGCAATGCAGACAATGAATGTCAATCTCATGGGCATTCATTGCAGGGTGCAAGCTGATCTGTCCAGACAGTGGAATCACATTTTAAACAGACCAATTATCTGTTCAGTCAGGGCCTTGCGGATTAGTGGCTTTCATTGTACCTCCTCTAGGCTCTGACTGAGTTCCATTCTGGTGTCAAAATCCATCTGCTTCAAGGCTATTCTCTGTTCCCCACAGTCAGCCATCCAATGGTCTGGCCTCGTGTATATCACTTGCACCTAGAATTATTATTCCTACGAAACTCATCTCCAAACTCCATGGCCTGGGTCTTAGCTCCTCCCTCTGTGACTGGATCTGGAACTTCCTAACTCACAGGCCACAATCAGTAAGGATAGGCAACAACACCTCCTCCATGATCTTTCTCAACACCAGGCTGTGTTCTCAGCCCACTACTATACTCCTTATACACCTATGACTGTGTGGCCAAACTCCCCTCCAACTTGGTTTCAAGTTTGCTGACGAC
This sequence comes from Mustelus asterias, assembly GCF_964213995.1. Lineage (NCBI taxonomy): Eukaryota > Metazoa > Chordata > Chondrichthyes > Carcharhiniformes > Triakidae > Mustelus > Mustelus asterias. The sequence continues at coordinate 34,444,783 of NC_135810.1, read as the reverse complement.
ACCACCGTAGTGGGTCTGATCTCAAACAATGATGAGACAGAGTACAGGAATGAGATAGAGAATCTGGTGAACTGGTGCGGCAACAGTAATCTCTCCCTCAATGTCAACAAAACGAAGGAGATTGTCATCGACTTCAGGAAGTGTAAAGGAGAACATGCCCCTGTCTACATCAATGGGGACGAAGTAGAAAGGGTCGAGAGCTTCAAGTTTTTAGGTGTCCAGATCACCAACAACCTATCCTGGTCCCTCCATACCGACACTATTTGATTTATTACTGTCACATGTATTAACATACAGTGAAAAGTATTGTTTCTTGCGTGCTATACAGACAAAGCATACCGTTCATAGAGAAGGAAACTAGAGAGTGCAGAATGTAGTGTTACAGTCATTTCTAGGGTGTAGAGAAAGATCAACTTAATGCAAGGTAAGTTCATTCAAAAGTCTGATGGCAGCAGGGAAGAAGCTGTTCTTGAGTCATTTGGTACGTGACCTCAGACTTTTGTATCTTTTTCCCAAGGGAAGAAGGTGGAAGAGAGAATGTCCAGGGTGCGTGGAGTCCTTAATTATGCTGGCTGCTTTGCTGAGGCAGCAGGAAGTGCAGACAGAGTCAATGGATGGGAGGCTGGTTTACGTGATGGATTGGGCTACATTCACAACCTTTTGTAGTTCCTTGGAGTCTTGGGCAGAGCAGGAGCCATACCAAACTATGATACAATCAGAAAGAATGCTTTCTATGTTGCATCTGTTTTGAGGCCAAAACACTGAATGTTTTCAAGAAACAGTTAGATATAACACCTAAGGTGAAGGGGATCAAAGGATATTGGGGGGGAGGGGGGGGAGAGAGAGAGAAGCAGGATCAGGCTACTTAATTGAATGATTAGCCATGATCATAATGATTTGATTTATTATTGTCACATGTATTAGCATAGTGAAAAGTATTTTTTCTTGCACCCTATACAAAGCATTCCGTTCATAGAGAAGGAAACAAGAGAGTGCAGAGTGTAGTGTTACAGTCATAGCTAGGGTGTAGAGAAAGATCAACTTAATGCAAGGCAAGTCCAATCAAAATGAATAGCGGAGCAGACTCAAAGGGCCAAATGGCCCCATCCTGCTTCTATTTTCCATGTTTCTACATGAACACCCAGATGCAGTGATGTGCAGCTAGCTGCATTATTCTATGATGTGGACATACCGGCGTTGGACTGGGGTAAGCACAGTAAGAAGTCTCACAACACCAAGTTAAAGTCCAACAGGTTTATTTGGTAGCACAAGCTTTCGGAGTGTTGCTTCTTCTTCAGGTGAGTCTCCTTCTTAGTTACAATCCCCACACATTGCTCCTTGCTGGACTGCAGCTCTGAAATACTTGGTCTCCACACACAACCTTACCTTAACCACCTCGCCGGTCGAGATCCTGCCTGGCGAGAATCATGTACTGTTTCCACCAGATGTGGTTGGAGACTATTGAAGCCCCCCAGATGCTTGGGGCAGGTCCAGACAGTCTCCATGAGGAAATGCCAACAGGGCACCAGTGCCAGGACTCTGCCAGGGGAGGGGGAGAGGGGGACCCACTCCACACACATTGGGATCAACTCTACCCGTCCCATGGATGTCGGGACCTTTCCACTGACATTGCCACACCCCTGCCGATCACCCTCTTCGCTCTCCCGCCCCGGCAGGCCTCCCCCCCCCCCCCCCGCCCCTCCCCTCTCCCACCCCGGCTGGACTCACCTCCCCCCCCCCCCCACCTCTCTCCTGCTCCAGCTGGGCTTCGCCCCCCCTCCCCTTCCCCTCTCTCCCGCCCCGGCAGGGCTCCCTCCCCAACACATCATCTAACCTCCCCAGACATCTCCCAACCTTGCCCCCAACCCCCTTCCAATGTTTCCCTAAACCCCCTCCAACCTTTCCCCATCCTTCCCCTAATGCTCACCACCCCACTCTAACCTCTCTTCCAATCTCCCCATTCACCTTCAAACTCTCCAAGCTCCCGTTCAAATTTCCCCCCAAACCTCGTCTCCAACCTCTCTCCAACCTCCTTGACCCTTCCAACTCTTCCACATAGTATTCAATTTGTTGTAAAATTATAGGAATTTGCTTGACCATTCTACAAGCAAGAAGCTGCTGCTTCTCACCTTCAGGCAGCTTTGTGGATTCCTGGCAGGCATTTAAAAAACAAAATCAACTCACAAATTGCCTGCAGGTCAGTAGCAGCAACAGCAGCTAATGAAATTGACTTGACACTGACACAGCAGCTTAAAAATGATTGGAACTCAGCCTAACGGAAAAGTGTTTTTTCAGCTGATCTTTCAGGTCTGCAGCTCTGGCTGCTTAGAGTGGGTGATGAGAAATTGAAACAAGCCTGGCTCCACCAGACCCTGGGCCCCGGTGTTTGGCACTGTCCACGTCCCCCTCACTCAGACCCTGGCTCTTCAGCTATAGAACATAGAACATAGAACAGTACAGCACAGAACAGGCCCTTCGGCCCATGTTGTTGTGCCGAGCTTTGTCTGAAACCCAGATCAAGCTATTTCCTCCCTATCATCCCGAAGTGCTCCATGTGCCTATCCAATAGCTTCTTAAATGTTCCTAAAGTTTCTGACTCCACTATCACTGCAGGCAGTCCATTCCACACCCCAACCACTCTCTGAGCAAAAAACCTACCTCGGACATCCTTCCTATATCTCCCACCATGAACCCTATAGTTATGCCCCCTAGTTACCACTCCATTCGCCCGAGGAAATAGTCTTTGAATGTTCACTCTATCTATCCCCCTCATCATCTTATAAACCTCTATCAAGTCTCCTCTCAACCTCCTCCTCTCCAAAGAGAAAAGCCCAAGTTCCCTCAACTTTTCCTCATAAGACCTACCCTCCAAACCAGGCAGCATCCTGGTAAATCTCCTTTGCACTCTTTCCAGTGTCTCCACATCCTTCTTGTAGTGAGGTGACCAGAACTGCACACAATATTCCAAATGTGGTCTCACCAAGGTCCTATACAGTTGCAGCATAACCCCACGGCTCTTAAACTCAAACCCCCTGTTAATGAACGCCAACACACTATAGGCCTTCTTCACGGCTCTATCCACTTGAGTGGCAACCTTCAGAGATCTATGGTATGAACCCCAAGATCTCTCTGTTCCTCTATATTCTTCAGAACCCTACCTTTGACCCTGTAATCCACATTTAAATTTGTCCTACCAAAATGAATCACCTCGCATTTGTCAGGGTTAAACTCCATTTGCCATTTTTCAGCCCAGCTCTGCATCCTATCTATATCTCTTTGCAGCCTACAACAGCCCTCCACCTCATCCACTACTCCACCAATCTTGGTGTCATCAGCAAATTTACTGATCCACCCTTCAGCCCCCTCCTCCAAGTCATTTATAAAAATTACAAATAGCAGAGGACCAAGCACTGATCCCTGTGGCACTCCGCTGGTAACCGGTTTCCAGTCCGAAAATTTTCCATCCACCACCACCGTCTGTCTTCTGTTAGATAGCCAGTTACCTATCCAATCGGCCAAACTTCCCTCTATCCCACACATCCTTACTTTCTTCATAAGCCGACCATGGAGGACTTTATTAAACGCCTTACTAAAATCCATGTATATGACATCAACTGCACTACCTTCATCTACATACTTAGTTACCTCCTCAAAAAATTCTATCAAATTTGTGAGGCAAGACTTGCCCTTCACAAATCCGTGCTGACTATCCCGGATTAAGCTGCAACTTTCTAAATGGTCGTAAATCCTATCCCTGAGGACCTTTTCCATCAACTTACCGACCACCGAAGTAAGACTAACCGGCCTATAATTACCAGGGTCATTTCTATTCCCTTTCTTAAACAGAGGAACCACATTCGCCACTCTCCAGTCCTCTGGCACCACCCCCGTGGACAGTGAGGATGCAAAGATCAATGCCAAAGGCTCTGCTATCTCATCCCTTGCCTCCCAAAGACTCCAAGGATATATTTCATCAGGCCCAGAGGACTTATCAACTTTCAGTTTATTCAAAATTGCTAGCACATCTTCCCTCCGAACATCTACTTCCTCCAGCCTATCAGCCTGTGACACCCTCTCTTCCTCAAAAACATGGCCCCTCTCCTTGGTGAACACCGAAGAAAAGTATTCATTCATCACCTCTCCTATCTCTTCTGACTCCATGCACAAATTCCCACTGCCGTGGGAATTTGTGGCAGGCACTTTACCTAAGAACAGGAACACACACTCACTATCAGTCTGTCCTATATCCTGCAGTACAGATATGGTGAGAGACAAGGATACCTGTATCTCTGAGCCCAATGGAGGAGATGGCTTTCAGCCTTAGAGGGTGGGCTTCAAAAGGGCTTGTGGCAGCTGGCAAGACTCAGAACACTGGGGATGACAGTATTTTCCTGCCTTGCGTGTCTTCTCTTGCGTGTCTTTATAAATATATAAAAAGGAATAGAGTGGCTAGAGTGAATGTTGGACCCTTGGAGGACGAGAGGGGGGAGTTAATAGTGGGAAATGAGGATATGGCTGAGTCTTTAAATACGTTTTTTGTGTCGGTCTTCACGGTGGAGGACACAAATAGTTTGCCAAATATTAACGATAGAGGGTTGGCAGCAGGAGAAATACTTAATACAATTAATGTTACCAGAGAGGCAGTGCTGGGTAGACTAATGGGACTGAAGGTGGACAAGTCCCCGGGTCCGGATGGAATGCATCCCAGGGTATTGAAAGAAATGTCAGAGGTAATAGTGGATGTGTTAGTGATTATTTATCAAAACTCGTTGCATTCTGGGGTAGTGCCGGTTGATTGGAAAACGGCTAATGTTACGCCGCTGTTTAAAAAAGGAAGGAGACAAAAGGCGGGTAACTATAGGCCGGTCAGCTTAACGTCTGTAATAGGGAAAATGCTGGAATCCATTATTAAAGAAGAGATAGCAGGGCATCTGGATAGAAATGGTTCAATCAATCAGACGCAGCATGGATTCATGAGGGGAAAGTCGTGCTTGACGAACATGTTGGATTTTTATGAAGATGTGACTAGGGCGGTTGATGGAGGAGAACCGTTGGATGCGGTGTTTTTGGATTTCCAAAAGGCGTTTGATAAGGTGCCCCATAAAAGGCTGCTGAAGAAGATTAGGGCACACGGAGTTGGGGGTAGTGTGTTAAAGTGGATTGGGGACTGGCTATCCGACAGGAAGCAAAGAGTCGGAATAAATGGGTGTTTTTCCGGTTGGAGGAAGGTAACTAGTGGCGTGCCGCAGGGATCGGTACTCGGGCCGCAACTGTTTACCATTTATATAGATGATCTGGAGGAGGGGACGGAGTGTAGGGTAACGAAGTTTGCAGACGACACAAAGATAAGTGGAAAAGTGAATCGTGTGGAGGACGGAGAAGATCTGCAGAGAGATTTGGACAGGCTGAGTGAGTGGGCGAGGATATGGCAAATGGAGTATAACATTGATAAATGCGAGGTTATACACTTTGGAGGAAATAATAACAAATGGGATTACTATCTCAATGGAAACAAATTAAAACATGCTACCGTGCAAAGGGACCTGGGGGTCCTTGTGTATGAGACGCAAAAGCCCAGTCTGCAGGTACAACAGGTGATCAAGAAGGCAAATGGGATGTTGGCCTATATTGCGAAGGGGATAGAATATAAAAGCAGGGATGTCTTGATGCACCTGTACAGGGCATTGGTGAGGCCGCAGCTGGAATACTGTGTGCAGTATTGGTCCCCTTATATGAGGAAGGATATATTGGCATTGGAGGGAGTGCAGAGAAGGTTCACCAGGTTGATACCGGAGATGAGGGGTTTGGATTATGAGGAGAGGCTGAGGAGATTGGGTTTGTACTCGTTGGAGTTTAGAAGGATGAGGGGGGATCTTATGGAGACTTATAAGATAATGCGGGGGCTGGATAGGGTGGAGGCGGAGAGATTCTTTCCACTTAGTAAGGAAGTTAAAACTAGAGGACACAGCCTCAAAATAAAGGGGGGTCGGTTTAAGACAGAGTTGAGGAGGAACTTCTTCTCCCAGAGGGTGGTGAATCTCTGGAATTCTCTGCCCGCTGAGGTGGTGGAGGCTACCTCGCTGAATATGTTTAAAGCGCGGATGGATGGATTCCTGATCGGTAAGGGAATTAAGGGTTATGGGGATCAGGCGGGTAAGTGGTACTGATCCACGTCAGATCAGCCATGATCTTATTGAATGGCGGGGCAGGCTCGAGGGGCTAGATGGCCTACTCCTGCTCCTATTTCTTATGTTCTTATGTTCTCCCAACACACCCACATGCTGTGATCTGGCATGATGAACATGCTGATGATGTGACCACAGTACCTTGCTTCCATCCCAACTCCCCTCACACCAACTGATTTTCTGCTTTCAGACATCCACAAATTGCCAGGTGCTGAGCCCCAGGATCCTCAGAAGGAGGAGTTTAATGACACATGTTTAAGACCCAGGCCAGAAACTCCAAAGTGTTTTATGAAGTTAGCCTAGATCCTATGTTTTATGTTTGATTTTGGCATGGGTGAGCATAAGATGTCTCATTTCAAGTATGATTCAAGTCACCCACTAGGAAGCTTTTATCAAACAAATTTAAGAACACAGTTAAAATCTAACAAAAAAATTAACATAACTTTTACCAATTCCAAGACTTAAACATGACACAGTACAACTCCTAACAGCTAGTTTGCTCTGCTGTTCCAAGTTAAACACCATTCCACAGACACATACCTTTCTTCAGACTCAGCACAAAAAACAAGTATGCTCATGTGCTGCTGGATCTTCAGCTTTGTGACACCTATGAACAGAAATCCAGGCCAGCTATTTGCAGTGAAAGATATCCTCAAGACAGCAAAACTTCAGAGAAGTAAACTTAATCTTGGACAGCTTCCCAAAAACAGCCACACAGAGAACAGAAACTCCAACTCCAGAGAGAGGGAAAAAAACAGTTGCTTTTCTCTACTTCAAGCTACTACTGAAGAGTGAAACTAAAACTGGACTTTTCTATGAAGCAGAGCTGTTCCTAGCCTTGTCAATCACTCCCAAACAAGCTTCACTCTGCAATTCTAAGGAACCATTTAAACCACAGAACACTGCATTCATCCAGATTAAAATCAACACGATATCAATTATACTGCCTCTGCAACAATAGGACACCGGCTACAAACAACACCATGCCAACAAATTGCCAAGGGCTACAGAAACATCCTGCAGAGAAACATGATTAAAATATATTTCTTAAAGGCACAGTACCATCATACACAGCACTAATGAAGATGCCCCATTTGTTTTGGTAATTACAGCCACCAATTTAAATTGGCATTGTGCCAGGGATGGCACAGTGGTTAGCACTGCTGCCTCACAATGCCAGGGACCAGGGTTCGATTCTTGCCTTGAGTGACTGCCTTTATATCTTCTCCCTGAGCTTCTGTGGATTGCCCTGGGCACTCCGTTTTGCTCCCACAGACCAAAGATGTGTAGGTTAGGTGGATTAGCCATGGTAAATGCATGGGATTATGAGGTTAAGAGGGGAGGGCCTGGGCGGAATGTTCCTTCAGGAGAGTCAGTTCAGACTTGATGGGCTGAATGCCTCTTTCTGAAATTCTATGATTACAAATACTTTGGAAGCAAGTATCAAGTTGGGCTCAATACACGGTGAGTCACCTAACATGAGTGAGTGCAGCCAAGCCAAATGTAAAGGATGGTGCATTTGTTAGGTCACTGGAGGTTTTAGTTACAGATGAGGTTTGCTGGACAGACTCTGATGAGGATTCAATGGGTAGCATGCAGGAGAATGCCAGTGGGTATGCACACTGAAGTCCTGTCTCTGTCATATTGGCAGAGGGTATTGCATGGAGTTTGCCCTCTTACAACCTTTGCTCCATTTTCCCTGTTGTGCTGTGGACTCAAAGGCACTGCATCTGTATCAGCTTTTATGTGGACACGTCACCTACTGCAGGATGCAGCAAGTAGATAAAAGCTGTTTCTTCTGGCAGAGGTCAGTAACCAAAGATTATTTAAAATAATTGGCAAAAAATGTAAAGGGAAAATTGGAAGATTTATTTTACCGAAGGTGGAAGCAGATTCCATAAGGTATTTCAAAAGGCAATTGGGTACATAATTGAAAAGGACTGCTTTGCATTGTTATAGGCTGAAAAAGCTGGAATGTAGGACTAAATTGGACAGTTCTTTCAAAGAGTAGGGATGGACATCAATATTTAATGAAAATCCTATTATAAATTATAAGGTTTGAAAGTATGTGTTTTACTGAAGTTCAACAGTCGTAGTTTTTAGGGGTTAGGAGTATATCTATCTGTATAGCTTAGTTGGGCGGTAGCCCACTCTTTAAAAATATCAATAAGTGTGGCTTTTATTGCCATTTATAATCAGGACTTATAGATAAATTTCAATTCCTAAAACAACTTTGGAAAATGCGTTTAATTGATTAAGAAAGCAAAAGCTCTATTGTGCCATGGCGTTTAATTTATGTAAATTCCACCAGGAAACCAATATCATTTGGCTTATTTTTTACAACTACATCCAAGTCTTATTAAACTCACAAATTGAAATATTCTAAAAAGGTCACAAAATGCAATTTTACATATCCGCAAAAGAGAAACAAACGTTTTTCTGTTAATACAAGTCGAAAGGAAATTAAATCCCGAACAGCTCCTCTCCCTAATGTTCAATTTGCTGCTTGTTGGGAGGTAAAGCGGTTTTTCTTAATCAAAGATAAACAATTGAAGCAGATTATATGACACAGATCAGTTTTATTGTCAGCATTTGTAGCCAATTGACTCTTTGACACATCTAACCATGAAATCAAAATACTTCGGAACTGCCAGATTAGATTTATGTCACGTTTCCAAGGAAATTCGTTGAATATTTACACAAATAAAAATAAACTGGATAGTCCTAGAATACTCAAAAATATAAAATACTGATCTAATCACGCGAGCGCAAAAGTTTCATCTTCCGGTTTTAAACCTGCTTTAATTAGGTCAGTCAGCAGGGTCAATAAAGCTGGTCAGGTAGCCTCGAAATAGTTGCAAGTTAATTATATAGAAATAGCAATGTAAAAGTGCCGTCATATTTCTAATCTAGCCATTTCACCAACTATCATAGAATCCCTGCAGTGCAGAAGGAGGCCATTCGGCCCATCGAGTCTGAACCGACTTTCGACAGAGTATTTTACCCTGGCCCTCTCCCCTCCCCACAATTGCGTAAATTTACCCTAAAATCGATCCCCCAATTTGTGATCTAAGCTTCTTACCAAATCGGGCAGTTATTCCCTGGAAGTGCAAAATCCTAAAAGAAAAGCCTGAATACCTACGTATTTTAGAACAGCCATGTGAAATCTCGAAAATTTAGAAACATACGATTTTTAACTGAAATCAGGTGTTTTAGTAAGCTAATTTTCTTACCTTAAGTATTGTCATCTCTGCTCTCAGTTTAATAAACGCTTCAAAATACCATTAAAATGTCTTGGCGTGGTTTGAGTTTAAGATCGCCGATCCTTAAATGTAATCCAATACATATTTTTAAAAATTCTATTCAAAGTATTGTAAAATAACAAATTAAAAATCTGTTCTTTGAAATTCTGCACAAATAGATTGCGAAAAGGGAAATTTATAGTTAAACTCGAATATTAAGCCACATTCAGCAGGAAGATTAGATCACTTGTTTCAATACATTTACAAGGGGTTTCAGTATTAATTTATCAGATCCCTATATCGATGAATAGAGTTAACTGAAAAATACAAGCGGTTATTTGATGCTTCAGCTCTGTCCACAGTATCTAATGCGATATCTAATGAAGTTAACTTTACAAGAGGGAGCGTTAAGAATAGAAAAAAGTAAACGAGCCTCGCCTGACGAGAGATAATTTGACCTGAAGTAACCATTGCTCGATGCTAAATATGCTCCAAATGATTGTGGAAGTTTCTGTTGACACCCACGTATTCCTCGGGTCGTTATTCTTAAAAACTCACATAAAAATAAATCACTATGCATTATAAATAAATAAAAGTGCAATCCAGTTTTAATGAATACTTTTGATTTCTGCGCGATCTGATCAGAATACAACTTTTCTGCGCGTGTGTATTCTGGCGAAACCTAGAATATGTTAAGAATGTTTTTTATAATTTTGCTGGCCATAACATGGAGAGAAAAAAATCCCATTTCATCAGTTGTCACACAGCTAATTAACTTTCCTCTTGCTGATGGTTGCAAAACAATTTCTATTCAACCAGCTATTAGTTTCTGTGTTAACAGATCGGTCGAGGGGATGGTGAGAAACGGGGGAAAAAACTGGGTGGGATTATTTTAACTGAGATAATACAACATCGGTGCAGCAAATGTATCGATTACGATAGTCATTTACCCAATGAGTTTAGTTTCAGTGTGTACACAAGAACAATATGCTTGTCGATATGGAAATGATTTTGTTTGTAAGGACAAGGCTGGCTCTGTTCTACAAAGGTAAGTCATGTTCAGACCGGGAACTACACTAACAGGCAAATCTCATGACTCTGTGATCTCTTTCGTCTATATTGAAACTGGTGCAAGGATAATGGACCTAAACAAATGGCTAGGATAACTACGAACAAGGTACTTCCATCTAAACAGAAAGGTTTGCAGTCTCTGGAGAACGACATGGTGAACACAGCGCCGCAGTATTTAATGATAAAGATCTCATGGAGATGCAAAACAACCAGATTACCATTAATGAAGTGAAATTTCAGATAAGCATAGATCAAAATCCAGAACTAGATGTTCCTCTGATGAATGGGGGTGTAAGACCAACAGTGTTTGCTTTAGTTTGTTCAAATAGTTTCATGGAGTGAACGAGCAATTTAGTTTTTGCCAGTGGATTGCGCAAGTACACATATTTCTGGCCGCTATTAATGGAGAAACAATGGGTGTGATCTTAACAGGAAAGTAATATCAAAATGACTTGTTCAAAGTCTCTAAGATTGGGAAATATATTCACAGCAGAAATGTTAATATTAGGAAATAAAGGAAGGGAGTAATATTGAGATTATTCCAGAAAACAGCAGAGTTAAACAATGATGAAAAAACAAACAAATGAAAGGTAAAATATAAAAATTAAGGAGAAAATCCCACTAGATGGAAAGGGAACACAAGAGAAAAGGTGTTGCTTCAGATAAGGACTTGGTTGTACAATACAAGGTGTATAATACATGGTGTATTACAGAGTGTATAATACATGGTGTATAATAGTGTATAACACAAAGTGTAGGTGTATAATACACTGCTTTAATTCAAGGTGCATACTACAAAATGTATATTACACGGTATATAATACAAGGTGTATAACACAAAGTGTATAACACTTATAACCTATAACACAGGGTGTATAATACACAATGTATAACACATGGTTTATAATACAAGATGCATAATACACAGTGCATAATACAAGTTGTATCATACATTGTGTATAATTTGCAGTGTATAAATACATGGTGTATAAAACTGATGTATAAAACTTATACATGATGTATAATAATACATGGGGAATACTTATGTTATATTATGATATAGAAAGTTGGAAGAATGGAGGGAAATTGTAAAATGATGAGAGACTGCAAATACCAGCAATCTGCATATTCCTGCACATACCACACATTCGTAAGACTCTGAGAAAAAAATGTTTACCCATTAGTAAAGAACGACCCGAACCCTAATAGTGACCCAACTTTTTAATTCAGATGTCTCTGTAATTCTAGCATTTTCTGCTTCTTGAAAGAAAAGATTATTCAACCATTCTCCAACAATGGATAAAATCCATCCAATGGATAAAATCCATCCAGAACAGTTTTCAGGTGTCCAGATCACCAACAACCTATCCTGATCCCCCCATGCCAACACTATAGTTAAGAAAGCTCACCAATGCCTTTACTTTCTCAGAAGACTAAGGAAATTTGGTATGTCAGCTATGACTCTCACCGGCTTTTACAGATGCACCATAGAAAACATTCTGTCTGGTTGTATCACAGCTTGGTATGGCTCCTGTACTGCCCAAGATCGCAAGAAACTACAAAAGATCATGAAAGTAGCCCAATCCACTATGCAAACCAGCCTCCCATCCATTGACTCTGTCTATACTTCCCGCTGCCAACATAATTAACAACCCCACACACCCCAGACATTCTCTCTCCCACCCTCTTCCGTGGGGAAAAAGGTACAAAAGTCTGAGGTCAGGTACCAACCAACTCAAGAACAGCTTCTACCATCAGACTTTTGAATGGACCTACCTTGCATTAAGTTGATCTTTCTCTACACCCTAGCTATGACTGTAACACTACATTCTGCACTCTCTCATTTCCTTCTCTATGAACGGTATGCTTTACCTGTATAGCACGCATGAAACAATACTTTTCATTGTTTACTAATACATGTGACAATAACAAAGCAAATCAAAAAAATCCCTTCCCTTCAAAATGTCCAAAATCAGGACGTGACTAATTATTCTATTTCGAGAACGCAAGAGTACATACAACAAGCACACAGATTGACGGGAATTGAATGAAGAATAGAACCAGAAAGTATATGAAGGAACATATCTGCTCGATGCCATTCTGCCTGCAGTAAGTGCAAAGCCAGCACAGGAGAGGACCAAGAGCTAGAAAGGATTCATCGGACTGATTATTTGTTAAAATCACGAACCATCGAGTGCCAGCATGGACGGGAAGTCTTTGCAGTTGGATACTCCGGTGGAATCAGTCACACAGGTTTTCCAAAGATTAGCCCAGAAAGTGGCTGTGGTGATAACTGTACCGTCGATGGAAGAGACCTTCCAATAGTCTGTGGGCAATGTTGAAGAGATCAAGATAAAACCAGATACGGATAACATGAAGGCAACGATTTCAATTGTCATATTCGCCATAGTTAGGAAGTTCGAATAACAATATTATTGTCGACTGGTTGTGATTTTAAACAACTTAATTCTAATTGAGCAAATTCTCTATTCTCCTATCATTCAATTTTGGAGAAGCTAATAGCACTCCGTCCAAACTCCCGGGAGGATGTGCATCGTATCCTCAGTTTCTCTGGGAAAAAAGTGAAACTGAACTTTACTGAAACTTGTGCTGGGGTCAGTTACCTTACGTCACAGGGTAGTCACTTTGCTCAGCATCTAAGTAGCCCTGGCGGTCAGTGCACTTCCGATACAAGTTAAACATTTATGAAGTTGTTAGAGATATTTCCAAGAAAGCAACATCAACCGAGTCCACAACCTCATTAATTTTATCAAGTCCAGCCAGTATTTAATGTAAGATGAATTTACAGAAGATGTGGCGGTATTTAAGCATATTTTCACGGTGAACAAGTTAACTCGTTAATGCATATATCGAAGGTAACATTTTCTGTAGATACTGATTGAGTAAATTCAAAATAAACCTCCATCAAATTGAAAACAAACTGCAGAAATAATCTCTAAAAAGATACTGGCTGATGAATTATACATGATGTGGAGATGCCGGCGTTGGACTGGGGTAAGCACAGTAAGAAGCCTCAACACCAGGTTAAAGTCTGACAGGTTTATTTGGTAGCACAAGCCACAAGCTTTCGGAGCGCTGCCCCTTCATCAGGTGAGTGGGAGTTCTGTTCACAAACAGGGCATATAAAGACACAATTTACAAAATAATGGTCGGAATGCGAGAGTCTTTACAGGTAATCAAATCTTAAAGGTACAGATAACGTGAGTGGAGAGAGGGTTAAGTACAGGTTAAAGAGATGTGTATTGTCTCCAGCCAGGACAGTTAGTGAGCTTTTGCAAGTCCACGCAAGTCGTGGGGGTTACAGATAGTGTGACATGAACCCAAGATCCCGGTTGAGGCCGTCCTCATGTGTGCGGAACTTGGCTATCAGTCACTGCTCAGTGACTCTGCGTTGTCGTGTGTCGTGAAGGCCGCCTTGGAGAATGCTTACTCGTAGAAACGTAGAAACCCTACAGCACAGAAAGAGGCCATTCGGCCCATCGAGTCTGCACCGACCACAATCCCACCCAGGCCCTCCCCCCATATATTTTACCCACTAATCCCTTTAACCTACGCATCTCAGGACACTAAGGGCAATTTTAGCATGGCCAATCAACCTAACCCGCACATCTTTGGACTGTGGGAGGAAACCGGAGCACCCGGAGGAAACCCACGCAGACACGAGGAGAATGTGCAAACTCCACATAGACAGTGACCCAAGCCGGGAATCGAACCCAGGTCCCTGGAGCTGTGAAGCAGCAGTGCTAACCACTGTGCTACCGTGCCGCCCTTTCGAAGATCAGAGGCCGAATCAGAGGCATTCGGAGGGCCGAATCGCCCTCCGGATGCTTCTGTTCCTGTGCTGTACTTTACTTTGTTCTTTGTTGAATACAGACAGTCACCCATTGCTGGAATCGAACCTGAGTCCCCGGTGCTGTGAAGTAACAGTGCTAACCACTGTGCCGCTGGAAAAGTAGGCAAACCAATCCAGAACTCCCTGGATTATAAACTAAATATAAATTATGGTAAGGAAGAAGAAATATGCTCAGGACAAGTTAGAAAATACAATTGAGAATAAAAATCCATTAGCTCTATCTTATAAACACTGCATGGCTAAAATGAGTGATTGTCTTGCTCTCCCAGCATCTGAGCTGTATGTTTTCCAGACACAGTTGTGTCTGCATTCGGGTTAAATCCACTGGTTTATCTTGTTTCAATACATCTGTCTTCCCAGTACTTTGCTTCAGTGACTTTGTGTATCCATTGTGTATTCATTTATTACAATGAAAATGATTAGGGTTTCTTCTCACTCTTCTACCCACATACATTTTCTTTTTAACCTAAGGCAACCGTCCTTACTATCTCCAATGAGACCTCCTTTGCCTTGACCACCTGGATTTCTCTTTTCTCCAGTTCTATCTCTCACAGATTGAAATTGAGGTCAAAAATCAAAGCTTGATTTATGAATTAATTCAAAATCATCTGCCATTTTTGCTGTCAGTCTCACAGTTTTAACCCTTTGCTCTTTCACATGAGTTCTCACTGCTTTGGGAAGTGAATTTTAAATTCCTCCAAAATCTTAGAATCCCTACAGCACAGAAAGAGGCCATTTGGCCCATCGAGTCTGAACCGACCACAATCCCACCCAGGCCCTACCCCCATATCCCTACATATTTTACCCACTAATCCCTCTAATCTACACATCCCAGGACACGAAGGGCAATTTTAGCTTGGCCAATCAACCTAACCCGCACATCTTTGGACTGTGGGAGGAAACCGGAGCACCCGGAGGAAACCCATGCAGACACAAGGAGAATCTGCAAACTCCACACAGACAGTGACCCAAGCCGGGAATCGAACCCAGGTCCCTGGAGCTGTGAAGCAGCAGTGCTAACCACTGTGTTACCATGCCGCCCTAAAATTTCGCTAAGAGCATCATATGCTTCGTCTATTCTCAATACTCTTACCAATTTATGAAGGTTACTTTGTTTAATTCTTTCAAATTCTATATTCGTCTGACCTGGTTCCTTCCTTAGATTTCTAAATTCTGCCTGTAGACTTCTGGCACTAGTTCATATGCACTTAAGATGACTTTCCTCACCTCATCATAATCCTTAATTCCTCCTCTGATAGTGAGGCAAACAGTTGTTCTACATGCAAACTTTGTTTGAACCAATAATACCCACGTGGTCTGTGGCCATTTTAATTGTTTAGCTACTTTCTCAAATGAAATGAAAAAGACTACAGAGTGTCATAGAACAGTGCAGAAGGAGACCATTCAGCCCATCAAACCCGCACTGACAATAATCCTACCCAAGCTCTATCTCCGTAACCCCACGTAATTACCCCACTAACCCCCTAACCTACATATCTTTGGACGCTATGGGTCAATTTATCATGGCCAATCAACCTAACCTGCACATCTTTGGAATACAGTAAGAAGTCTCACAACACCAGGTTAAAGTCCAACAGGTTTATTTGGTAGCAAATACCATAAGCTTTCAGAGCGCTGCTCCTTCGTCAGGTGGAGTGGAAATGTGCTCTCAAACAGGGCACAGACACAAAATCAAGTTACAGAATACTGATTAGAATGCGAATCCCTAAAGCCAGCCAGATCTTAAAGGTACAGACAATGTGGGTGGAGGGAGCATTAAACACAGGTTAAAGAGATGTGTATTGTCTCCAGACAGAACAGCTAGTGAGATTCTGCAAGCCCAGGAGGCAAGCTGTGGGGGTTACTGATAATGTGACATAAATCCAACATCCCGGTTGAGGCCCCCCTCATGTGTGCGGAACTTGGCTATCAGTTTCTGCTCAGCGACTCTGCGCTGTCGTGTGTCGTGAAGGCCGCCTTGGAGAACGCCTACCTGAAGATCCAAGGCTGAATGCCCGTGACTGCTGAAGTGCTCCTCCTCAGGAAGAGAACAGTCTTGCCTGGTGATTGTTGAGCGGTGTTCATTCATCAGTTGTCGTAGCGTCTGCATGGTTTCCCCAATGTACCATGCCTCGGGACATCCTTTCCTGCAGCGTATCAGGTAGACAATGTTGGCCGAGTTGCAAGAGTAGGTACCGTGTACCTGGTAGATGGTGTTCTCATGTGAGATGATGGCATCCGTGTCGATGATCCGGCACGTCTTGCAGAGGTTGCTGTGGCAGGGTTGTGTGGTGTCATGGTCACTGTTCTCCTGAAGGCTGGGTAGTTTGCTGCGGACAATGGTCTGTTTGAGGTTGCGTGGTTGTTTGAAGGCGAGAAGTGGGGGTGTGGGGATGGCCTTGGCGAGATGTTCGTCTTCATCAGTGACATGTTGAAGGCTATGGAGGAGATGCCGTAGCTTCTCCGCTCCGGGGAAGTACTGGATGATGAAGGGTACTCTGTCCACCGTGTCCCGTGTTTGTCTTCTGAGGAGGTCGGTGCGGTTTTTCGTTGTGGCGCATCGGAACTGTTGATCAATGAGTTGAGCGCCATATCCTGTTCTTCTGAGGGCATCTTTCAGCATCTGGAGGTGTCTGTTGCGATCCTCCTCATCCGAGCGGATCCTGTGTATTCGGAGGGCTTGTCCGTAGGGGATGGCTTCTTTTACGTGTTTAGGGTGGAAGCTGGAGAAGTGGAGCATCGTGAGGTTATCCGTGGGCTTGCGGTATAGTGAGGTGCTGAGGTGACCGTCCTTGATGGAGATGCGTGTGTCCAAGAATGCAACCGATTCCGGAGAGTAGTCCATGGGGAGTCTGATGGTGGGATGGAACTTTAATGCTCCCTCCACCCACATTGTCTGTACCTTTAAGACCTGGCTGGCTTTAGGGATTCGCATTCTAATCAGTATTCTGTAACTTGATTTTGTGTCTGTGCCCTGTTTGAGAGCACATTTCCACTCCATCTGACGAAGGAGCAGCGCTCCGAAAGCTTATGGTATTTGCTACCAAATAAACCTGTTGGACTTTAACCTGGTGTTGTGAGACTTCTTACTGCGTTCACCCCAGTCCAACGCCGGCATCTCCACATCATCTTTGAAATGTGAGAGGAAACCAGAGCACAATTCTAACTAGGGTGCAAGAGCAGAGGAACCTGGGCATATATACATGTATAAGTGCATATGGAAAGAAAAAAGGACAAAGAACAATACAGCACAGGAACAGGTCCTTCGGCCCAAGTCTCTGCTGACACAGATGCCTCTCTAATCTAATTTTTCTTTTGCCTCTACATGGTCCATATCCCTCTATTCCCTGTATATTCGTGTATCTATCCAGGTGCCTCTTGAACGTTGTTACAGAACCTACTTCCACCACGTCCTCCGGCAGCACATTCCAGGCATTCACTACCCTCTGTGTGAAAACTTTTCTCCTTACATCTCTTTCAAACCTTCCCACTCTCACTTTCAACCTATGCCCCTGAGTAATTGATCCTTCGACCTTGGGAAAAAGACTCTGACTATCCACTCTATCTAAGCCTGTCATAATCTTGAAAACCTCCCCCTGCTCATCCTCCAACTTTGTTCAACTTTTCTTCATAGTCCATATTCCCCAAACCAGGCACCCTTTCCAATGCATCAACATCCTTCCAGTAGTGTGGCGACCAGAATTGTACACAATACTTCAAATGCGGCCTAACCAAAGTCTTATACAGTTACAACATGATTTTCCAATTCCTACATTCAATGCCCCGGCCGATGAAGACCAGCATGCCATATGCCTTCTTGATCATCTTGTCCACCTGAGTTGCCACCTTCAGGGAACTGTGAACCTGCCATTTACTGTATACTTTCCTTCTACAGTCGACCTTCCAAATCGCATCACCCCACATTTGTCCAGGTTAAATTCCATCTCATAGAATCATAGAAACCCTACAGTGCAGAAGGAGGCCATTCGGCCCATCGAGTCTGCACCGACCACAATCCCACCCAGGCCCTACTCCCACACCCACATATTTTACCCGCTAATCCCACTAACCTACACATCCCAGGACTCTAAGGGGCAATTTTTTTAACCTGGCCAATCAACCTAACCCGCACATCTTTGGACTGTGGGAGGAAACCGGAGCACCCGGAGGAAACCCACGCAGACACGAGGAGAATGTGCAAACTCCACACAGACAGTGACCCGAGCCGGGAATCGAACCCGGGACCCTGGAGCTGTGAAGCAGCAATGCTAACCACTGTGCTACCGTGCCGTCTTTCGGCCCAGGTCTCCAGCCGATTTATAGCCTGCTGTATCCTCTGACAATCTTCCTATTATCTGCTATTCCCCCAATTTTTGTATCACCTGCAAATTTACTAATCAGACCATCTACATTTTCCTTCAAATTATTTATATATATTACAAACGACAGACGCCCCAGCACTGATCCTTGTGGAATGCTGCTTGTCACAGACCTCCAGTTAGAAAAGTACCACTTCTACTGTCTGTTTTCTATGTCCAAGCCAGTTTTGTATCCATCTTACCAGCTCACCTCAAATCCCATATGACTTCACCTTCTGTATCAGCCTGTCATGAGGAACCCTATTAAAAGCTTTACTAAAATCCATGTACACAGCATCCACTGCCCGGCCTTGGTCAATTTTTCTTGTCAATTCCTCAACACACTCAATCAAGTTTGTGAGAAACGACCTCCCCTTCAGAAAACCATGCTGCCTTTCGCTCATATATGTGTATTTGAATGTGTGCAATATACAAAATAAGGTAAATGAGCTTATAGAGCAGACTGAAATTGACGGGTACGATGTTGTTGCCACAGAGACGTGGCTGCAAGGGGATCAGGGCTGGGAGCTAAATATCCAAAGAGGCACATCCTATTGAAAAGACAGGCAGGTGGCAAAGGGGGTGGGGTTGACTTGTTAGTAAGAAATGAAATTAAATCGATAGTAAGAAATGACATAGGGTCAGAAGATACAGAATCTGTGTGGGTAGTGTTGAGGAACTGCAAAGGTAAAGGGACCGTGATGGGAGTTCTGTACAGGCCTCCAAGCAGTAGTCAAGATATGGGGCACACGATACACCAGGAGATAGAAAAAGCATATAAGAAAGGCAAGGTTACAGTGATCATGGGGGATTTCAATACGCAGGTAGACTGGTAATGGATCCCAAGAAAAGGAATTTGTGGAATGCCTATGAGATGGCTTTTTGGAGCAGCTTGTGATGGGGCCCACAAGGGAACAGGTAATTCTGGATTTGGTGATGTGTAATATGGCAGACATGATAAGGGAGCTTAAGGTGAAGGAACCCTTAGGAGGCAGTGACCATAACATGATAGAATTCACCCTGCAGTTTGAGAGGGAGAAGCTGGAATCAGATGTAATGGTATTACAGATGAGTAAAGGCAAGTACAGAGGCATGAGGGAGGAGCTGGCCAGAGTTGACTGGGAGAGGAGCCTAGTAGGAAAGACGGTGGAGCAGCAATGGCAGGGGTCTCTGGGAGTAATTTGTAGGACACTGCAAAATTTCATCCCAAGGAAGAGGAAACATGCTAAGGGGAGAACAAGGCAACCGTAGCTGATGAGGGAAGTCAGGGACAATATACAAGCAAAAGAAAAAGCATATACCATAGCAAAGATTAGTGGGAAACCAGGGGATTGGAAAGACTTTAAAAACCAAAAGAGGACAGCTCAAAAAAGAAATAAGGTGGAACAAGATGATATATAAAGGTAAGCTAGCCAGTAATATAAAAGAAGACTCCAAGAGTTTTTTTTTAGGTATATAAAGGATAAGAGAAATGGACATTGGACTGCTGGAAAATGATGCTGGAAAAGTAGTAATGGGGAACAAAGAAATGGTGAATTAACGGAATAAGTACGTTGGGTGGAAATTTCCTGTTCCACCTGCCACAGGAATCGTGGGGGCGGACTATGTAAAGGTCCATTGACCTCGGGTGGGAATTTCTGGCCTTGAGGAGAGCGTGGCCGGAAAATCCCACCCTTTTCATCAGTCTTCCTTTACAATGCACTTCCAAGAATTCCAAAATCTCATCCTTAATAATAGACTCTAAATCTTACGACCAAAGTCAGGCTAACCGTCCTATAATTTCCCATCTTTTGCCTCCCTCTCTTCTTAAACAGGAGTGTGGAAGGCACCAGTAACATACCAAAAATTCAACAGGGTCAGGGGACAGAGGTGAGTATGATGGCCATTACTATGGAGAAGGTGCTAGGGAAGCTGAAAGGTCTGAAGGTGGATAAATCACCTGGACCAAATGGACTACATCCTAGTGTTCTGAAGAAGATAGCTGAAGAGACAGTGGAGGATTTGATGGTGATCTTTAAAGGAATCACTGGAGTCAGGGAGGGTCTCAGAGGACTGGAAAATTGCTAATGTAACACCATTTTACAAAGGTTCATCTGGACTCAAAACGTCAGCTCTTTTTTCTCTCCTTACAGATGCTGCCAGACCTGCTGAGATTTTCCAGCATTTTTTCTTTTGGTGGTTAATGTAACACCCTGTTTAAGAGTGGGAGGCAAAGGATGGGAAATTACAGGATGGTTAGCCTGACTTTGGTCGTTGGTAAGATTTAGTGCCTATTATTAAGGATGAGATTTTGGAATTCTTGGAAGTGCATTGTTAAATAGGGCAAAGTTAGTATGGTTTCATCAAGGGGAGGCCATGCCTGACAAATCTGTTAGAATTCTTTGAAGAGGTAATGAGCAGGTTAGACAAAGGAGAGCCAGTGGATGTTATCTACTTGGATTTCCAGAAGGCTTTTGACAAAAGCTGCACAGGAGGCTACTGGGTAAGGTGAGAGCCCATGGTGTTAGAGGCAAGGTACCAGCATGGATAGAAGATTGGCTGACTGGCAAAAGCATAGAGTGAGGATAAAAGGGTCTTTTTCAGGATGGCCCTCGATGACAAGTGGAGTTCCGCAGGAGTCCGTTTTGGGATCACAACATTTCACTTATACATCATTGATCTAGATGAAGGAACTGAGGCCATTGTGCCTAAGTTTGGAGGTGATCATAGAAACCCTACAGTACAGAAAGAGGCCATTCAGCCCATCGAGTCTGCACCGACCACAATCCCACCCAGGCCCTACCCCCACATATTTACCCACTAATCCCTCTAACCTACGCATCTCAGGACACTAAGGGCAATTTTTAGCATGGCCAATCAACCTAACCTGCACATCTTTGGACTGTAGGAGGAAACCGGAGCGCCCGGAGGAAACCCACGCAGACACGAGGAGAATGTGCAAACTCCACACAGACAGTGACCCAAGCTGGGAATCGAACCCAGGTCCCTGGAGCTGTGAAGCAGCAGTGCTAACCACTGTGCTACCGTGCCGCCTCTATACAAAGATAGGTGGAAGGACAGGTAGTATTGAGGAAGTGGGGAGGCTGAAGAAGGACTTGGACAGGTTAGGAGAGTGGGCATAGTAGTGGCAGATGGAATGCAACGTGGGAAAGTGTGAGGTTATGCACTTTGGTAGGAAGAATAGAGGCATGGACTATTTTCTAAATAGGGAGAGAATTCAGAAATTGGAAGCGCAAAGGGACTTGGGAGTCCTAGTTCAGGATTCGCTTAAGGATAACTTGCAGGTTGAGTTGGTAGTTAGGAAGACAAATACAATGTTAGCATTCATTGCGAGAGGACTGAAATATAAAAGCAGGGGCATACTGAGGCTTCGATCAGACCACATATGGAATATTATGACCAATTTTGGGCCCTGCAAATAAGGAAGGATATGCTGGCCCTGGAGAGGGTCCAGAGGAGGTTCATGAGAATGATCCCAGGAATGAAAAGCTTGATGTATGGGGCGTGTTTGAGGACTCTGGGTCTGTACTCGATGGAGTTTGGGAGGATGAGGGGGGGATCGCCTTGAAACTTACAGAATACTGAAAGGCTTGGATAGAGTGGTTGTGGGGAAGATGTTTCCATTAGTGAGAGAGACTAGGATCTGAGGGCACAGCCTCACAGTAAAGGAACGACCTTTTAGAACAGAGATGAGGAGGAATTTCTTCAACCAGAGGCGGTGAATCTGTGGAATTCATTGCCATTGGAGTTTATGGAGGCCAGGTCATTGAATGTATCTAAGACGGAGATAGATAGGTTCTTGATTGGTAAGGAGATCAAAGGTTGAGGAGAAAAGGTGGGGGAATGGGATTGAGAAACGTATCAGCCATGATTGAATAGTGGAGCAGACTCGATAGGTTGAATGGCCTAATTCTGCTCCTGTGGTTTTATGGTCTTATGGTCTAAGTCATTAAAGATGATAGGAAAGATTGAGAGAGCAGTTAATAAAGCCTACAAAGAACAAAGAGAACAAAGAAAATTGCAGCACAGGAACAGGCCCTTTCGGCCCCAAGCCTGCACCGACCATGCTGCCCGATTGAACTAAAACCCCCTACCCTTCCGGGGACCATATCCCTCCATCCCCATCCTATTCATGTATTTGTCAAGGCGCCCCTTAAAGTCACTATCATATCTGCTTCCACTGCCGCCCCCTGTAACGAGTTCCAGGCACCGATCACCCTCTGTGTAAAAACATTTGCCTCTTACATCTTCTTTAAACCTTGCCCCTCGCACCTCAGACTATGCCCCTTAGTAATTGACTCTTCCATCCTGGGAAAAAGCTTCTGACTATCCACTCTGTGCATGCCCCACATAATCTTGTAGACTTCTATCAGGTCGCCCCTCAACCTCCGTCGTTCTCCAACCTCCCCTCATAGCTAATGCCCTCCAGACCAGGCAACATCCCGGTAAATCTTTTCTGTACCCTCTCCAAAACCTTCACATCCTATAGTATCCTAGGCTTTATTAATAGCAGCATAGAGCACAAGAACAAGGAAGTTTTGCTGAACTTGTATAAGACACTAATTAGACCTCAGTTCGAGTATTGTTCTGGGGGGGCTTAGGCTGGGCCAAGGTTCCCCAGGTCAGGGGTCGCCACTGGGTTGGGGCTCGTGTGGCACGCATTCTTTCTACCTACTGAAAGATCTTTCAGGCATTCCATATGTGGTCAAGTTCAAATCCCACTAATGTATTTGTAAAATTGTAAATACTTGTAAAATCCTGAGAGTTGTAAAATTGTCTCTTTTAAAGGTGGTTTAGTTTTTTCTGTGTGCTGAAGGGCTGCAGGTGCAAAAATCCAGTTCAGACTGAAACAATGCATCAAACAAAAGCAACAGGGTTGCTTTGGTAACAGGCTTTAGGCATTTGAATCAGAACATGTTTTTGAATTTTAACCAATCAATTTGAAATAGGCGTTTGAAAATCATCAGCCTTTTGGATTTGAATTTTGATGTTTTGTTAACCTGTGAACCAACCCTATTGTATGAATATTGCTATGTCATCAGGAGTTTAAAGGCAACCATTCCCAGCTCCAAATTGCCAGAAGCCACTGCCTCTGCCAAAAACTGCCACAGCTCTGAGCTAGAGAGACACAGATAGACAACTTTCTGCCAGCGTAACAGCCACATTTATGTGTTAAGAGAAAGCCTCATTTCGCCTCAGCAGAACAGACCAATGGAACACAGGAGAAGTCAGCAAATAAGAAAAGAACATTTGGGAAGTTGACAAACCTGACTGTATTTGAGTGTGACTAAAAATTCTATTTTCTTTTGTTAATAAGTGGGAGTTGTAATCATCTAAACAGTTACAAACCATTACAATAGTGTTTTATTCGGTTTGGGAATAGTTCAGTTAACCTGTTTATGGTTAGTTAGAAGAATAAAGTGTTACTTGTTTCTTTTAAAAAGAGAGTCTCAGGTAGTTATTTTGATTTAACCACTAAAAATTGCTCTAGACAGATCATACAATTTCTCACACACTTTAAATGGATTATGAAAAAAGGTACTTCTCTTTAAATGGTTGAGTGTTAGTTCTCTGAGAGGAGATCATCCTCCCCTTCATAACAAATGTCACACTGGTTACTCTGCCTGCTGGAAAGGCTGGAAATCTGTCTGCTGGAAAGGCTCTGTGGTTCCCTGACATTCCATCAAACCCCCCACTAACAGTAACAAGCATCAGGCCCGGCAGCTCTTGCCTCAATCAAGGGAGCTTGGCAGGTGTTAACATGGCTCCTCACACTACATGAACTCTGTACAATGGCCACCCATTGCATACAATTCAGGAGGGTGCTTCTTCACCATCTGTCTGAACTGCACATCACATCTGGAAGCAAATTTGCGCCCTATATCCATGCAGATTTATGCTGCAAGGGCTCCCCAGTGAAGACAAAAGCAAAATACTGCGGATGCTGGAATCTCAAACAAAAACAGAAAATGCTGGAAAATCAGAGGTATTGACTCCTTGTGGGAGACGGGTCACAGACAGCAGAGTCATGGCTTTAGCGTGCAATATTCTTTAATTGTGATTATTTACAGTACATAAAACTCTATCTCCAACTACAGTGTCCATCTTCACCCGTGCCCGACAACTTCTTAATCTTTTGTGGCCTGGCGTTACGTCTTGGTGGCCCCGCAGGATGCACATCAGAGATGGAGGCAGTTGTCTGTGTTCTATGCCATGTGTCCTTTGATGCCCTTGGCCTTGCGGGGACCAGGCCAACTTTCGGGTGTCATGGATGCAACGCCGTGCCACCCAGTTCAGCCTGCTGCCCGTGAGAGGCACGGTGTCAGGGAGGAAGGATTTGGAAGGGCTGGGGACGGCTGGTGCCTCCTGGGTGGAAGGCCCTGGCATGCCCTCCAGCATTTCCTCCTCCTTTGGGGTGCTTGTGGACACGCCATGGAACAGAGAGGCAGCTGGAGTGAGTTCCAGAAGCTTCTGTGTCACCTGGTGCTGCCAGTCCTGGAGGCCCAACATTGTCTGCACCACCTCAGCATAGCCCTCTGAGTCTGGACCAAGCTCTGGAACCCCCTGCGATTGCCCACTGTGTCTCAAGAATGCTCCTGAGGCCCTCAGCCATGGTCCTCAGCGACTCGGCCATGCCTTGGACCCTGCCATCCATGGTGATCATTTCCTGCACCAGACTTTCCACTGCGGGCGCCACCCTTGCACTGTTGGCCTGTGTACCGCACAACATTAGCACTATCTCTTGCATCTGAAGGCTGTGGGATTCCTCCAAACGGCCTTGCAATTGCTGGAATGTCTCCGACACCCCCTCCTGCAGTCTCCGCGGACAAGTGGCGCATGTCAGCACCGTGCCTCGCCAGGCAGGAGTTGTGATGTGGGGGTCCCAGAGGAACCTGAGGCAATGCTGAGGGGTCTGAAGTTAGAGGTTTGTGGCGAGACAGGGAGTGGGTTGATGTGGACATTCTAGGCGTGACAGACAGGATTGATGCCAGGACAAGATCCCCGCCCGAAATTTCTATCAAACAAAGTTAATTTAAGAACACAGTTAATATATAACAAAATGAATTAGCATAACTTTTACCAATTACAGGAATTGAATCCGACACAGTATAACTCCTAATAGCTAGATATCTCTGCTGTTCCAAGTTAAACATCATCCCACAAGCACACATCTTTCTCCAGACTTGGCACAGAAACAAGTATGCTCACGTGATGCCAGATTTGGCAACTTTTTAACATCTGCTTTGAATTGGTTCTTTGACTGTTGAATCAATCCTCTGAGGCTCCCCAGTCTTGGAATTGCATTAGGCCAGATTAAATTTAATAAAGGATACCGGTTATAGACAACACAGCACCTAGGACCAGTTTGAAACATCCTGCAAAGAAACAAGATTAAAATACATTTCTTAAAGGCACAGTATCATCACAAGTCACCCAAGGCCATGATTTCTATGAGGCATAGATCGGGTGGACTCTCAGAGGCTTTTTCCCAGGGTGGAAATGGCTGCTACAAGAGGACACAGGTTTAAGGTGTTGGGGGGTAGGTACAGGAAATGTTAGGGGGAAGTTTTTCACACAGAGGGTGGTGGGCGAGTGGAATCGGCTGCCATCAGTGGTGGTGGAGGCAAACTCAATAGGGTCTTTTAAGAGACTCCTGGATGAGTACATGCGACTTAATAGGATGGAGGGTTATAGGTAGGCCTAAAAGGTAGGGATATGTTCGGCACAAGTTGTGGGGCCGAAGGGCCTGTTTTGTGCTGTAGTTTTTCTATGTTTCTATGTTTCTATTTTGGCCTTTGAGCCTGCTCTGCCATTCATTTTGATCATGACTGATCATTGCATACAATATCCTGATCCCCCTTCCCCCCATTACCTTGATCCCTTTAGTCCCGAGAGTTATATCTAATTCCTTCTTGAAATCAGACAACATTTTGGCCTCAACTACATTCTGTGGTAGTGAATTCCACACATTCACCACCCTCTGAAGAAATTTTTCCTCACCTCAGTTCTAAAACTACCCTCAAACTATGACCCCCTAGCTCTGGACTCCCCCATCATTGGGAACATTCTTTCTGAATCTACCCTGTCTAATTCTGTTAGAATTTAATAACTTTCTATGAGATCCCCTCTTACTCTTCTAAATTCCAGTGAATATAATCCTAACCAATTTAGTCTCTCCTCATATGACAGAGCTGCCATCCCAAGAATCAGCCTGGTAAACCTTCACTGTACTCCCTCTATAGCAAGGACATCCTTCCTCAGATAAGGACACCAAAACTGCACACAATACTCCAGATAGCAAAATATCCCTAACCCTATACTCAAATCCTCTCGCTATGAAGGCCCATGTACCATTTGTCTTCTTTACTACCTACTGTACCTATGCGCTTACTTTCAGCAACTGATGCATGAGGACACCAAGGCCTCATTGAGTATCCACCTATATGAATTTACAAGTAATAATCTCTCTTCCTATTATTGCTACCAAAGTGGATAAACTCACATTTATCCACATTATGCTGCTTCTGCCATGCATATGCCCACACATTCACCTGTCCAAATCACCTTGAAACATCTCTGCATCCTCCTCACAGCTCACCCTCACAACTAACTTTGTATCATCTGCAAATTTGAAGATAATACATTCAGGTCCCTGTTCCAAATCATTAATATATATAATGTGAACAGTTGGGGTCCTAGCACAGATCCCTGCAGAACCCCTCTAGTCACTGACTGCCAATCAGAAAAAGACCCATGTATGTCAACTCTTTGCTTCCTATCTGCTAACCAGCTTTCTATCCATCTCAAGACATTAACATAAAAACATAGAAGATAGGAGCAGGAGGAGACCATTCGGCCCTTCGAGCCTGCTTCGCCATCCATCACGATCATGGCTGATTGTCCAACTCAATAGCCTAATCTTCCTGCTTTCTCCCCATAACCTTTGATCCCATTTGCTCCAATTGCTATATCTAGCTGCCTCTTGAATACATTCAATGTTTTGGCATCCATTACTTCCTGTGGTAATGAATTCCACAGGCTCACCATTCTTTTGGGGAAGAAATGACTCCTCATCTCCATCCTAAATGGTCTACCCCAAATCCTCAGACTGTGAGCCCTGGTTCTGGACACACCCATCATCGGGAATATCCTCCCTGTATAGAACATAGAACATAGAAAGCCACAGCACAAACAGGCCCTTCGGCCCACAAGTTGCGCCGATCACATCCCCACCTCTAGGCCTATCTATAGCCCTCAATCCCATTAAATCCCATGTACTCATCCAGAAGTCTCTTAAAAGACCCCAACGAGTTTGCCTCCACCACCACCGACGTCAGCCGATTCCACTCACCCACCACCCTCTGAGTGAAAAACTTACCCCTGACATCTCCCCTGTACCTACCCCCCAGCACCTTAAACCTGTGTCCTCTCGTAGCAACCATTTCAGCCCTTGGAAATAGCCTCTGAGAGTCCACCCTATCCAGACCCCTCAACATCTTGTAAACCTCTATCAGGTCACCTCTCATCCTTCGTCTCTCCAGGGAGAAGAGACCAAGCTCCCTCAACCTATCCTCATAAGGCATGCCCCCCAATCCAGGCAACATCCTTGTAAATCTCCTCTGCACCCTTTCAATGGCTTCAACATCTTTCCTGTAATGAGGTGACCAGAACTGCTATCTACCCTGTCTAGTCCTGTTAGAATTTTATAAGTCTCTGAGACTCCCCCCCTCATTCGTCTGAACTCCAGCGAAAACAATCCCATCCTAGTCAGTCTCTCCTCATACATCAGTCCCACCATCCCCGGAATTGGCCTGGTAAACCTTCGCTGCACTCCCCTAAGACCAAGAGCATCCTTCCTCAGAAAAGGAGACCAAAACTGCACACAATATTTTAGGTATGGCCTCACCAAGGCCCTGTATAATTGCAAAAACACATGCAGAGATGCAGAGAAATTTGTTAAGTGTATTCAGGAGGAATTTCTCATTCAGTATGTGGATGGCCCGACTAGAGAGGGGGCAAAACTTGACCTCCTCTTGGGAAATAAGGAAGGGCAGATGACAGAAGTGTTTCATAGAATCATAGAATCTCTACAGTGCAGAAGGAGACCATTCGGCCCATCAAGTCTGCACCAACCACAATCCCACCCAGGCCCTATCCCCATAACCCCATGTATTTACCCCGCTAATCCCCCTGGCACTAAGGGGCAATTTAGCAAGGCCAATCCACCTAACCAACACATCTTTCGGACTGTGGGAGGAAACTGGAGCATCCAGAGGAAACCCACACAGACACGGGGAGAATGTGCAGACTCCGCACAGTCACCCAAGTCGGGAATCGAACCCGGTCCCTGGCGCTGTGAAGCAGCAGTGCTAACCACTGTGCCACCGTGCCACCCATCGTTTTGACTGTCACCTGAGTTTCGGGAAGATTGGCACTGGATAGTTCCACCGTTTCCATTCAGCATCACCCTCCCGAGGGATTCCTCACACCCTTCCCCCTCCCTGGAGTTTATCAGTGCAGTGCGGAACCCACCTGCCCAGGATGGGGGTGGGAAGAGGTGGCCAACAGGCAAATTCTGTCGGGACCCGAATATGGCAAACTGCAAAAGGACGGAGAAGTATTTCTAACCTGTACAAGAGTCACGGCTGTGCGTGTGTTGCTGCAAGGTTGGTGAGTTGTTCTGTTCCGCATTTCTAAAAATGTTATTGAACAGACCTGGGGAATTAATCGGAAATATCTCTGCCTCTCTCCAGTGTTTCTGCTCGAGTTGCACATTTCAGAAAAGAAGTGTTCACTGGCTCAACCAGTCACGATGTCTGCTCTGCACCGACCCCAGAGAGCAGTGTCCATAGTCCAAACTCCCACTTCCCCCTGCTGAGGTCAGAGGTTAGGCATGGTGCTCAGGAATGACAACTTTACACAGCACCTCAAACCCCAGAAATCACAAGCGCGCTCTCGGCTTAGCTTTCCTCACCCGCTTTTAAACTCGCACCACCAACCAACCCCCCTTCCTGCCCAAAACCACCCTCCCAGAGGAGCGATGGACCCCCTCAGTTACTGCACCAAGCTTCTGATCCAGTCAGAGGTGGCGAGGATTGAAAAAGAAGTTTCCAGAGAGGAGTCCAACCACACCATTCCTTGTGCAAGGAGCAGTGCGCCATCCGAAAAGCGGCACACTTGGTGGGCTGAGAATGGCAGTCCCGAGGACTGCGGAACCAGTCACTCCTCCGCCATTTGGCTGATGATGTTGATGAGGTTGTCCATGCCCCACAGGTAGCCATCCTCCCGATTGCCCTCCACCCAGGCCACCCGGTGGTTCAGTGTCGCGTGGTCAGGTAACAGCATTGTCTTCCCAAAGTCAATCATCAAACCTTGGCCAGCTCCGACTTGTCATGGACGAACAGGAGAGAACTTCCCACCACCTCATGTGTGTTGAAGAACTCGGAGCCCTCCAGTGCTGTCCTCAGTTCTTTCAATCGCGTCAAGTAGTTTCTCAAGATGTTTCTATTGCTGTCCACAAAATCTTCCAGCGCCTCCATAACCTCCTCTTTGAGTCTGGTTTTCTTGAAGCTTGTACTGCAGGAACCATCAGCTTTCCTTATGCCTTCTATCCTGAACCCTAGTGTTGCAGTTCAGCTGAGCGTCTCCCGCCACTGCATGTAACGTGGAGTTAACATGTTAGTGAAGGATCACTTTGGGACCAGTGACGATAATTCCATTAGTTTTAAGATAGTATGGAGAATGATAGGTATAGCTCAAAAGTTAAAATTCTATAGTGGGCCAAGGCCAATTTTGATGGCATTAGACAGGAACTTTCAAAGATTGATTGGGGAAGTCTGTTGGCAGGCAACGGGACAGTTGGTAAGTGGGAGGCTTTCAAAAGTGTGTTAACCGGGGTTCAGGTTAAGTACCTTCTTTTTAGAGTGAAGGGCAAGGCTGGTCGAGGTAAGGAACTCTGGATGGCTTGGAATATTGAGGCCGTGGTCAAAAAGAAGAAGGAGACATATGACATGCATAGGCAGCTGGGATCAAGTGGATCTCTTGAAGAGTACGAAGGTTGTTGGAGTAGAGTTAAGAGAGAAATCAGGAGGGCAAAAAGGGGACATAAGATTTCTTTGGCAGATAAGGCAAAGGAGAATCCAAAAAGCTTCTACAAATACATAAAGGGCAAAAGAGTAACTAGGGAGAGTGTAGGGCCTCTTAAGGATCAACAAGGTCATCTATGTGCGGATCCACAAGACATGGGTGAGTTCCTAAATGAATACTTCTCATCAGTATTTACTGTTGAGAAAAGCATGGATATTCGGGAATTTGGGGAAATAAATAGTGATATCTTGAGAAATGTACATATTGCACAAGAAGGAGGTGCTGGAAGTCTTCAAGCGCATCAAAGTAGATAAATCCCCGGCACTTGATGAAATGTATCCCAGGACGTTGTGGGAGGCTAGGGAGGAAATTGCGGGTCCCCTAGTGCATCGACAGCCACAGGTGAGGTGTCTGAAGATTGGAGGGTAGCAGGCGAAAGCTGCAGGAAAAAGCCTTGGAACTACAGACTAACATCTGTAGTGGGTAAGTTGTTAGAAGTTATTCTGAGAGACAGGATCTACAGGCATTTAGAGAGGCAAGGACAGTCAGCATGGCTTTGTGAGTGGAAAATCATGCCTCACAGATTTGAGATTTTTGAAGGGTTAACCAGGAAGATAGATGAGAGCAGTGCAGTCGATGTTGTCTACATGGACTTTTGCAAGGCCTTTAACAAGGTTCCGCGTGGTATGTTGTTGCATAAAGTTAAATCTCATGGGATCCAGGGTGAGATAGCCAATTGGATACAAAATTGGCTTGACGACAAAATACAGAGGGTGGTTGTAGAGGGTTGTTTTTCATTACTGCAATCCAATGTGCTTTAATTTACATAGTACTCTGTTATGTGAGAATGGGTAAGAGTAGATAAATTGGTATACACTGAACTCCGCCAGTGGAATATTTACACTTCAAACGTATTGTTTTCAGAAGTAGCATTGCAACCTGTAGATCATGCTTGGACTGTCTACATCTGAGAATTAGGGTTTTCACTATGCAAATAATTCATTCAGCTAGGCCATTAGATCTATGGTTAAAAAGTAGTGTCATCGATATTCCACTTCTCACACATCCTGAAATAGCACCGAGAATGTGCATGACAGTCACATTTGACATATTGTGCAATTGTTGGGTCATAGGGTACTTGGTAGGCGACACTGATGATGAAGTCAATGCCGTGGGCATGAATGAGTTAATTGTGACTTTGGACCAATGATGGGTAGGAAATTTATATGGAATCATAGAAATCATAGAAATCCTACAGTACAGAAAGAGGCCATTCGGCCCATCGAGTCTGCACCGACCACAATCCCACCCGGGCCCTACCCCCCCATCCCTACATATTTACCTACCACTCCCTCTAACCTACGCATCTCAGGACACTAAGGGCAATTTTTAGCATGGCCAATCAATCTAACTCGCACATCTTTGGACTGTGGGAGGAAACCGGAGCACCCAGAGGAAACCCACGCAGACACGAGGAGAATGTGCAAACTCCACACAGACAGTGACCCAAGCCGGGAATCGAACCCAGGTCCCTGGAGCTGTGAAGCAGCAGTGCTAACCACTGTGCTACCGTGCCGCAAAATTGTATTTTGTGCTGACTTGGCATATATTCTTGATATACTTCACACTTTTTGACAATGACTTCAATGTAATTGTATGTACCTGGCCAATAGAATGTCTCTCTTGTGAGTCTGCTCACCTGACCATTTGCCCATTTGTAAATGATGAAGTTGTTGAAGAATATCAGGACACAAACATTCTGGTATGGTGACATACCCTGTCTTTAAAAATGACTCTCTGGGAGATACCTAGCTCATTCGGTAAGGCCAAAATGGTCTCATATGTTCGTGCACATAATGAATTGAACCAGGCTAGCCTTCAATGATAATTTTTCACAGTATGGAATATTTTGCCTTTTTAAAATTCTTAAGTCCTGCCATTTGTGTTGTGTACAATGTACCAGACCAATTGATGATCTTACATTCTCCTGCAAGTGTAACATTGCATTTCCCTTGAAACTGCCAATTCTGTTGAAACATTCTAGATATTTTGATGTTAGATCTTGAACTAAAGTGATTGAAGTAGTTTCTGAGGTTGATCTGCCTTGTGAGGTCACTAGTGCAAGGTCACAGCATGCGAGAAACCCTGCATTTGGCTCTTTAGTGTCCATGATACGGGACATTTTTTACACAGAGGGTGGTGGGGGCCTGGAATGCGCTGCCAAGTAGGGTGGTGGAGGCAGGCACGCTGACATCGTTTAAGACTTACCTGGATAGTCACATGAGCAGCCTGGGAATGGAGGGATACAAACGATTGGTCTAGTTGGACCAAGGAGCGGCACAGGCTTGGAGGGCCGAAGGGCCTGTTTCCTGTGCTGTACTGTTCTTTGTTCTTTGTTCTTTGATGCAGAATAGCTGTGACATTCAGGAGGATCTTTCTGGAACACATTTGTAATAAATTGATGTAGCTCAAAGTATAAAAGGATGTACAAAGTGCTCCAGCAGTGCCAAAAACTGCAAAGCCTGCTTTCCTTTTGTTAATGCTTCTTTTTGTTCCTCTCCCCACCTTCAATGCTGATGTTTCTTTAGCAGCTGGTGAAGTGCTGCTAAAGTAGTAGACATATTTTGTGAAAATCTATCATAATAATTCACCATTCCTAGAAATTAATTTTGCACTCTGTTAAGTTTTTTGGCTGTGGAACCTCCTTAATGGCTTTAACTTTATTTTCCAAAAGATATAAACCTTTAGCGTCTACACTGAAACCCAAATATAAAACTTCATCTGCCTAGAAAGTGCATTTCTCTCATTTCAAACAGACACCTTCTTCTTTAAGTCTTCTCAAAACTTCCTCCAACTTTGATCCGTGTTCCTCAGCTGAGGCTCCTGTAATTAGAACATCATTGAGATAAACCATTATGTTAGGGGTGCCTTGTAATAACTTGCCATCGTTCCCTGGAAAATGGCACACGCTGATGAGACTCTGAAAGATAAATGTATATATTGGTATAAACCGTTGTGGGTGTTGATATCTTCATCCAACTCCAGTTGCTGGTCGGCGTGACTGAGATCTAACCTGGTGTATTTTAAACCCCCGGCTAGTTTGGCATAGGATTCTAGGAATGGAGGCCGTGATTCTCCCATCGCGACCTGCAACTTTTCTGTTGGGTCGGGGTGGGAGATACGCTTTGCCGGCCTTGTTCCAGGATTTGCGCATGCACCGGGAACGCACGCACATCTCCCAGAGCCGGCGGACAGCCGGTCAAACCATGCTGGAAACCGGTGGAAAGGCAAGTAAGTAATTTGAATCTTTTAAAAATTAATTTTAAATATGTTTTAAATACCCCGCCAGGAGTACTTCATTCCGGCGGGGTTTACAATAGCTCCCCACCCCGCCGGAATGAAAGGGGGGCAATCGTGGGCCCCCAGGGGGTCGGACGGTGGGGGAGTGGTGCTCCCTGGGCATGGGCACCCTGGCAGTGCCAGCCTGTGCCCCCTGGCACTGCCTAAGGGGCAAAGTGCCCATACCTAGGGGCACATTGGCATTGCTCATTGGGCATCTGGCAGTGCCAAGGGAGGGGGCCTATTGTGGGCTGGGCCTATGGGCGATCGGTGGGGGTGTGGAGTCTTGCTGCCATTCTGCAGACATAATTGGTCTGGGATGGAGGGAGGCCAGCGATCGGGGCGGTCTGGGTGGTCTGCAGGGGGGGTGGGGAACCTGCCTCCCATGGGGGTTTGACCCCAGAGGGGGTCAGCGGTGGGGGGAGGTCTGCTGGGGTGAAGGGGGTGGGGGGATCACCACTGCTGGGGGGGTGGGCTGTGCATAGGGGCGCTCCGAGATAGGGATGGTGTCAGGGCTGGCCCGGGATTTGCTGTGGGGGTCATAATTGGGCTGTGGGGGGGCTGGAGGGGCAGCACTGTGGGTGTCCCGGGCTGGCCAGCAAACGGGGAGTCTAACAGATCGGGGCCACTGCGCATGCGCAGAGTTCCAGAACTGTCAGACTCCGGTGCGAATAGGCCCCCACCCCCCTTGGGTTTTTAATGATATTCACGACTGGGACCTCTGCAGTGCACAGAGTGCAGAGATTCGGGTGAGAAGCTGAATTGCCAAAACAGTTGGGATCTAGAACAGTTTTCCCGCCAATTCAGTGCTTTTGGGAGGGTTGCGGCCTGGGTGTCTGTCTCGCTCCTCTATTGACTGTTAATTTATAATCTCCACAAATTCTCACAGTACGATCCAGTTTGAGGATTGGGTCTCTGGGTGTGGCCCATTCAGAAAATTGTACAGGATTTATAATACCTCAATCTTCCAAGCTCAACTTCAGCAAATGAGGAAGTTCAAGGGGCACTGGGTGGGCGTGAAAAAATAGATGCATTGCATCAGGATTCAGATAAAGTTTGGCTTTAGCAGTCCTCATAAATCCTAAATCAATTTGGAAAACCTCGGAATATTTAGGCGGCAGCTCCTACAAATCTCGATCCCGTAGGTTTAATATTTCCAACCAATTTAATTTTATCTGTTTGAAGCAACCGCAGCCCGTTAGACAAGGTAGGTGACCTTCAATTATCAAGACAGGCAGCTGCAGCATTTGGGTTTTTGTCGGACACAGTAACTGTTGCTGTTCCTAAGGTCTCCAATGTCTCGCCTGTGTATAAAACAAAGAAAATTACAGCACAGGAACAGGCCCTTTGGCCCTCCAAGCCTGCACCGGGCATGCTGCCCATCTGAACTAAAACCCCCTACCGACTATATCCCTCTATTCCCATCCTATTCATGTATTTGTCAAGATGCCCCTTAAAAGTCACTGTCGTATTTGCTTCCACTACCTCCCCCGGCAGCGGATTCCAGGCACCCACCACCCTCTGTGTAAAAAACTTGCCTCATACATCTCCTTTAAACCTTGCCCCTCACTGTTCCACAGGATGTGGAACCCCTCATTGTTCCACAGGAGCAGGCTGAGGGTAAGGGAGTTTGTTTCTGCATTTGATTTATTTATTTTTCAGTTAAATTTGTGTTAAAAATCGGAGGGTTTTTTTTCCAAAACCGGAAGTAGGCCCAGGAGAAGCCTGGGAAGGTTTTTGGAGGGTTTAAAAGCAGGCCACACTTTTGAGCGGGCAGTGGAATGAGCAGGGAGCAGAGTGTGAGCTGTAAGGGCTTTGGCTCACAGGGCTTCGGGGAAAGGGCGAAGCGGGGTAGGTTTTATTTTCCATTCCTATAAAGGAAAAGGGTAGCTATGAGTGATAGGCCAGTTTGTTGCTTTCGGTGTGGGATGTGGGAGTTCCTGGAAATACCTAGCCGCCCGGAGGTTCACATTTGCGCCAGGTGCGTGGAACTGCAGCTTCTGAGGAACCCCGTCAGGGAACTGGAGCAGCGGCTTGATGACCTTAGTCTAGTCAGGGAGAATGAGAGACAAATAGACATGAGTTATAGGCAAGTAGTTACACCGGGGCCTTTTTTATTTGATTCTCTCTTGCTCACTATTGATCTGGCCTCTTAATGGAGGAAACCATGTATTCTGAAGAGTAGATGCTCAAGACCTGCATAAACTCCTCCACAACGCATGCAACCTCTCTGGAATTCCTGCCAGATCTCCACATACCTTGTACTGTGCTTTCAGAATCTGTTATCTGACAGATGACTCCAGAGGCTTGCCATCAGCCTGGGACTCAACATTTAGATTGCCTCCTTCACTTATCTAATTACAAGAAGCCTGCTCCATCCCAATCTCTGACAGCTGGTCACTCACCATTCCTGTCTGAGCTATCCCAATACTGGTCCTCTCAACGCACTGTCCCATTTACGAAACTGGTAGGCTTTGTTCTGTAATCTCATCATGAGGGATCCAGCTGCTTACCAGTTCTTTGACACTGTGTTTTCAAAGACTTTCTGTACAGTCAGCACACTGTGGTTTTAACACTCTCCAATGCTGTAACTCATAGAAATATAGAAAGGAATACGCCATTCAGCCCTTTGAGCCTGCTCTGCCATTGGTTCTGATCATGGCTGATCATCAAATTCAATATCCTGATCCCGCCTTCCTCCCCATATCCCTTGATCCCTTTAGCCCCAAGACCTATATCTATAACTCTATTGTAGCCTGACCAGGACAAGGGTGTCACGCCATGTAGCAGAATCAAAGCAGTTCATTTATTAAGACTAGGCAAAGATTTATATAAAAGTAGAAAGCTTGAAGACTTCACCAACAGATCTGTGTGTGTTGTGCTCTGCCCACAGACCAAAGTGAAACTGAGACTGGATCACATGATGGCATGCTGCTATCCCTTAAAGGTGTATTATAACATATCTTAATATTGAAGGGCCGAATGTTTAAACACTGGTTACCATCTCCCAATATTGTGGGAGATTGTGTTTTCAGGAAGCTTGTCTCTCTGAACTCACCTCAAACAATGATGCTATCCCCCATCCTCCTTGGTTTTCTCCCCCACTTTGGCAACTACAGCCACTAACACCAAGGTTCAATATTAACTCCTGAGGAGGAGCCTCACAGAGTGAATCTCCACACCCACCAATAGCACAGATACAGGCGCCTTGGTAGATTTACACAAGCCAGTTTTAAAGGATCTAGACACTGGTGTGAGCACATTGCAGTCACAAGACTAGCTGTCAGAGATTGGGATGGAGCAAGCTTCTGGTAATTAGATGAGTGATGGAGGCAACCAAAATGCTGAGCCCCAGGCAGATAGCAAGCCACTGGAGTCATCTGTCAGGCAACAGATTCTGTACGCATAGTGTAAGGTATGGAGATGTGGCATGGATTCCAGAGGTTGCATGCGTTGCGAAGGAGTTCATGCAGGACATGAGTATCAACTCTTCAGATTACATGGTTTCCTCCAGTAAGAGATAGACAACTGTCAAGGAGGCCAATGGGATACTGAGTATGCATTCTGACCTGCTTTCTGTCATCTTGCCTCTGAACTCTGCAGCTCAGAGTTAGGGTAATGAGAAGTCTGGAGTCACATCCAGATTTGGATTCCTCTCAGAAATGCTGGGAGGGCCACAATAGATAGAGAACTGCTGTTACCCCTGGAGGCACTCTCAGAGATTTCTGATGAGGACAGCCTTTCCTCTGCCCTTCTGTCATTGGCACAAATGTCACTGAGTGTCATGGTGACAAATGAGCCTTCAACCAGTTTTCAAGACACTGCCACCACGTCAAGGGCCTCACAGCCTCAGATCTCCAGAGAAAGGCTGCTAAAGTCCCAGGCAAAAGGACATAAAGGTTCACAGACTTTCTCCAGCACAGCTGGCAGTGAAGGGCTGGGACAGGGCTAGGGGACGGCAGTGGAGATTGCACTGTAGCACCCATAAACATTTTTAAAAGACATACCATTAGTAACATGTGGTGATATAAACAGGGCCTAGTTTTAAGGCTGATAAAATTGGATATCCTAAATTAAAGAATTGGGCACATTGAAATCAAACACAGTCAAACCTCAGGCAGGCCAATTATACAAATACACAAACGTGTCTGGGCCTGACCCATCAACCACCCATCAAAGGTCGTTACACGCTACTTGAGACTTAGCAGGAGATCATGGCACCTCATTGAAATGCATCGGCCTAT
This sequence comes from Mustelus asterias, assembly GCF_964213995.1. NCBI lineage: Eukaryota > Metazoa > Chordata > Chondrichthyes > Carcharhiniformes > Triakidae > Mustelus > Mustelus asterias. The sequence goes on along the minus strand of NC_135810.1, from coordinate 34,406,383 downwards.
TGTTAGAAGCGCAGATCGAGCCAGACTTTCTGTCACCAAGAGTTCCTGTAGAAACCTTATCTGATAACAAGTTCAACAACATGGAGATGGACACCTGGGGGGCGGACCCCGGTGTCCTGTCAGGCAGACATCAAGAAACCCACTGGGTATTGGAACCCCCTCCTGGGACCTCATTGGCCAGAAGCCAGAGAAGTTTCTGGAAAGGCAAGCTGGCTGGGGGATAAAGGGACACATTTTCAGACACACTGCAGCGAAGACTTGACAGGGGAGACGGCTGTGACCATTCGGAAGACTGACCAGAGAAGGAAGGAAGGAAGAAGCGGCCATCGAGACTCACCTTCGTGACGACGGACCAGAGGGACTCAGAGAATCGGACCTGCAGTTCAACCAAACCATCTTTACGAGTAGTGTACTTGAATCTGCTGGGGTATCCTCTTGTTTTATGTGGTAATTTAAGGGTTAATAGTGTTATTATTACTAAACTTGTTGAACCTTTATTTGTGTTTGTCCTTTGTCCATCTTGCAAATAAGGGCACCGGGGTAAAACCTTGGAGTAAGTAAACTGATTGAAAGTATCTGAGAATTAACAGGTACAACAAACATATTGCTTCACAAGGGAGTTTGCTTGCTGCTGTTAGGTGTGCAACTTCTTGATTTGTTTATTCAGCAAATAACTGCACTTGTGGCTTTGACTGCATTAGTGTTTAAAGTATGTGATGTGTTGGCTTTCATTTGGATTGACGGCTTGCTCTTTTGGGAGTTGGTGCTGATGTGGGCCATTCAGGTCAGCCTCATTGGCACCTCTGCACTGGACATGCACAGACAGACTTAGAGCTGATAATTTGGTAATATCACGCAAAGGTAAGGGTGGTCAAGATGATATCATTAATTAAATTATAAGTTTCCAGTTAAATCTTTCCATGATTAGGGAATCTTGAGTCTCCCTGGCATCTTTAAAATTTTAAGTTAAAGTTTAAAGTTTATTTATTATTGTCACAAGTTGGCTTGTATTAACACTGCAATGAAGTTACTGTGAAAATCCCTGAGTCGCCACACTCCGGTGCCTGTTCGGGTACACTGAGGGTGAATTTAGCATGGCCAATGCACCTAACCAGTCTTGTTCGTCAGCTTGTGGAGCTAGCTGGCATGGCTCATCCTGATCCTCATCAGCACCATCCACAGAATCCTTGTCAAAGGATGGGGCTCCATTTGATCCTCCTCCGCCAGGGATTCCCTTCTCTGGAGCATCAGATTGTGTAAGGCACAACGTGGCAGAACCATTGATGAGAGCCATGCAGGAGAGGAGATCCACGCCACCTGACCATTCCAGATACCAAGATCTCAGTATGAGCAGACCAATGGTTTACTGCATGGATTTTGGACTGGGGTCATTAGCCATCTCTTCAGGGGATAGCCTTTGTCACCAAGAATCCAACCATCTGATGTTTCCAGTCCACAGAACATCCCTGGCATTTGAGGGTGTCTCAATTTGTTGGCATCATGACTGCCCCTAGGATAATGTGCATGCACTTGCGTTACCCTTTGACTGTGGTAGTTTTTCTATTAATAAAATGCTGCCAAAGCCTCTGGCTCCATCTACCTAATTGACAACCTTACTAAATGAAATTAACAATGGGCATGCCTGAAAATGACATCTGCAAAAGCCTTTAAGCAATGATGGGCTGCTGACAGCGATATCCCACAGCAATCTCCAGATCCGGTTTCCTCGAAAGATGTGCGGGTTAGGTGGATTGGCAATGCTAAATTGTCCCTTAGTGTCAGGGGGCTAGCATGATAAATACATGGGGTTAAGGGGATAGGTCCTGGGTGGAATTGTTGCCCATGCAGGCTCGATGGGCCAAATGGCCTCCTTCTGCATTGTAGTGATTCTATGGTTCTATGATGCCTGTTATATGCTGATGCGATTGTCTCCCTGCAGAGATGGAGCCTTTTCAGCCACTAGTGCTCTGACATTTTGAGGTCTGACATCCTTTGCCGATATATTCTTTTGGGAGTATGGTGCCTTTGCCTACCTCTGACAGCCTGGCCCTCATTCAGCAATAGGTTCCACAACTTTCTGACCACAGAGCACGCATGCCTTTCGCCAGTTTCTCTCTTCCTCTTCCTCAAGAGCCTCTGTATTGCCAATTTCAGCACCCATTTGGCTTCTATTTTATTGGAGACTGGTATGATGATGTTGGCGAAGTGGCATAGTGTCATCACGTAGGACTTTACACATTCACAGGATAGCATTGGTCCCAATTTCTCACTGTAAAACTTACCCTACAGAAAATTTACAGTGCAGAAGATTGGGGAAAGATGCTGTCTCTCACCATTCAATTTTTTTTCTCATGGCAGCACTCACATTAATTTTACTTTTTGTCCAAAAATGTGAATTATCAAAGATTATGAAAGGTCTAAAGGATTTTAGTCCAGGCATCTTTGGCACTGTCAGGCTGTCTTGAAAAATCTGTTACTTAAATTCAACGAGTTCAAAATGAGGTTTTGTTATTTAGTGGTAAACGATTTATTCTCCTCTCATTCCCAAGAATAAAGCAATCTAGTTATAGAGATTGCCAAGTTAACCTTGTTGATAAATGTAATTTTATGTGAAAATAACAAATGTACATTTTACATTTTTCAAAAATGTCCAAAATAACGTAAGCTTCTCACATGGAAATAGCTGAACAAGGATGAAACTTTTCATAAGGGGAAATGAGTTAGCATATTTTACAAAGCCTGTATTCTGCAATTTTTGCAGCCATGGTGAACAGCAAATGTTATTAGGTTATTATATGAGTGAAAGGAAATCTTCCTGTGAACTGGAGTTGATTAAATAAGCATTACATTTCCATCTTTCTCTTAATGTGATGCTTTTGTTAAACATATGAGTTTTTATCAAATTGTTTTGGTGATGTCGCCATGCTTTTGGCTGACCTCATTTCAATTGCACCACTGTATCCCTTTGTTTGAGAAGGAAGAAATGGCATTGCTCCATACCTGGTTCTGAAAAAAACAAAATGTGTTGAAGTTCAAGCATTTGTCCCTTTTTCCAGTAATGAAACTATTCTAAAAAAAAGTTAAACCTTTCATGCATAATAATTTTCAAATTTTACTGTTTGAATGTAGGCAAAGAACATGAGCAGAGAGGGTAAAATCATAAAATGGTTATAGCACAGTAGGAGGCTATTCAGCCTATTTTGTCAATGCTGGCTCCCTGTGGGAGCATTTTACCAGGTACACTTCCCCATCTTTTTCCTGTAACCTGCATTTTTTTTTCCTTTTCAGATAATGATCCAATTTGCTTGTGAATGCCATTATTGAATCTGCCCTGCCACACTCTCAGGCAGTGACATGCAGATGTTAACCATTCACTGCATAAAAAGATTTTCCGAATGTCGCCATTGCTTCTTTTTCCAATTGTCAAAATGAAATTAAAAGAAATAACTTTGACACGAACTTCAGAAAATCTGCTTAAGTCATAGAGGTTTACAGCATGGAAACAGGCCCTTTGGCCCAACTTGTCCATGCTGCCCTTTTTTTTTAAAACCCCTAAGCTAATCCCAATTGCCCGCATTTGGCCCATATCCCTCTATAACCATCTTACCCATGTAACTGTCTAAATGCGTTTTAAAAGACAAAATTGTACCCGCTTCTACTACTATCTTTGGCAGCTTGTTCCAGACACTCACCACCCTCTGTGTGAAAAAATTGCCCCTCTGGACACTTTTGTATCTCTTCCCTCTCACCTTAAACCTATGCCCTCTAGTTTTAGACTCCCCTACCTTTGGGAAAAGATTTTGACTATCTGCCTGATCTGTGCCCCTCATTATTTTATAGACCTCTATAAGATCACCCCTCAGCCTTCTACGCTCCTGAGAAAAAAGTCCCAGTCTATCCAGCCTCCCCTTATAACTCAAACCATCAAGTCCCGGTAGCATCCGAGTAAAGGATGCTTAACTATAGTAAGAATGCTTAACTATAGAATGCTGACAAAACTGCTGCTTCATCAAATATGTAAGTTACATATTTAATTAAGATGAATTGTAATATCTACTCTAACATTCCAAAACTCCATTTGACTGGTTTTGCTATAATCTTAAGAGGTTACATCACATTTGTGTTAAATTAGTATGGCATCTATATCTAATTTCCGACACAAATTTAGTCTTAATTAAAAATGGAGTATTTCCTGGCATTACTTTTATACTATTGGAACAATATATCCAGATTGTTATTTACACACCATATCTGAATTCAGCAAATTTGATAACCAGCTCCTCAGCAGCATTTTTGAAAATTTATTCTGTGAAGTGATAAGGGTGTTGATGGCAAGACAATCATAAAATATCCAGCACTAATTTCCTTGATGCTGAAATGCATTTATGAGATGCTTGAGCCCATCTATAGAGTTCCAAGATTTTGAATCATATTTCCAGCTCCAAATGGTATATGATTTGGAGGGAAGTTTGCAGCTGGTGGAGTTCCCATGTGCCTGTTACTCTGAGCCCTCAAGGAGGTAGAGGTCTTGGGCTTTGGAAGAGCAAGCAAGTTGCCAAAGTGCATTGTTTAGATGTTACAATCATGGTGTGCTGGAATGAATGTATAAGATGGCGGCTGAAGAGCCAGTGAAGTAAATTTCTTTGTCCTGGATGATGTTGAGCTTTTGGGTGCTTTTGGAACTAAATTCATCCAGCCAAGTGGAGCATATCCATCATACTCCTAAATTGTATCTTGTACATAGGGATTCAGGAGGTGAATCACTTGCCACAGAATACCTGTTTCTGGGTTGCTATTATAACCACTGTATTCATATGGCTGGTGCAATTAATTTTCTGGTCAATGATAGCCCTAGGGTTAACGGGGAAGCGAGGAGAATTCAACGGTGATTATATGATTGAACGTCAAGGAGACAGGCACTCGTATAATGCAAATGTCAACCCAAGCCTGCGTGTTGTCCAGATTTTGTTGCAAGGAGGCACATGCTGCTTTATTATCTGAGTAATTGCGACTGGAACCATCAGCCAACATCCCCATTTCTGACATGGGGGGGGTGGTCACTGACGTAGCAGAAGAAGATGATTGGGCCTGGGACACTGCCCTAAGGAACTCCTTCAAATTTGTTTCCAATAAGCACCGATATCTTCCTTTGTGCTCGGTATGGCTGAAGAGCTTTCCCCCTGACCTCCATCAACTTCAGTTTTACTGGGGCTCCTTGATGGCACACTCATGAAATTATGTTTTGGATCTTAGAAGGAGACCAAGTCAAATCATTCACTTGGATTGCTGACTAAATATGGTGAACAAATCCGCAATGTTTTTGCACTTTTGTACTGGGCTCCACCATGATGGAGGGTGGAGATGAGTCATAAGCACAGAAACTGGCCTTTTGACCCACCATACCTATACCAACCATCAAATACCAATTTATACTCATCCTATTTACCAGCACTTGGTCCATAGATTGCTATGCCTCAGCGATTTAAGTGCTCATCCAGATGTTTCTTAAACGTGAGAGTAGCTGCCTCCACCACCCTCTCAGGCAGCATGTTCCATATTTCCACCACCCTCTGGGTGAAAAGATGTTTCATCTGATCCCCTCTAAACCACTTACTCCTCACTTTAAACCTACGCCCTCTTGTTTTAGACACCTCTGCCATGGGGAAAAGATTCTTACAATCTACCCTATTTATGCCTCTCATAATTTTGTATAGCTCTATCAGATCCTCCCTCAGCCTCCTCTGCTTTAGGGTAAACAAACCCAGTCTATCCAGTTTCTCTTCATAGTTGAAACTTTCCATCCCAGCACGTCCTGACGAATCCCCTCTGCACCCTTTCCAGTGCAACCACATCCTTCCGAAAGTGTGGTGGCCAGAACTGCACACAATATTCCATCTGTGACCTAACCAATGTTTTATAAAGTTGTAACATTCTATGCCCCAGCTAATGAAGGCAGGCATTTTGTTTGCCTTCTTCACCTCACTATATACCTGTGCTGCCACCTTGAGAGATTTATGGACTTCCAAGGAATCTACCATTCATTGTGTATATCCTCCCCTTATTAGACCTCTCAAAATGCATCCCTCCCTTTTTCAGGATTAAATTCCATCTGCCATTTCTCTTCCCAATTTACCAGCTGATCAATATCAGTCTGTAGCCTAAGACTATCCTCCTCACTATCAACAACAGTACCAATTTTCATGTCATCTGTTCAACAATCCTCCTATTAACCTATAACTGTTGAATTACCAGGATGATTCATAACTGGATGTAGCAGGACTTTGTCCTCATCTGTTATATGTAGGATCACTTAACATGTTGCTTCCACTTTATAGCATGCACGTTGTCCTCGGTTGGCTTCTCATTTTCAGGTGTTCCCATTACTGCTGATCTTCTACTCTCCCCATTGAATCAGGATCAGTCATCTGCCTTAATAGTAATGAGGAGTAAAGAATATGCCAGGCAATGAAGTTACATATTGTGTTGGAATATAATTTTATCCTTGCTGATGGCCCACAGTGTCTGGTGGATACCTAGGTTTGAAATCCAAAATCTGATCTCAATGTATCCCATTTTGAGTAGTGATAGCAGCACACAACGTGGAGGAAGATGTCCTCAGTGCAAAGATGGGGCTTCCTCTCCCCAATAACTGTGTAATTGTCGCTATATGTGAATGACTCTTACAACCACAGATCAGCAACCAAGATTGAGACTGGGTAGTGTATGATGGCAGGACACTTGGAAGGTGAAGAGGAGCAAAATGAAGATGAGGAGTGACCCATTGAGGGTGCACATCCCCACCCTGCACCTTACACCACCTCTGATACTGTTACCTCAGTGGGGTTGCACATGCCCATCAAACTTATAGCACAGCAAGATCATCAGAGCAGCTATCAGGACTACGATTTCCAAAGATCCTGACACTCGAAGGAGTATTGGTGACAAGGAAGCTGCAGATGACGAGCCTCTGGAGTCATCCATCAGGTAGCAAATGCTGGATAACCAGTTCCGGCAGAGCTTGCTGAGGGTATGTTCGCTCTGACGTGGATAATGGAGGAATCAATTGAGATTTTGGGCATAAGGAATAAGGGTTTACGAAATATAATATTAAGTTAATAGTAATTGTTTGGTTTAATTCTTGTCCAGTAATATATTTTGTTTAGAACATGAAACCTTATGGGATAGTTCTTTGAGTTAATAACTGGGAGTTCAAATTTCTTTTTACATGGATGAGGAATATCTGGCAGGTTGGGCAATAATTTGAATTCCTCTCCAGGTTTTTATTTAACTGGGAATACTCACCCTTTTCCACTGCTGTTTGTCATTTTTATAAATTACCTGGATGAGGGTGTAGAAGGGTGGGTTAGTAAATTTGCGGATGATACTAAAGTCGGTGGAGTTGTGGACAGTGCGGAAGGTTGTTGCAGGTTACAGAGGGACATAGATAAGCTGCAGTGCTGGACTGAGAGGTGGCAAATGGAGTTCAATGCGGAAAAGTGTGAGGTGATTCACTTTGGAAGGAGTAACAGAGTACTGGGCTAATGGTAAGATACTTGGTAGTGTGGATGAGCAGAGAAATCTCGGTGTCCATGTGCATAGACCCCTGAAAGTTGGCACCCAGGTTGATAGGGTTGTTAAGAAGGCGTACGGAGTGTTAGCTTTTATTGGTAGAGGGATTGAGTTTCGGAGCCAGGAGGTCATATTGCAGCTGTACAAAACTCTGGTGCGGCCACACTTGGAATATTGCGTACAGTTCTGGTCGCCGTATTATAGGAAGGATGTGGAACATTGGAAAGGGTGCAGAGGAGATTTACTAGGATGGTGCCTGGTATGGTGGGAAGGTCTTATGAGGAAAGGCTGAGGGACTTGAGGTTGTTTTCGTTAGAGAAAAGAAGGTTAAGAGGTGACTTAATAGAGGCATACAAGATGATCAGAGGATTAGATAGGGTGGATAGTGAGAGCCTTTTTCCTCAGATGGTGATGGCTATCACGAGGGGACATAGCTTTAAATTGAGGGGTGATAGATATAGGACAGGTGTCAAAGGTAGGTTCTTTACTCAGAGAGTAGTAAGGGCGTGGAATGCCCTGCCTGCAGCAGTAGTGGACTCGCCAACATTAAGGGCATTTAAATGGTCATTGGATAAAATTATGGATGATATTGGAATAGTGTAGGTTAGATGGGCTTTAGATTGGTTTCACTGTTCGGCGCAACATCGAGGGCCAAAGGGCCTGTACTGCGCTGAAATGTTCTATGTTCTATATTTTATGAGGAAAGGATTGAAAGGTATTTTTTTTCCCTGCAGAGAATTGCTACTAAACAAGCTTGGACATAAGAGACATGGAGCATTTGTTAATGAAGCTTTTTTAGTAGGCAAAGCATCAGATATAAATTCAAGCCTCTTGGATGAACAGTCTTCAGGTCATGAAACTGTTAAGACTGCAGTGTTGAGTCAAAATGAGCTGATTCCAGTAGCTTACAGATTAAAATTTCAGAATCTGAGGAAAAGACAGAATCAAATATTTGTAGAATTTGATGGGGAAAAAGAAACGGTTTTTGACTGTTGATGTAGAACTGGAACAGAATTTAGAAAATCTGTTGTAATGGAGGAATTGAAAAGTAGTATTTCAGTAGGAATCAGAAGCACATAGAGGACTGTAACGTCTCTAATAAAATGACATCAGGCTGATAGGTAAGATATAATTAACTAAACAATTATGTGGCAGCACATCACTGTTTGCAAGTCCACACAGAAGCTGGAGGGATAAATTGTTTGTCAATGAGTAGATTTCTGATTAGAGAAGGAGATGGGAGAAAAGGCAGATGCTCCTCAAGGGAGTCAATAGAGTGGAGGATAGGAATGAATCAAAATGACCAATATGTTTTCATTAACATGGGCCAGGATATTTCAGATAGGTTTTCCCATCCCGCCATACAAAGAGTCAGTGGGGAACATATTCCCGCTGACTCTGAACCCGCAGCCATTTCATGCTCCAATACACATCAGTTGACTGCAGGAGGGACATCTGCCCATCACACGGGAGAAAGTCCTGGCTTATAGAGCTACTGGCCAATCTGATTGGCTGACAACTCTCTAGCACCTGTAGTGACAGAAACTGTAGTGGACTGAGTGGATCTTCTTGAACATGATGGAACCCAAGTCCCGTGAATGGACTGAAAGGTAATTTTTGGGGTTTCAGGGCAGGGAGATTAGGGAAGGTCCGGGAGGGGTGGTGGTGGGTGGTTAGTGAGGGATTAGGGTGCCGGGGAGAGGCTGGTGATGAGGAGGGAGGTCCATGCTTGAAATGTATTAAACAAGGGTGGCACAGTGGTTAACACAGCTCCAGGGACTCGGGTTCGATTCCAGCCTTGGGTGACTGTGTGCAGTTTGCACATCCTTCCCATGTCTGTGTTGATTTCTTCCGGATGCTCCAGTTTCCTCCCACAGTCCAAAGGTATGCAAGTTAGGTGGATTGGCCATGCTAAATTGGCCCTTCATGTCCCAAGATGTGTAGGTTAGGGGAATTAGCGGGGTAAATGTGTGGAGTTACGGGGATAGGTAAGATGCTCTTTCGGAGGGTCGGTGCAGACTCAATGGGCCGAATGGCCTCCTTCTGCACGGCAGGAATTCTATGACTCAGTCAGGGTAGAATCAAGAAAAATTAAAGGATTACAAATGTTCAAAGAGCAAACAGGAATATCAAATATTTCTGATCAAACATTAGGTGGCATTTAAAATATATTCTTAGAGGTTAACAAAGGTTTTGACCAATGAGGGAAGACATTGTTTGCACAAAAAGAAGCCATTATGAGCTTATTGGGTGGAATTTTACGAGATTTTTTCGAAGTGTCCAGAAGCATGAAAACAGGAGAGTTCCTGACCTGTTTTTTGGGTGAGTTTTCTCTCCCAATCCTATACATTCAGTCGTTGAAAATATGGGCTATAAATTTAGAGCCACCAGAGGCAGTGGGTGGTGCTTAATTCGCCAGACAGCCTGCAACTCTGATCTGAACCACAAGCTGCCCATGTGCAGAAAAAACACAAAAAAAGCAGCTCTCCTGACAGAATTTCCCCCACCCCCACCCCCGGGCCAGATACAACCTTCCTCTCCTTCCATGGACATCGGGGACCCTCCCAAACATCACTGACTCCCTTATGTCATCTCTCCCCCACCCCCAACCCCCTTGCACCTCATCAGCATCCTGGCCCTGATTACTGATTAATATGACCCTCTCCCCTGCCCCCGATCATTACAGTGGCACAAATGCCTCCCTCCACACCCCCCCCCCTCCCCCACACCCCCCACCACTCTATCAGCACACCTACAAGTACTGACTTGGCTTCCCCACCATGGTAACAAGGCAAACTGCATTAAACTCGCTGGAACGCTCGAACGGACGTGTGATTCACGCAAACTGCCTGCAGCTCATCTGCTCCGACAAGGGAAAGCTCCATTAAAAACCCCAAGGATGGAGAGACAAGCAGGCAGCGCACGAAGAGGTGGCCTTCAGGAATACAGCCCCCCAATTTTCAGATGGTGATCTGCTCAGGTTGCTGGAGGCAATGGAGGCAAGGCGGGAGACCCTCTTCCCTACAACAGGATGCCGCACCAGGGGAAGGGATGGAAATGCAGTCTGGGGGGTAGTGGCAGCATGCGTGAGTGCCAGGGCACTGGCCAAGAGGACCAGGAAGCAGTGGCAAAAGAAACTGAATGACCTAATCTGGGCAGCAAGGGTGAGAGTTTAACCTCATTTAGTATCTTCCCCCTAGATCCCCCACTCCCAGCACCCTGCATGCTTCCAGCCCCTGACCCCCAAGCATCTCCCTCCTCCCCCTCCAAGAGTATCACAACCCTTGCCCTCTGAGGGCCACCCCCTGATACTCTGCAGGAGTCGTGCCATCAGATTTTACCTGGCTTCTTCTGTCCCCACAGGAGAAGAATGCTCATAACCGCTGGGAGAGGGCGGAGACAGAGAGTGGTGCACCTGAGATCTGGGTCCTCATCCCCTTTGAAGAGTGGGCATTAGAGCTTGCAGGAGAGGAGGGAATGCGGACCATCAGTAACAGCATGGTCAGGCTGGGACATAGAAGTGAGCACCTGCCAATCCTCCACTCATAGAACATAGAACAGTACAGCACAGAACAGGCCCTTCGGCCCACGATGTTGTGCCGAGCTTTATCTGAAACCAAGATCAAGCTATCCCACTCCCTATCATCCTGGTGTGCTCCATGTGCCTATCCAATAACCGCTTAAATGTTCCTAAAGTGTCTGACTCCACTATCACTGCAGGCAGTCCATTCCACACCCCAACCACTCTCTGCGTAAAGAACCTACCTCTGATATCCGTCCTGTATCTCCCACCACGAACACTATAGTTATGCCCCCTTGTAATAGCTCCATCCACCTGAGGAAATAGTCTTTGAACGTTCACTCTATCTATCCCCTTCATCATTTTATACACCTCTATTAAGTCTCCCCTCAGCCTCCTCCGCTCCAGAGAGAACAGCCCTAGCTCCCTCAACCTTTCCTCATATGACCTACCCTCCAAACCAGGCAGCATCCTGGTAAATCTCCTCTGCACTCTTTCCAGCGCTGCCACATCCTTCTTATAGTGAGGTGACCAGAACTGCACACAATATTCCAAATGTGGTCTCACCAAGGTCCTGTACAGTTGCAGCATAACCCCACGGCTCTTAAACTCCAACCCCCTGTTAATAAAAGCTAACACACTATAGGCCTTCTTCACAGTTCTATCCACTTGACTGGCAACCTTTAGAGATCTGTGGATATGGACCCCAAGATCTCTCTGTTCCTCCACAGTCTTCAGAACCCTACCTTTGACCCTGTAATCCACATTTAAATTTGTCCTACCAAAATGAATCACCTCACATTTATCAGGGTTAAACTCCATTTGCCATTTTTCAGCCCAGCTTTGCATCCTATCTATGTCTCTTTGCAGCCTACAACAGCCCTCCACCTCATCCACTACTCCACCAATCTTGGTGTCATCAGCAAATTTACTGATCCACCCTTCAGCCCCCTCCTCTAAGTCATTAATAAAAATCACAAAGAGCAGAGGACCAAGCACTGATCCCTGCGGCACTCCGCTAGCAACCTGCCTCCAATCCGAAAATTTTCCATCCACCACCACCCTCTGTCTTCGGTCAGACAGCCAGTTACCTATCCAATCGGCCAACTTTCCCTCTATCCCACACCTCCTCACTTTCATCATAAGCCGACCATGGGGGACCTTATCAAACGCCTTACTAAAATCCATGTATATGACATCAACTGCCCTACCTTCATCAACACACTTAGTTACCTCCTCAAAAAATACCAGGCAAGGGAATCTGTGCATGCAGCCCAGATTCCTCTCCCTCCCTTGCACTTAACCTTGTGTCCTGTGTTGCAGGAGGGACCCCGACATGCTGGGCCATCTGGCATCACGGCCCCCACTGCTCCTCCCACCCACCCTGCCTCTGACAGCTCAGAAGACTCCTCAGAGGAAGACGATGATGGAACCTCCAAGGCCGGCACCAGTTTTGCATCAGTTTCCACATCCCAGAGACTCTCACTTGGTGGGTCAAGTTAGTGGCAAGACATCTGGGTCACTCTCTGGTGCGCACAACACATCTGCTGATCTACATTGGGTGGAGGAGTGAATATCCAAGGCCTCTGGCCTGCTGGAAGCAAGGACTCAGCTGGCCCCAGGCTCCATGCTGCGCCTCTGTGATCACTTCTCCCTCAGCTGCTGGAGATGCAGCAATAGAGCCAGGGAACACAGGAGGGGCTCCCCCCTTGCCTGGTATGGAGGGTCTTAGCTATGAGGAGAGATTGGGTAAACTGGGGTTGTTCTCCCTGGAAAGACGGAGAATGAGGGGAGATCTAATAGAGGTGTACACGATTATGAAGGGGATAGATAGGGTGAACAGTGGGAAGCTTTTTCCCAGGTCGGAGGTGACGATCACGCAGGGTCACGGGCTCAAGGTGAGAGGGGCGAAGTATAACTCAGATATCAGAGGGATGTTTTTTACACAGAGGGTGGTGGGGGCCTGGAATGCGCTGCCAAGTAGGGTGGTGGAGGCAGGCACGCTGACATCGTTTAAGACTTACCTGGATAGTCACATGAGCAGCCTGGGAATGGAGGGATACAAACGATTGGTCTAGTTGGACCAAGGAGCGGCACAGGCTTGGAGGGCCGAAGGGCCTGTTTCCTGTGCTGTACTGTTCTTTGTTCTTTGTTAGCAATACTGAACTGACTGCGAGGTTGTTGGGTGGAGTCCCAAAGCTCTCAGGTGGAACAGCTATTGCCGGTCTCGTGTGGTTCCCAGACCAACACTGCAAGGGTGGCGTCTGCAGTGGAAAGCCTGGGACAGGAAATCATCACCATGAATGGCAGGCTCCAAGCAATGGCCGAGTCACAGTAGGCCATAGCGGAGTCCCAGAGGCCCACAGCCCAGTCACAGCAGGCCACAGCTGAGGGCTTATCAAGATTCTGCGGCCCATGGCTGAGAGGCTTGAGAGCTTGCAGGAAACCCAGCAGGACAGTGCTGAGGCAGAGCGGGCAGCCCCAGAGAACATGGCTCAGTCACGGAGGACCATGGCTGAGGGGCTGCAGTGTGTGGCCCAGTCTCAGAGGGCACTTACTTCTGCCATTGGCAGGTGGCTCCCAACTCAGAGGGCCATCGCCAAGGTCTCAGCCACCATGGCAAGAATGTAGGTGGTCCTCCAGGACTGGCAGGGCCATGTGACGCCGGAGCTTCTGGAGCTCACTGCAGAAGCTCTGCTGTCCCCTGGAATAACCCAGGGGCCCACAGGAAACCCAAAGGAGGAGGAAGGGCTCAAGCCAGTGCCAGGCCTTCCACCCAGAAGACTGTGGCTGTGGCTACACCTCATGACTCCCCCCTTCCTGACACCGGGGTATCTCAGGGGCAGCAGGATGAAGAGGGTGGCATGGATACATCCCTGACATCTGGAAGCCGGCCAGGGCCCTCAAGGTCCAGGGCCTCCAGAGGACGATCGTCAAAAGTATCATCGGCCATGGGGCATGATAGACAGCTGGCCACATCCATCTCCGATGTATACCCTGGGGAGACACCGAGACATAGTGGTAGGCCATGTAAAGTTAAGAAGTTGTAGCAGCACTAAGATGGCACGGGTGAAGGCAAACACGAGTTAAATAGAATATTTAGACACTTTAAAGCCTTACTCACATGTTTGCATATTATCACTTATTTTGAAGGCACTTTTATTGGCATCAATAAATGTTATTTTACCCCACACCTGTGACTAATTTGTCTCTGATTAGCATCCAACAGGAATGTATTTACCCCGATGGCTGCTGATGGGACTTTGTGCATTGATTTCAGTGGGGGAGGCCTCTCAGTGCACTGCTACTGTGAAAATCAAGGCGCTGAAATTATTCACTGGCTACAGCAGGTAGCATGCATTGGCAGCAACTTACCACATCTGCCATGGCATCCCAAGAACCCAGGAGAGATTCCACACCCCCCCTGCCCCCCTATCCCATCTGCCCTGGGGCCCTGCATGTGAGTTTAGTGCTCCCTTACCCACCACCCAGATGTGGGCCCTGGTGCAAGTGTGCATGCAGAGCTCAGGTAGGAGTCAGACTAGTTTGCACCAGAGCATCATCGCAATGGAGCGTAGCGAGTCGTCGTCACACTCCTGCCTGCCACAGAAACTTGAGCTAACACAGCGTACCCAGGCCCACCAAACTGGTGTCACAATGTTGCAAGTGATTGTAGGACTGCATGGGGGGTGGGGAGGGAACCCACAGCAACACAGGCCCTTATTGACCAATGTGCATGGTGATCAGGGCCTCCCTCGCTGCCTTTGCATGCCTGACCCTTGCTGCCGTCAACCCTCCGGCGCCTGGGTGGCATTTTTGTCTTCGTCCTCCTCTTCCTCCTGCTGGGTGGCCTCCTCCCCAGCGACACCCAGCTGATCAGCCTCCATGTCCTCCTCCTCCAAAACATCTCCTTGCTGCTGTGTCAGGTTATGTGGGATGATATCAGGGAGCTATGTTGGAGGGACCTGCCAGAGTGGTCCAGGCACCTGAACTGCATTTTTAGGAGCCCTATGACCTGCTCCACTATTGAACAGATGGCAAGATGGGCCTCGTCATATCGGATCTCCGCCTCAGTCTCAGGTCTCCGCACAGGCATCATCAGCCAAGTCTGAAGTTGGTAGCTCATGTCCCCCGTGAGCCATCCCTGCATCTTAGGCTCCTCCTCAAAAACCTCTGGGACATCGGAGGTCCTCAATATAAAACTGTCATGCGTGCTGCCAGGGTGTCTCGTGGAGATGTTCAGCTGATGGTCACACACCAACTGCACGTTTATTGAATGGAAGCCCTTTCTGTTCATGAATCTTCCTGGATTTTTCACCAGGGGCCTTGAGGGTGACATTGGTGCAGTCTATAACCCCCTGCATATTTGGCATCCCCGCGATGGCTGCAAACCCTCAGCCCGGTCTTCCTGCTGGGCCTGGTCCAGGTCAAATTTAATATACTGGCCAGCCCAGGCATACAGGGCATCCGTGACCTCCTTCACACACTTGTGGATGGATGATTGGGAAATGTCACAAAGTTTTCCACTAGTGGTCCAGAAGGACCCAGTCCCATTGTGCCCTGAGGTGCCAGGTTCTGCAACAAATAGCACAGGTGTCGTACTGTCTTCCTTTGAAGCCGGAATCGGCGGTGGCATGCGATGTCCAACAGTTGCTCAAAGGATACTCGCGTGCGGAACTGCCAGGGTCTCCACTCCCACCTTCTCCTGCACCCCCTCTCAGGGCGTGTTTCTCTCCTCCTGCAAGTGGTAAGGCCTGGGACTCCTCTGCCCGCAATTTATCCTTCTGCTCCTCCTCCTCAGCGCCAGCAGCCACCAAAAGAAATGCAAGATCAATGGGTTGCACTTCAAAAACCATCTTGTCAATTGAGGGGGCAGGGGGGGAGATTGGGGAAGGGGAGAAACAGATAGAGAGGTTAAAGAACTCTGCTTGCACCTAGCCCAGCAACACACACTCCCCATATCCCCTCCACAGCCCCCCAGAATGGCAACCCCCCACCCCCCCACCTTGCCCCGCCCCAACTCACAAACACACACCCAGAGCCTATGCAGTTGTGGCCCCAGACAGTGCTGCCTGACAAGTCTTGAAGCTGCACACTGCCAGTTCAGAGAGTTTCCAGCCCATCCCCCACCGGCACAGTGGCACAGTGGTTAGCACTGCTGCCTCACAGCGCCAGGGACCCGGGTTCAATTCCCGGCGTAGGTCACTGCCTGTGTGGAGTTTGCATGTTCCCTCCGTGTCTGCGTGGGCTTGCTCCAGTTGCTCCAGTTTCCTCCCACATAGAACATAGAACAGTACAGCACAGAACAGGCCCTTCGGCCCACGATGTTGTGCCGAGCTTTGTCTGAAACCCAGATCAAGCTATTTCCTCCCTATCATCCCAAAGTGCTCCATGTGCCTATCCAATAGCTTCTTAAATGTTCCTAAAGTTTCTGACTCCATTATCCCTGCAGGCAGTCCATTCCACACCCCAACCACTCTCTGAGTAAAAAACTTATCTTGGACATCCTTCCTATATCTCCCACCATGAACCCTGTAGTTATGCCCCCTAGTTACTGCTCCATTCACCCGAGGAAATAGTCTTTGAACGTTCACTCTATCTATCCCCCTCATCATCTTATAAACCTCTATCAAGTCTCCTCTCAACCTCCTCCGCTCCAAAGAGAAAAGCCCAAGTTCTCTCAACCTTTCCCCATAAGACCTACCATCTAAACCAGGCAGCATCCTGGTAAATCTCCTTTGCACTCTTTCCAGTGTCTCCACATCCTTCTTATAGTGAGGTGACCAGAACTGCACACAATATTCCAAATGTGGTCTCACCAAGGTCCTATACAGTTGCAGCATAACCCCACGGCTCTTAAACTCAAACCCCCTGTTAATGAACGCCAACACACAATAGGCCTTCTTCACGGCTCTATCCACTTGAGTGGCAACCTTCAGAGATCTGTGGATATGAACCCCAAGATCTCTCTGTTCCTCCACATTCTTCAGAACCCTACCTTTGGCCCTGTAATCCACATTCAAATTTGTCCTACCAAAATGAATCACCTCGCATTTATCAGGGTTAAACTCCATTTGCCATTTTTCAGCCCAGCTCTGCATCCTATCTATATCCCTTTGCAGCCTAAAATAGCCCTCCACCTCATCCACTACTCCTCCAATTTTGGTGTCATCAGCAAATTTACTGATCCACCCTTCAGCCCCCTCCTCCAAGTCATTTATAAAAATGACAAATAGCTGAGGACCAAGCACTGATCCCTGTGGCACTCCGCTGGTAACCGGTTTCCAGTCTGAAAATTTTTCATCCACCATCACCCTCTGTCTTCTGTTAGATAGCCAGTTACCTATCCAATCGGCCAAACTTCCCTCTATTCCACACATCCTTACTTTCTTCACAAGCCGACTATGGGGGACTTTATCAAACACCTTACTAAAATCCATGTATATGACATCAACTGCCCTACCTTCATCAACACACTTAGTTACCTCCTCAAAAAATTCTATCAGATTTGTGAGGCAAGACTTGCCCTTCACGAATCCGTGCTGACTATCCCAGATTAAGCTGCATCTTTGTAAATGGTCGTAAATCCTATCCCTAAGGACCTTTTCCATCAACTTACTGACCACCAAAGTAAGACTAACCGGCCTATAATTACCAGGTTCATTTCTATTCCCTTTCTTAAACAGAAGAACAACATTCGCCACTCTCCAGTCCTCTGGCAACAAAGAACAAAGAACAAAGAACAGTACAGCACAGGAAACAGGCCCTTCGGCCCTCCAAGCCTGTGCTGCTCCTTGGTCCAACTAGACCAATCGTTTGTATCCCTCCATTCCCAGGCTGCTCATGTGACTATCCAGGTAAGTCTTAAACGATGTCAGCGTGCCTGCCTCCACCACCCTACTTGGCAGCGCATTCCAGGCCCCCACCACCCTCTGTGTAAAAAACATCCCTCTGATATCTGAGTTATACTTCGCCCCTCTCACCTTGAGCCCGTGACCCTGCGTGATCGTCACCTCCGACCTGGGAAAAAGCTTCCCACTGTTCACCCTATCTATCCCCTTCATAATCGTGTACACCTCTATTAGATCTCCCCTCATTCTCCGTCTTTCCAGGGAGAACAACCCCAGTTTACCCAATCTCTCCTCATAGCTAAGACCCTCCATACCAGGCAAGGGGGGAGCCCCTCCTGTGTTCCCTGGCTCTATTGCTGCATCTCCAGCAGCTGAGGGAGAAGTGATCGCAGAGGCGCAGCATGGAGCCTGGGGCCAGCTGAGTCCTTGCTTCCAGCAGGCCAGAGGCCTTGGATATTCACTCCTCCACCCAATGTAGATCAGCAGATGTGTTGTGCGCACCAGAGAGTGACCCAGATGTCTTGCCACTAACTTGACCCACCAAGTGAGAGTCTCTGGGATGTGGAAACTGATGCAAAACTGGTGCCGGCCTTGGAGGTTCCATCATCGGCTTCCTCTGAGGAGTCTTCTGAGCTGTCAGAGGCAGGGTGGGTGGGAGGAGCAGTGGGGGCCGTGATGCCAGATGGCCCGGCATGTCGGGGTCCCTCCTGCAACACAGGACACAAGGTTAAGTGCAAGGGAGGGAGAGGAATCTGGGCTGCATGCACAGATTCCAACGAGTGGAGGATTGGCAGGTGCTCACTTCTATGTCCCAGCCCGACCATGCTGTTACTGATGGTCCGCATTCCCTCCTCTCCCGCAAGCTCTAATGCCCACTCTTCAAAGGGGATGAGGACCCGGATCTCAGGTGCACCACTCTCTGTCTCCACCCTCTCCCAGCGGTTATGAGCATTCTTCTCCTGTGGGGACAGAAGAATGATGTGGAGATGCCAGCGTTGGACTGGGGTAAACACAGTAAGAACATAAGAACATAAGAAATAGGAGCAGGAGTAGGCCATCTAGCCCCTCGAGCCTGCCCCGCCATTCAATAAGATCATGGCTGATCTGACGTGGATCAGTACCACTTACCCGCCTGATCCCCATAACCCTTAATTCCCTTACCGCTCAGGAATCCATCCATCCGCGCTTTAAACATATTCAGCGAGGTAGCCTCCACCACCTCAGTGGGCAGAGAATTCCAGAGATTCACCACCCTCTGGGAGAAGAAGTTCCTCCTCAACTCTGTCTTAAACCGACTCCCCTTTATTTTGAGGCTGTGTCCTCTAGTTTTAACTTCCTTACTAAGTGGAAAGAATCTCTCCGCCTCCACCCTATCCAGCCCCCGCATTATCTTATAAGTCTCCATAAGATCCCCCTCATCCTTCTAAACTCCAACGAGTACAAACCCAATCTCCTCAGCCTCTCCTCATAATCCAAACCCCTCATCTCCGGTATCAACCTGGTGAACCTTCTCTGCACTCCCTCCAATGCCAATATATCCTTCCTCATATAAGGGGACCAATACTGCACACAGTATTCCAGCTGCGGCCTCACCAATGCCCTGTACAGGTGCATCAAGACATCCCTGCTTTTATATTCTATCCCCCTCACAATATAGGCCAACATCCCATTTGCCTTCTTGATCACCTGTTGTACCTGCAGACTGGGCTTTTGCGTCTCATGCACAAGGACCCCCAGGTCCCTTTGCACGGTAGCATGTTTTAATTTGTTTCCATTGAGATAGTAATCCCATTTGTTATTATTTCCTCCAAAGTGTATAACCTCGCATTTATCAACGTTATACTCCATTTGCCATATCCTCGCCCACTCACTCAGCCTGTCCAAATCTCTCTGCAGATCTTCTCCGTCCTCCACACGATTCACTTTTCCACTTATCTTTGTGTCGTCTGCAAACTTCGTTACCCTACACTCCGTCCCCTCCTCCAGATCATCGATATAAATGGTAAACAGTTGCGGCCCGAGTACCGATCCCTGCGGCACGCCACTAGTTACCTTCCTCCAACCGGAAAAACACCCATTTATTCCGACTCTTTGCTTCCTGTCGGATAGCCAGTCCCCAATCCACTTTAACACACTACCCCCAACTCCGTGTGCCCTAATCTTCTTCAGCAGCCTTTTATGGGGCACCTTATCAAACGCCTTTTGGAAATCCAAAAACACCGCATCCACCGGTTCTCCTCCATCAACCGCCCTCGTCACATCTTCATAAAAATCCAACATGTTCGTCAAGCACGACTTTCCCCTCATGAATCCATGCTGCGTCTGATTGATCGAACCATTTCTATCAGGTCACCTGAAGAAGGGGCTTGCAGCTCCGAAAGCTTGTGTGGCTTTTGCTACCAAATAAACCTGTTGGACTTTAACCTGGTGTTGTTAAACTTCTTACTGGGACAGAAGAAGCCAGGTAAAATCTGATGGCACGACTCCTGCAGAGTATCAGGGGGTGGCCCTCAGAGGGCAAGGGTTGTGATACTCTTGGAGGGGGAGGAGGGAGATGCTTGGGGGTCAGGGGCTGGAAGCATGCAGGGTGCTGGGAGTGGGGGATCTAGGGGGAAGATACTAAATGAGGTTAAACTCTCATCCTTGCTGCCCAGATTAGGTCATTCAGTTTCTTTTGCCACTGCTTCCTGGTCCTCTTGGCCAGTGCCCTGGCACTCACGCATGCTGCCACTACCCCCCAGACTGCATTTCCATCCCTTCCCCTGGTGCGGCATCCTGTTGTAGGGAAGAGGGTCTCCCGCCTTGCCTCCATTGCCTCCAGCAACCTGAGCAGATCACCATCTGAAAATTGGGGGGCTGTATTCCTGAAGGCCACCTCTTCGTGCGCTGCCTGCTTGTCTCTCCATCCTTGGGGTTTTTAATGGAGCTTTCCCCTGTCGGAGCAGATGAGCTGCAGGCAGTTTGCGTGAATCACACGTCCGTTCGAGCGTTCCAGCGAGTTTAATGCAGTTTGCCTTGTTACCATGGTGGGGAAGCCAAGTCAGTACTTGTAGGTGTGCTGATAGAGTGGTGGGGGGTGTGGGGGAGGGGGGGGGGGGTGTGGAGGGAGGCATTTGTGCCACTGTAATGATCGGGGGCAGGGGAGAGGGTCATATTAATCAGTAATCAGGGCCAGGATGCTGATGAGGTGCAAGGGGGTTGGGGGTGGGGGAGAGATGACATAAGGGAGTCAGTGATGTTTGGGAGGGTCCCCGATGTCCATGGAAGGAGAGGAAGGTTGTATCTGGCCCGGGGGTGGGGGTGGGGGAAATTCTGTCAGGAGAGCTGCTTTTTTTGTGTTTTTTCTGCACATGGGCAGCTTGTGGTTCAGATCAGAGTTGCAGGCTGTCTGGCGAATTAAGCACCACCCACTGCCTCTGGTGGCTCTAA
Source organism: Mustelus asterias (assembly GCF_964213995.1). Classification (NCBI taxonomy): domain Eukaryota; kingdom Metazoa; phylum Chordata; class Chondrichthyes; order Carcharhiniformes; family Triakidae; genus Mustelus; species Mustelus asterias. The sequence continues at coordinate 34,385,014 of NC_135810.1, read as the reverse complement.
ATTTATAGCCCATATTTTCAACGACTGAGTGTATAGGATTGGGAGAGAAAACTCACCCAAAAAACAGGTCAGGAACTCTCCTGTTTTCATGCTTCTGGACACTTCGAAAAAATCTCGTAAAATTCCACCCAATAAGTTCATAATGGCTTCTTTTTGTGCAAACAATGTCTTCCCTCATTGGTCAAAACCTTTGTTAACCTCTAAGAATATATTTTAAATGCCACCTAATGTTTGATCAGAAATATTTGATATTCCTGTTTGCTCTTTGAACATTTGTAATCCTTTAATTTTTCTTGATTCTACCCTGACTGAGTCATAGAATTCCTGCCGTGCAGAAGGAGGCCATTCGGCCCATTGAGTCTGCACCGACCCTCCGAAAGAGCATCTTACCTATCCCCGTAACTCCACACATTTACCCCGCTAATTCCCCTAACCTACACATCTTGGGACATGAAGGGCCAATTTAGCATGGCCAATCCACCTAACTTGCATATCTTTGGACTGTGGGAGGAAACTGGAGCATCCGGAGAAATCAACACAGACATGGGAAGGATGTGCAAACTCCACACAGTCACCCAAGGCTGGAATCGAACCCGAGTCCCTGGAGCTGTGTTAACCACTGTGCCACCCTTGTTTAATACATTTCAAGCATGGACCTCCCTCCTCATCACCAGCCTCTCCCCGGCACCCTAATCCCTCACTAACCACCCACCACCACCCCTCCCGGACCTTCCCTAATCTCCCTGCCCTGAAACCCCAAAAATTACCTTTCAGTCCATTCACGGGACTTGGGTTCCATCATGTTCAAGAAGATCCACTCTGTCCACTACAGTTTCTGTCACTACAGGTGCTAGAGAGCTGTCGGCCAATCAGATTGGCCAGTAGCTCTATAAGCCAGGACTTTCTCCCGTGTGATGGGCAGATGTCCCTCCTGCAGTCAACTGATGTGTATTGGAGCATGAAATGGCTGCGGGTTCAGAGTCAGCGGGAATGTGTTCCCCACTGACTCTTTGTAAGGCGGGATGGGAAAACCTATCTGAAATATCCTGGCCCATGTTAATGAAAACATATTGGTCATTTTGATTCATTCCTATCCTCCACTCTATTGACTCCCTTGAGGAGCATCTGCCTTTTCTCCCATCTCCTTCTCTAATCAGAAATCTACTCATTGACAAACAATTTATCCCTCCAGCTTCTGTGTGGACTTGCAAACAGTGATGTGCTGCCACATAATTGTTTAGTTAATTATATCTTACCTATCAGCCTGATGTCATTTTATTAGAGACATTACAGTCCTCTATGTGCTTCTGATTCCTACTGAAATACTACTTTTCAATTCCTCCATTACAACAGATTTTCTAAATTCTGTTCCAGTTCTACATCAACAGTCAAAAACCGTTTATTTTTCCCCATCAAATTCTACAAATATTTGATTCTGTCTTTTCCTCAGATTCTGAAATTTTAATCTGTAAGCTACTGGAATCAGCTCATTTTGACTCAACACTGCAGTCTTAACAGTTTCATGACCTGAAGACTGTTCATCCAAGAGGCTTGAATTTATATCTGATGCTTTGCCTACTAAAAAAGCTTCATTAACAAATGCTCCATGTCTCTTATGTCCAAGCTTGTTTAGTAGCAATTCTCTGCAGGGAAAAAAAATACCTTTCAATCCTTTCCTCATAAAATATAGAACGTAGAACATTTCAGCGCAGTACAGGCCCTTTGGCCCTCGATGTTGCGCCGAACAGTGAAACCAATCTAAAGCCCATCTAACCTACACTATTCCAATATCATCCATAATTTTATCCAATGACCATTTAAATGCCCTTAATGTTGGCGAGTCCACTACTGCTGCAGGCAGGGCATTCTACGCCCTTACTACTCTCTGAGTAAAGAACCTACCTCTGACATCTGTCCTATATCTATCACTCCTCAATTTAAAGCTATGTCCCCTCGTGATAGCTATCACCATCTGAGGAAAAAGGCTCTCACTATCCACCCTATCTAATCCTCTGATCATCTTGTATGCCTCTATTAAGTCACCTCTTAACCTCTTGTGGACTTGCACACCTAGGTCCCTCTGTGTTTCTATACTCCTGATGACTCTGCCATTTATTGTATAACTCCTCCCTACATTATTTCTTCCAAAATGCATCACTTCACATTTATCCGGATTAACCTCCATCTGCCACCTCTCCGCCCAATTTTCCAGCCTATCTATATCCTGCTGTATTGCCCGACAATGCTCTTCGCTATCCGCAAGTCCAGCCATCTTCGTGTCATCCACAAACTTGCTGATTACACCAGTTACACCTTCTTCCAAATCATTTATATATATCACAAATAGCAGAGGCCCCAGTACAGAGCCCTGCGGAACACCACTGGTCACAGACCTCCAGCCGGAAAAAGACCCTTCGACCACTACCCTCTGTCTCCTATGGCCAAGCCAGTTCTCCACCCATCTAGCCACTTCTCCTTGTATCCCATGAGCCTTAACCTTCTTAACCAACCTGCCATGTCGGACTTTGTCAAATGCCTTACTGAAATGTCCACCCCCATGGACAGTGAGGACCCAAAGATCAAAGCCAAAAGCTCTGCAGTCTCATCCCTTGCCTCCCAAAGAATCCTAGGGTATATTTCATCAGGCCCAGGGGACTTATCAACCTTCAGTTTATTCAAAATTGCTAGCACATCTTCCCTCCGAACATCTACTTCCTCGAGCCTATCAGCCTGTGACACCCTCTCTTCCTCAAAAACATGGCCCCTCTCCTTGGTGAACACCGAAGAAAAGTATTCATTCATCGTCTCTCCTATCTCTTCTGACTCCATGCACAAATTCCCACTGCCGTCCTTGACCGGCCCCAACCTCACCCTGGTCATTCTTTTATTCCACACATAAGAGTAAAAAGCCTTGGGGTTTTCCTTGATCCGACCCGCCAAGGACTTCTCATGCCCCCTCCTAGTTCTCCTAAGCCCCTTTTTCAGCTCATTTCTTGCTAACTTGTAACCCTCCATCGAGCCAACTGAACCTTGTTTTCTCAACCTTACATACGCTTCCTTCTTCCTCTTGACAAGACATTCAACCTCTTTTGTGAACCATGGTTCCCTCACTCGGCCATTTCCTCCCTGCCTGACAGGGACATACCTATCAAGGACACGCAGTATTTGTTCCTTGAAAAAGTTCCACTTATCATTAGTGCCTTTCCCTGACAATTTCTGTTCCCATCCTATGCTTCCTAATTCCTGCCTAATTGCATCATAATTACTTCTCCCCCAATTGTAAACTATGCCCTCCCGTATGGCCCTATCCCTCTCCATTGCAATAATGAAAGACACTGAATTGTGGTCACTATCTCCAAAGTGCTCACCCACAACCAAATCCAACACTTGGCCCGGTTCATTTCCCATTACCAAATCCAATGTGGCCCCACCTCTTGTCGGCCTATCCACATATTGTGTCAGGAAACCCTCCTGCACACACTGCACAAAAACTGCCCCATCCGAACTATTCGACCTATAAAGGTTCCAATCAATATTCGGAAAGTTAAAGTCCCCAATGACAACTACCCTGTGACCTCCACACCTATCCATAATCTGCTTAGCAATTTCTTCCTCCACATCTCTATTACTATTTGGGGGCCTATAGTAAACTCCTAACAATGTGACCACTCCTTTCCTATTCCTAACCTCAGCCCATATTACCTCTGTAGGCAGATCCCCTTCGAAATGCCTTTCTGCAGCCGTTAAACTCTCCTTGATTAACAATGCCACTCCTCCACCTCTTTTACCAGCTACCCTACACTTACTGAAACATCTATAGCCCGGAACTTCCAACAACCATTCCTGTCCTTGTTCTACCCACGTCTCCGTAATGGCCACAACATCGAGTCCCAAGTGCCAATCCACGCCCCAAGTTCACCTACCTTATTTCGGATGCTCCTTGCATTGAAGTAGACACACTTCAACCCACCTTCTTGTCTGCTGGTACCCACCTTTGACCTTGATACCCTTCCCAGTACCTCACTACACTCACTGACCTCCGGACTACAACTCCTTTTCCCATCCCCCTGACAAATTAGTTTAAACCCCCCCCCCCCGCCCCCCCCGCCGAAGAGCCGTAGCAAATTTCCCTCCCAGGATATTGGTGCCCCTGTGGTTCAGGTGCAACCCATCCTGTTGGTACAGGTCCCACCTTCCCCAGAAAGTGTTCCAATTATCCACATAGCTGAAACCCTCCCTCCTACACCATCCCTGCATCCACGTGTTTATCTGCACTCTCTCCCTGATCCTCAACTCGCTAGCACGTGGCACCGGCAACAAACCAGAGACGACAACATGGTTTGTCCTGGCTCTCAGCTTCCACCCTAGCTCCCTGAATTCCTGTTTTAAGTCCCCGTCCCTTCTCTTACCTATGTCTTTGGTGCCGATGTGCACCACGACTTGTGACTGTTCCCCCTCCCCCTTTAGAATCCTGAAGACACGGTCCGAGACATCACGGACCCTGGCACCCGGGAGGCAACATACCATCCGTGAGTCTCTCTTGTTGCCACAGAACCTCATATCTATCCCTCTAACAAACGAGTACCCAATAACTATAGCTCTACCACCCTCCCTCTTACCCTTCTGAGCCACAGGGACGGACTCAGTGCTGGAGATCTGGTCACTGCGGCTCACCACTGGTATGTTGTCCCCCTCACCTGTATCCAAAGCGGAATACTTGTTGCTAAGGGGAACGACCACAGGGGATCCCTGCACCAACTGCTTCCTCCCAGCCCCTCTCACCGTCACCCATCTATTTTCCTTTCCTGGAGTAACTATATCCATAAAGCTTCTGTCTATGGCCACCTCTGCCTCCCTAATGATCCTAAGCTCATCCAACTCCAGCTCCAGTTCCCTAACGCGGTCTTGGAGGAGCTGCAGATGGGTGCACCTCCCACAGGTGTAATCAGTAGGGACACTGACGGTGTCCCTCACCTCAAACATTCTGCAGGAGGAACATTGCACTGCCTTCACTTCCATCCCCTCCATATAACTTACTGCCACAAAGAAGAAAAAGTCTAATAGACGTGCTGCTTTAGCATTGGCCATGCTAAATTCTCCCTCAGTGTACCCGAACAGGTGCCGGAGTCTGGCGACTCGGGGATTTTCACAGTAGCTTCATTGCAGTGTTGATGTAAGCCTACTTGTGACACTAATAAATAAATAAAATGCTGCTGCCAGAACCCAGAATCAGCACTAAGACCCCGAGGTCAGCGCTCAGCCCCAGATCTGTGCTGAGAGTCTGAAGTCGGACCCCGTGAGCAACAACAACCCCCCCACCCCCACACAGACTCGCAGACACCCCCCTCCCCCCCCAACCTGAAACACAACATGGCTACCACAAAACAACCACCCCCACTGAGCAGCACGAAGCAGTTTGAAAGCAGAGACTTACCTCCTCGCTCACCTCACTGCTGCAGCGCCTGAAACCGACTTTCATACTTGACCCATTCCAGCTGCAGCGAACAAGGTCGTTCGGGCAGTTGAGCTGGGACTATTGGGAGTGAAGCTCGCTAATTACGTTGTGATGAATGCAAAAAAATGCAAATTAATGTTTTGCCTGTTTTGGGCAGGATCCCAATCGCACTGATTTTTTTTTGGATGGTAAAATGGGAATGGGTGTGAAAACGTGCACCATTGCCGCAGGTCACATCACACTCGACTTTATGACTTTTTCCCACTGCAAAACGGGCGCAATGAGGTTGTAAGATTCCACCCATTGTCTCAAAAAGAAAATCCAAAACATTTGAATCTGGAAAATTATTTATCTATGGAGTTAACAGGGAGATTCTTTTCACACTTAAACAATGAAGAAACTATAAATATGGAGAATAGTGAAGTTCAAAAAGTGAATTCTGAAACAAATGATCCAACCATTGTGTCACAACTTCACGTTGTGACAATGAGGATTCCCCTCTTATTAATAGACAAATGGACTTTTGTATATATAAGAGGAATGAAAGAAGACATCACAAGAAGAAAAAATTGTATCCTCATTCCTAGCTGTGGAATCAATAAAACCACATTGTCAAGATGGACCGACATGGGGACAATAGGGGAGATGGAAAGAAAATGCACCTACAATTAAGCAAGAGAAAAATGTGCATAGGCATGTTGTGGTGAAAGCTGGATATACAGATGTGTTGCATATGACAAGATAGTTTTTTAAAATGTGTAGCATACAGGTAGGAAGAAAAGCACATCTGAGGCTGATGAGTTTTTATTTTCCCTGCGGAGAGGTGTTACAAAGATGTTTAATTTTGTGATTCATCTGCTTTGAAATTTAAATTTGCAAATGTAAGATAAATGAAATTCTGAAATTCAGGAATTGCTAGATCACCGAAGTCACTTACACATCAGAGGTACTTCCACGTGTTCTTGCAAAATCAGAGTTAGAAGAGTGATGGTCATGAAAAAATGTGTGTCCATTTAGCTGGGAGGTAAAGACAATGGGCATGATTTTCCTGGCCCACTGCGCTGTTTGAGTCGTGCAGCAGGCCAGGAAATGTCAGTGAGGGGCCTGTAGTGGGAATCGCGATGGGCTTCCAGCCAATCACAACTTTCCCAGGCCATTTTGATTTGATTTGATTTGATTTATTATTGTCACATGTATTAGCATACAGTGAAAAGTATTATTTCTCGCGTGCTATACAGATAAAGCATACCATTCATAGAGAAGGAAACGAGAGAGTGCAGACTGTAGTGTTACAGTCATAGCTAGGGTGTAGAGAAAGATCAATTTAATGCAAGGTAGATCCATTCAAAAGTTTGACGGCAGCAGGAAAGAAACTGTTCTTGAGTCGGTTGGTATGTGATCTCAGACTTTTGTATCTTTTTCCCAACGGAAGAAGGTGGAAGAGAGAATGTCCGGGGTGTATGATGTCCTTAATTATGCTGGCTGCTTTGCCGAGGCAGCGGGAAGCATAGACAGAGTCAATGGAAGGAAGGCTAACTTGCGTGATGGATTGGGCTACATTCACGACCTTTTGTAGTTTCTTGCAGTCTTGGGCAAAGCAGGAGCCATACCAAGCTGTGATACAAGAATGCTTTCTGTGGTGCATCTGTAAAAGTTGGTGAGAGTCGTAGCTGACATGCCAAGTTTCCTTAGTCTTCTGAGAAAGTAGAGGCATTGGTGGGCTTTCTTAACTATAGTGTCGGCATGGGGGGACCAGGACAGATTGTTGGTGATCTGGGCACCTAAAAACCTGAAGCTCTCGACCCTTTCTACTTCGTCCCTGTTGATGTAGACAGGGGCATGTTCTCCTCTATGCTTCCTGAAGTCAATGACAATCTCCTTTGTTTTGTTGACATTGAGGGAGAGATTATTGTTGCCGCATCAGTTCACCAGATTCTCTATCTCATTCTTGTACTCTGTCTCGTCATTGTTTGAGATCTGTCCCACTACGATGGTGTTGTCAGCAAACTTGGAAATCGAATTGGAGGGAAATTTGGCCACACAGTCATGGGTGAATAAGGAGTACAGGAAAACACAGGTGTTGAGGATGATCATGGAGGTGTTGTTGCCTATCCTTACTGATTGTGGTCTGTGAGTTAGGAAGTTCAGGATCCAGTTGCAGAGGGAGGAGCCGAGGCCCTGGCCACGGAGTTTGGAGATGAGTTTCAGGGGAATAATGGTGTTGAAGGCTGAGCTGTAGTCAATAAATAGGAGTCTGACATAGGTATCCTTGTTATTTAGGTGTTCCAGGGTTGAGTGCAGGGTCAAGGAGATGACGTCTGCTGTGGACCTGTTGTGGCGATAGGCAAACTGTAATGGATCCAGGCAAGTCCAGGAGGCTGGAATTGATTTGTGCCATGACTAGCCTTTCGAAGCACTTCATAATGATGGATGTCAGAGCACCCGGGCAATAGTCATTGGGGCACGCGACTTGGTTTTTCTTGGGTAATGGTTATCTTCTTAAAGCAGATAGTGACCTCAGATTGTTGTAAAGAGAGGTTGATGATCTCTGTGAATACCCCCATCAGCTGATCCACACAGGATCTGAGAGCTCATCCGGGTATCCCATCTGGGCCAGTCGCTTTTTTTTTCAACATAATCAGCCTCGCGGGGGAAATCAGTGTGAGGCTGATTACAATACGGAAATCTGAATTTCCATCTCATTCTTGAGCCCGGGATGGTATCATCTGGGCTTGCTAATGCTTCCCCCCCCCACTCCCCCAGCCCGGTGGGGTTCCCACCAGCGGGGATTAATGCTGGTCCCCATCAATGGGGGCCAGGCATGATCGCCTCTCCAGTGGGGGCAGAGGCCATTGAGGCCCTCCTGGAAGATTGGGGGCAGGGGGCTGCCCCGTGGGCAGTGCCAGTCGAGCACCTTGGCACTTCCCACCATCTCCCTGGCACTGCCAGCCGAGCACCGGGAAGGGGGTGGGGTTTGAGGGGGCGGGGCCTTCTGGAGACAGGGTTGATTGGTGGTGGTGGGGGGAGAGACTTAATGCCACTCTGCATTAGGGATCAGTGGGAAAGGTGGAGGCAATCAGGACTGGCCGGTGGGTGGGGGGTGGGGGAGCGGGGTCAGTGTTGGGAATGATATTGGGAGGCCAGCGAATGGGAGGCCAATGATGTGGGGGCCAGTGAGCATGCGTCGATCTGACAGTGGGGAGATCGGTGCGTGTGCACTGGCCCATTCAGCGCACCAATGCCGGCTTCTCGGACAGAATGAGCCCCCCCCCCCCCCCCCCCCCCGCCCCCACCTTATTGGTGTGAATCCCCCGGTGATACTCTGTGGAGCATAGAGTGCCGCAAATTCATTCAACTAAGTATAAGTACGCCCAAAAAATTGAGTGGGAAAATCTCACGTTTTTCCTCCCATTGGGCACTTAGTTTTTTTGGGGGGAAAATCCCTCCCCGTCGCTGCCCCCTCCCCCCCCCCTCCCCCCCGTTAGTCTGACGATAATTACTTTGTCTTTGTTAGAAATGTAAATTATTCATGTAATTTGTCCAGATCAAAAATGGTCATGAACATGAAGTGCTTTAAGGCTCAAAGAATAATGTTTTATGAAATATAGTGCTAAGCTAGTCCTACTTGTTTAATTCTTGTACTGTAAAAGATTTTGTTTAAAATACAAAATATTGTGGCATAATTCTTTCAAATAGTAACTAGGAATTCAAATTTATTTTTAAGAGTTAATGGTATCCTTCAAGATATACCATAGCTCTGATTTCTTGTTCAGTTACATTTCTAAATGTGCAGAGTCAGGATGTAATGAAGTGACATAATTAATGCTGGATATCTTCTCATGGGCCACATTTTTCAAGTGCCAAGCTGCAAGGTTTTGTACACAGCAGATGGTGTATCAAAATATTGTATGTTTGTTATCCATTTTTTACTATCCAGATGGAAAATCATTGACAGTGGTTTGCTGATAAGCCACCTGGTGCACAAGAAGAGCCCCAGGTGGGTGAACTCATTTCAGTATAAATGAGAAGGAAACTACGTCATATAGACATTTACACCAAATCCTGGGTTTGATTTTCTGGCTGTTCCCTCCAGCAAAACCTTCTGGTCCTACTGACAGTAACCCCACCGCACCAAACCACCCTCCCCAGCCCCACCCTGGGTTCAACAGAGTAATGGAGGATGCGAACAATGGGAAGTCCCACTCACAGCGCGGGACCGAAGGATCACACCACTGGCCAATGGCAGGCTTCCTACACTGTCATAAAACATGCCATGGGGTCAGGGGTGGAAAATCTCTTTATGCTGGACTTGTATCACTTTGTCCATACTAATTGGGTGTCCAGACTTAATTGCTTGTGTCTTTGAAGGCATGGTAGTTAAAGGAACAGTCCAATATATTATTTTTTCAAAGCCCTTTTCTGCTGTTTTCAGTCTATTAAGTGCCTGAAAAGAATGAGTTTTCACCACAATGTGCCCACTCATTATTTTTCTCAAAATCATAGATACAAGAAAAGTTACACTTACCTGTATTTATGCAATGGAATAATTGTACACGTAGACTAATTCACCACAAATACAGTGACAGAGTGTACCAGATAAAATCTGCAGGTAGTATACTGAGATACAGCCAAACATGACAATAAATACCTCTGTTAGTGACTGTCAAGGTGATGAACTTCATATTCCCATTCCAAGCTGCCACAGAGGATGCATCAATATCAGCCAATCAACTGTGAACTGTGAGCAACTTCATTTTCCCCACAGGTAATCAACAATTATGTGAGAAAATGCTACATATGTTTAACGTGGCAGCATTGCCCAAAGTCCAATGGCATTGATAGCACCAATGTGACCTGGACTGCTGCTGCAAAGCTCTCACTCCACAAGTATACAGTCTTTTTATGACTACCAGCAAAGAGTCAAACATGTGAATATGACTTCCCAGACAGCAGTCATAAAGTTTTATTCTGAAGTAATCCATCAGGCCCTATTATTAGATCCACAAAAGCTAAAAGCAATGACACAGCAGTAAGATAAACAGATGGAGGAGACTGCGAGACCCATCTACTGAACTGTCATTGAGGTCCTCAGCAAATGTTCTATCAAACTAATGCATCAATAGTCCTGCCAATATCTACATGTCTTTAACCAATACATCATGCCAAACTGGCCACCAAGGCAGGTGGTAAGAGAACAAGCATGAGGGAATAGCTTATCTTGTCCTCACCAATCAATCTATCCATGATCGTATTGGTAATGTAGTATAAAGGTGTTTGACATAGCAAAAGTTGATGTAGGACTGGACAACTGTATCTCCCACATTATGATGTAGAGAGGCAGATGACATAGACAGAGTTGTATGGAGAAAGTCAAGAAGAAGTCAGCATGGAGTTGGCTCCTAGTTTGGGCTATTCTTCATATGTATGTATACAGTTAGGTGTTACCAATTGATGCGCGATTAAATCACTCGGGAGGCTAGATCGTACCCGGGAAATAAAGGCTTTTATTAATAACAAGAATGGAGCATACTATATACAATACAATCCCAGACTAAAGGGTCACCAGGCAGTGCAGTGACCTTTGTACACCTCCAGGTAGGCGGAGCCAACTGGAGTGTACCACAGAACAATATCAACAAGTAGAACACCCCAACCCTAACCCCAACAGTGACAACAGTAACATATCTACAAGTACCCATAGTGCTGACCATCTATGGTTCAGTACCCATAGTGGTAACCATCTATGGTTCACCACATTCACCCCTCCTTTAAAACAAAGGCCGGCGGGGCAAAAAAAAACAGAACGAACTGTCTATATATTCACAAGTTCAGTCGTATTGGAGGACCGCACCGTCTCTGCGACCTCCTCAACACTGGCGGTAGCGCCGGTTCTGGTGACCGTGATGACCCTCTCTCCAAGGAGGTGTCCAGTGACTCCTCCAGTTCCTCACGGACAGGTGGACCACGAGGTGGCGACAATCTGCTGGACTCGAGCACGCCTCGAGGTGGCGACAATCTCCTGGACTCAGGCAAGCTCTACGCCCATCATGGACTTGTCGAGTCTGTGAGGCTTGGCCTGGTCCAGGATTATTGACGCCACCGTTGGGTCTTGAGTGCAACTGCAGGCAGCTGAGATGGTTGATGATGATGACCCCTGCTGGTCGTCTGCGGTCGGTGCCGACCAAAATGGCTGCGCCCATGGATCGCACGTGGTCGGTGGCGCTAAAAGTGGCGGCCCCTGCAGGTCGCACGTGTCTTGCGTCTTCGTCATCAGGAATGGCGGCACTCGGGAATCGCACGTGGCGGAAGACCTCGAAGAAGCTGGAGACAAGGAGACAGGCTCTGGAGAATCACACGCCGCGCTGCTAAGCTTGGAGGGTGGTTTAGCCCTGCATACTTTGGCATAGTGCCCTTTCTTCCCACACGCGGAGCAAAATACCGTTCTGGCTGGACATCGCTGCCGAGGGTGTTTCGCCAATCCACAGAAATAGCACCGCGGGCCTCCTGGAGCTGCCACCGTCGTCAGGTCCGAGGTTGAAAGCACAATCGCGCAGTTTTTCGGAGCCGCTGGGTAGAGTTGAGTCGGTGGCTGTACTTGCCACGATGTTCCCACGTGGTCGGTGGGGTAAGTTTCTAGACTTCTGGAGGCCGTTTCCATCGTGTCAGCCAATTCCACCGTCTTAGCTAGGTCTAGGTTACCTTGCTCTAGCAGCCGCAGGCGAATATACGATGAGCCGATTCCCGCCACGAACGCATCTCGGATCAAGTCGTTAGTATACTGGGCCGCCGACACTGGCTTGCAGTTGCAGGCTCTGGCTAGCTGCTGAAGTTCGCGCAGGTACTGTCCTGTCGTTTCGCCGGGCTGCCGCCGTCGAGTGGCTAGAAGGTGTCGAGCATGAATCTCGTTTGGCGGTTTGTTGTACAGTTTCTTAAGTAGTTCGATGGCCCCTTTGTAGTCTTGGGCATCGCGGATTGATGAGTATACAGTGTCACTTACCCTTGCGTGGAGGACCCGCAGTCTATCAGCATCGTTTTGAATGGCTGTTGAGGCATCGATATAGTCTTGAAAACACTTTAACCAATGGTTGAAAGTGTTCGACGCTCCCGCTGCACGTGGATCTAAGGTAAGCTGATCGGGTTTCAACATTTGCTCCATGGTTTTTTTTTACCAAAATTTGTTATTAATAAAATTGATGCGCGATTAAATCACTCGGGAGGCTAGATCGTACCCGGGAAATAAAGGCTTTTATTAATAACAAGAATGGAGCATACTATATACAATACAATCCCAGACTAAAGGGTCACCAGGCAGTGCAGTGACCTTTATACTCTTCCAGGTAGGCGGAGCCAACTGGAGTGTACCACAGAATAATATCAACAGGTAGAACACCCCAACCCTAACCCCAACAGTGACAACAGTAACATATCTACAAGTACCCATAGTGCTGACCATCTATGGTTCAGTACCCATAGTGGTAACCATCTATAGTTCACCACACCAATAAAAACATTTCAAGCCTCTGAGCCTCTTAGTGAGACCTATGTAACAAATACTTACAGCATGATGGCTGTTCATGAACGAACCTAGATCTGAAGAATCTGGTGAAGGAGTTGGAGTCTGAAAAAAAATAAAGGAATGGCATCCTAACCTGACTGAAGTGCACCTGAACTGAGGACATAGTAGGAATCACCTAAAAAGAAATCCTATTGTTGATGTAAAGGCTAAAGCATAGAATACAAATCCACTATACAGTTCAAGGACTATCTCAGGGCATGTGGAGGGCCATTGTGAATCCCCATCGATTGCAGAGTCAAAGAACTTAGCAAGGGTGAGAACTAAAAGTTCGAAGGTTGAACTAGTCTTTAAAGGTCTTTAAGCCATTAATCAATCAGGGCAGTCCATTTTGTTAATCAGCATGGCCAACCAGGGTTCAGAGTTGAAGCTTTACCATGTGGTAACCGATATTCATCAAAAACACAGGGCGATTCTCCGAAAAAAATTCTAAGTGTGGAATTTGTGTGAAAACTGTGGTAAATCATGCTAGTTATTTCAGTAGGAGTTCAGAGAAGAATTTCTCACACTCTGTGCACTGCTGAGTGCACCAGCGTGAATCATGTAAAAAATCTGTGGGCTGGGCCTATTCCCGCCTGGGAGGCCGGCAGCATAGCACTGAGTGGGCTACTGCGTATGCACTGATCTGTCAGCACCGAGATTGTGACCCCTGTCTGCCAGCCCCCCGATTGCTGGCCAGCTTGATCGGTGGCCAGCCCCGCGATCCCTGCAATGCCGGCCCTTTCACTCCCCCATGGTCCGATCTCTGGCCTCCCAAACATGCCCGGGCCCAGCCTTGACCCTGTCCCTCCACAGCGCCAACCCCCCTCTGTGCAGTGCCGATCCCCCTCTCTGCAGCCCCAACCCCATCCTGCAACCCTGGTCCCCCCCCCCCACAGCCCTGAGCCCCCCCCCCCTCCCCACCACAGCGCCAACCCCAGCAGCAGGCTGCCCACCCCCACCGATGGCCAGCCCCAATTGCTGGCCTCCCAATGCAGAGTGGCAGCGGGGTCCCCATTAGGCCCCACCCCCTTGGCACTGCCCATGCCTGGTGGGCAGTGCCAAGGTGCCCCTGGGCATTGGCACTTTGCCCCTTGGGCAGTGCCAGGGGCCCAGGTTGGCACTGCCATGGATACAATGCCCAGAGGGCAGCCCCGACTGACAGACCTGCTGGGGTCCCCAATCTGACCCCTTCCCTCCAGCGGGGTCAGATTGCCAGCTCCCCACAAGTGGGGGGCTATAGTAAACCTCGCTGGAGTGAAATACTCCTGGCGGAGGGGGGAAGGTGCTAGAGGGCCCAGGGGCTTCAGACCCGGGCTCGCTAATAGCATTTAAAATATATGGAAATTACCCTGTGCATACATTATGCAGCTGATAGCACCGGAAATCCAACATGCTTGGGGCCGGACGCCCAACGCAGATCCCACATATCAGCCGGTGCTTGAATCTCCTGGCCCGCTGTGCTAGAAAATCAACACAGCGGGGTGAGGGAATCACCCCTACAAACTTTCAAAAATTCAGCCGAAGCCGGAAATTGGCTTTTAATCACCCTAATGTATCACAAAACATTCAAAAGTGACCCAAATGCTTGATTAAAGATTCAATGCAAGGAATCAATCACTTTCAGGTCACGTCTGTGGCTCCTACGGGGATCCACCAAAATCGAACAAGCACAGGAATAAGCATTGAGAAAATGGTTACTGCAGCAACTACCTTTAAAAGTGAGACAGCATTTATAGCTGTATGCCTCTGGGCTGAAAAATAACCATGCATAATAAATCAATGCTAGCAGATCAATTTCAGCTGATGCAAGGCCCAGACCAGGTGTAGATTGGGGCTTTGGCCAAAATGATTTTGAAGAAGACACATGGTAGTTTCAGGATTAGCTAAGAAGAAAGACATTGAACAAGCAAATACAGAACTGTACTCAGTCAGTCCGATATCCATTGACATCTTTGCGAGGCAAGGAATAAATGAATCTTCAGACAAGTTCGAAGATGTTCTGAAATCCTTCAATACTTACTTTAATTTAAGAAGTAATACAATTTTGGAGTGAGCAAAGTTCAACAAGCGAGTCCACCAGCATAGAGAACCTGTTGACTCTTTCATAATTGAAATATACAAATTGGCTGAAGGCTGTGACTATGGCAAACTTAACATAAAGTTAATGGTGCCCTTTCTGATATACCACAGGCAAAATAAGATCTGATTCTAGTAAAGGCCATTCAAATAGTCAGGCTATCTGAAATTCACCAATAACACTGTCCCATTTTAGGTGACTTGGTTGAGCCATAATATAGAGCAACCACAACTGTGCAGCTTATAAAGGCCAGGGAGATTCCAAGCCAAGGAAGACAATACCCAAATGGCCCAGATGATAATGGAAGACCATATGGACACTGTGGAGCCAAAGGTTCTCATAGACAAGAGTAATGTCCAGGAATCTCTGTGCAGTGTTTCAAGGGCCACCAGGTGGGACACCTTGGAAAGTTGTGCATTTCTAAAGAATCAGTACACAGGATCCCAAAACAGTCGACAAGATTGAAGTACCACACGAGGAAAAAATTCATCCATACTTTTAGGTTGAGGCCAAGGATTCCAGATTCTCCTTTTCAAAAGGGAAGCATTTGCTCAAGTGGTTGGGGTGGAGTAAATCTAAAATGGCAGGGGGATGGGAACTATGCAAGGAGTCAGAGGAGGGGGACTCAAGGACAAAACAAAACAAAGAGGGGAATAAGAAAAGTGGTAGGCAGAAAAACCAAGGGTCAGATTCAAACTGGGCCTCAGTAAAACATAATAGGAACAGGACCAGTAATGTTAAAAAGATGTGCCTTTATGCGCGGAGCATTTGCAATAAAGTGGATGAATAATCATGCAAATAGATGTAAATGGGTATGATATGGTCAGGATTATGGAATCATGGCTGCAAAGTGACCAGGGATGGGAACTGAACATCCAGAGATATTCAATATTTAGGAAGGAGAGATAAAAGGGTAAAGGTAGGGGAGTTGCATTGCTGGTTAAAAAGGAAATTAACACCATACTATGGAGGGTTATTAGCTCTGACAACATGGAATCTATATGGGAAGAGTTAACAAAACCAAGGGGCAAAGAATATTAGCAGGGTTTGTATATAGATCCTCAACTGTAGAGGTGATGTTGGGAATGACATTAAACAGAAAATTAGAGATGCACGCGATAAAGGAACGATTTATAATTAAGGGTGATTTTAATCTGCATATTGATTGGGCAAATCAAATTAATCACAATACCGTAGAGGAGGAATTGCTGGAATGCATACAGGATGGTTTTCTGGACTAGCACGTTGAGGAACCAACTGGAGAACAGGTCATTCTAGACTGGGTATTGTGCAATGAGAAAGGAATAATTGGTAATCTAGTTGTGGAAACCCCTTGGGATGAGCGACCATAATACGATAGCATTTTTCATCAAGGTGAGAGTGATGTAGTTGATTCTGAGACGAGGGTCCTGAATCTTAATAAAGGAAACTACGTTGATATAAGGTGCAAGTTGGCTGTGATAGATTGGAAAATGTTACTCAAAGGGATGATGGTGGATAGGCGATGGCAAACATTCAAGGAGCACATGACTGAACTGCAACAAATGGTTATTCCTGTCGGTGCAAAAGTAAAACTGGAAAAGTGGCCAAACCATGGCTTACAAGTGATATTAGAGATAGTATTAGATTCAGGGGAGAGGCATACAAATTAGCCCAGAAAAACAGCAGACCTGAGGATTGGGAGTAGTTTAGAATTCAGCAAAGGAGGATCAAGGGACTGATTAAGAAGGGGAATATAGAGTACGAGAGTAAGCTTGTAAGGAACATAAAAATTGATTGTAAAAGATCATATAGGTATGTGAGGAGAAATCAATTGGTGAAGATAAATGTAGGTCCCTTACAGTCAAAAACAGGATATTTATAATGGGGAACAAAGAAATGGTTGGCCAGGTTCTGCCTTAACAAAGGAGGACACAAAAAAGATACCAGAAATGTTGGGAAACAGGATTTAGTGAGATGGAGGAACTGAAGGAGATCAGTATTAGTAAAGAAACGGTGTTGGGAAACTAATGGGATTGGTGGCCAGTAAATCCCCAGGGCCTGATAATCTACATCCCAATGTTCTTATGAAAGTGGCCCAAGAAATAGTGGATGCATTGGTAGTCATTTCCCAAGATTCTATAGACTCTGGAACAATTTCTATGGATTGGAGTGTAGCTAATGTAACCACACTCTTTAAAAAGGAAGGTAGAGAGAAAACAGGGAATTATAGTCCAGGAAGCCTGACGTCGGTAGTGGCAGACAAGAAACAACGAATAAGAATAAGTAGGTATTTTTCCGAATGGCAGACGGTGACTAGTGGGTTACTGCGGGGATCATTGCTGGGACCCCAGCTATTCACAATATATATCAATGATATAGATGAGAGGAGTAATATCTCCAAATTTGCAGATGACACAAAGCTGGGTGGGAGGCTGAGATGTGAGGAGGATGCGGAGATCTTTCAATGCGATTTGGAGAAGTTGAGTGAGTGGGCAAATGAATGGCAGATGGAGTATAATTTGGATAAATGTGAGGCTATCCACTTTGGTAGCAAAAACGGGAAGGCAGATTACTATCTGAATGGCCATAAGTTAGGGGAGGGGAATGTGCAAAGACCTTTGTGCACCAGTCACTTAAAGTAAGTATACAGATGCATACAGGCAGTAAAAAAGTCAAATTGTTTGTTGGCCTTCATAGCAAGAGTATTCGAGTACAGAGCAAAGATATCTTGATGCAACTATACAGTGTCTTGGTGAGGCCACACCTGGAACATTTGTGTACAGTTTTGGTCTCCTTATCTGAGGAAGGATGTTCTTGCTCTACTGCGAGTGCAGAGAATGTTTACCAGACTGATTCCTGCGATGGTAGAACTGATGGATAAGGAGAGGTTGAGTTAGTTAGGATTGTATTCACTGGAGTTCAGAAGAATGAGGAGGAATCTCATCAAAACCTATAAAATTCTAACAGGACGAGACAGGGTAGCTGCAAGAAGGATGTTCCCGATGATGGGGACATCCAGAACCCGGGGTCACAGTCTGAAAATACAGGGTAGCCCATTTAGGACACAGATGAGGAGAAATTTCTTCACCCAGAGAGTGAGCAGCCTGTGGAATTCACTACCACAGGAAGTAATTGAGGCCAAAACATTGCATTTTTTCAAGAAGCAGTTAGATATATCACTTGGGGTGAAGGGAATCAAAGGATATGGGGAAAGACGGGATCAGACTATTGAGTTGGATGATCAGCCATGATCAGAATGAATGGTGGGAGCAGGCTCGAAGGGCCAGAGGCCCCATCCTGCTCCTGTTTTAAAATCTTTCTATGAATGCTGACATCTCTGTAAATGGTCACTTTACCAATTCCAAATTAGGCATGGGAACCAGCTTTATAGTCCTCTTGGATAAGGAACTGTGACTGAAAGACCTCTGGGTTTTAACAATAGACACACCACTCTTTGGATCTGGAGAATCTGACTTATTGTAACAGGCATAATTTTAGAACCATTGTGGTATGGGTGAGAAGCAAATATTCAACATTTTTTACATCGGCCAAAACCAACCTATTTCTCTAGAGTCATAGAGGTTTACAGCATGGAAACAGGCCCTTCGGCCCAACTTGTCCATGCCGCCCCTTTTTAAAAAAAACTCCTAAGCTAATCCCAATTGCCCGCATTTGGCCCATATCCCTCCATACCCATCGTACCCATGTAACTATCTAAATGCTTTTTAAAAGATAAAATTGCACCCACCTCTACTACTACCTCTGGCAGCTTGTTCCAGACACTCACCACCCTCTGTGCGAAAAAATTGCCCCTCTGGACACTTTTGTATCTCTCCCCTCTCACCTTAAACCTATGCCCTCTAGTTTTAGACCCTCTACCTTTGGGAAAAGATATTGACTATCTACCTTGCTTATGCCCCTCATTATTTTATAGACCTCTATAAGGTCACCCCTCAGCCTCCTACGCTCCAGAGAAAAAAGTCCCAGTCTATTCAGCCTCTCCTTATAATTCAAAGAACAAAGAACAAAGAACAGTACAGCACAGGAAACAGGTCCTTCGGCCCTCCAAGCCTGTGCCGCTCCTTGGTCCAACTAGACCAATTGTTTGTATCCCTCCATTCCCAGGCTGCTCATGTGACTATCCAGGTAAGTCTTAAACAATGTCAGCGTGTCTGCCTCCACCACCCTACTTGGCAGCGCATTCCGGGCCCCCACCACCCTCTGTGTAAAAAACATCCCTCTAACATCTGAGTTATACTTCGCCCCTCTCACCTTGAGCCCGTGACCCCTCGTGATCGTCACTTCTGATCTGGGAAAAAGCTTCCCACCGTTCACCCTATCTATCCCCTTCATAATCTTGTACACCTCTATTAGATCTCCCCTCATTCTCCGTCTTTCCAGGGAGAACAACCCCAGTTTACCCAATCTCTCCTCATAGCTAAGACCCTCCATACCAGGCAACATCCTGGTAAACCTTCTCTGCACTCTCTCTAACGCCTCCATGTCCTTCTGGTAGTGTGGCAACCAGAACTGGACGCAGTACTCCAAATGTGGCCTAACCAGCGTTCTATACAGCTGCATCATCAGACTCCAGCTTTTATACTCTATACCCCGTCCTATAAAGGCAAGCATACCACATGCCTTCTTCACCACCTTCTCCACCTGTGTTGCCACCTTCAAGGATTTGTGGACTTGCACACCTAGGTCCCTCTGTGTTTCTATACTCTTGATGGCTCTGCCATTTATTGTATAACTCCTCCCTACATTATTTCTTCCAAAATGCGTCACTTTGCATTTATCTGGATTAAATTCCATCTGCCACCTCTCCACCCAATTTTCCAGCCTATCTATACCTTGCTGTATTGCCCGACAATGCTCATCGCTATCCGCAAGTCCAGCCATCTTCGTGTCATCCGCAAACTTGCTGATAACACCAGTTACACCTTCTTCCAAATCATTTACATATATCACAAATAGCAGAGGTCCCAGTACAGAGCCCTTTCGGAACACCACTGGTCACAGACCTCCAGCCGGAAAAAGACCCTTCGACCGCTACCCTCTGTCTCCTATGGCCAAGCCAGTTCTCCACCCATCGAGCCACTTCTCCTTGTATCCCATGAGCCTTAACCTTTTTAACCAATCTGCCATATGGGACTTTGTCAAATGCCTTACTGAAATCCATATAGACGACATCCACGGCCCTTCCTTCGTCAACCGTTTTTGTCACTTCCTCAAAAAACTTCACCAAATTTGTAAGGCACGACCTCCCTCTTACAAAACCATGCTGTCTGTCACTAATGAGATTGTCCCGTTCTAAATGCACATACATCCTGTCTCTAAGAATCCTCTCCAACAACTTCCCTACCATGGACGTCAAGCTCACCGGCCTATAATTACCCGGGTTATCCCTGCTACCCTTCTTAAACAATGATACCACATTCGCTGTCCTTCAATCCTCAGGGCCCTCACCTGTGTCCAAAGAAGCGACAAAGATTTCCGTCAGAGGCCCAGCAATTTCATCTCTTGTCTCCCTGAGCAGTCTAGGATAGATGCCATCAGGCCCTGGGGATTTGTCAGTCTTAATGTTCCCTAAAAAACGTAAAACTTCCTCCCTTGTAATGGAGATTTTCTCTAACGGGTCAACACCTCCCTCTGAGACACTCCCGGTTAACACGTCCCTCTCCTTCGTGAATACCGATGCAAAATATTCATTTAGGATCTCCCCTATTCCCTTGGGCTCTAAGCATAATTCCCCTCCTTTGTCCCTGAGAGGTCCGATTTTCTCCCTGACAACTCTTTTGTTCCTAATGCCTTAGGATTCTCCTTAATCCTGCCTGCCAGGAACATCTCGTGACCTCTTTTTGCCCTTCTAACTCCCCGTTTGAGTTCTTTCCTATTCTCTCTGTATTCCTCCAGAGCTCCATCTGTTTTCAGTTGCCTGGACTTAACGTACGCCTCCCTTTTCATTTTAATCAGATCATCAATTTCCCTGGTTATCCATGGCTCTCAAATCCTACCTTTCCTATCTTTCCTTTTTACAGGCACATGCCTATCCTGCAGCCTTATCAATTGTTCCTTAAAAGACTCCCACATGCCAGACGTGGACTTACCCTCGAACATCCTCTCCCAATCAACGTCCACCAATTCCTGCCTAATCCAGCTATAGTTAGCCTTCCCCCAATTTAGCACCCTGCCCGTAGGACAGCACTCATCCTTGTCCATTACTATCCTAAAGTTAACAGAGTTGTGGTCACTATTTGCCACATGTTCCCCTACCGAAACTTTGACGACCTGACCGGGCTCATTTCCCAGAACTAGGTCCAGTATAGCCCCCTCTCTAGTTGGGCTATCTACATACTGTTCCAAAGAACCTTCCAGTATGCATTTTACAAATTCCTCCCCGTCCGGAACCCCAGCTCTAAGCACTTTCCAGTCTATACCAGGGAAATTAAAGTCCCCCACTACAACAACCCTATTTTTTCTGCACATATCCAGAATCTCCTGAC
This sequence comes from Mustelus asterias, assembly GCF_964213995.1. Classification (NCBI taxonomy): domain Eukaryota; kingdom Metazoa; phylum Chordata; class Chondrichthyes; order Carcharhiniformes; family Triakidae; genus Mustelus; species Mustelus asterias. The sequence continues at coordinate 34,363,439 of NC_135810.1, read as the reverse complement.
ATACCTTTTCCTCCACTTCCCGTGGGCTGTTGGGTGGTCTGTAGTACACCCCCAGCATAGTGACTGCACCCTTCCTGTTTCTGAGTTCCACCCACAGTGACTCAGTACATAACCCCTCTAAGTTGTCTACCCTCTGCACCTGCACCGTATGCTCCCTAACTAATATCGCTACTCCCCCACCTTTTTTAGCCCCTCCTCTGTCTCACCTAAAACACTTATACCCCGGAATATTCAGCTGCCAGTCCTGTCCTTCTTTTAACCAAGTCTCCGTCACCGCAACCACATCCAAATTCCGCGTAAGCATTAAGGCCCTAAGTTCATCTGTCTTACCCATTACGCTCCTCGCATTGAAGCAGATGCACTCCAGACCTCCAGGCTCACTCAGGTCATCCTCCTCCAGAGTGCTCCTCTTCTTAGCTAGCCTTGCCCTGGCCCCCAGCTCAACCCCAGCCTCAGTACTTACTGACCTACTGTTTTGTTCCCCACCCCCCTGCCACACTAGTTTAAATCCTGCCGAAACACTCTAGCAAAACTCCCAGCCAGGATATTTGCTCCCTTCCAGTTAAGGTGTAACCCATCCTTTCTGTACAGTTGCCATCCTGACTTGAAGACTTCCCAGTTATCTATGAATTCAAAACCCTCCCTCTTGCACCAGTCCTTTAGCCATACGTTCAACTGTAGAATCTCCCTGTTCCTAGCCTCACTTGCACTAGACACCTGGAGCAGTCCAGAGATTGCTACCCTGGAGGCCTCACTTTTTAGCCTAGCACCCATCTCCCTGAATTTCTCTCGTATGACCCCCCTGCTCTTCCTACCTACATCATTTTCACCAATGTGTATAATTACGTTCGTTTGATTACCTTCCTTTTTTAATATGCATCTCAATGCATAACTCAATGCATCAAGTCCCGGTAGCATCCTAGTAAATCTTTTCTGCACTCTTTCTAGTTTACTAATATCCTTTCTATAATAGGGTGACCAAAATTGCACGCAGTATTCCAAGTGTGGCCTTACCAATGTCTTGTACAACTTTAACAAGACGTTCCAACTCCTGCATTCAATGTTCTGACCGATGAAACCAAGCATGCCGAATGCGTTCTTCACCACTCTGTCCACCTGTGACTCCACTTTCAAGGAGCTGTGAACATGTACCCCTAGATCTCTTTGTTCTGTAACTCTCCCCAACGCCCTACCATTAACTGAGCAAGTCCTGCCCTGGTTCAATCTACCAAAACGCATCACCTCGCATTTGTCGAAATTAAACTCCATCTGCCATTCGTCAGCCCACTGGCCCAATTGATCAAGATCCTGTTGCAATTGGAGATAACTTTCTTCACTGTCCACTATGCCACCAATCTTGGTGTCATCTGCAAACTTACTAACCATACCCGCTATATTCTCATCCAAATCATTAATATAAATGACAAATAACAGTGGGCCCAGCACTGATCCCTGAGGCACACCGCTGGTCACAGGCCTCCAGTTTGAAAAACAACTCTCTACAACCACTGTCAAGAAGGTTTCTGTCAATTGGCTTCTGTCAAGAAGCCAATTTTGTATCCATTTAGATACCTCACCCTGGATCCCGTGAGATTTAACTTCATGCTACAACCTACCATGCGGTACCTTGTCAAAGGCCTTGCTACAGTTCATGTAGACAACATCAACTGCAGTGCCCTCATCTACCTTTTTGGTTACCCCTTCAAAAAACTCAATTAAATTTGTGAGACATGATTTTCCACTCACAAAGCCATGCTGACTGTTCCTAATCAGTCCTTGCATCTCTAAATGACTGTAGATCCTGTCTCTCAAAATACCTTCCAACAATTTACCCACCACAGATGTGAGGCTCACTGACCTGTAGTTCCCAGGCTTTTCCCTGCAGCCCTTTTTAAACAAAGGCACAACATTTGCCACTCTCCAATCTTCAGGCACCTCACCCATGACTATGGATGATTCAAACATCTCGGCTAGGAGACCCGTAATTTTCTCCCTATCCTCCCACAACGTCCTGGAATATACCTCATCAGGTCCCGGGGATTTATCTACCTTGATGCGCTTTAAGACTTCCAGCACCTCCTGCTCTGTAATATGCACACTCCTCAAGACATCATTATTGATTTCCCCAAGTTCCCTAACATCCATGCTTTTCTTAACAGTAAATACTGATGAGAAATATTCATTTAGGATCTCACCCATCTCTTGTGGATCTGTACATAGATGACCTTGTTGATCCTCAAGAGGCCCTACTCTCTCCCTTGTTACTCTTTTGCCCTTTATGTATTTGTAGAAGCTCTTTGGATTCTCCTTTGCCTTATCTGCCAAAACAATTTTGTGTCCCCTTTTTGCCCTCCTGATTTCTCTCTTAACTCTACTCCTACACCCCCTATACTCTTCAAGAGATTCACTTGATCCCAGCTGCCTATGCACGTCATGTGCCTCTTTCTTCTTCTTGAGCAGGGCCTCAATAACCCGAGTCATCCCGAATTCCCGACTTCTGCCAGCCTTGCCCTGAATGTGTTTACCCTGAACCCTGGTTAACACACTTTTGAAAGCGTGCCACTTACCAGACGCCCCTTTGCCTTCCCACAGACTCCCCCAATTAACTCTTGAAAGTTCCTGCCTGATACCATCAAAATTGGCCTTGCCCCAATTTAGAATTTTAACTTTCGGGACAGACCTATCATTCTCCATAGCTATCTTAAAACTAATGGAATTATGGTCACTGGTCCCAAAGTGATCCCTCACTAACACTTATGTCACCTGCCCTTCCTTATTTCCCAAGAGGAGGTCAAATTTACCGCCTCTCTAGTCGGGCCATCCGCATACTGAATGAGAAATTCCTCCTGAATACATTCAACAAACTCTAAATGTCCTAAATGGTCAAATTAAGCTTTGTGGGTAGAGCTTAGGAATAAAAAAAGCAGCAGCCACATTGTTGGGTGTTTATTATAGACCCCCAGATAGTCAGAGGGATATTCAGGAGCAAATGTATGCTCAGCTTATGGAGGTATGTCAAAACAGTAACAATAAGGTTATTATATTGGGTGAGCACAGTAAAAAGTCTCACAAGACCAGGTTAAAGTCCAACAGGTTTATTTGGAATCACGAGCTTTTGGAGTGCTGTGCCTTCATTAGGTAAGTGGAGGTTCGTTCATACACATGCCAGATTGGAATGTGAAGAATGGTTGGAATGTGAATAATCTGTAATTATCTTGCAATTGTGTCTCTGCCTATATATGCCGTGTTTGTGAACTAATCTCCACTCACCTGGTGAAGAAACAGCACTCTGAAAGTTCATGATTCCAAACAAACCTGTTAGACTTTAAACTGACCTTGTGAGACTTCTTACTGTGCCCATCCCAGTCCAACGCTGACATCTCCACATCATTATATTAGGTGATTTCAACTTCCCCAGCATTAACTTGGATGCACATAGTATTAAGGGCTTGGATGGAGTAGATTTCTTGAAATGTGCACAGGAGAACTTTTTAAAGGGTCCAACAAGGGAGGGAGCTGTGCTGGACCTGATTGTGGGGAATGAAGCTGGACAGGTGGTGGTGGGGGAGCATTTTAGTGACAGCAATCACAACATGGTACAAGTTGGCAGTCCAAAGATGTGCGGGTTAGGTTGATTGGCCAGGTTAAAAATTGTCCCTTAGAGTCCTGAGATGTGTAGGTTAGCGGGATTAGCGGGTAAAATATGTGGGGGGTAGGGCCTGGGTGGGATTGTGGTCGGTGTAGACTCGATGGGCCGAATGGCCTCCTTCTGCACTGTAGGGGTTCTATGATTTCTATGATGAAGTTAAGCTTGTTAAGGACAAGGAAACAGACAAGCTTCAAAAAAAAGTTTTGGACTGGGGGAGAGCAGATTTTAGTAAAATAAGACACGATCTGGCCAAGGTAGATTGGGAACAGTTACTAATGGGAAAATCTACAGAAGAGCAGTGGGAGGCATTGAAAAAGGAAATGGGGAGGGTGCAAGCCCAGCAAGTTCCCTCTTGGGCGATAGGTAGGAATAATAAGCCCAGCGAACCATGGATGATCAGAGATATTCAAGATACAATGAAAAGGAAAAAAACGGCTTTTAAAAATTACAAGGGGAGCAAATCAATGGAGGCACTAATGAAGTATAGAAAGTGTAGGGTGGAGCTTAAGAAAGCAATTAGGAATGCAGAGGGGTTATGAGGAAGCTCTGGCTGGTAAAAGTAGGGAAAATCCCAAGATGTTCTAAAGTATATCACTGGGAAGAAGATAACAAGGGAAAGAGTAGGGCCCATTAGGGACCAAGAGGGAAATCTGTGGGTGGAGCCAGAGGACATTGGCAGAGTATTGAATGTACTCTTCACATCTGTCTTCACCCAAGAGAATGAGGATGATGGTATGGAATTCAGGGAGAGAGACTGTGAGGTTCTCGAACAAATTGACACAGGGAAGGACAAAGTATTGGAAGTGTTGGCAGCCTTAAAAGTGGATAAATCTTCAGGTCCAGATGAATTGTGCCCTCGGCTGCTGTGGGAGGCAAGGGAGGAGATTGCAGGGATTCTGACCCAAATTTTCAATTCCTCTCTGGCCCCAGGGGAGGTACACACAGTAAGAGTTTTAACAACACCAGGTTAAAGTCCAACAGGTTTATTTGGTAGCAAATGCCATTAGCTTTTGGAGCGCTGCTCCATCTGACCCACTCCATCTGACGAAGGAGGAGCGCTCCGAAAGCTAATGGCATTTGCTACCAAATAAACCTGTTGGACTTTAACCTGGTGTTGTTAAAACTCTTTCTATGTTTACCCCAGTCCAACGCCGGCATCTCCACATCATGACTACCAGGGGAGGTGCCAGAGGACAGGAGAGCAGCTAATGCAGTTCTGCTGTTTAAGAAGGGTTGTAGAGAATAACCAGTGAGTTTCACGTCAGTGGTAGGGAAACTATGAGAGAAACGCCTGAAGGAGAGCATCTATTTCCACTTGGAGAGGCAAAGCTTGATCAGGGATTGTCAGAATGGCTTTGTCAGAGGGAGGTCATGCCTAACAAATTTGATTGTACTTTTTGAAGAGGATAGTGCAGTTGATGTAGTTCACATGGATTTCAGCAAAACCTTTGACAATGTCCCACATGGGAGACTTGTAAAGAAGGTGAATTCACAGGGGATACAGGGTAATTTGATAAAGTGGATTCAAAATTGCCTCAGTTGTAGGAGTCAGAGAGTGATGACAGAAGGCTTCTTTAGTGACTGGAAGCCAGTGTCCAATGGCATGCCACAGGGTTTTGTGTTGGGCCCCCTATTATTCGTTATTTATATAAATGACATTGATGGTTATGTGGGAGGGTAGGATTAATAAGTTTGTGGATGACACAAAGACTGGACGGGTGGTTAACAGTGAGTCTAAGTGTGTTGGGCTACAAGAAGATAGACAGAATGGTCAAATGGGCAGATAAGTGGCAGATAGAACTTAACCTGAAAAGTGGGAGGTGAAACACTTTGGAAGGATTAATTTGATAAGGAAGTATTCAAATGGTAGGACACTGGGAAGTTCTGTGGAACAAAGGGGCATGTTTGTCCACAAATCTCTGAAAGCGGAAGGGCATGTTAGTAGGGTAGTGAAAAAGGCATATGGGACACTTGCCTTTATCAGTAGAGGCACCGAGGACCTGTGTTCAATTCCAGCCTCGGGGTCTGTCTGTGCGGAGTCTGCACATTCTCCCCGTGTCTGTGTGGGTTTCCTCTGGGTGCTCCAGTTTCCTTCCCCAGTCCAAAGATGTGTGGGTTAGGTTGATTGGCCATGGTAAATTGACCTTAGTGTCAGGGGATTAGCAGGGTAAATACGTGGGGTTATGGGAATAGGACCTGGGTGGGATGTGGTTGGTGCAGACTCGATGGGCCAAATGGCCTTCTTCTGCACTGCAAGGATTCTATGAGTCCCAGGAAGGACCTCAGCTGGAATATGTTTTCCAATCTTGCCACCTTCATTATGGCCTCCAGCTTCTGCAGTGCTTTATGCAACCTTTCACTGTCGATAATGTTTCTTAAATATTCGACCAAGTCCCTGAAAAATGTACACTTCCCTTTCTTAATCTGCAGCCCATGTTCCTGCAGTCTCTTCAACTTCTCTTCTAAATTTGGCAAATGTTTCTCATCTGTGGAACACATCACCAGGATGTCATCTAGGTAACATTGTACCCCCAGGAGACCACTCAATAGCTCTTTGAAATAATTTGATTTTCAAGTTTGCTGACGACACCACCATAGTGGGTCGGATCTCAAACAATGACAAGACAGAGTACAAGAATGAGATAGAGAATCTGGTGAACTGGTGCGGTAACAATAATCTCTCCCTCAATGTCAACAAAACGAAGGAGATTGTCATCGACTTCTGGAAACGTAAAGGAGAACATGCCCCTGTCAACATCAATGGGGACGAAATAAAAAGGGTCAAGAGCTTCAAGTTTTTAGGTGTCCATATCACCAACAACCTGTCCTGGTCCCCCCATGCCGACACTATAGTTAAGAAAGCCCACCAAGCACCTCTATCCTCTCAGAAGACTAAGGAAATTTGGCATGTCAGCTCCGACTCTCACCAACTTTTACAGATGCACCATAGAAAGCATTCGTTCTGGTTGTATCACAGCTTGGTATGGCTCCTGCTCTGCCCAAGACCACAAGGGACTACAAAAGGTCGTGAATGTTGCCCAATCCATCACGCAAACCAGCCTCCCATCCATTGACTCTGTCTACACTTCCTGCTGCCTCGGCAAAGCAGCCAGAATAATTAAGGACCCCATGCACCCCGGACATTCTCTCTACCACCTTCTTCCGTTGGGAAAAAGATAGAAAAGTCTCAGGTCACATACCAACTGACTCAAAAACAACTTCTTCCCTGTTGCTGTCAAACTTTTGAATGGACTTCCCTTGCATTAAGTTAATCTTTCTCTACACCCTACCTATGACTGTAACACTACATTCTGCACTCTCTCGTTTCCTTCTCTATGTACGGTATGTTTTGTCTGTATAGCGCGCAGGAAACAATACTTTTCACTGTATGTTAATACATGTGACAATAATAAATCAAATCAAATAAGGTCAGGGGTGACATGATCCCAAAATGCAGTCATTTTTGACAGAACAACCCTTTTTGGGTGATGATGGTTAATGGTGGCTGTAAATGTTCGGCTCACCTGCAGATAAGTTTGGGAGAGATCCGTTCTGGTAAATTTCCGACCACCAGCAAGGCCACTAAATAGTCCTTCGATAAGGGGCAACAGATACTGATCCGCACATAGGCCAGGGTTCACTGTGACTTTAAAATCCCCACATACCCTCACTGAGCCATTTGTCTTCATGACGGGAACAATGGGCGCAGCCTACTCACTAGTGGCCACTGGTTCCAATACCCCCAAACCTGCTGAATGCTCGGGTTCAGCCTCCACCATGGTCTGATCATGTATGGCACTGGACGTGCTTTCATGCTCTTTGGGCAAACTTACGGCTATCCTTCACCTCACCAAGTGTTCTACTGAATACATTCTTGTATCTCTCCAAAATATAATTCAGGTTCGAACAACGTGGAGTAGCCATCCTTAATGACATACAAAGGTAAATGCATGTACTGGTCCCTCAGCTGGACCTTGGCCAAGACATAACCTTTAAGAGGAACCAACTGTTCCACGTATGTCCTCAGAGTGATGTTCACTGGCTTCAGGGGTAGATGAGTCAACTTTTCCTTATATATTGACTCGGGGATCAATGATACAGCCGCCTCCATCTTTACTAGTTTCCCTTTCACTTTTGGGCATCAGCCAGAACCTGTCTGCTTCACCTCACACAGACAAAATGTTTAGTTTAAACTACGTCTTCTCAGATGTTGTTTCCTCCACAGACCCCACGGACTCCTTGTCCTCATCTATGCTGGCCATTCGCCACTTCTTCCATGATTTTGATCCTGATCGCTTGACTTTGCACTCTCCTGGGGTACTGGTGCTCTGCTGTTTCGGGCAATGTGGCCCATTTTCCAAAATTTCCAGCACTGATCTCTCCACGTCCAGCAACTGGGCTCCGTGTGACCCACCTGGCCACAGTGGCAGCATTCCTCGGGCCGTGACTGACTCTTCGGCACCTCTGCCAGCTTCTGCATCCTTTCACTAGCACTGAACTGCACTGCCTCCCTGGTGGCCCATTCCATTGAGATTGCAATTTATAAAGTTTTCTTAAATTCCAGCTGCGTCTCTGCAAGTAGTCTTCTCTGAATTGCTTCCTGTTGGAGGCCATACACAAGACAGTCCCCTAGCGCGTCCTGAAAGAAAGCCCCAAATTCACAATGCTCCACGAGGCTTTTGAGGGTAGGCACGAATTTGCTGATGGCCTCGCCCTCCAACTAGTCCCACTTGTAAAATTAGAAATGCTCCGTGATCAACAGTGATTCTTGCGTGAAATGCTCCTCCAATACAGAACACAACTCCTGGAAAGACTTCCCAGTCAGTTTCTCCAGCTGTGGTAAACTCCTCAAAACACCGAATGTCTTACTTCTAACCGTGCTAAGACCGGCACGATGAGGTCGTTCACCACCCAATTCATGTCACAAATGTACTAAACCATTTAATGTAGACTGTCCACCACTCGTCTTCTTCATTGAACATGCCTATTGTGCCAAATTTTCCTGCCATTTTTTCTTCTTGTCGGTGGCCTTGAACCTAGGCCCGAAGCCTCTTGCCGCCTTGGTTCTTCACTCCCTTCCCCCTGAGGCTCAGTACTCCCAGTTGCCTGACTGCTGAGTGCCCTCCAATTACCCTGCGATAACTGATTCCAGTGACGACTGTGAAGACACAACCTTGCAACCATTGATGGCGCCCAAGTCCATTCAACCCGCTACTTACCCCATTACCCCATGATCTTGCCCATCCTCTGAGGGCTTTTGTTTTTCTCTAGGCACTGTGGATCTCGGCCGACAGTCCACATTGAAAGTCCGAATCCTTCACCCTATGAGTTGTCAGTGTTAAATTCTTTACTACTGGGGTGTATTCCCAAGAAGTGACTCCACAAACGTATGTCGGGGAACACAGGTATTTATTGTAGGTCTTACTCGCTCCACACTCCAGCTACAACTGCCCTCCCAGGACGGTCCCTGGGCAGATTCCCCCACACCCAGGATCACATGATCCTTAAAGGGCTATGCCCCAACATACGTAATAGTAAAAATTTGTTTGGGAAGGCAGGACTCCTAGAGCCCGTAGAACAATACTTTAGAGAGTGAAATGGGATGGTGGACTAGTAGTAACCTAACCTACTGTACTATTATTGGGCAGCCGATATTCAAACGGTTTTAATATGGTGTCACAATCCTAATATAAACTGGAAGCACCATTCCTGCTTCTCATCCTCTCTTTCTGCTTTACTTTGTGCCCTGCTATCCTTCTCTCCTTCTAAATGCATATCAAAGCCCATTGTGATTTCTACTTTAAAATATGGAAGCAATTTCATCAACATTTTAAACTAACCTCTCCTTCCCTGCTCAGCCCTATTTGAACAAATTATTTATTCTTGCCTTCCAAGCATGACTTGGCGTTTCTTTTGTGGAGGGAGAGAAAACGTGAACATTTTACTGATCTCTTTGTTGATGGGACTTTTGTCAGCTTCAGCGATCTTGCAACCAAATTTAACTTGCCTCAATCTAGCCTTTACTCTCATTTTCAAGCCCATAGTCTTGTACATTTTAATTACACATCTTTTTCTCAACTACCTCTATTGGAAGAGGTTTTGATGCTGCCTCCAACTCGTGGAGATTCTATTTGAAGGTTGTATGATCTCATGCTATCCTCCGGACCCTCTCCTCTCCACAAGATAAGAAATGACTGAGAGACTGAACTTGGGCTTGATCTTGTGAACAACTGGTGGAAGGAAGCCCTCATTAGGGTCAAATCCACATCTTCCTGTGCTCGGTTCAGCTTAATTCAATTTAAAGTTCTGCACGGAATTCACTTCATCAAGGCCAGAATTAGCAAGTTTTTTTTTCCAACACAAACAACAATTGTGACAGGTGTTCTCTTGCCCCTGTAGACCATACCGACATGATCGTGTTTGAAACTGGCTATTTTTGGTCATCCTCCTTCGGCATTCTCTTCAAAGTTCTAGACTTAGACTTGCAGCCTTACTTATCCTTTGATAGCTATACTTGGAGTCCCATCTGAATTGGCTAGTTTCATTAAGATAAAGGCAAATATCATTGCAATCACTTCATTGATAGCCCACAGGCTATCATAGTTATTAGCTTGGAGGTTCCCGCAAGCCACCCGCTGCTTCATCCTGGTTAGAAGACTTAATGTTTTTTCTTTATTTGGAGAAGATTAAATAGACCATAAAAGGGTCTACTGAGAAATGTTATCTTGATGGCAGTCTCTTTCTTGAAATAGTTAATTACTGTTCACTGTTAGTTTAAAGTGGGCGTTTCTTTTTTTATGTTTTGCACAGAGGAGCTGCATCATTGTCTTGCATTGTACTTTTTATCTGCTCCTTATCTCTTTTTGAAAACCAATAAAAATAATTTTTAAAAGGTAAAAAATATAGAATCTACCTGGGACTGTATTAGCAAACTTGAATATATTACTCTCTCTGTCTCTTTGCCTAAGTCATGAGTATAGATTGTTAATAGCTGATGTGTCAACACTGATCTTTGTGGCAGTCAGTTAGTTACAGCCTGCCAAGCAGGGAGAGGAGCAGGATGAGAGTAAGGTCAGAAATGCTGACACCACAGAAATTATATGAAATCTTTTGCTTACCATTGTTTCAGCAGAGCCTGGATAGGCTGCTTTAAGAGAAGTACCAAAAATGAAAAGTAAATGGTACATGCCGCACCCATAAGTAACTGAAAATGTTATCAGGGCCCTTTGTACATCATAACATTCTAATGCTGAGGCACCCGCCTGAAACAAGATTGAAATGACAGTTGATCAATAGGTACTGGGAGAGAGTTGGGGGGGGGGGTGGGATTCGGACTCTGTATTTTCCCTGGCTGTTGCCCCACTCCTGAAAAAAAGATGAAAATCTGTCCTCATAATTCAAGACAAAAGGCACAAGTTGATCAAGGGCAGTCAACATGGATCAGTTGAAGTCAACTCACAGTAACAATTATTGGAGTTATTGGTAAATTTAAGGCAGTGCAGCAGATGTATTTCAAAAGAGTTTTTGCTGTCTTAGAACCATAGAATAGAACCATAGGATCCCTAAAGTGCAGAAAGGAGCCATTCAGCCCTTTGAGTCCAAAAGAGCATCTCACCCGTGCCTTCTCCTCCGTCCTATCCCCATAACCCTGCACTATGGCTAATCCACCTAACCGCACATCTTTAGACTGTGGGAAGAAACTGGAACACCCAGAGGAAACTCATACAGATATGGGGAGAACGTGCAGACTCCACACAGACAGACACCGAAGGCCAGAATCAAACCCGTGTCCCTGGCACTGTGAAGCAGCAATGCTAACCACTGTGCCACCATGTTAGAGAAATTCAGATTCATGCTATAAGACAAAGTATGGATGGAATAAACAGATGCAGAATGGAATGGGGAGTTGGGGGAATATCTAACTTAATATTGAAAATAATTGTTGGACCATGGCATGTGTTACCACAGGAAATAGTTGAGGCAGAGACCTGTTAAGGGTGAACTGAAGAAGCATGTGAAGTGAAAGGGTACTCAAGGCAAGGGAACCGAGAACTGGGACTAATTTTGGAAATAAAAACAAAGAACAAAGAACAGTGCAGCACAGGATCAGGCCCTTCGGCCCTCCAAGCCTGCGCCGATCATGTTGTCCTATCTAGACCAACTGCCTGTATCCCCTCTATTCCCCGTCTGTTCATGTGTCTATCCAGATAAGTCTTAAATGTCACTAACGTATCTGCCTCAACCATCTCACTTGGCAGTGCATTCCAGGCCACCACCACCCTCTGTGTAAAAGACTTCCCCCGCACATCTCCACTGAACCTTTCGCCCTTACCTTGAATTTGTGCCCTCTTGTAATTGTAATTTCTGCCCTGGGAAAAACCTTCGAACTGTTCACCCTATCTACACCCCTCATAATTTTATAATCTTCTATCACATTGCCCCTCAGCCTCTGTCTTTCCAGGGAGAACAATCTCAGTTTATTCAATCTCTCCTCATAGCTAATACCACCCATACCAAATGAGCCAAATTTTCTTGGTACCTCCAGTTCACTTGTTGCAAAACATCAAAACATCTTGGCAAAAATTTTACCGGAAGCCAGCAAGTTCCATCACTAGAGCTAAAAGTGGTTGGTGTGGCCATGCAGGCAATGGGCAGAGTTGCTGTCACAATATTTTCACTGGTGTTCAGCAGGGAGGATACCAGCCAATTAGGTGGGGTGGGCAGGGTGAAGTTTCATCTCCTGAAACACTGGTCCTACCTTTAAAACGCAGCCTGTAGGATTTGTTTAACAACCCTTGGCCCAACTCCCACTAGGTGAGAAGCTGATATTCTCACCAAGGGAGCAATCTGTGGGTGGAGGCAGTTATGGAACTCGAGGAGAGAGACTGTGAGGCTCCAGAGAAAAATATGATTGGGAGTGCAAGGTATTGGAGGTATTGGCGGGCTTAAAATTGGACAAATCTCCAGGTCTGGATAAATTGTGTCTCAGGCTGTTGTGGGAGGCAAGGGAGCAAATTGCAGGGGCTCCGACCCAAATTTTTAATTCCTCCCTGTCCACCAGGGGAGGCACAAGAGGACTGGAGAATAGCTAATGTGGTCCCACTATTTAAGAAAGATTGTAGAGACAAGTCAGGGAACTACAGACTAATGAGTCTCGCGTCTGTGGTTGGGAAACTACTGGAGAAGATTCTGAAGGAGAGAATCTATCTCCATTTGGAGACACAAGGTTTGATCAGTGATAGTCAGCAGAGGAAGGTCATGCCTAACATAAGAACATAAGAACATAAGAAATAGGAGCAGGAGTAGGCCATCTAGCCCCTCGAGCCTGCCCCGCCATTCAATAAGATCATGGCTGATCTGACGTGGATCAGTACCACTTACCCGCCTGATCCCCATAACCCTTAATTCCCTTACCGATCAGGAATCCATCCATCCGCGCTTTAAACATATTCAGCGAGGTAGCCTCCACCACCTCAGTGGGCAGAGAATTCCAGAGATTCACCACCCTCTGGGAGAAGAAGTTCCTCCTCAACTCTGTCTTAAACCGACCCCCCTTTATTTTGAGGCTGTGTCCTCTAGTTTTAACTTCCTTACTAAGTGGAAAGAATCTCTCCGCCTCCACCCTATCCAGCCCCCGCATTATCTTATAAGTCTCCATAAGATCCCCCCTCATCCTTCTAAACTCCAACGAGTACAAACCCAATCTCCTCAGCCTCTCCTCATAATCCAAACCCCTCATCTCAGGTATCAACCTGGTGAACCTTCTCTGCACTCCCTCCAATGCCAATATATCCTTCCTCATATAAGGGGACCAATACTGCACACAGTATTCCAGCTGCGGCCTCACCAATGCCCTGTACAGGTGCATCAAGACATCCCTGCTTTTATATTCTATCCCCTTCGCAATATAGGCCAACATCCCATTTGCCTTCTTGATCACCTGTTGTACCTGCAGACTGGGCTTTTGCGTCTCATGCACAAGGACCCCCAGGTCCCTTTGCACGGTAGCATGTTTTAATTTGATTGAATTTTTTGAGCAAGTGTGTGGATGAGGATAGTGCAGTTGATGTAGTTTACATGGATGTCAGCAAAGCCTTTCACAAAGTCCCACATGGGAGACTTATTAAGAAGGCAGATGCACATGGGATACAGGGTGATCTGATAAGGTGGATTCACAATTGGCTTAGCGGTAGGAGACAAAGGGTGATATAGACAGCTGTGTTTGTGCCTGGAGGCCAGTGACCAGTGGCGTACCACAGGGATCGTGCTGGGCCCTCTCTTGTCCGTCATTTATATAAATGATATAGATGACTATGTGGGGGGTAGGATCAGAAAGTTTGCCAATGTCACAAAGGTTAGGCAGGGTGGTTAACAGTGAGGTTGAGTGTCTTGGGTTACAGGAAGGTATGGACGAGATGGTCAAATGGGCGGTTAAGTGGCAGATGGAAGGTGTGAGGAGATACACTTTGGAAGGAGTAATTTGACAAGGAAGCATGCTATGAAAGGTCTGACACTTGGAAGTTCTGAAGAACAAAGGGACCTTGGTGTGTTTGTCCATAGATCTCTAAAGGTGGAAAGGCAGGTTAATAGGGTGTGAAAAAGGCATACGGCACACTCGCCTTTATCAATCGGGATACAGATTACAAAAGCAGAGAGGTCATGGTGGAGTTGCATGGAACGTTGGTGAGGCCACAGGCTGGAGCACTCTGTGCAGTTCTGGTCGCCACATTATAGGAAGGACGTGAGTGCACTGGAGAGGGTGCAGAGGAGATTCACCAGGATGTTGCCTGGGATGGAACATTTAAGTCATAAAGAGAGGTTGGATAGGCTTGGGTTGTTTTTTCTGGAGCAGAGAAGACTGAGGGGTGACCTAATTGAGGTGTTCAAAATTATGAGGGGCATGGACATGGTGGATAAGGAGCAACTGTTCCCCTTAGTTGAAGGGTCAGTTACAAGGAGACACAAGTTAAAAGTGAGGGGTGGGAGGTTTAGGGGGGAATTTGTGGAAAAGCTTTTTTACCCAGAAGGTGGTGATGGTCTGGAATGCACTGCCTGGGAGGGTAGTGGAGGTGGGACACCTCACATCCTTCAAAAAGTACCTGGATAAGTACTTGGCATGCAATAACATTCAAGGCTATGGGCCAAGTGCTGGCAAGTGGGATTAGGTTAGGGCCTTTCATGCGGCGGTGCAGACTCGATGGGCTGAAGGGCCTCTGCACTGTAGTACACTGATTCTGTGATACTCCTTGAACGCCGGACTTGGAAAGGCACAGGCCTTTGGGGATGTGTAATCGGCAGAGAGGGGCAGGGAAATCCCACAACAATGATACCCTACTCCTGAAAAAATGCCTGGAACATGGTCTTATTATAACCAACACCTTGTTCCATCAGAGAGACATGTACAAGGCCTCATGACCAACCCTTGTTCAAGCATATCACCTGCAACATGACAGGAACCACAACTGTTGGACAGACCACTGTCTAATCCACTCTATGATCAATATCAATGTAGCTCCAAAGCAGCAATGGCAGCAGAAACAATGTTGCAATGGAGAGGCATTCAAAGATCCTAATAAGAGAGCCCTATTAGGCCAGAGATACAGCATCCACAGTTCCTGGTCTGTCCTCAAAGGCTCCATAATCAGCACCTGCGAAGAGACGCATGGTCACTCAACCAATGTTGGTTTGGTGAGAGTGACCAGGGGATCCAGGAGCCGATTAGTTACAAGTGCAAGGCTTTTCTGAACCTGAACCAGCAACCCAATTCGAAAGCAAGAAAGCAGCTCTACAGACAGCTGAAGACTGAGATCCAGCAAAAACCCATGACCTAAAGAATAGATAGTGGGTGGAGAAAGCGCAGGAAATCCAGCAGTTAGCCGACAACCATGATGCACAAGATTTCTTTAGTGCAGTCAAGACCACCTATGACCCAAGCATCCAAGGCCCCACCACACTGCTGGCCAAGAAGTGAGTGATGATCATTAGGAACAGATAGGCAGTCAGAACCCACTGGAAGTAGCACTTCAAAGACCTCCTTAAAAGAGACTCTCTCTTTAACGCAGTATGCTATCCACCACCATCTCAGCACAACCCAACTCAGCACGAGGTAGAAAAGGCCATCCAACTGCTAAAGAAAAACAAGGTCTCAGGAGCAGATAAAATCCCCGCAGCAGTAAACATGTCAGTGAAGCATTATTAAGCAACCTAATTTCCCTTACCTGGAAGGAGAACATGCGAGGAGATCTCAGGGATCCCACAATTGTGATTATCTTCAAGAAAGATGACAAGTCCAACTATAATAATCACAAAGAAATTTCCCTGCTGTCGGCCACAGGGATGGTCATTGCAAGAGTCAACTTCTCCCTGTGGTTGAAGAACTCCCTACAGAATCACAATGCCGATTCTGCCCACTATGGAGCACAATGGACATGATCTTCACCATGGGACAACTACAAGAGAAATGCAGGAAAAGCATCAATTCTTGTACATAGCCATTTTGACCTCACAAATGCCCTGTCAACAGTGAGGAATTATGGAGCATCCTCCTCCATTTCAGCTGCCCACAAACATTTGTCACCATCCTCTGTCTGCTCCCTGATACATGAAAGCTCTGACCCTGACCTCCGGATCCACCACAGACCCAATTCAAACAAGGCTGTATCATTGCACCAATGTTTTTCTTGACATTCCTTGCTGCAAAACTCCAACTCACCATCAGTGGAGCTAAACCACAGAACAAACGGGAATCTGTTCAACCTCTGCCACCTGCAGGCCAGAGATTGTCCATCTTCTGCCATTGAACTACATTATGCAGATGAAGCTTGCACCTGTGCACACTTGGAGACTGAGCTCCAAATCATTGTCAACATCTTCACTGAGGCATACGAGAACATGGGCCTTACACTAAATTTCCGTATGACAAATGTCCTCTATCAACCCCTCCTCACCAAACAGCTCTGACCCCAAATATTAAAATAAATGGCGAGACCTTAGACAATGTGGACCACTTTCCATACCTTCGGGACTTACCATCAACAAGGGCAGACATCCACAATGAGATTTAACACCGCCTTCAGTGTACCAGCACAGTCGTTGGTCGTCTGACGAGGAGAGTGTTTGAAGACCAGGAGCTCAGATTCAGCACCAAGCTCATGATCTACAGAGTAATAATGATTCCCAACCTCCTATATGGCTCAGAGACATGGACTATGTACAATAGACACCTCAAAACCCTGAAGAACCACCACAGAGCTGCCTCCTCGAGACCCTGCAAATCCTATGGCAGGAGAGGCACACCAACGTCAATGTTGTCTCTCAGGCCAACATCCCCAGCATAGAAGCATGTACCATTCTTGAGCAGCTTCGCTGGGCAGGCCACATCATCCGTATGCCTGTCACGAGACTTGTGAAACAAGTGCTCCACTCGGAGCTTTGACACAGCAAGCGAGCCCCAGAAGGCAGAGGAAACACATCAAGGACATACTCAGAGCATCCTTGAAAAAATGCCATATCCCACCATCACCTGGGAATCCCTGGGCCAACATCACCCAAAGTGGAGGATAAGCATCCAGGAAGGAGCTCAGCATCTCGAGTTTCAACACCAAGAGCAGACTAAAATTAAGCATCAACTGCAAAAGGAGAGTACCAACCCGACCACCCCACCCACCCACTCCTCCAACCACTGTCTGTCCCACATGTGAGTGGAGATCTGTTCACAAACAGGGCACATAAAGACACAAACTCAATTTACAGGATAATGATTGGAATGCGAGTCTTTACAGCTAATCAAGTCTTAAAGGTACAGACAATGTGAATGGAGAGAGGGTTAAGCACAGGTTAAAGAGATGTGTATTGTCTCCAGACAGGACAGTTAGTGAGATTTTGCAAGTCCAGGCAAGTTGTGGGGGTTACAGATAGTGTGACATGAACCCAAGAACCCGGTTGAGGCCGTCCTCATGTGTGCAGAACTTGGCAATCAGTTTCTGCTCAGCGACTCTGCACTGTCGTGTGTCGTGAAGGCCGCCTTGGAGAACGCTTACCCGAAGATCAGAGGCCGAATGCCCGTGACTGCTGAAGTGTTCCCCAACAGGAAGAGAACAGTCTTGCCTGGTGATTGTCGAGCAGTATTCATTCATCCGTTGTCGTAGTGTCTGCATGGTTTCCCCAATGTACCATGCCTCGGGACATCCTTTCCTGCAGCGTATCAGGTAGACAACATTGGCCGAGTTGCAAGAGTATGTACCGTGTACCTGGTGGATAGTGTTCTCACATGAGATGATGGCATCCATGTCGATGATCCGGCACGTCTTGCAGAGGTTGCTGTGGCAGGGCTGTGTGGTGTCGTGGTCACTGTTCTCCTGAAGGCTGGGTAGTTTGCTGCAGACAATGGTCTGTTTGAGGTTGTGCGGTTGTTTGAAGGCAAGAAGAGGGGGTGTGGGGATGGCCTTGGCGAGATGTTCGTCTCCATCAATGACATGTTGAAGGCTTTGGAGGAGATGTCGTAGCTTCTCCGCTCTGGGGAAGTACTGGACGACGAAGGGTACTCTGTTCACCGTTTCCCGTGTTTGTCTTCTGAGGAGGTGGGTGGGGTTTTTTGCTGTGGCGCATCGGAACTGTCGATCGATGAGTCGAGCGCCATATCCTGTTACACGGATGCCATCATCTCACGTGAGAACACCATCCACCAGGTACACGGCACATACTCTTGCAACTCGGCCAACATTGTCTACCTGATACGCTGCAGGAAAGGATGTCCCTAGGCATGGTACATTGGGGAAACCATGCAGACGCTACGACAACGGATGAATGAACACCGCTCGACAATCACCAGGCAAGACTGTTCTCTTCCTGTTGGGGAACACTCCAGCAGTCACGGGCATTCGGCCTCTGATCTTCGGGTAAGCGTTCTCCAAGGCGGCCTTCACGACACACGACAGCGCAGAGTCGCTGAGCAGAGACTGATAGCCAAGTTCCGCACACATGAGGATGGCCTCAACCGGGGTCTTGGGTTCATGTCACACTATCTGTAACCCCCACAACTTGCCTGGACTTGCAAAATCTCACTAACTGTCCTGACTGGAGACAATACACATCTCTTTAACCTGTGCTTAATGCTCTCTCCACTCACATTGTCTGTACCTTTAAGACTTGATTAGCTGTAAAGACTCGCATTCCAATCATTATCCTGTAAATTGAGTTTGTGTCTTTATATGCCCTGTTTGTGAACAGATCTCCCACTCACCTGACGAAGGAGCAGTGCTCCGAAAGCTAGTGGCATTTCCTACCAAATAAACCTATTGGACTTTAACCTGGTGTTGTGAGACTTTTTACTGTGCTTTCCCCAGTCCAACGCCGGCATCTCCACATCATGTCCCACATGTGACAGGGACTGCAGGTCATGCATCGGATGCCTCAGTAACCTGAGAACTCATTTTTAGTGTGGAAGCCTTGACTCTCAAGGATTGCCAAACAGAGGGAACGAACCAGTTAGGTGGGATGAGCAGGGTGAAGTTCCAGCCCCTGAAACACTTTTCCCATCTTTAAAAGGCAGTCCGTAGGATGTACTCATGCAGCAGCTGCAGAGGAAGCAGTAACAGAGCTCTCGATATCACATCAATTGTTTCCATGGCAAAATAAAGTTTATTTTCCTTGTTTCTGGATGCAACAATGTCTCCCCGGAGATGTTCCTCCAGCCTGTGAGAGTACATAGGGAACTCTTGTTCCCTAAGGACAGCAGGAGGAGACTGTATCACCAAACCAATCAGACATGAATTGAGATAGCAGAGAAGGTCAGCAGTCCTGCCTGACCCCATAAAAGCAAATTATTGCGGATGCTGGAATCTGAAACCAAAAGAGAAAATGCTGGAAAATCTCAGCAGGTCTGGCAGCATCTGTAAGGAGAGAAAAGGACTGACGTCTCGAGTCTAGTTGACCCTTTGTCAAAGCAACATCCCCAGCATTGAAGCATGTAACATGCTCGATCAGCTCGCAGGCACATCGCATGTTAGTGGAGAGTTTGATTTGATTTGATTTATTATTGTCACATGTATTAGTTTACAGTGAAAAGTATTGTTTCTTGCGCACTATGCAGACAATGCATACCATTCATAGAGAAGGAAAGGAGAGAGTGCAGAATGTAATACAAAGAACAAAGAGAACAAAGAAAATTACAGCACAGAAACAGGCCTTTGGCCCTCCAAGCCTGCACCAACCATGCTGTCCAAATAAACTAAAACCCCCTACCCTTCCGGGACCATATCCCTCTATTCCCACACTATTCATGTATTTGTCAAGACACCCCTTAAAAGTCACTATCGTATCTGCTTCCACTACCTCCCCCGGCAATGAATTCCAGGCACCCACCACCCTCTGTGTAAAAAACCTGCCTCATACATCTCCTTTAAACCCTGCCCTGCGCACCTCAAACCTATGCCCTCTCGTAATTGACTCTTCCATCCTGGGAAAAAGCTTTTGACTATCCTTTCTGTGCATGCCCCTCATAATCTTGTCGACTACTATCAGGTCAACCCTCAACCTCCGTCGTTCCAGTGAGAACAAACCAAGTTTCTCCAACCTCACCTCATAGCTAATGCCCTCTATACCAGGCAACATCCTGGTAAATCTTTTCTGTACCCTCTCTGTTACAATCATAGCTAGGGTGTAGAGAAAGATCAACTTAGTGCAAGGTAGGTCCATTCAAAAGTCTAATGGCAGCAGGAAGAAGCTGTTCCAGAGTCGGTTGATACGTGACCTCAGATGTTTGTATCTTTTTCCTGACAGAAGAAAATGGAAGAGACTATGTCCGGGTTGCGTGGGGTCCGTAATTATGCTGGCTGCTTTTCTGAGGCAGCAGGAAGTGTAGACAGAGTCAATGGATGGGAGGCTGGTTTGCGTGATGGATTGGGCTACATTCACAACTCTTTGTAGTTCCTTGCAATCTTGGGCAGAGCAGGAGCCATACTAAGCTATGATACAACCAGAAAGAATGCTTTCTGTGGTGCATCTGTAAAAGTTGGTGAGAGTCGTAGCTGACATGCCAAATTTCCTTAGTCTTTTGAGAAAGTAGAGGTGTTGGTGGGTTTTCTTAACTTTTGTGTTGGCATGGCAGTCCTGGACAGGTTGTAGGTGATCTGGACACCTAAAAACTTGAAGCTCTCAACTATTTCTACTTCGTCCCCATTGATGTAGAGAGGGGCATGTTCTCCACGACGCTTCCTGAAGTCGATGACAATCTTCTTCATTTTCTTGACATTGAGGGAGAGATTCTCATTGCACACAAATAGTAACAGAGTCACAGCCTGGTGAATAGAGCACCAACATTCCTGAGCAGTTGACAGGAGGCAGTGAAATCCAAGGCACTCACTGTCTGAGGACTGTGAGAGGACATGGCAATGCTCGGCTTTAGATTGATGATGAGCCTCTGAAATCATCTAAAAAGCAACTGATGCTAGAGTTGCTGGATGAGTTGCATGAACGTGGACCTTCCAGAAGTTTTGCACACTTATGCATGAATGATGGATGACTCCATCCAGGCTATGACTGCATCCATGACTCTAACATGTGTGTGCATGACATTCTGCATCAAGAAATTGGTGATCTTCCTATCGAGTCATGTCCAGCAAACCATTCAGTGGGAGCTGGAGTTACCAGTGGACATGCAATTGCTGCCTCCAACAGACTGGATGATAGGGGTATCGGACACCTGGTGGCATTGCCAGGTGCTTGGATTACTCAGGTAACAGCGAGGTGCACCCTGCAAGGGTAGAGGAATGACCTTTTGCATTTGGGGCTACTCTCAGGGCACTCCTGGTCCCTCAACTCTTCCTCCAGTAATACCTGAGCCTCAAGAGGTCACAGAGATAGAAAAAGCTCCTGTAGGAGACCCCCAATTTATTATGGATTTCTAGGCCTCAGGCAACCAGATGTGGACCACCAGAGCTATCAAAAGCCATGGAGCAGAAAGATCAGCAGCCTGTTTCCACCTCAACTGACAGTGCAGAGGGAGAACTGCATAGCAAAAATCTCAAGCATGTGAGAAAGTCCATGTGAGGGCAGCACGGTGGCACAGTGGTTAGCACTGCTGCCTCATAGTGCCAGGGACCCGGGTTCGATTCCGGTCTCGGGTTACTGTGTGGAGTTTGCACTTTCTCCCTTTGTCTGCGTGGGTTTCCTCTGGGTGCTCCGATTTCCTCCTATAGTCCAAAGATGTGGAGGTTAGGTTGATTGGCCGTGATAAATTGGCCTTAGTGTCAGGGGGATTAGCAGGGTAAATACATGGGGTTATGGGGATAGGGTGGGATTGTAGCCGGTGCAGGCTTAATGGGCTGAATGGCCTCCTTATGCAGTAGGGATTCTATGATTGACTGCTCTTAATGGGTTAACAGGGTTAAGTTATGTAATGAGATGCCACTTTGATGCAAATTTGTCTTCAATGAATTCCAATATGCAGCACTGCAAAAAGAATCCTTTACTTATTTAAACATTATTGGGCTATTCACACATTGATAGCTCTTGCAATGGGCATGATTAGATTACCTCACTGAATGAGGTTAACGTAGTTCCTATGTTGCCTCATGTGATGACAGATCCAGGAAATAATAAGGCAGATGCCATAACCTTCTCTACATCTGTATTCAGATTCCTCACAGATATAAGCAGCTATATCTTCAGTGGTAACCATTGTCACCCAGCATCGGAGGAGGAAGGACATATTAGTTGGGTGGTGAAAAAGGCATATGGGACACTTGCCTTCATCAATCGAGGTATACATTACAAAAGCAGGTAGGTCACATTGGAGTTGTATAGAACTTTGGTGAGGCCACAGCTAGAGTTCTGTGTGTAACTCTGGTCGTCACATTATAGGAAGATGTGATCACTTTGGAGAGAGTGCAGAGGAGATTCACCAGGATCTGCCTGGGATGGAACATTTAAGTTATGAAGAGAGGTTGGGTAGGCTTGGATTATTTTCGTTGGAGCAGAGAAGACTGAGGGGTGACCTGATCGAGGTGTACAAGATTATGAGGGCATGGACGGAATGGATAAGGAGCAGCTGTTCCCTTTATTTGAAGGGTTAGTCACAAGGAAACATAGGCTCATGGTGATGGGCAGGAGGTTTAGAGGGACGTGAGGAAAAACTTTTTTAACCAGAGCGTGGTGACTGATGCACGGGAGGCTAGAACGTACCCGGGAATAAAAGCTTTTATTCACGACAAATAGGAGCACACTACTTAACAATATTATCCCAGACTAAAGACTGCTAGGAAGTAGCAGTGACCTTTATACCCCTGTAAGAAGGCGGAGCCGAACGGAGTGTACCACATAAACAATAATAACAGGTGGAACACCCAAACCCTAACCCCAACAGTAACAAGAGTAACATATGTACAAGTACCCATAGTGGTAACCATCTATGGTTCATCACAGTGACGGTCTGGAATGCGCTGCCTGGGAGGGTGGTAGAGGCGGGTTGCCTCACAGCCTTTAAAAAGTACCTGGATGAGCACTTAGCATATCATAACATTCAAGACTATGGGCCAATTGCTGGTAGATGGGATTAGATGGGAGTTCAGGTGTTTCTTGCATGTTGGTGCGGACTCAATGGGCTAAAGGGCCACTTCAATACTGTATGATTCTATGAGCATCCATCCATAGAGATACGCCAGAGCCAGGTTTGAAAAGTCAGGCACTCGGATTTCTCTAGACTTCATAACTGCATTCCAGGAACTGTTGCACACAGCTGATGGATTTGTTTGCAGTTGTTGTAGACTACTACAAGTAGTTAGTTGTAGTAGTTGAGCTTTGACAAAGGGTCATCTGAACTCAAAATGTCAGCTCTTTTCTCTCCTTACAGATGCTGTCAGACCTGCTGAGATTTTCCAGCATTTTCGCTTTTGGTTTCAGATTCCAGCATCCGCAGTAATTTGCTTTTATTTAGTTAGTTGTAGTAGTTGTATTTGAATGAATAGAAGTCGTTCCTGTGAATGAAGACTGCTGCCTGATCAGTTGGAGCATTGATGGCCACATGGGGACAGTCAATGATATCCTGCAACTGGAAGAACACAATGATAGATAGCCCTAATGAAAACAACCTCAAGCCCCTCAGCCGTTCCTCATACGATTTTCCCACCATACCAGGCAACATCCTGGTAAATCTCCTCTGCACCCTTTCCAACACTTCCACATCTTTCCTATAATACGGCGACCAGAACTGTACGCAATACTCCAAATGTGGCCGCACCAGAGGTTTGTACAGTTGCAGCATGACCTCCTGGCTCCAAAACTCAATCCCTCTACCAATAAAAGCTAACACACCGTACGTCTGCTTAACAACCCTATCAACCTGGGTGCCAACTTTCAGGGATCTATGCACATGGACACCTGATGGGAAATATTCATCCTGGAGTTCAGTTACTAGTGGTGTGCTGCAAGGATCTGTTTTGGGGCCACTGCTGTTTGTCATTTTTATTAATGACCTGGATGAGGGCGTAGAAGGATGGATTAGTAAATTTGCGGATGACACTAAAGTCGGTGGAGTTGTAGACAGTGCGGAGGGAAGTGGCAGGTTACAGAGGGACATAGATAGGCTGCAGAGCTGGGCTGAGAGGAGCAAAAGCAGAAAACAGCCCCCTTGACCTGGATCTCTGGATTTGTCAAAAATGCACATATTGAGTGGACCTGTTGAACATAACATTGGTGACCATCTTGATGCAGTGATGAGCTGCAGACTGGGAGATGCCATAGATATCCCCAGAAGATCCTTGGAATGATCCTGAGGCAAAGAACATCAGCATCAAGGCGCACCTGAACTCAATAAACATTGGATCCCCCTCACTTCACCTATGGATCAATTCCTCCCCTATCATGACACACACTCAGTGACCACTTCCCTGAAAGGCTCAGTCTTCGGTAACACTGCTTTTCTGACATTTGCAGGAAGCTGAGTTCTGGCTATAGATCTTTTCTGGGCATTGTGGAGATATTGTCCTCTGTGCTCCAGAGGCTGGTTTGATGCCTTTCTGATTCCTTCTGTTCCATAGGAACCCTTCCAGGTTCTTGATCGTGGTGCCCCTCTGGCTGCTGCTGTCTTGCTTCCTGCAGCTCTCTACTTCTTTGATTCACCTCTTCACTGATGGTCTCAAAGCCTGAGAAAATAAGGCTTATTGCAGAGAGCTGTACTCAGTTGTCGAAGCCTCCTATTCCTCTGAACATACAAGTGCCAAGTCTGAGAGGGCAGCCTCTGTTGTGTTAAGCAAGTTCATCTTTATCCCTGTTTCAGTTGTCACTTTCTACTCTGCGCCACCCTCCCTAGCAAGCCATGCTACCTATTACAATGGCTGTTGACTGCAGTTAATACAATGCTTCCACTAAGTCTTTGCCTTGTTATAGTTGGCGAGGCTTTGAAGCTTCCCTTACGCCCATTGTAAAACTAGGTAAACCTGGTAAAATTGCCTGTTCAACAGATTCAATTACCTTTCAGTCTCACTGCAGCATGATAAAAGAACACAAATAGGATCTCCTTCTGCCAGCCCCATCAGCCTTTGGAAATATCCTGTTATGACATAAAGACATTGGTCCCAGCATCTGTGCCACAATTTTACCATTGTTCCAGTGAACTGGTAAAACTCTGGCCCTTGTAATCAGTGTAAGACAAGATTTTTTTTCTTTCTTTCACCAATATATTGTTAAATTAATCTTTCTTTAAACTGTTGTGTACTAATTATCCATCACCAAGCCTATAGCTAAATAGGACCCTGATCCAACGACTGGGGAAAAGATTGGTGTGGTGGTAAGGTCACTGGGCTAGCTTTCCAAAAGCCAAGGCTAATTGCTCATGGTTTCAAATCTCACCATGGCAGCTGTTGGAATTTAAATTTAATGGATAAATGATTGTGAATCTAGTCCTTTGCTGGTGGTACATGATGATCTCTGCTGATACATTGATTTTGCAGGGCTGTTTTCTGCTTTTGCAGAAAATACGGACACATGGGATTGAGGGTGATTTAGTGTTTTGGATCAAGAATTGGCTCGCTGTAAGAAAACAAAGGGTGGTGGTTGATGGGAAATATTCATCCTGGAGTTCAGTTACTAGTGGTGTGCCGCAGGGATCTGTTTTGGGGCCACTGCTGTTTGTCATTTTTATTAATGACCTGGATGAGGGCGTAGAAGGATGGATTAGTAAATTTGCGGATGACACTAAAGTCGGTGGAGTTGTAGACAGTGCGGAGGGAAGTGGCAGATTACAGAGAGACATAGATAGGCTGCAGAGCTGGGCTGAGAGGTGGCAAATGGAGTTTAATGCGGAAAAGTGTGAGGTGATTCACTTTGGAAGGAGTAACAGGAATACAGAGTACTGGGCTAATGGTAAGATACTTGGTAGGGTGGATGAACAGAGGGATCTGGGTGTCCATGTGCATAGATCCCTGAAAGTTGGCATCCAGGTTGATAGGGTTGTTAAGAAGACGTACGGTGTGTTAGCTTTTATTGGTAGAGGGATTGAGTTTTGGAGCCAGGAGGTCATGCTGCAACTGTACAAAACTCTGGTGCGGCCGCATTTGGAGTATTGCGTACAGTTCTGGTCGCCGTATTATAGGAAAGATGTGGAAGTGTTGGAAAGGGTGCAGAGGAGATTTACCAGGATGTTGCCTGGTATGGTGGGAAAATCGTATGAGGAAAGGCTGAGGGGCTTGAGGTTGTTTTCGTTAGAGAGAAGAAGGTTAAGAGGTGACTTAATAGAGGCGTACAAGATGATCAGAGGATTAGATAGGGTGGATAGTGAGAGCCTTTTTCCTCGGATGGTGTTGGCTAGTACAAGGGGACATAGCTTTAAATTGAGGGGTGAGAGATATAGGACAGATGTTAGAGGTAGGTTCTTTACTCAGAGAATGGTAAGGGCGTGGAATGCCCTGCCTGCAGCAGTAGTGGACTCGTCAACATTAAGAGCATTCAAATGGTTATTGGATAAACATATGGATGATATTGGAATAGTGTAGATTAGAGGGGTTTTAGATTGGCTCCACTGGTCGGCGCAACATCGAGGGCCGAAGGGCCTGTACTGCGCTGTAATGTTCTATGTTCTATGTTATCTGATTTGGATCTTCTGATACTAACTTGTTACTGTGGTGGTGAATAGCTGATGTCACCATTTGCTTCATTGATCAGCTGGAGTTTCCTACTTGCTATGATTGCTATTGAGGGTTTTCATGTCTCTTTTGAGAGTATCCCTGAATTGGAGCTCGTCTCTTGCCACGGGCCATCTCACCATATAGCATATCCTTGGGGATGTAGCCATCTGCTATTCTGTGCACATGTCCAAGCCAGCGAAGCCTTCTTTGCTTGATTAGTGCTAGTATAATTGCCATGTTTGCCCCAGAAAGGACTGCTTCATTGGTGTTTGTGTTTTCCCATGTGTTGATAGATATAAACAAAAATATTGACAGAAAATTGATTTCTGTAAGTCAGCAGATAACTGAAAATTAAATCATTTTGTGACATTAGTAATGATATAACATTTTGTCATGATAGATATAAGTAGATCCTTCATTCAAATCTTTGATTCACATTTTAATTGTACCATTTTGTGCAATTATTATTCCCTGTGCAAATGTAAATAATTCTGTGATTTCATGTATAACATGACAACTCACTCATTAATTTGGAGATGAATTAGCTGATAAGATCCTTCCACCTGAGCTTATTTTTAATAAAGCTCTTCTTGTTTTTCAAATGCGAAGTGTGCTCACTGGTTAATCCCCTCTATGACACAAGCCCAACATCCTCTAACTCACAGTCCTGATCCCTCCTGATAACAGAATTCAACCTGATTGCAAGCTTGACCCTTTTGATTGCTGACTCAATCTTTCTTTCGCGCTGCATCAATTCCTACTCGACTTAATTTTCCCTGATCAGAGGCTCAACCCTTACTAATCACTGCTTGATCCCCTCTATGATATAGGCTCAACCTCCTCCAGATCACAGGCCTGATTCCTTCTGATCACAGGATTCATACCCCTAATCACAGGATTGATTCATTTTGATTGCAGACTTGGTCTCTCCTGATCGCCAGGTTGATCCCTCCTGATCGCAGACTCGATTTCTCTTGTTCGCAAACTCAATTCCTCCTGATCGCAGATTCGATTCCTCCTGATCACACACTCAATTCCTCTTGATCACAGACTTGATTCCTTCTGATCGCATGTTTGATTCCTCATGTTCACAGGATTAATCCCTCAATCCCTCTTGACTTCAAGCTTGTTCCACACAAGATCGTTGCCTTGAGCCCCGTCCCGATCACCAGCTTCACTCCTTCAAAATCTTTCCTCTTGATCAAGCTTAAATAGGAATCTATTTACTATGATCAGCCCTATCATGCTGCAGACCCATGACAATCTTACACACCAATGAGACTGGAACTGTGACAACATAAATCCTTAAACTGTTCCAGGTTTCCTTTTCCTGTGCACTTTCAAGAAGGTTTAATCAATGTTTACCTTTGGGAGTGTTTATCTTCAGTCACTGACAAGCAAAAACTCAAACCACCCAAGATGCAAAGAGTTGCGCCAGCCCAGCCACTGAACAAAGCAGTTCCTAATTCATATCTGCAGAGGCAAAATATACATGTCAATTATTTACTGAAGAAAACTGTTTAATTATTTATATTCTACATTGTGAACTTTATTAAAGCATTGTTCTTTCATAAAGGACTGCCAGGGATGAAAAGTTCTCCTGATATAGAAATGAAGCACAGGTATGCTGTTTCACTTTCCATGGCCTTTAAAAGAAATCATTGCAACAATAAATGACTCGGACAATGTCACCATGTGGAGTATTCTGTTGACACTGTCCTCATTAAGAGTTATGTTTTTGCTGTTCTGTCACTTATTTCAGGTGGGGAGGATGATACTGACCAATTGCCCAATGACAATTGATAGATCATAAATAAAATAAGGAGCTTGATTCATTTTATTGCACAGAGCATATTACATGCAAAATATTATTCATTACCGATCTGTGCATTTGTAGCAGAGTTTGGGAACTTGGAAACTGAACTTACCTGATAAATCACCAAAATATTCCTTCATGTTTTGGTCAGAACAAACTTGCAAATCATACATGTTTTCAAATATTAATTGAAATGTACTGAAAGAGGCTTCATTTCATAGTTCCAAAAGACCATTCTATATATTAATAGATTATGCAGACAAAAGTGAAAACATTTTAGAAAGGCCATAACAAACTAAGCATTAGGTGTTGTTTCTAGAATAGAATTGAAAAGCCGGGAACTTGTGTTGCACCTGTATGTTAGACATGTAGAGAAGTGTGTGCAAATCCACATTATAAAATGTAGATCGAGGCTCTGGAAAGGGTGGAGAGTAAATTTACCAGGAAATACCAGAAATTTGTAGGTATATATACCAGGATAGGACTGACAGGATGATAAGAGAAGACTGAGAGGTGACCTAATAGAGGTCTTTAAAGTTATGAATGGTTTTTATAGGGTAGATAGAGAGAATGGATCCATTTGTGAGGAAGAGTATAACTCAAGGTCATCAATATAAGAAAGTCATCAAGAAATCCAGTAGGGAATTCAGAAGAAATTTCTTCCCAAAGTGTGATGAGAATGTGGAACTCACTACCAAAGACAATGGTTGAACAGAATAGATAGATGCATTTAAGGGGAAGCTAAACATGTGTATGGAGGATACACTCCAGATCTTGAACACAAATATCAAGTACAAACACTCCCATGCTGTTGTGAGGGAGTTGCTGTTACCTCTGCAGGTGACATCTTTCAGATGGGATAATAAAATGGGGCTTAGTCTTCCCTTCAAGTGATCTTGAAGGAACCTATGGTACTATCTTGAAGTAAGAAGTTTAACAACACCAGGTTAAAGTCCAACAGGTTTATTTGGTAGCAAAAGCCACAAGCTTTCGGAGTCTTAAACCCCGTCTTCAGGTGAGTGGGAATTCTGTTCACAAACAGGGCATATAAAGACACAAACTCAATTTACAGAATAATGGTTGGAATGCGAATACTTACAGCTAATCAAGTCTTTAAGATACAAACAATGTGAGTGGAGAGAGCATTAAGACAGGTTAAAGAGATGTGTATTGTCTCCAGACAGGACAGCCAGTGAGACTCTGCAGGTCCAGGCAAGCTGTGGGGATTACAGATAGTGTGACATGAACCCAATATCCCGGTTGAGGCTGTCCTCATGTGTGCGGAACTTGGCTATCAGTTTCTGCTCAGCGACTCTGCGCCGTCGTGTGTCGTGAAGGCCGCCTTGGAGAACGCTTACCCGAATATCAGAGGCCGAATGCCCAGAGGCCGAATGCCTCATGGGCATTCGGCCTCTGATATTCAGGTAAGCGTTCTCCAAGGCGGCCTTCACGACACACGACGGTGCAGAGTCGCTGAGCAGAAACTGATAGCCAAGTTCCGCACACATGAGGACAGCCTCAACCGGGATATTGGGTTCATGTCACACTATCTGTAATCCCCACAGCTTGCCTGGACCTGCAGAGTCTCACTGGCTGTCCTGTCTGGAGACAATACACATCTCTTTAACCTGTCTTAATGCTCTCTCCACTCACATTGTTTGTATCTTAAAGACTTGATTAGCTGTAAGTATTCGCATTCCAACCATTATTCTGTAAATTGAGTTTGTGTCTTTATATGCCCTGTTTGTGAACAGAATTCCCACTCACCTGAAGAAGGGGTTTAAGACTCCGAAAGCTTGTGGCTTTTGCTACCAAATAAACCTATTGGACTTTAACCTGGTGTTGTTAAACTTCTTACTGTGTTTACCCCCGTCCAGCGCCGGCATCTCCACATCATGACTATCTTAAAGAGCAATGGAGTTATCTCTAGTGTCCTGGCTAATATTTATTTTTCGATAAATATCACAAGAACAGATTGCCTCCAGTATCTAGTCTTTATCTTCACTACTGCTGGTAGTGGATTTAGAAAACTCTCCAAAAAATAAGGCAAATGCCTGGAGGCCATTATTTAAAGTTTCTGCTTGGCGAAATGGGAAATATGAACCCACTGGAATGTGGGAATAAGTGTGCGTTTGCTTCTTGTAAAGGGCTATTATTTTAAGAAGAGTGTAATATGTGGTAAGTATAAAAATGGAGCCATTCTTTTCTGTAATTTTAAGTATAAGTTGCCCACAAAAGAAAATAGGGTTTAGTCAATAGTGCTTTTTATAGTTAGTTACTTGTTACAGTAAAAGTTTTGAAATGTAAAACCTTGTCTCATTTTTTCAACTATTAGCTGGAAGTTCAAATCTTTTCTTTTTAAAGTTATAGGTCACTACAGAGTTTATAATGAAAGTGCTTTGAAGTTGCCAGTTGTTGTGAAAGGCACTATATAAACGGAAGTCTTTCTTATGGGCTGACGAATGGCAGATGGAGTTTAATTTTGATAAATGCAAGGTGATGCATTTTGATAGATCTAACCAGGGCAGCACTTACTCAGTTAATAGTAGGGCATTGGTAAGAATTATACAACAAAGAGATCTCGAGGTACAAGTTCATAGCTCCTTGAAAGTAGAGTCACAGGAGGACAGAGTGGTGAAGAAGGCATTCGGCATGCTTGGTTTCATTGATCAGAATATTGCATGCAGGAGTTGGGACGTCTTGTTGAAGTTGTACAAGACATTGGTAAGGCCACACTTGGAATACTGTGCACAGTTTTGGTCACCCTATTATAGAAAGGATATTATTAAACTAGAAAGAGTGCAGAAAAGATTTACTAGGATGCCACCGAAGACTTGATGGTTTGAGTTATAAGGTGAGGCTGGGTAGACTGGGACTTTTTTCCTTGGAGGGTAGGAGGCTTAGGGGTGATCTTATAGAGGTCTATAAAATAATGAGGGGCGTAGATCAACTAGATAGTCAATATCTTTTCCCAAAAGTAGGGAAGTCTAAAACTAGAGGGCATAGGTTTAAGGTGAGAGGGTAGAGATACAAAGGGTCCAGAGGGGCAATTTTTTCACACAAAGGGTGGTGAGTGTCTGGAACAAGCTGCCAGAGGTAGTAGTAGAGGTGGGTACAATTTTGACTTTTGAAAAGCATTTAAACAGTTACATAGGTAAGATGGGTATAGAGGGATATGGGTCAAATGCGGGCAATTGGGGCTAGCTAAGTGATTAAAAAAAGGGGATGGAATGGACAAGTTGGGCCGAGGGGCCTGTTTCCATGCTGTAAACCTCGATGACTCTATGACTCTACTGTTAAGATTACAGGAGGGCTGGCTGGGAAGTTAAGGTCACACTCAGAACAGCAATGATCTTTCTGACTGGCGGAACAAGTTCAATGGGCCGAATGGCCTACTCCTGCTTTGAGGGTGCATAATTGAATGATGAAATGAAATATATTGTTCAGTGGTTAAAAGAAGGCAATTTCATGGGTGAGTATGATTAAAGACCTATCTGTAGATTACTCCATTTTTTAAATTATGAATTAATTTTAAATTATTTCACATCCAACATTTCTTTTGTAGGGCTTTGTACACCATCCATTTTTTCAGCAGAACAACCTTAGGTTGTGTGTATATTTTAAATCTAATTTTTGAGGTGATCGTAATTTGTGAAAAAATCTGGATTTGATTATGGGATCTAGGCATAAATGGTCTGTATACCAAAAGCATTGTTCATCAGATGTTGGTGATGTTTTTTGTAGTTGAAGGCCACTAAACAGTCTAGAGAAGTATCAAAGCAACTTGGATGCAAATGCTACAAGATTTGATGGTATCTCACCTGGGCATCAAACCTGTGCCAAGTATCACCATTTTTTAAAAAGTGTCTCCTTACAATATATCTTGACAGTTCAACAATCGCGGTAACCTTAATTTATACAGAACCATTTAATGTAAAAAAAACTAAATTATAAATGGAAATATGTGCAATTTGGATGCCATGCCATACAAAGAGGGGTTAGATGGGGTGAGTAACCTGGACAATTACGTGGTAACTAACTGAAGGTACTACCACTAATAGTAGGATGAAGGATAATTTAAAAATATCAGGACTGAAAAAAATAAAAAGTGAGTGTTTAAAGCTGAAGGATATTTCAAAGGCAAAGTGAGCAATTAAATGGAGATGTTTGAAAAAGGGAATGAGAAATTTAAATTGAATGGGATGGAGGACGGGGAATTTATGATGGTCAATGAGGGAAGTCCTGATAGGTGAGCGGATAGGGATTGCAATGTTCAAAGGGAATTACAATTGGTTGAATATAGGAAGAGAATATTCAAGTCTGGATGTGACCATATATGGTTAAGAATTTCACTGTTGGAGGGGCTGAAGTAAAGCTGCAAACAGGTAGTTGTACAGATAGAAACAGATGCCTTGGATAACGGGTAGAATCTGAACTTTGAACAGGATGCCAAAGTTTCCAGATGACTTGATTCAGCCTGAGAAAATGGTGGAGATGGAACCAATGGCAAGGGAGCCACTGGGGTCTAAAACAATGGTTTTGGTCTTACTAATTGTTGGATAAAATTTTGGTTTGATATGCAACATCACGCTAACACAAATGCATTTTAAAAATATTCCTGCTTATCATTTATATGATTCTTTCTCAAACATCGACCATTTGCTTGGTAGTACAGAACTTGAATATTGTTAAAAAGAGACATGTTGCTGAACCTTTTCATCTTGCACTGATCAGAACAAACACAACAATATAAATTTTCAAATGATCACAATTTACACTTCAGATGAAAAGGATGCTGATTAGTTGACAAATTGACTGATTAACCAAGGTGTTGCCATGGAGTAAACAACATAGAACAATAAGTTCCTCAGGCACCCAGATCATTCAAAAAAGTTGCAAGACTTCAACATATTCCTTTTATTTGTAGAGACTGAATCCCTGGGTATGAATGTATGTTGCTTCTGGCAAGTGAAAATGAGCTTGATTGATTATTTTAAATTGGTTGGTAGTGCAGCTGTTAATACACATTGGATTATTCAGCAAGTGCTACCCAATTGTGGAATGACATCTAACAGTAGGTGCCTTGTTTGGGGTTTTATAAGCATGGCCTGGTTGAGTACGGTCTGTACTTGCCAATTGAGAACTGAAGGAACAAGCCAGTCATTGGGATGTGCAGCTCCGGTATCTGGCACTACACCTGAATTGAAACTGATACACAAAGTTGCTCAATTATATAGTAGGCAGGACATCTTTCTGGACTGATGGCAGCATCCTGTTCATGGAAAATACTGCTCGTGTAACCACTGCATAGTAGCAGCATGAAATTACTTGTTTAAACTTTGTTCAAATGTTTGAGGTACACAGCTTCTTCCATGCTGCCATCAGACTTTTGAATGGACCTATATCGTATTAAGTTCATCTTTCTCTACACCCTAGCTATGACTGTAACACTACATTCTCACTCTCTCCTTTCCTTCTCTATGTACAATATGCTTTGTCTGTATAGAGCGCAAGAATAATCTTTTCACTGTAAACCAATACAAAGTCCAAAGATCATAGAAACCCTACAGTGCAGAAGGAGGCCATTCGGCCCATCGAGTCTGCACTGACCACAATCCCACCCAGGCCCTACCCCCACATATTTACCCGCTAATCCCTCTAACCTACACATCCCAGGACTCTAAGGGGCAATTTTTAACCTGGCCAATCAACCTAACCCGCACATCTTTGGACTGTGGGAGGAAACCGGAGCACCCGGAGGAAACCCACGCAGACACGAGGAGAATGTGCAAACTCCACACAGACAGTGACCCGAGCCGGGAATCGAACCCGGGACCCTGGAGCTGTGAAGCAGCAGTGCTCACCACTGCACTGTGGCGCCCTGCACTGTGCTACCGTGCCGCCCTCCACTGTGCTACCGTGCCGTGCGGGTTAGGTTGATTGGCCAGGTTAAAAATTGCCCCTTAGAGTCCTGGGATGTGTAGGTTAGAGGGATTAGCGGGTAAATATGTGGGGGTAGGGCCTGGGTGGGATTGTGGTCGGTGCAGACTCGATGGGCCGAATGGCCTCCTTCTGCACTGTAGGGTTTCTATGATTCTATGATTCTACATGTGACAATAATAAATCAAATCAAATCAAACATTGCCTTTCTGGGGTAATTTGAGGTAAACCGGGCATACTTTGTGTATTATTTTTGAAGATGATCAGCAGTGGGAGGAGGCTGAGGAGTCCTTGGAAGAGGGCTTCTCTGAGGAGGCATCATCATAAAACTCATGCTAATCCTCCACCAGCACAGATACATACACCTCAGTGGGCAGTGCAGCACAGATAGTTAGGTTATCATGTAGTGAAGGACAGCATTGGAGAGACCCATTGAGGGCAGAGGGCACTCCAAGCTCTCTTCAGCTAGACACAGATACTGATCTATGGATTTCATTCACAAACTTCTGGAGCCGCAATGGCAAATGTGCATGCTTCTATGTGTCCTTGGAGAGAAACTGAAGGTACCCATCTCTAGTAGTAGTGCCATGATGTCTGAAGCATTTTTGCTGATCTCTCAGGAACCATGAAAAGAATGGTCATCTACATGGAGAATCAGATGTGGCAGAAAACTGAATGCATGCTGGCACAGTCCAATGCCTGCATACTCGGTCTGCAACTTTCCAGAGGGTTGGAGGGAAGCCTCACCTTAATGAATCAATAGCTCCTAAAATGCAGGCAAATGCTCTCCAGTTCTTGGCTAGCAGGTCAATACAAGTGGCTCATGAGATGGAAAATGGGGAAATGGCTCATGGAAGTGTGGACACTTCTCAAGGTTTTCCCAATCCTTGTCCCTTTCTTCAGACAGAGCCCCATGTGCTCTCTATCAGTCCGATGACCAAGTCTGTCCCTGTACATGTGAATGCAAGTGAGCATGAAACAGGATTCTCAAAGATTCCAAAGACCAGAAAAGATCTCATATGTTAGAGCAAGGGAATAAGGCTGAAGCTTTAGGGTTGCACTGTAAAGGGGTAATGGGAAGCAGGTGAGAAGGGTTTATTAATTGCATAAAGGAATTTATTTGGCTGTGTATAAGAATGCTGATGGCATTCTAAATATGTTTCTTTAAATGAATCAAGCACTTTATTTGAACTCTTCTCCTGCATCCCGGTAGCACAGTAGTTAGCACGGTAGCGGCACGGTAGCACAGTGGTTAGCACTGCTGCTTCACAGCTCCAGGGTCCCGGGTTCGATTCCCGACTCGGGTCACTGTCTGTGTGGAGTTTGCACATTCTCCTCGTGTCTGCGTGGGTTTCCCCCGGGTGCTCCGGTTTCCTCCCACAGTCCAAAGATGTGCGGGTTAGGTTGATTGGCCAGGTTAAAAATTGCCCCTTAGAATCCTGAGATGCGTAGGTTAGAGGGATTAGCGGGTAAATATGTGGGGGTAGGGCCTGGGTGGGATTGTGGTCGGTGCAGACTCGATGGGCCGAATGGCCTCCTTCTGCTCTGTAGGGTTTCTATGATCTATGATTTCTATGATCCCAAACTTCACATGGACTGTCACCTCAAGGTGAATGGTATAATCAGGTTGAAATAAGGGTGTGAATGTAACAGTCAGATTGTTGACTCTGGGAACATTTTCTGCTTGGTGGGGTGGAGAGTTTATAATCGCTCTGCTATATTTCTTTACACATACTCAGGTTACCTAAAGCTTGCTTGCATTAGCCAATCCTGGGTTTCTCTGACAGGCAGTTGAGCAGTTCCAGATATCATGGCCACATCCAGCTCCTCCTCCTTCTCCTCCACCACCTCTTCAGATACTGATCTATCTCCTCTTCCTGCAGCTCTATTCTTCCCTACAATGTGATTTTGTGCAAGGTTCAGCAGACCACAATCATTCTAGAAATCCTTAACAGAACACACTGACGGGGGTCACTAAATCAGTCCATGCATCTGAATCACATATTCCACATCCCAATGGCTTCTTCAATCATAGACCTGATAGTCATGTGGCTCCTGTGATACCTGCATTAATGGTGTGCCCCTTTACAGGAATCATCAGTTAGGTCCTCAGGGAGTGGAGTCTGTCTCCAGGGAAATACTCATCTACTCTATGTGGACATTTAAAAACATGTGGAAATGTGACTATTGCAAAATGAATGAATCATTTGATTTGATTTGATTTGATTTATTCTTGTTACATGTATTAACATACAGTGAAAAGTATTGTTTCTTGTGCGCTATACAGACAAAGCATACCATTCATAGAGAAGGAAATGAGAGAGCGCAGAATGTAGTGTTACAGTCATAGCTAGGGTGTAGAGAAAGGTCAACTTAATGCAAGGTAAGTCAAAGAACAAAGAACAAAGAACAATACAGCACAGGAACAGGCTCTTCGGCCCTCCAAGCCCGTGCTGCTCCCTGGTCCAAACTAGATCATTCTTTTGTATCCCTCCATTCCCACTCCGTTCATATGGCTATCTAGATAAGTCTTAAACGTTCCCAGTGTGTCCGCCTCCACCACCTTGCCTGGCAGCGCATTCCAGGCCCCCACCACCCTCTGTGTAAAATATGTCCTTCTGATATCTGTGTTAAACCTCCCCCCCTTCACCTTGAACCTATGACCCCTCGTGAACGTCACCACCGATCTGGGGAAAAGCTTCCCACCGTTCACCCTATCTATGCCTTTCATAATTTTATACACCTATTAAGTTTCCCCTCATCCTCCGTCTTTCCAGGGAGAACAACCCCAGTTTACCCAATCTCTCCTCATAACTGAGCCCCTCCATACCAGGCAACATCCTGGTAAACCTCCTCTGTACTCTCTCCAAAGCCTCCACGTCCTTCTGGTAGTGTGGCGACCAGAACTGGACGCAGTATTCCAAATGCGGCCAAACCAACGTTCTATACATCTGCAACATCAGACCCCAACTTTTATACTCTATGCCCCGTCCTATAAAGGCAAGCATGCCATATGCCTTCTTCACCACCTTCTCCACCTGTGACGTCACCTTCAAGGATCTGTGGACTTGCACACCCTCTGCGTATCTACACCCTTTGTGGTTCTGCCATTTATCGTATAGCTCCTCCCTACATTATTTCTACCAAAATGCATCACTTCGCATTTATCAGGATTGAACTCCATCTGCCATTTCTTTGCCCAAATTTCCAGCCTATCTATATCCTTCTGTAGCTTCTGACAATGCTCCTCACTATCTGCAAGTCCTGCCAATTTTGTGTCGTCCGCAAACTTACTGATCACCCCAGTTACACCTTCTTCCAGATCGTTTATATAAATCACAAACAGCAGAGATCCCAATACAGAGCCCTGCGGAACACCACTAGTCACAGGCCTCCAGCCGGAAAAAGACCCTTCCACTACCACCCTCTGTCTTCTGTGACCAAGCCAGTTCTCCACCCATCTAGCCACCTCCCCCTTTATCCCATGA
Organism: Mustelus asterias; assembly: GCF_964213995.1. Classification (NCBI taxonomy): domain Eukaryota; kingdom Metazoa; phylum Chordata; class Chondrichthyes; order Carcharhiniformes; family Triakidae; genus Mustelus; species Mustelus asterias. The sequence continues at coordinate 34,325,426 of NC_135810.1, read as the reverse complement.
GATCCAACCTTTTTCACCAGCCTACCATGAGGGACTTTGTCAAACGCTTTACTAAAGTCCATATAGATGACATCCACGGCCCTTCCCTCGTCAACCATTCTGGTCACTTCTTCAAAAAATCCCACCAGGTTAGTGAGGCATGACCTCCCTCTCACAAAACCATGCTGACTATCGTTAATGAGTTTATTCCTTTCTAAATGCGCATACAACCTATCTCTAAGAATCTTCTCCAACAACTTCCCCACCACGGACGTCAAGCTCACCGGCCTATAATTACCCGGGTTATCCTTCCTACCCTTCTTAAATAACGGGACCACATTAGCTATCCTCCAATCCTCTGGGACCTCACCTGCGTCCAGTGACGAGACAAAGATTTGCGTCAGAGGCCCAGCGATTTCATCTCTCGTCTCCCTGAGCAGCCTTGGATAGATTCCATCAGGCCCTGGGGATTTGTCAGTCTTTATATTCTCTAACAAACCTAACACTTCCTCCCTTGTAATGGAGATTTTCTCCAACGGTTCAACACTCCCCTCCGAGACACTCCCAGTCAACACATCCCTCTCCTTTGTGAATACCGACGCAAAGTATTCATTTAGGATCTCCCCTACTTCTTTGGGCTCCAAGCATAATTCCCCACTTTTGTCCCTGAGAGGTCCGATTTTTTCCCTGACAACCCTTCTGTTCCTAACGTATGAATAAAATGCCTTGGGATTCTCCATTCAAAAGTCCATTCAAAAGTCCATTCAAAAGTCTGACAGCAGCAGGGAAGAAGCTGTTCTTGAGTCGGTTCATACGTGGCCTCAGACTTTTGTATCTTTTTCCTGACGGAAGAAGGCGGAAGAGAGAATGTACGGGGTGCGTGGGGTCCTTAGTTATGCTGGCTGCTTTGCCGAGGCAGCGGGAAGTGAAGACAGAGTCATAGAATCATAGAAGAATCATAGAAACCCTACAGTGCAGAAGGAGGCCATTCGGCCCATCGAGTCTGCACCGACCACAATCCCACCCAGGCCCTACCCCCACATATTTGACCCGCTAATCCCTCTAACCTACGCATCCCAGGACTCTAAGGGGCAATTTTTTTAACCTAGCCAATCAACCTAACCCGCACATCTTTGGACTGTGGGAGGAAACCGGAGCACCCGGAGGAAACCCACGCAGCCACGAGGAGAATGTGCAAACTCCACACAGACAGTGACCCGAGCCGGGAATCGAACCCGGGACCCTGGAGCTGTGAAGCAGCAGTGCTAACCACTGTGTCAATAGATGGGAGGCTGGTTTGCGTGATGGATTGGGCTACATTCACGACCTTTTCATAGAATAGAATCATAGAATCCCTACAGTGCAGAAGGAGGCCGGTCGACCCATCGAGTCTGCACCGACCACAATCCCACCCAGCCCCTACCCCCATAACCCCATGCATTTACCCTGTGAATTCCCCTGACACTCAGGGGCAGTTTATCATGGCCAATCCACCTAACCAGCATGTCTTTGGACTTTGGGAGGAAACCGGAGCACCCGGAGAAAACCCATGCAAACACGGATAGAATGTGCAAACTCCACACAGTGACCCAAGCCAGAAATTGAACCCGGGTCCCTGGCGCTGTGAGACAGCAGTGCTAACCACTGTGCCACCGTGCTGCCCTTAATTTGTAGTTCTTTGCAGTCTTGGACAGAGCATGAGTCATACCAAGCTGTGATACAACCAGAAAGAATGCTTTCTATGGGCGACACGGTAGCACAGTGGTTAGCACAGCTGCTTCATAGCTCCAGGGACCTGGGTTCGATTCCCGGCTTGGGACACTGTCCGTGTGGAGTTTGCACATTCTCCTCGTGTCTGCGTGGGTTTCCTCCCACAGTCCAAAGATGTGCGGGTTAGGTTGATTGGCCATGCTAAAATTGCCCTTAGTGTCCTGAGATGCGTAGGTTAGAGGGATCAGTGGGTAAATATGTAGGAATATGGAGGTAGGGCCTGGGTGGGATTGTGGTCGGTGCAGACTTGATGGGCTGAATGGTCTCTTTCTGTACTGTAGGGTTTCTATGATTCTATGGTGCATCTGTGAAAGTTGGTGAGAGTCGTAGTTGACATGCCAAATTTCCTTAGTCTTCTGAGAAAGTAGAGGCATTGGTGGGCTTTCTTAACTTTAGTGTCAGCATGGGGGGACCAGGACAGGTCTGGACACCTAAAAACTTGAAGCTCTCGACCTTTTCTATTTTGTTCCCGTTGATGTAGGCAGGGGCATATTCTCCTTTACACTTCATTTTGTTGACATTGAGGGAGAGATTATTGTTGCCACACCAGTTCACCAGATTCTCTATCTCATTCCTGTACTCTGTCTCATCATTGTTTGAGATCCAACCCACTACAGTGGTGTCATCGGTTCTTGAAAATCAAATTTGAGGGGAATTTGGCCGCACAGTCATAGGTGTATAAGGAGTATACTAGGGGGCTGAGAACACAGCCTTGTGGGGCACCAGTGTTGAGGATGATCGTGGAGGAGGTATTGTTGCCTATCCTTACTGATTGTGGTCTGCGAGTTAGGAAGTTCAGGATCCAGTCGCAGAGGGAGGTGCCGAGGCCCAGGCTACGGAGTTTGGAGATGAGTTTCATGAGAATAATGGTGTTGAAGGCTGAGCTGTAGCAATAAATAGGAGTCTGACATAGGTGTCCTTGTTATCTAGGTGTTCCAGGATTGACTGCAGGGCCAGGGAGATGGCATCTGCTGTGGACTTGTTGCGACAATAGACAAACTGTAGTGGATCCAGGTAGTCTGGGAGGCTGGAATTGATTCGTGCCATGACTAGCCTTTCAAAGCACTTCATAATGATGGGATGTCAAAGCCACCGGCCGATAGTCATTAAGGCACGCTGCTTGGTTTTTCTGAGGTACCGGGATGATGATTGTCTTCTTGAAGCAGATAGGGACCTCAGATTGTTGTAAAGAGAGGTTGCTGGTGTCTACGAATACTCCCGCCAGCTGATCCTCAAGGATCTGAGTGCTCGTCCAGGTACTCCATCCGGGCCAGTCACTTTCCATGGGTTGACCTTTGAGAAAGCTGCTCTGACATCTGCAATGGTGACCCCAGATACAGGTTCATCCAGGGCTTAGAAACATAGAAAACTACAGCACAAAACAGGCCCTTCGGCCCCACAAGTTGTGCCGAACATATCCCTACCTTTTAGGCCTACCTATAACCCTCCATCCTATTAAGTCCCATGTACTCATCCAGGAGTCTCTTAAAAGACCCTATTGAGTTTGCCTCCACCATCACTGACGGCAGCCGATTCCACTCGCCCACCACCCTCTGTGTGAAAAACTTCCCCCTAACATTTCCCCTGTACCTACCCCCCAGCACCTTAAACCTGTGTCCTCTCGGAGCAGCCATTTCCACCCTGGGAAAAAGCCTCTGTGAGTCCACCCGATCTATGCCTCTCAACATCTTCTATACCTCTATTAGGAATCCTCTCATCCTACGTTGCTCCAAGGAGAAAAGACCAAACTCCCTCAGCCTATCCTCATAAGGCATGCCACTCAATCCAGGCAAGATCCTTGTAAATCTCCTCTGCACCCTTTCAATCTTTTCCACATCCTTCCTGTAATGAGGTGACCAGAACTGAGCACAGTACTCCAAGTGGGGTCTGACGAGGGTCTTGTATAGCTGCATCATTATCCCCGGACTCCTAAACACAATCCCTCGATTGATAAAGGCCAGCACACCATGCACCTTCTTAACCACCTCCTCCACCTGCGGGGCCGATTTTAGAGTCCTATGGACCTGGACCCCAAGGTCCTTCTGATCCTCCACAGTACTAAGAGTCTTTCCCTTTATATTGTACTCCTTCATCCCATTTGACCTGCCAAAATGGACCACTACACATTTATCTGGGTTGAAGTCCATCTGCCACTTCTCCGCCCAGTCTTGCATCCTATCTATGTCCCTCTGTAACTTCTGACATCCCTCCAGACTATCCACAACCCCACCAACCTTCGTGTCGTCGGCAAACTTACCAACCCATCCCTCCACTTCCTCATCCAGGTCATTTATGAAAATGACAAACAGCAAGGGTCCCAGAACAGATCCCTGGGGCACACCACTGGTGACCAACCTCCAATTAGAAAAAGACCATCTATACACACTCTCTGCCTCCTTTGGGCAAGCCAGTTCTGGATCCACAGGGCAGCAGCCCCTTGGATGCCATGCCCTCTCACTTTTTCGAGAAGCCTTACATGGGGGACCTTATCAAACGCCTTGCTAAAATCCATATAAACCACATCTACCGCCTTCCCTTCGTCAATGTGTTTAGTCACATTTTCGAAGAACTCCACCAGGCTCGTAAGGCACGATCTGCCTTTGACAAAGCCATGCTGAGTATTCTTGAGCATACTAAACCACTCTAAATGCTCATAAATCTTGTCCCTCAGGATCTTCTCCATCAATTTACCAACTACTGAGGTTAGACTCACCGGTCGGTAATTTCCTGGACTATTCCTATTCCCCTTCTTGAAACTAGGAACCACATCCGCAATCCTCCAATCCTCCGGCACCTCTCCCATCTCCATCGACGACGCAAAGATCATCGCCAGAGGCTCTGCAATCTCTTCCCTCGTCTCCCACAGTAACCTGGGGTACATCCCATCCGGACCCGGCGACTTATCTATCTTGATGCCATTCAAAGATTCCAGCACAACCTCCAGGGTTCCAGGGTGGAGGGCATGCTCTCACTGACCTCTTGCTCAAAACGGGCGTAGAATGCATTGAGGTCATCGGGGGGGGGTGCGTTGGAGCTGGTGATTTTACATGCCTTCATTGTGCAGCCTGTTATGTCTTGCAGATCTTGTCATAGTTGGCGGGGGTCAGTGTGGCTAGCTTGGGACTCTCGCTTGGTCCGGTACTGTCTTTTGGCATCTTTGATGGATCTCCTTAGATCGTATCTGGCTTTCTTGTATAGGACAATGTCGCCTGACTTGAACCCCTCAGACCTGGACTTCAGCAAGTAGTGGATATCCCTGTTCATCCATGGTTTCCGGTTGGGGAACACACAGATTTGCTTCTTTGGCACACAATATTCTACACACTTACTAATGAAGTCAGTTACTTTAGTGATCATCACAGCTTCCAGGATATCTTGCACAAGCAAGCTGAACAATGAAGGAGTGCAATACTTTCTGACTGGTGAACACTCCAGGCTGATCTGGGAGTGGGTCGATTGCCACATGCTCGCAATCCTTGACTCCTTGTACCTGTGGCTATCCAACAACTGCAGCAAGTGCCACATCACTTTAAATCACAATGGTAAAATACTGTGGATGCTGGAAATCTGAAACAAAAAAAGAAAATTCTGCAAAGACTCAGCAGGTCTGGCAGCACCTGTGGAGAGAAAAATAAAATTAATGCTTCAAGTATATGTGTCTTATTCAGAGTTGGCGAGGGGCAGAAATGTGATGGATTATATAGTTGGAGATGGGGGGGACAGGCAGTGGAGAAGATGGAGCAGAATAGAAGGTCAGGGATAGGTGAGAGCTCAGGAAAGATTGGCAAATGTGTCATGGACACAAGGCAAAGAAAGTGTTAATGGTGGCATTAAGGAGTAAAAAGAGGGTGCTGATAATGGAATGAAGGTAGGATAGCAGAATGTGTTAATAGTAGAACAAAGTGCTCTGCGAAACCAAAAGAAGTTATGGATGACCCTGTGGGCGTGGGCGTTCGAAATAGAAAAATCAAAATGGAGGCAAGAGTTCATATTCTGAAGTTGAGGTGCTGCTCCTTCAGTTTGTGTTGGGCTTCACTGGAACACTGCTGCAGGCCAAGGATGGAACTGTGGGCATTGGAGCAAGATAATGAGTTAAAGTGGCAAGCGACTGGACGGTCAGGGTCATGCTTGCAGACTGAGTGAAAGTTTTCTGCAAAGCAGTCATCCAGTCTGCATTTAGTCTCCCCAGTGTAGAGGATATCACATTGTGATCAGAAAATGCAGTAGACTAACTTGAAGAACGCACAAATGATCTTTGGCTTCACCTGAAAGGAGTGTTCGGGGTCTTTGCCAGTGGGAAGGGAGAAGGTAAAAGGGCAGGTGTTAGACCTGTTATTGCATGGGAAGATGCCATGGGAAAAGGGAATGCAGTGTTGGGGATGATGGAGCAATGGACCAGGGTATCACAAGGGAATTGTTCTTAAGGAATGCTGAAGGGGTGGCGAGGAGGATACATGTTTTGTGGTGGCATCATGCATGAGTTGACTGAAATGACAGAGGATAATCCTTTGAATGTGGAGGTTGGTGAACAAAGAAAGAACAAAGAACAAAGAACAATACAGCACAGGAACAGGCCCTTCGGCCCTCCAAGCCCGCGCCGCTCCCCGGTCCAGGATTGAATCCTGAATCCAGGATCCCCGCCCAATTTTCCAGCCTATCTACATACCAATATCCTATCCACCGAGCTGTCCCTCACAGCTACGATGCTTTGTTCATTACAACCTATTAACTCACCCCCACCCCCCTATTCCAGACCATGTGATCCCCAGGGAGAGGCGAAAACCCAGAGTGAAAAACCCCAGGGCCAATATGGGGAAAAAAAAAATCTGGGAAATTCCTCTCCGACCCCCTGAGGCGATCGAAACGAGTCCAGGAGATCACAATGGCCCTGATCGGAAAATGCTTCCCAACCCTAGTCATTTCCACTTCCATGAACACCATATGAATTCCCTGCCCCCGAGACAGGTTCCCAACTATCCGCAGTCTCGCTCTGTACTGGCACCAGCAAGATGATCATAGAATGAAGCCTTGAAACGAGAAACAAGGAACAATTAGCCCGCGCCGCTCCCTGGTCCAAACTAGACCACTCTTTTGTATCCCTCCATTCCCACTCCGGTCATATAGCTGTCTAGATAAGTCTTAAACGTTCCCAGTGTGTCCGCCTCCACCACCTTGCCCGGCAACACATTCCAGGCCTCCACGACCCTCTGTGTGAAATATGTCCTTCTGATATCTGTGTTAAACCTCCCCCCTTTCAAAGAACAAAGAACAGTACAGCACAGGAAACAGGCCTTCGGCCCTCCAAGCCTGTGCCGCTCCTTGGTCCAACTAGACCAATCGTTTGTATCCCTCCATTCCCAGGCTGCTCATGTGACTATCCAGGTAAGTCTTAAACGATGTCAGCGTGCCTGCCTCCACCACCCTACTTGGCAGCGCATTCCAGGCCCCCACCACCCTCTGTGTAAAAAACATCCCTCTGATGTCTGAGTTATACTTCGCCCCTCTCAGCTTGAGCCCGTGACCCCTCGTGATCGTCACCTCCGACCTGGGAAAAAGCTTCCCACTGTTCACCCTATCTATACCCTTCATAATCTTGTATACCTTGGTGGGGTGGAAAGTGGGAACAAGGCAGACCCTATCTTAGTTCTGGGAGGGAGGGAGGGAAAGGCATGAGGACAGATATCCAGGAGACAGGTTGTACATGGTTGAGGGCCCTGTCAACCACATTTGCCTTTATGTCTGACTGGCCTCATCAGTATCAAAGTGGGCATATGTCGTACTATTGGTAAAATTGACATTGGTCATCTGGCAGATGTACTTATGGGCAGTAGATTGTGAAGTCCTGGAGATGCCATCATCAGATCCCTAGAAGAAGTTAGTGGCGAAGAAATTCAGAGTTGTGATGGCCTTGTTGGTTTCAGGGGGCTGCAGATATCAACAACAATGCCACAGACCTCTGAGCCTGAAGCACTCTTGCTCCATCAAGTTGAGGAAGCTGATTCACTGCATCTATACACTGAATGTGTTACCTTTTTACCCATCCCCTCTGTCCTGTGGAGAGGCATGTGACTGTGGAGTAGGCAGCTTTGTTGGTGTTGTTGATGCTCTGATGCTGTTGGTGTGGGTGAGGCTGCTTGCGCTGTTATGGGTGTGGCTGCCCATGTTCTTCCTCATTAGACGTCCATGCCAAAGCTGCATAAATTGCTCCAATGCAGCAATAAAGGCTGACAGCAGAGAAGTTGAGATCAAGGTGAGTAAAGTTCAGGACTAGTCAAATGACTTCTAAATGCTGGCAATCACTGATGTAGCAGTGAAATTAGGCTCTCAGAACAGATGTTCTAAGTAGAAGTCTTTCACATATGCAAGCCAACAGTTACACTATTTCACTGTTTAAATGCTTTCCACCTGTGAGTTTCACTAATCACTGACTTTTCATGGTTCTCTCATCTTGTTGGTCCTGATAAGTACTACGCACCCCTGTACTGACTTTAAAGCCAGAATTCAGGGTTAAAGACCCAATTAATTGACTACATGGCAAAGTAAAATCCAAAAATGAGCAGAATCACTTTGGATTTCTGATCCTCTAGCATTTTGTCGTGTTTTAACCTTCTTTCCTTCACCCAAACCTTCTCTTGCATTAGCAGTTAAAATTCTGCCCATTAACTCTTTCTTCTCTCCACTGATGGTGTCTGACCTACTGAGGATTTTCAGCATTTTCTTTATTTCTATTCTGACTGAGCCACTGGATCAAGAACTCTTATGTACATTCAGTCCGTTATTAGGTAAATCAGAAAATCCCAGAAATAATAGAAACCTGACATAAATCAGCCTTTGCCATTTTCCTAGTGATCCCATCAGTTATTCGAGGAAATTGCTCCCAATGTTTATTCATTTAATCCTATTTATAATGAAAATGTATCATTTTTACTCCGATTGTGTTTTGTTCTTTGTGCCCCCATAATACTATCAGATCACAACTTGTAAAATACAGTTTTGCCATTTCTATAATTATGAAAATAAAACCTTTGTATGGTTCACTGAACTAAAATAAAAGTTGCAGATCAAGAAATCATTTAAAAGATTTAGCCAGTCAACAATTATCAATACCAGTATTGAAATTGAATACTTACTTTGGCATTATGGGATCATAATGGTCTAAGATAATTTGATGTGCATACCACGAGCAAGCAACCAAGGGTGACAACCCTATGAGGTATAGAAAATAATGTTAATATCACATATCTTAAAAAAAAACTTCCAAACATACATAAAAGACCAGTTGTCCCATCAAGTCTGTCTCATTCAGCCTTCTAGGAACTAAGTAATATAAACAAAGAACAAGGAACAAGAAACAGGACCTTCGGCCTTCCAAGCCTGTGCCAATCATGATGCCTGCCTAACTAAAACCGTAAGCACTTACGGAGTCCGTATCCTCAATATTCCCACTCGCTGCGAGCTATCTAATATTCTGGCAGGGCAAAAAAACAGATTTCAAAAATCCTGGGCCAATTAGGGGAAAAAGACAATTCTGGCAAATTCCACTCTGACTGCAAAAGGCAACCAGAAAGGATTACAGTGGCTATGAAGTAAATTACCCAACATCCCACCTACCTTTAGTACTCAATGATATCAGGCTTCACCAGGAACTTGACCAGCTCTCTTTTAAATATTTGCACCAAATCTGTATCCATTTCACAAGCTTGCAGCTTATTTCAAAGTTAAATGACCTTCTAAGACATTCTCCTCAAACTTCTCCTAACTCTATGTTTACATAATTTATATGCCTAACCTATCAAGTTCAAATAATCTGTTCACAAGTATGCCTTTTAATCCCTTCATAAAATCATACAGTTCAGAAGAAGCCCTTCAGCCCATCAAGTCTGCATGTGAGAAACACCTCACCTCCCTTCAATATTTTGAATATTTCAGTCACTTCTCTCCCAAGCCTATGCTTTCTCAGAGTTTCAAAAATTGGCTCACAAAATGAAAGTACATGGAATGGGAGATGATGTATAACCTACCATAGATAGGGAATTAATTAGAAGGTAGGAGAAAGAGAGATGGGAAAATGAGGATGTCATGGTATAGTGGTATTGCCACTAGATTAGGGACCCAGGGTAATATTTTGCGGACCTGGGTTTAAATCCCATCATGGCAGATGGTGAAATTTGAATTCCAAAGAAATGTAGAATTAAAAGTCTAATGATAACCATGAAACCATTGTTGTAAAAACCCATCTAGTTCAATAATATCCCTTGGAGAAGGAAATCTGCCAAAGATCCTTAATGAAGCTTCAGATTTTCATTGTATTTACTTAGATGGAATTAGACAGCCATTTATCCAAGTTTGCAAATGATATTAATTAAGTAGATAGCAACAGAAAATTGCAAAAGAGACAACATTGAACGTGAGTGGGGAAACTGTGGAAGATGGAATTCAACCTGGGAACTGTGAGGCCAAAGAAAGATACATCAGGAATACTTATTAAATTCAAAGCTAGGAACTGTGGGAGAGACATAGCTTTAGGGGGTTGTGTACTGATCACTAAAATCTAGTGAAGAGATACAAAAAACAAGCAGGTTAATAAGAACATAAGAACTAGGAGCAGGAGTAGGCCATCTAGCCCCTCGAGCCTGCCCCGCCATTCAATAAGATCATGGCTGATCTGAAGTGGATCAGTTCCACTTGCCTGCCTCACCAATGCCCTGTACAGATGCAGCAAGACATTTCTGCTTTTATATTCTATCCCCCTTGCGATATAGGCCAACATCCCATTTGCCTTCTTGATCACCTGTTGCACCTGCAGATGTTATTTACCCTGGTGGAGAAAGTCTAAAACCAGGAGACACCAACTTATAACCCCTAATTTCCTTACCGATCAGGAATCCATCTATCCGTGATTTAAACATATTCAATGAGGTAGCCTCCACCACTTCAGTGGGCAGAGAATTCCAGAGATTCACCACCCTCTGAGAGAAGAAGTTCCTCCTCAACTCTGTCCTAAACTGACCCCCCTTTATTTTGAGGCTGTGCCCTCTAGTTCTAGTTTCCTTTCTAAGTGGAAAGAATCTCTCCATCTCTACCCTATCCAGCCCCTTCAATATCTTATAGGTCTCTATAAGATCCCCCCTCAGCCTTCTAAATTCCAACGAATACAAACCAATCTGCTCAGTCTCTCCTCATAGTCAACACCCCTCATCTCTGGTATCAACCTGGTGAACCTTCTCTGCACTCCCTCCAAGGCCAATATATCCTTCCGCAAATAAGGGGACCAATACTGCACACAGTATTCCAGCTGCGGCCTCACCAATGCCCCGTATAGATGCAGCAAGACATCTCTGCTTTTATATTCTATCCCCCTTGCGATATAGGCCAACATCCCATTTGCCTTCTTGATCACCTGTTGCACCTGCAGACTGGGTTTTTGCGTCTCATGCACAAGGACCCCCAGGTCCCTCTGCACAGCAGCATGTTGTAATTTCTTTCCATTTAGATAATAATCAAATTTGTTATTATTTCTTCCAAAGTGAATAACCTCGCATTTGTTAATGTTATACTCCATCTGCCAGATCCTCGCCCACTCACTCAGCCTGTCCAAATCTCTCTGCAGACCTTCTACGCCCTCCACATGATTCACTTTTCCACTTATCTTTGTGCCGTCTGCAAACTTTGTTACCCTACACTCAGTCCCCTCCTCCAGATCGTCTATATAAATGGTAAATAGTTGAGGCCCCAGTACTGATCCCTGTGGCATGCCACTAGTTACCATCTGCCAACTAGAAAAGCACCCATTTATTCCGACTCTCTGCTTCCTGTCAGATAGCCAATCTCCAGTCCACCCTAACACCCTACCCCCAATTCCGTGTGACCCAATCTTCTTCAGCAACCTTTTGTGAGGCACCTTATCAAACGCCTTTTGGAAATCCAAAAACACCAATGAAAAGTAACCTTTATCTCCTGGCGGGGAGGAGGGGGGATAGTGGGGGGTGGATGGGTAGTGATACTACATTGCAAAGGGTTGGATGTTGTGTGACCATTGATGATGCTCTAGCTTAAGATGATTAAAGGATTTGATGGAGTTGATAGGCAGATGTTATTTACCCTGGTGGAGAAAGTCTAAAACCAGGAGACACCAACTTAAAATTGGAGTTAAGCCATTCATGGTGATGGCAACAATCTTTCCACACAAAGGACATCTGAAACTTCCCACAAAAATCTGTTGAGCTGTCAATTGAAAATTTAAAAACAAATTGAAACATATTTTATTAAGTCAGGACATTAAGGGATAAGGGAATAAGGTGAATAAATGGAGGTTAATTACAGATCAGCCTTGATTGACAAAATAGCTTGAGAGTTTGAATGGCCTCTTCCCATTTCTATATTCCTCAAGATAAAAGCTCCTTGAATCTATCATGATAATTTATGTTCTTAAAACAAATTATTAAATAAAATGACCTTTCTCTCATTATTCCTCCACAATACCCACATAGATATTAAATTATAATTTGGATATTATATGTTTAACCTTTAAGTCAAAAGCAGATGAAATCTAGTCTTATATATAAGCAAAACCCAGGAAATCAGGACTTATAGCATCAGTGGAGAGAGAAACAGAGTTAGTGTTTAGTGTTGAATATGTAAAAGTAAAAAAGTAAAAAGCATAGTAAAGTTTATTTATTAGTCACAAGTAGGCTTACATTAACACTGCAATGAAGTTACTGTGAAAATCCCCTATATGATATATAAAATATAATGCTTCTTCACAAATGAAAGAGGGTGGCGGGGGAGGGGGGGAGGTGGCACAGGTGCACAGGGAGTGGTGTGCAACATGGTGGAGCAGTGGTGGTATCACTGGTCAGACAATCCAGAGGCCCAGGCTAATCCTCTGGGGACGTAAATTCAAATCCCACCATGGCAGATGATGAATTTAAATGCAATTAATAAATCTGGAATTGAAAGCTCATCTCAGTAATGGTGACCATGAAATTATCACTAAATGTTGTAAACCACCTGATTCTCTCATGTACTTTAGGGAAGGAAATCTGCCATCCTTATCTGGTCTGGTGATCCATTTTGTAACTCCAGACCCACAGGAATGTAGTTGACTCCTGACTGCCCTCTAAAATGTCCATTCAGTTAAAGAGCATTGAGGGATGGGCAACAAATACTAGGCCAGGTCAGAGACTATGTGACGATTAACTCACCTCCTGACTCCCAAAAGCTTGTCCACAATTTACAAAGCACAAGTCAGGAATGTGATGAAATCCCTTGCTTGGATGACTGAAAATCCAATAACTCTCAAGAAGCTTGAAACCATACAGGACAAAGCAGCCCACTGGGCACTCCATTTACTCTGTTCACCAGTAGCAGCACTGTGTACCAGCTACATGATGCACTGCAGGAAAACACCAAAGTTCCTTAGACAGCATCTTCCAAATCAAGACGCTCTAGAAGGACAAGGGCAACAGGTCAATTGGCACACCACCACCTGAAAGTACCCTTCCAAGTCACTCATCAGTCTGACTTGGAAATGCATCACAGTTCTTTCACTGTCCTGGGTCAAAACCCTGGAACACCAATCTTGCAGCACTGTAGTGCCTCTACGTCAAATATGATTGTTTAAGAAGCAGCTCATCAACACCTTCTCAAGGCTGTAATGTCTTAACTATGTTAGGGATTGTGGGTTTTAATGGAAAAATAAGTCTTAGTTTGCACACATATGATTCAAACAAACACACAACAGGTCTTATTGAAGAGCTGTTCTTTGCTCTGCATCAGAATATAAAACTGAAATCAGCCTGAGCACCCGCCCTAATGACATCACCTCTAATCAAACTTTTAAAACAACCTGCAACCCCTTTTAAGTATATAACAAAGGGAAATTAAGGATGACCAATAAATACTGCCCTAGCCAGCAAAGCCCATGTCTCTTGAATGAATAAAAAAAACTACCACATCCAAGAACAAATAAAAAAGGTAGAAATGTGATGGATTTTATGCTTTTATAGAGGGGATAGCAAGGAAGAACAAGAGAAGATCTGTGATAGGGTAGAGATGGAGGAAAATTAAATGGCCAAGATAGGTGGAACAAAAGGGATTGGTAATAGCTGTAGTAAAGAAAGAAAACATTTGTCCAGAGTGAGTCTGAATGGCAGTATAATGAACAGCTCTGTCCAAAAGTTGAAACATGACAAACAAGATTCAAGCCAGCAAATTGCAGAAAGGCAACAAACTGGGGGGCAGAATTTGTGGTCTGAATTGTTGGACTCAATGTTGAGTCCAGAAAGTTGCAAAGTGCTTAATTCAAAGATGAGATGCTGTTTCTGAAGCTTGTATTGAGCTTTCCACGAATACTGCAGCAGGTTGAGGACAGATATGTGAGTATGACACTGAGGCAGAAAGGGAATACTTCGTTATGAGTTACTCTTACCAGCAAGTATGTACATGACTCCAGCAGAAAAAGCAGCTTTTGCTTTACTTCTTCCTGAGCCTCCAATGTTGGTACATTCCATCCCCATCAGTGCAAATATGGAACCCAAAAATCCCAGACAGATAGAAACAATCATGAGGGCTCTGGCGACTTGGATATAGGCTAAATTTAAAGAGCATCAAACGATCTGTAAGGATTTACTTGTAAATTATTATTAACATAATAAACATAAGTTCTAATACATAAGAACAATGTATATGAATAATCAATATCTATAAGCCAGTTTAAAACATTACTCTATTTGAAGACAGGAGCAAAGATTTTACATTCTGACATTGAAGTCTAGCATCCTACTTTTCTTGAGCACTATTTCACATATCAATGAAACCAAGATTGAGAACTGGTCAGAGTCAGTGATTGAGCCTGGAAAGCACACTCTATGGCATCAGAATTTGATGATCCAGAACCTTTCATCTGGGTTTCCTCCGGGTGCATCGGTTTCCTCCCACAGTCCAAAGATGTGCGGGTTAGGTAGATTGGCCATGGTAAGTTACCCCTTAGTGTCCAAAGATGTGTCGGTTAGATGGATTAGCCATAGTAAATGCATAGTTACGGGAATAGGGCAGTGGGGAGGGGCTAGGTGGAATTCTCTTTCGGAGAGTTGGTGCAGACTCGATGGGCCAGATGGATTCTTTGTGCACTGTAGGGATTCTATGGTTTTCCATGACATCACAGCAAAATTCTTGATGTAATATGTGATACCATACTGACAGCTGCAGCTGTAGAGATCTCAGGTTGGAAATGGGGCTGCAACATTTTAGATGAGAGGGCAGAATTTTTCATTCTGAAGACAAAGTGTGGCTCAATTTTCCACTTTTCAGCTCATTAATAATGCATCAATTGCTTGTCAAATCTCTTAGAACATAGAACATAGAAACCCTA
Source organism: Mustelus asterias (assembly GCF_964213995.1). Classification (NCBI taxonomy): domain Eukaryota; kingdom Metazoa; phylum Chordata; class Chondrichthyes; order Carcharhiniformes; family Triakidae; genus Mustelus; species Mustelus asterias. Next base: position 34,310,305 of record NC_135810.1, on the reverse strand, counting down.
CAGTGCAGAAGGAGGCCATTCGGCCCATCGAGTCTGCACCGACCACAATCCCACCCAGGCCCTACCCCCACATATTTACCCACTAATCCATGAATCTCAGGGGCAATTTTTTTTTTAACCTGGCCAATCAACCTAACCCGCACATCTTTGGACTGTGGGAGGAAACCGGAGCACCCGGAGGAAACCCACGCAGACACGAGGAGAATGTGCAAACTCCACACAGACAGTGACCTGAGCCGGGAATCGAACCCAGGACCCTGGAGCTGTGAAGCAGCAGTGCTAACCACTGTGCTACCGTGCCGCCCTCTTGATGAGGCAGGAAACAATTCATCCACCCAATGTTATCTCATAGGGTCAGAGATCCTTTCACCATATTTAAACAGCACCCTCACTCACCACAGACCAGGTGTGTTGTTTAGTTCTGCCCTTCTAATAATGCTGCCTTGTGGCAGAACCTGACAAATTTCCCAAAAGCTACCTGAGTTTTGTCCTCAAGAAATGATGTCCCTGTACCCCTTCCAGGAAATGAGCAAATCTATTGTATTGCTCAGGGATACAGGAGCCACGTAATCTCTGGTGCTGGTAAAAGACCTGACCTCTTCTCCAGAATCCTGCATGAAATCCCAAATGTTAATTAAGGGAATTGGAGGAGGATACCCATCCATTCCCCTACCTCAGTTCCACCAACATAATGACTTAATCTTGGGTACAGCCAGTGGTAGGGTTTGATTCCCTGCTTGGGAATGATTTAGCTGGTAGTAAGGTGTGGCTTTTTTCCATAATTTTAGACCAGTCAAGCAAGATAAAGGAAACCGAACAGCTGCAGGAGAAAGTTCTGAAAAAATGTTCTTGGTTTCAAGTGACTCAGTCCTAAGTTGGAGAGTTTAAAATAGAAGGAGTCTGCACCCCAGCTGGATGAGCCAGTGGTCTGGCTTGCTGAGGCCTTCTTTAAAAGTCTGTCTGAAGGGGAGGTGTTCATCCGAGCCTCGTTAATTAAAGTGTAGCAGGCAGATTCCAAATTAAAGCACATCGCACACACTGCCTGATTTGATGAGAAGCCGCTCAGCTCCCTGGGTACTCTTATTTATGAGATGGGAGAGTAATGAAGAAGTACCCAGGAGGCCTGCAAATGAAGAGTGGACAGTGCTCCACCAAAATATCATAAGGAAATCTTACAAATTGTCCATGCCATTCCAATTACTGGACATGCAGTTATCTGCAAAGTGTTAGTCACATGCGGCCAGACACAGTAAAATCTGCTAGACTCGTCAGGTGCAGGCAAACCCCAGGCTAATTAATTAAAATTAAACCTGCAAATCACTGCCTTTTGACCAAATTCTTACAGACTGTGTACGGCCGTTACTACAAACAGGACAGGTTATCAGTGTCCCCTTACCATAATGGAGCTGGCCAATCAATTCCCCAAGGCCATCATTCCCCTCAAAATTATCGCAGCCAAAGCCATGATCAAGGACTGACCCAATCAGATCAGGGGACCAACTTCATGTCCCATATGATTGAGGAAGTTACCCACAGTTTGGGAGTAACCCTGCCGAAGCCCTCAGCCTATCCATTTAAACCTAATGTATATTAGAGTGGCATCACCAGCTCCTAAAAACTACAATTGCTCAAAATATCCCAATGACTGGGACAAGCATTTAGGTTTCCGAATGTTCACCACCAGGGACTCCCCTAACAAGTCCAAGGTTTCAGCCTATTTGAATTAAGTTATGGGCATGAGAGATAAGAACGCCTGAAGCAATTAAAAGAAGTTTCTTGAGTTCAGGAAAGATACCACAATGTTCTAGTGTGTCTCCACATTCTGGGGACAATTCATTATTGCCTGCGCTGCGGGCAAGGAACATTTTAAAGTATTCCAGGAGATCACGAAAAAGCAGGCAGACAGACACATTGAGACCTGATTTCTCCAGCTAGGAGGTCAGAGTATTGTGCTGCTGCCACTGTTAAATTATACTTCCAGAGCCAAATTCAGTGGCCTGTATCAGGTGGCCAAAAGGATTGGTGAGGTAAATTATTCAATCCATTGTTGTGGCTGGAGAAAGAGGCACTGTTTATTCCACATTTTAACATGCTAAAGAAATATTACAGCTGAGAGCCCAGTCAACCATTAGGTGCTTGTCAGAAGAAAGAAATAACTGAGGACAGCCACAGAGAGTCAAATAAGGAGGAGAGACTGGAGGATTCCCAGATTGAACCCCGACTGTTAGGTTGGCAAACACAGTAATTCTGGAAAACTTAAATGCCCTATTAACTCATCACTTTGTCAAAGTCCCACATGGCAGACGGGTCAGAAAAGTGAGATCCCATGGGATGTAGCGGAAAGTGGCAAGTTAGAACTAAATTTGATTCAGGAACAGGAAGCAAAGGGTAATGATCAATGGAGTTTTAGTGAATGGCAAACTAATGGAGTTTCACAGGGGCCCTGCTGTTTGTTGTATATTAACAATTTGGACTTAAGCATGGGAGGCATGATTTGGAAATTTGCAGGTAGAAGTGTAGTTGATAGAGAAGAGGATAGCTTTTGTCTCCAAAATTATACGGGCGGCACGGTAGCACAGTGGTTAGCACTGCTGCTTCACAGCTCCAGGGACCTGGGTTCGATTCCCGGCTTGGGTCACTGTCTGTGTGGAGTTTGCACATTCTCCTCGTGTCTGCGTGGGTTTCCTCCGGGTGCTCCGGTTTCCTCCCACAGTCCAAAGATGTGCGGGTTAGGTTGATTGGCCATGCTAAAATTGCCCCTTAGTGTCCTGAGATGTGTAGGTTAGAGGTTAGATGTGTAGGTAAATGTGTAGGGATATGGGAGTAGGGCCTGGGTGGGATTGTGGTCGGTGCAGACTCGATGGGCCGAATGGCCTGTTTCTGCACTGTAGGGTTTCTATGTTTCTATGAATTATATCAATGGTTTGGGTGAGTGGCCGGAAAGGTGGCAAATGGAATTCAATCCAGAGAAGTGTGCATTTGGGAAGAGCAAACAAAGCAAGGGAATCCACAATAAATGGAAGGATATTGAGAGGGGTTGAGGAAGTGAGAGACATTGAAGTGTGTGTCCAAAAGTTGCTAAGGTGGCAGGGCAGGCGGACAAAGTGATTAAGAAAGCATATGGATTGTAGTTATATAAAAACTTCTGAAACTTGTTGAGGCCCAGACCAGAAACTCCAAGATATAGAATGCAGTTAGCCTAGACCTCAACTTTTGCATTTGATTTTGGCATTAGAGTGAGCATAAGATGTTTAACTCCAGGTATGATTCAAGTGATCCACTAGGAAGCTTTTATTAAAATAAACTTTATTTAAGAACACAGTTAGAATATAACAAAAAGAATTAGCATAACATTTACCAATTAAAATACTTAGACATGGTGAAGTCCCTGTTATAACAGGACTTAGAAACAAACACATCCTTCTATTCAAAAAAATCACCCCGCTGATTATAGGCAGAAGGGTAGCCTATGAGGGATTTAAATTTATCTCTCCTCCCCTATTCATCAATAAGCCTAAGGGCAAGCAGCTGACACCATACCTGCCCACTGTAATACAGGAGACAGATCTGGGACAGTCATCTGTTCTATCTTATGTGTTCCTCCATCTTCAAATACACTGCTGGTCGGTGTGTAAAATTCCCCTCTATGTATTTCATGTTTGATAATTAAAAATATGATGGAATCTGTGCTTTCAAAGTTCCTTTTATTGAGATAGATCCAAATTGAAAAATGGAAATTGGCCGTTCCAGTTTCTAAGGAAACAAAAACTGAAACTGAGATTGGAAACAAAAACTTTTGGGGAGATTGAAACTTGCTTGAAACCATATAACAGAAGATTGAGTTATTAGAGCTCAAATACCGATGAAGGCAATGGTGCAGTACAGGCAAACTGAAGAAATGGACTCTGGATGCAGAAGCTAAGCACAGGCAAAGATAAAGGGACGATTGTCAGCCCATGTTCGCTGTCAGAGAGAATAGTGACACAGGTTGAAAATCTAGAGAGAATCAGGAAACACGATTCTCTCTGGATAGATAGTGTTCCACGATTTTCCCCATTCCTCGCCGATGACATAGCGAGGTTCACACCCACATAGGGTGAGAACCTGATTTAAATGTATTTTAATATATTTGAATATCATTAACCATCCCCCCGCCATATATTTCCCATTCACAGTATTTTCAAATCTCACCAACTTGAAGTCACATTGGTGAGGTTTACAACAGGTTCACCCAGACATAAACCTGTCAAGGGGATCCCCCGGGTCTGTAATGTTAAGTGTAGCCCCCAGGAGAGAGAGAGACATGCCTGGATTCTGTCCCCCACCCCCGGCACTGCCATCTGGCCTGTGGGCTCCCGTGTTCACCTCCGTGTTAATTTGTTTTCCATCAACCTCCATTGTAGCATAGATAGGCTCCGCGTGTCCTTCACCCACGTTAAACATATTGTAAGAGTGCTCTTCTGCCTGCTTTGAGCTCTCCAGGTGATGTTTTGCTGATGGAAACTTTTTCGAATTTTAATTTCCCCTGCTCAGCCTTCAATTCACTCTTAGCGCCCTTGCGTTTCTTAGCCAAATGACCTTTTTTGTTGCAATGATGACAAATGGCATCCATAAATTTGCAATGATTTGGAGATTGGAGCTCTGGATTTGATTTTTGTTTCGACTTTCAGTAGGACACTGTAAAGTGCAGTTTGTGGGAGCTCACAATAACCACTTGCCTTATAGAATTAATCACCATAATTGACTCTTAACTGTCTTCTGAAATGGCCTAGCAATCTACTAAGTTCAAGGGTAATGAAGGCTGGGGAACAAATGCTTTAAGAAGTTTAACAACACCAGGTTAAAGTCCAACAGGTTTATTTGGTAGCAAAAAAGTTTTTTTGCTACCAAATAAACCTGTTGGACTTTAACCTGGTGTTGTTAAACTTCTTACTGTGTTTACCCCAGTCCAACGCCGGCATCTCCACATCATGAACAAATGCTTATCAGAGATGCCCATAGCCCATGAAAGAATTAAGAAATAAAAACTGTCTGGCATAAGGATAGATGCAATTTCACATAGGCGAAGATAGCATGTCAATCTATTAATCAGTTTGCAAATCTATCCAAATGACACCAAATTAAATTAATCCCTTCTGCCTGTCCTTGGTCCATATCCCTCTATTCCTTGCATATTTACATGTTTATCTAAAAGCCCCTTAAATGCCCCTATCGTATCTGCCTACAACACCACCCCTGACAGTGGGTTCCAGACACCTACCACTCTCTGTGTAAAAAACTTGCCCCTCTCATCTCCTTTGAACTTTCCCCTTCTCACCTTAAGTGCAAGCTCCCTAGTATTAATCATTTCAACTCTGGGAAAAAGATTCTGACTGTCAAGCCTATGCCTCTCATAATTTTATAGACTTCTATCAGGTCTCCCTTCAGCCTCTGCCAGTCCAGAGAAAACAAACCTAGTATGTCCAGTTTCTCCTTATAGCTCTTACCTCTAATCCAGGCAGCATCCTGGTAAACCCCTTCTGCACCTTCTCCATATCCTCCACATCTTTCCTGTAATGTGGCGACCAGAACTGAATGCAATACAGTGCAGCCTAACCAAAGTTTTGTAAAGCTGCAGTATGACATCCTGACTCTTGTATTCAATGCCCCAGCCAATAAAGCCTTCTTTACCACCCTATCTACTTGTGTGGTCACTTTCAAGGAGCCATGGACTTGAACTCCAAGATCACTCCGTACATCAATGTTGTTCAGGGTCGTGTTGCGTCGTATAGCTGTGTCGACCACTTACAGACGAATATCTGTATTCTGTCAATGTTTAGATGGGTTTCACTAACTAAACCTTCTGAAATAATGGTCCTAATAATAAACATTATGGAAATAATCAAAAGACAGGTTTTGAAGATTTTAGTGACGGCACTGTGACTATTTCCTCTGGGAGCTTGATCCCTTTGGATCTTCTGCTTGAAATCTCATTAGTCACATATAGGTGAGTGCTTACTGAATCACATGGCTGGAGAGGCACTGACTCATGAGGTCAAAGTTCCTGACACGATAGTTAAACACCACCCAAACACACATAGGATTCTCTGCAGCTCAGCTGTGTGGTCGGATGTTCAAGAGATAGTCCATGGAACTGGAAGAGGTTTAACAGGTTCATAGCTTTAATTAGAGGTGTTTGCCAGCACCAGAAGATGTCTTTCCCCAGGGATGGATCCAAGAGGTCTACCAAACTCACCCACTGGTCTGACAGGGGGTTATGGAAGTCAGCTCCAGTGAGTTATGCATGTTCAATTGCATTGGAGTGTTGCCATTCTGTGTAATTTCTGTGGTTTATAGTTTGTAGAGATTATATGTAGAGGTAACGAGGAGCAGGAAAGAAGGGCCCTAGAGAATTGGATATAATCTGAAAAGAAAATCTTTCAAAAGTTTAATTTAAAGGGGTAAGACATGACAGGAGAGCTCCAAGCCATGATTTGCTCCTCTTACTCCATGTGGCAGGCTGGGGACAGTTCCAATCCCCTGGGTCAGCATGTGTGCAGGAAGTGTCTCCAGCTACAGCTCCTGGAAGCTCGAGTTTCAGAGCTGGAGTGGCAGCTGGAGACATTGTGGAGCATCCGCGAGTCAGAGAGTATCGTGAATTGCGTTTATAGAAAGGTGGTCACACCGCAGGCTCAGACTCCGCAGGCAGGAAGGGAATGGGTGACCACCAGATAGAGCAAGAGAGATAGGCAGGTAGTGCAGGAATCTTCTGTGGCCATTCCCCTGCAAAACAGATATACCGTTTGGATACTGTTGAGGCGAATGACCTCTCTGGGGAAAGCAACATCAGCCAAACTCATTGCACCATGATTGGTTCTGCTGCAGAGGGGAGGGGTAAAAAATGTGCCATTGCAATAGTTTTGGGAATTCAATTGTAAGGGGGATTAACAGGCATTTCTGTGGTCGCAAACGAGACTCCAGGATGGGATGTTGCTCAGATGCTAGGATATAGGATGTCTCGGAGCGGCAGCAGGACATTCTGAAGGGGGAGGGCAAACAGCCAGTGGTCGTAGTACACCTTGGTACAAACGACATAGGTAAAAAAAGGGATGAGGTCCTAAAAACAGAATACAGGAAGCTAGGAAGAAGGTTAAGAAATCGGACCTCAAAGGTAGTGATCTCAGGATTACTACCGGTGCCACGTGCGAGTCAGAGTAGAAATGACAGGATATATCGGATAAATATGTGGTTGAAGAGATAGAACATAGAACATTACAGTGCAGTACAGGCCCTTCGGCCCTCAATGTTGCGTCGACCTGTGAAACCAATCTAAAGCCCATCTAACCTACGCTATTCCAACATCGTCCATATGTTTATCCAATGACCCTTTAAATGCCCTTAATGTTGACGAGTCCACTACTGTTGCAGGCAGGGCATTCCATGCCCTTACTACTCTCTGAGTAAAGAGCCTACCTCTGACATCTGTCCTATATCTATCACCCCTCAATTTAAAGCTATGTCCCCTCGTGCTAGCCATCACCATCCGAGAAAAAAGGCTCTCACTGTCCACCCTATCTAATCCTCTGATCATCTTGTATGCCTCTATTAAGTCACCTCTTAACCTTTTTCTCTCTAACGAAAACAGCCTCAAGTCACTCAGCCTTTTCTCATAAGACCTTCCCACCGTACCAGGCAACATCCTGGTAAATCTCCTCTGCACCCTTTCCAATGCTTCCACATCCTTCCTATAGTGCGGCGACCAGAACTGTATGCAATACTCCAAGTGCGGCCGCACCAGAGTTTTGTACAGCTGCAACATGACATCATGGCTTCGAAACTCAATCCCTCTACCAATAAAAGCTAACACACTGTACGCCTTCTTAACAACCCTATCAACCTGGGTGCCAACTTTCAGGGATCTATGCACATGGACACCGAGATCTCTCTGCTCATCCACACTACCAAGTATCTTACCATTAGCCCAGTACTCTGTATTCTTGTTACTCCTTCCAAAGTGAATCACCTCACACTTTTCCGCATTAAACTCCATTTGCCACCTCTCAGCCCAGCTCCGCAGCTTATCCATGTCCCTCTGTAACCTGCAACATCCTTCTGCACTGTCCACAACTCCACCGACTTTAGTGTCATCTGCAAATTTACTAACCCAGCCTTCTACACCCTCATCCAGATCATTTATAAAAATGACAAACAGCAGTGGCCCCAAAACAGATCCTTGCGGTACACCACTAGTAACTGAACTCCAGGATGAACATTTCCCATCAACCACCACCCTCTGTCTTAGAATTAGAATTAGAATTAGAATCCCTACAGTACAGAAGGAGGCCATTCGGCCCATTGCGTCTGCACCGACCACAATTCCACCCAGGCCCTACCCCCATATCCCTACATATTTACCCACTAATCCCTCTAACCTACGCATCTCAGGACACTAAGGGCAATTTTAGCATGGCCAATCAACCTCACCCGCACATCTTTGGACTGTGGGAGGAAACCGGAGCATCTGGAGGAAATCCACGCAGACACGAAGAGAATGTGCAAACTCCACGCAGACAGTGACCCAAGCCGGGAATCGAACCTAAGTCCCTGGAGCTGTGAAGCAGCAGTGCTAACCACTGTGCTACCGTGCCGCCCATCTTCTTACAGCTAGCCAATTTCTGATCCAAACCGCAAAATCACCCTCAATCCCATGCCTCCGTATTTTCTGCAATAGCCTACCATGGGGAACCTTATCAAACGCTTTACTGAAATCCATATACACCACATCAACTGCTTTCCCCTCATCCACCTCTTTGGTCACCTTCTCAAAGAACTCAATAAGGTTTGTGAGGCATGACCTACCTTTCACAAAACCGTATTGACTATCCCTAATCAAATTGTTCCTTTCGAGATGATTATAAATCCTATCTCTTATAATCCTTTCCAAAACTTTGCCCACAACAGAAGTAAGGCTCACTGGTCTATAATTACCAGGGTTGTCTCTACTCCCCTTCTTGAACATAGAACATAGAACATAGAAAGCCACAGCACAAACAGGCCCTTCGGCCCACAAGTTGCGCCGATCACATCCCCACCTCTAGGCCTATCTATAGCCCTCAATATCATTAAATCCCATGTACTCATCCAGAAGTCTCTTAAAAGACCCCAACGAGTTTGCCTCCACCACCACCGACGTCAGCCGATTCCACTCACCCACCACCCTCTGAGTGAAAAACTTACCCCTGACATCTCCTCTGTACCTACCCCCCAGCACCTTAAACCTGTGTCCTCTCGTAGCAACCATTTCAGCCCTTGGAAATAGCCTCTGAGAGTCTACCCTATCCAGACCTCTCAACATCTTGTAAACCTCTATCAGGTCACCTCTCATCCTTCGTCTCTCCAGGGAGAAGAGACCAAGCTCCCTCAACCTACCCTCATAAGGCATGCCCCCCAATCCAGGCAACATCCTTGTAAATCTCCTCTGCACCCTTTCAATGGCTTCAACATCTTTCCTGTAATGAGGTGACCAGAACTGCGCGCAGTACTCCAAGTGGGGTCTAACCAGGGTCCTATAAAGCTGCAGCATTATCTCCCGACTCCTAAACTCAATCCCTCGATTAATGAAGGCCAGTACGCCGTACGCCTTCTTGACCGCATCCTCCACCTGCGAGGCCGATTTAAGAGTCCTATGGACCCGGACCCCAAGGTCCTTCTGATCCTCTACACTGCTAAGAATGGTACCCTTCATATTATACTGCTGCTTCATCCCATTGGATCTGCCAAAATGGATCACCACACACTTATCCGGGTTGAAGTCCATCTGCCACTTCTCCGCCCAGTCTTGCATTCTATCTATGTCTCGCTGCAACTTCTGACATCCCTCCAAACTATCCACAACACCACCTACCTTGGTGTCGTCAGCAAACTTACCAACCCATCCCTCCACTTCCTCATCCAGGTCATTTATGAAAATGACAAACAGCAAGGGTCCCAGAACAGATCCCTGGGGCACTCCACTGGTCACTGACCTCCATGCAGAGAAAGACCCCTCCACAGCCACTCTCTGCCTTCTGCAGGCAAGCCAGTTCTGGATCCACAAGGCAACAGCCCCTTGGATCCCATGCCCTCTTACTTTCTCAAGAAGTCTTGCATGGGGGACCTTATCGAACGCCTTGCTGAAGTCCATATAGACCACATCCACCGCTCTTCCTTCGTCAATGTGTTTGGTCACATTTTCAAAGAACTCAACCAGGCTCGTAAGGCACGACCTGCCCTTGACAAAGAGGGCAGGTCGTGCCTTGACAAGGTGGGACCTTGAAGAAGGGACTTGGAGCTCCGAAAGCTTGTGTGGCTTTTGCTACCAAATAAACCTGTTGGACTTTAACCTGGTGTTGTTAAACTTCTTACTATTCCTGTAGACAATGACGACATAAAGATCAAAGCCAAAGGCTCTGCAATCTCCTCACTAGCTTCCCAGAGAATCCTAGGATAAATCCCATCCGGCCCAGGGGACTTATCTATTTCCACACTTTCCAGAATTGCTAACACCTCCTCCTTATGAACCTCAATCCCGTCTAGTCTAATAGCCTGTATCTCAGTATTCTCTTCGACAACATTGACTTTTTCCTGTGTGAATACTGATGAAAAATATTCATTTAGCGCCTCTCCTATCTCTTCGGACTCCACGCACAACTTCCCACTACTGTCCTTGACTGGCCCTAATCTCACCCTAGTCATTCTTTTATTCCTGACATACCTATAGAAAGCTTTAGGGTTTTCCTTGATCCTCCCTGCCAAAGACTTCTCATGTCCCCTCCTGGCTCTTCTTAGTTCTCTCTTCAGGTCCTTCCTGGCTAACTTGTAACTCTCAAGCGCCCTAACTGAGCCTTCATGTCTCGTCTTTACATAAGTCTCCTTCTTCCTCTTCACAAGAGATTCAACTTCTTTAGTAAACCACGGTTCCCTCGCTCGACCACTTCCTCCCTGCCTGACAGGTACGTACTTATCAAGGACACGCAGTAGCTGTTCCTTGAACAAGCTCCATATTTCAATTGTGCCCATCCCCTGCAGATTTCTTCCCCATCCTATGCATCCTAAATCTCTCCTAATCGCATCATAATTTCCTTTCCCCCAGCTATAACACTTGCCCTGCGGTATATACCTATCCCTTTCCATCGCTAAAGTAAACGTAACCGAATTGTGGTCACTATCACCAAAGTGCTCACCTACCTCCAAATCTAACACCTGGCCTGGTTCATTACCCGGTACCAAATCCAATGTGGCCTCGCCTCTTGTTGGCCTATCTACATACTGTGTCAGGAAACCCTCCTGCACACATTGGACAAAAATTGACCCATCTAAAGTACTCGAACTATAGCGTTTCCAGTCAATATTTGTAAAGTTAAAGTCCCCCATAACGACCACCCTGTTACTTTCGCTCCTATCCAGAATCATCTTTGCAATCCTTTCCTCTACATCTCTGGAACTTTTCAGAGACCTTTAGAAAACTCCCAACAGGGTGACCTCTCCTTTCCTGTTTCTAACCTCAGCCCATACTACCTCAGTAGACGAGTTCTCATCAAACGTCCTTTCTGCCACCATAATACTGTCCTTGACTAACAATGCCACACCTCCCCCTCTTTTACCACCTTCCCTGATTTTACTGAAACATCTAAACCCCGGAACCTGCAACAACCATTCCTGTCCCTGCTCTATCCATATCTCCGAAATGACCACAACATCGAAGTCCCAGGTACCAACCCATGCTCACCCACCTCATTCCGGATGCTTCTGGCATTGAAGTAGACACACTTCAAAACACCTTCCTGCCTGCCGGTACACTCCTGCAACCTTGAAACCTTATTCATGACCTCACCACTCACATCCTCCTGTACACTGGAGCAACAATTCAGGTTCCCATTCCCCTGCCGAATTAGTTTAAACCCTCCCGAAGAGCATTCGCAAATTTCCCCCCCAGAATATCGGTACCCCTCTGGTCCAGGTGAAGACCATCCCATTTGTAGAGGTCCCACCTACCCCAGAATGAGCCCCAATTATCCAGGTATCTGAATCCTTCCCTCCTGCACCATTCCTGTAGCCACGTGTTCAACTGTTCTCTCTCCCTATTCCTCTCCTCTCCTTAGGGTTCCACCCTAACTCCCTGAATTTCTGCCTTACGTCCCCATCTCTTTTCCTACCTATGTCATTGGTGCCTATATGGACCACAACTTTAAGATGGTGTCAGGGGGAGGGTTTCAGATTCCTGGGGCATTGGGACCGGTTCTGGGGGAGGTGGGACCTGTACAAATTGGACGAGTTACACCTGGGCAGGACTGGGACTGATGTCCTTGGGGGAGTGTTTGCTAGAGCGGTTGGGGAGGGTTTAAACTAATATGCCAGGGGGATGGGAATCTATGTAAGGAGTCAGAGAAGGAGGGAGCAAGGACAAAAACAAAAGGTAGTAAAGGGAATAAGAAAAGTGATAAGCAGAGAAACCAAGGACAAAGTTCAAACAGGGCTATAGAGAAAAATATTGGGATCAAGAAAAACAATGTTAAAAAGGCAAGCTTAAGGGCTCTGTATCTTAATGCGCAGGGCATTTGCAATAAAGTGAATGAACTAATCATGCAGATAGATATAAACGGGTACGATATAATTGGGATTACGGAGACATGACTGCAGGGTGACCAGGGGTGGGAATTGAATGTCTCAGGGTATTCAATATTTAGGAAGGACAGGCATAAAGGAAAAGGTGGTGGAGTGGCACTGCTGGATAAAGAGGAAATTAACGCAATAGTGAGAAAGGATATTGGCTCTGACAATGTGGAGTCTGTATGGGTAGAGTTGAGAAATACCAAGAGGTAAAAAATATTAGTGGGTGTCATATATAGACCCCCAACTGCAGTGGTGATGTTGGGAATGGCATTAAACATGAAATTAGTGATGCATGTGATCAGGGAATATTGGTGATCATTGGTGATTTTAATCTGCACATAGATTGGGCAAATCAAATTAGCCACAATGCCGTAGAGGAGGAATTCTTGGAGTGTATATGGGATAGTTTTCCTGACCAATATGTGAGGAACCAACTAGAGAGCAGGCCATCTTAGACTGGGTACTGTGTAATGAGAAGGGAATCATTGCCAGTCTAGCTGTATGAGACCCCTTGGGGATGAGCGACCATAACATGATAGAATTTTTTATCAAGATGGAGAGTGAGTAGTTGATTCGGAGACTAGGGTGCTGAATCTTAATAAAGGTAACTAGAGGATAGAGAGTCATAGAGGCTTACAGCATGGAAACAGGCCCTTCGGCACGACTTGTCCATGCCGCCCTTTTTTTTAAACCCCTAAAATAATCCCAATTTGGTCCATATCCCTCTGTACCCATCTTATCCATGTAACTATCTAAATGCTTTTTAAAAGACAAAATTGTACCCACCTCTACTACTACCTCTGGCAGCTTGTTCCAGGCACTCACCACCCTCTGTGTGAAATAATTGCCCCTATGGACACTTTTGTATCTCTCCTCTCTCACCTTAAACCTATGCCCTCTAGTTTTAGATTCCCCTATCTTTGGGAAAAGATATTGACTATCTAGCTGATCTGTGCCCCTCATTGAGGATATGAGGCGTGAGTTGGTCTTGATATATTGGGGAGAGTTACTTAAAGGGATGACAGTGGATAGACAATGGCAAACATTCAAGGGGGATGTTTCATGGGGGAACTGCAGCAACTGGTTATTCCTGTCTGGCACAATAGCAAAATGGGTAAGAGGGCCAATGCCTGGCTTACAAAGGAAATTAGAGAGAGTATCCAGTCTAAGGAAGAAGCATACAGCTTGGCCAAGAAAAATAATAGATCTGAGGATTGGAAGCAGTTTAAAATTCAGCAAAGAAGGACCAAGGGATTGATTAAGTAGGGGAAAATACAATACAAAAGTAAGCTTGCAGGGAACATAAAGACTGACACTAAGAGTTTCTATAGATACATGAAGAGAAAGAGGTTTGTGAAGACAAATTTAGGTCCCCTACAGACAGAAACGATGGAATGTATAATAGGGAACAAAGAAATGGCCGAGCAACTGAATACATACTTTGGTTCTGTCTTCACAAAAGAGGACACAAATCAGATGCCAGAAATGTTGGAGAATGCGAGATTTAATGAGAGGGAAGAACTGAGGCAGATCAATATTAGTAGAGAAATGGTACTGGGAAAGTTGATGGGATTGAAGGTGGATAAATTCCCAGGGCCTGATAATCTACATCCCAGAGTACTTAAGGAAGTGGCTCTAAAAATAGTGGATGCATTGGTGGTCATCTTCCAGGATTCTATAGACTCTGGAACAGTCCCTGCAGATTGGAGGGTAGCTAATGTCATTCCAATATTCAAAAAGGGAGGTAGAGAGAAAACAGGGAATTATAGGCCAGTAAGCTTAACATCGGAAGTGGAGAAAATTCTCCAATCCATTATTAAGAACTTTACAGCAGAGCATTTGGAAAGCAGTGGCAGGATCAGACAGAGTCAGCATGGATTTATGAAGGGGAAATCATGCTTGACAAATCTGTTGGAATTCTTTGAAGATGTAACTAGTAGAGTTGACAAAGGGGAATCAGTAGATGTGGTATATTTGGACTTTCAGAAAGTGTTTGACAAAGTCCGACACAAGAGATTATTGTGCAAGATTAAAGCGCATGGGATTGGGGTAACTTTATTGGAATAGAAAACTGGTTGGCAGAGAGGAAACAAAGAGTAGGAATTAAAGGGTGCTTTTCAAATTGTCAGGCAGTAACTAGTGGGGTGCCACAGGGATCGGTGCTGGGACCCCAACTATTCACAATATATATTAATGATTTGGATGAGGGAACAAAATGTAATATCTCAAATTTTGCAGATGATACCAAGTTGGGTGGGAGGGTGAACTGTGACGAGGATGCAGAGATCCTTCAGAATGATCTGGACAGGTTGGGTGAGTGGGCAAATCAATGGCAGAGGCAGTATAATTTGGATAAATGTGGGGTTATTCACTTTGGAAGCGAAAACAAGAAGGAAGATTACTACCTGAATGGCTGTAAATTGGGAGAGGGGAGTGTGCAACGGGACCTGGGTGTCCTTGTGCACCAGTCACTGATGGTAAGCATGCAGGTGCAGCAGGCGGTAAAGAAGACAAATGGCATGTTGGCCTTCATTGCGCAAGGTTTCGAGTACAGGAGCAGGGATGTGTTGTTGCAACTATGCAGGGCCTTAGTGAGGCCACACCTAGAATATTGTGTGCAGTTTTGGTCTCCTTTTCTGAGGAAGGATGTTCTTGCTCTCGAGGGAGTGCAGCGAGGGTTTACCAGGCTGATTCCAGGGATGACAGGATTGATGTATGAGGAGAGATTGACTAGGTTAGAATTGTTTTCGCTGGAGTCCAGATGAATGAGGGGGGATCTCATAGAGACTTATAAAATTCTAACAGATCTAGACAGGATAGATGCAGGGAGGATGTTTCCGATGGTGGGGGAGTCCAGAACCAGGGGTCACAGTCTGAGGATTCAGGATAGACCATTTAGGATGGAGGTGAGGAGGCATTTCTTCACCCAAAGAGTGGTGAGCCTGTGGAATTCATTACCACAGGAAGTAGTTGATGCCAAAACATTGAATGCATTCAAGAGGCGGCTGGATATAGCACTTGGGGCAAATGGGATCAAAGGTTATGGTGAGAAAGCAGGATTAGGCTATAGAGTTGGATGATCAGCCATGATCTTAATGAATGGCAGAGCAGGCTCGATCGGCCAAATGGCCTCCTCCTGCTCCTATCTTCTATGTTTCATGTTGTGTCATCATCAAATAGCTGTCTTAATTCTTTGTGCCAAAGCACAAGACCTGGATACGTGATGGACACTCCAGCCATGCACGCAGCAAGAATTGTCTTGTTTAGCAGAGCACAACTGCATTAATTCACAATGCAGGCTTTATGCTGGTGTGTTGCCTTTTGTTTTCTAGCATGGCTCCATACAGCTTTGGTTATTGATCTTTCCTGGTGAAACATGAGGGTTCAAGATACACTGCTCAATGCTGATCTGGCTCTTGATGTTCATGGTTGGGCCTTTTAGGTCACTGCCATGCCTTTAAAGTAAGAGTTTTAACAACACCAGGTTTATTTGGTAGCAAATGCCATTAGCTTTCAGAGCCCTGCTCCTTCGTCAGATGGAGTGGATATCTGCTCCCAAACAAGGCACACAGAGACACAAAATCAATTTACAGAATACTGATTAGAATGCGAATCTTTACAGCTAATCAAGTCTTAAAGGTACAGACAATGTGAGTGGAGGGAGCATTAGGCACAGGTTAAAGAAATGTGTATTGTCTCCAGACAGGACAGCCAGTGAGAGTCCAGGGAGGCAAGCTGTGGGGGTTACCGATAGTGTGACATGAACCCAAGATCCCAGTTTAGGCCGTCCTCATGTGTGCGGAACTTGGCTATCAGTTTCTGCTCAGCGACTCTGTGCTGTCATGTGTCATGAAGGCCGCCTTGGAGAACGCTTACCCGAAGATCAGAGACTGAATGCCCATGACCGCTGAAGTGCTCCCCCACAGGAAGAGAACAGAACATCTGCCAGGTACACGGTACCTACTCTTGCAACTCAGCCAACGTTGTCTACATGATACACTGCAGGAAAGGATGTCCCGAGGCATGGTACATTGGGGAAACCATGCAGATGCTACAACAAC
Source organism: Mustelus asterias (assembly GCF_964213995.1). Taxonomy (NCBI): domain Eukaryota; kingdom Metazoa; phylum Chordata; class Chondrichthyes; order Carcharhiniformes; family Triakidae; genus Mustelus; species Mustelus asterias. The sequence goes on along the minus strand of NC_135810.1, from coordinate 34,293,614 downwards.
GGATGAATGAACACCGCTCGACAATCACCAGGCAAGACTGTTCTCTTCCTGTGGGGGAGCACTTCAGCGGTCACGGGCATTCAGTCTCTGATCTTCGGGTAAGCGTTTTCCAAGGCGGCCTTCACAGCACACAACAGCGCAGAGTCGCTGAGCAGAAACTGATAGCCAAGTTCCGCACACATGAGGACAGCCTAAACTGGGATCTTGGGTTCATGTCACACTATCGGTAACCCCACAGCTTGCCTCCTGGACTTGCAGAATCTCACTGGCTGTCCTGTCTGGAGACCATACACATTTCTTTAACCTGTGCCTAATGCTCCCTCCACTCACATTGTCTGTATCTTTAAGACTTGATTAGCTGTAAAGATTCGCATTCTAATCAATATTCTGTAAATTGATTTTGTGTCTCTGTGTGCCTTGTTTGGGAGCAGATATCCACTCCATCTAACAAAGGAGCAGGGCTCTGAAAGCTAATGGCATTTGCTACCAAATAAACCTGTTGGACTTTAACCTGGTGTTGTTAAAACTCTTACTGTGTTTATCCCAGTCCAACGCCGGCATCTCCACATCATGCCTTTAAAGGGCAGGATAAATATGCCTAGATATCCCTGCCTGCACCTTACTCCTCCTGGAACCTAGTGGCTATGAATGCATCACAGAAGAACATGCAAACGTAAGAACTTCAATACAATCATGACTGATCTTGTCTCAGCCTCATATCTTTCATGGCTTGTGGCTTTGATGACATCCTCATGTGGAAGTTCCCCATCATTGCCCTCTTCAGGTTCCTGCCCTTCCAGGTCTTCATCATTCGAGGAGTTCTCAACGTCCTCCATGTCTCTCTGTAGCAAGTGATCTCCCGTTTGAAACATCAGGTTGTGCAGGGCACAACAAACCATGATGATATGGGTCACCCTCTTTGGAGAGTACTGCAGAGCCCCACCTGAGCGGTCCAAGCATCAGAAGCGCATCTCTCCAGAATTAAGCTCCTTTTTCAAATTAACCTCCCCAACCAGCAAGAAATTAGAATGTTCACTTCTACAATTGTACATAAATAGCATGGACCTGGCAAGTTTCACTTCTTCCATGATTAATGGTGAGTTGTCGCTGCATTATCCTCTTTGAGTAGCATCTGTAAATGTTAGTCATTGCTTGAATCTGGGTGATGGCAGTGCAAGTTGTGTGGAGAATGACCATGAATGGAGGGTTAGCAGAGATGGGTGGAAAAGTGACCAGGCAAAGGCTGTCCAGGTGCCCTTTAAATACGGCGCCTGGACTTTCGATCCCATGAGGTCACAGTGGGGATGGTGACTTCCACCGACCTCGCCACGAGAAAGTTGAAGATTCCGCCCGATGATACTAAAGTTCTTGACAAGGTTTGAAAATAGCTGTAAGAAGGTGACATGAATTTGAGCCATATGAGTTGATATGCAAAGAAAAATGGTGTGTAAATATTGGCCTATTATTTGTTGGAATAGAGAATCTATAATCATGTGTGGCCAGGTGTGGTACATACCACCATGATCCTGAGCTCCTTACCAGGGTATATATCCTATATCAGTCCAAGATATTTGAAGTTAAAGTTTATTTGATAGTCACAAGTAAGGTTTACATTAACACTGCAATGGAGTTACTATGAAAGTAATGATATTAGACAGAGAATCATACAGCAGAGGAAGAGGTTAATCAACCCAAGTGCCTGTGGCAGTTCTTTGAACATTTAGCCCACGTGCCTGCTCTTAACCCATAGCTCTGCAAACTTCCACTTTTCAAGTATATATTCCTTTCTGCAATGTTCCGAGTGGTGATTCACAGAAGCACAAAATTTACGCAAAATTCCCCATACACAACTTGAGTACAGCACTGATCTTTCATTGGATAAAATATTGACGGGTCTCGATATGTCCCACCTCCCAATAAGTGTAAGAGGATCAGCGCTTAAACAGTCCACTATGTGAAACTGAACCTTATTCAGCCATGAATGCACACATTGCCTTTTTAAAGCTACAGATATCCTAACACAGAGATACTGTAGTTATTGATAAATGCAAATCAGTCTCCTGTAATGCAATTTGAAACCCGATTTGGAATCAACGACTGATGTTTACAGGCTGCCTGATGTGGTGCCCCTTTTTAGGTCTTGTCTGTTAGTTCTTTCCTCCTAAATGGTGAGCTCCCAATTAGTGTGTTTAAAATGTCAGACTGTCACAGTGGCATTATTGAAAATAAGAACATAAGAACTTAAGAACTAGGAGCATGAGTAGGCCATCTGGCCCCATGAGCCTGCTCCGCCATTCAATAAAATCATGGCTGATCTTTTTGTGGACTCAGCTTTACTTACCCACCCGTTCACCATAACCCTTAATTGCTTTGCAGTTCAAAAATAGTTCAACTCCAGAAATTGGACCAGAGGTGTTGGGGGAGATGAGATGGAGGGGATGAGTCAGAGGGATGGAGAGGATGGATGGATGGATAAAGGGGATGGGGAGAATTGTGGTGGATGGGGCAGAAGGGATGGGGGGATGTTTTGGGGGTCTACAACTCTAGGATTTGGGTAGCACCTGGAGTGGCTAACATAGTTTTAGGAAATATGTTGCCTTCCAATGGCACATGATGTCATCAGCGTATCTTTACTGTCATTACATGACCTGTATTTGTCAACAAAAATACAAGTTATAAAAGGAATGTGCTCTCCAGCTCTTATCAAAGGGGCATCAGTAACCAGCAAGATGCCAATAAGCTGTTCATTGGAAAGAGCCAGAAATGAAGAAGCCCAAGTGAAGATGATCAATGGTTTTGATGGCTACTTTCAGAGCATAATGGCCAGTGCTGCGATGTGTAAGGTTTTCAAGATCTTTATGACCAACTGCCTGGAGGGTCACAGTCTCTCCAGCACTGGGTCTCAGTCACACTCAGAAGGTGCAACACCTACCCCTTTACCTCCTTCCTTCTCACCATTCACCGCACCAAACACTCCTTTCATGTTAAGCAGCATTTCACTTGTACTTTCAATTTGGTCTATTGTATAGAACATAGAGCAGTACACACAGGAACAGGCCCTTTGGCCCATGATGTTGTGCCTAACATGATGCCAAATTAAACTAATCCCTTCTGTCTGCCCTTGTATTTGCTGCTCCCAATGTGATCTCTTCTACATTGGGCAGTCTAAATATAGGCTGGGCACCAATATTCATTACAACCCTACTGAATCCCACAGCCTCCTCAACTATAGCTCCTCACACCTCATTTCCTGGAAGGACTCCATTCCATTCTCCCCATTTCTCCACTTCTGTCACATCTGAAACACCTTAGCTCAGTTTGTAAGCCTGATCCGATACATACTGTTACTTGCCATTTTAACTCAGCACCTTGTTCTCATGCACATATATCTGCCCTCAGCCTGCGACAATTCTCCAGTGGAGCCTGGTGCAAGCTGGAGGAGCAGCTTCTCATCTTCCGGTTCTGGGACTTAATGTTGAGTTCAGCAGCTTCTCATACGTGTATTGCCTCAATGCAACCCCCCCCCCCCCCCCCGCCCCCCTCACACCAGGCCATCTGTCTTTTGTTCTTAAAGTTGCTTTTTGTTGAAGTTTCTACAGTTCTAACATATTCTTCCTCCCTTCAGTTCTATGGAGAGTCAAAGTAATGAAATGTTAACTCTGTTTCTCTCCTAATAGACGCTGGCACACATGCTGAGATTTTCCAGCATTCTCTGTTCTTGTTCTACCTCCAGGTAGAGTCATAGAGGTTTACACCATGGAAACAGGCCTTTTTGCCCAACTTGTCCACGTCACCCAGTGTTTACCAGTAAGGTAGATCCACCTTTCGGCAGTGGACCCTGTGCTGAGGGAATGGACCCCCTCTTTCCTTTCCCACACCTTCTGCTTTTCCTGCCCTCTTTAATCATTGTGTTCAAAATCTGACAGTCATGTCCCCATTGCCAGCTGCTGCCTTCCTTTTGGACAGGTGGCCACACTACTGTAATTGGCAGCCTTGTCCCTGCTCTCCAGCCCCTGTGATGTCAGGAATGTGACAACCCCATTCAATGCCCGAGTCTGAAAGTCACCCTCCCCATCACCTGTGCAACGACAAGGGTACTTCCTTACCAAATGCCCAGCTCCCGTCTTTGCCCTCTCTTATGGAGACAGGATTATGTCACGGGGTGATCATGACTAACACCCCCCAATATATACCCACCCAACTTCGTTCAGCTGATCTGCAGCAGACACTGCCTGAATTCATGTGTTTAGTTTCAAAGTTCTGTCTATGAACTCTAAGCTCTTAATAAGCTTTTCAGCAACTTTAATTGGTCTCAATAGGGAGCAGAGCGAGATAACTCTCCCTACAAGAGTTGGAAGCATTTCACAAAAGCATTGGATCCCTCTCCCTGTCCTGGTTAACAGTGGTTAGCATTGTTGCCTCACAGCTTTGATTCCAGCCTTGGGTGACTGTTCTCCTCGTGTCTGCGTGGGTTTCCTTCAGGTGCCCTGATTTCCTCCCACAGGGCAAAGATGTGCAGGTTAGGTGAATTGGCCATGCCCTTTAGTGTCCCAAGATATGTACGTTAAGGGGATTACTGGGGTAAATGCGTGGGGTTACAGGGATAAGGCAGGGGGTGGGCCTGGGTAGGATGCTCTGTTGGAGAGTCAGTGGAGACTCGATGGGCTGAATGGCCTCCTTCTGCACTTTAGGCATTCTATGATTTTATGGTTTCCACTACTGGAAATGAAAAGCCAGCCAGTATTGGTTTTCAAAGTCCCCTTAACATTCTTCCTGCCCTCGGGGAGGGGTGAGTATCTCTTAAAATCCAGCTCATAATAATAGTAATCCTTGAAATAAAAATCATTCTGTGGAAATATCGTGTTCAATTTTGAGTGTCATCTCTTGGCATTAACAAGGCAGTAACAGTTCAAAAGTGGAATCAGGGACCTTTACCATCCCATTCACAGCAGCAATGCAGACAATTACATTTTAAAAGGAGCTTAGTACCTGGTGTGAAATTCAGGAAATAGGTCTTTATAATGTGAAAGTTGTGATCCTTTGAAATAATTAGCACCCTGTTTGCCATTTTAATTAGTAACTGAGTGGAGTCTGCACAGTGCAGCAGTAACCACTTGACCAGCAATGGAGAAGTTAGGTAAAGGGAAGAATTCAATGTGCTTTGTGGACCCCTGAAGTGTAGGAGTGCATAGACAGGGCAGACAGAAATAATGTGGTCTGCTGCTACCCCTCAGCTCTGAAATTGTAACTCCCTCCCCCTGCAACTTGTTTTAGCAGTGGCAGAGCAAACCGATTTTTCAGGTTTCGGTCTAATGAACTTTGGGACAGACTTCTATTGTCTTAAACCTCCTGTGCTCACCTGTCGAGTCTAAATGAGGCTGGAAATCTTGAAGGCCGTTTCAGTTTTGGAATATGGGCTCATTTGGGCAGCTGACAATTGTGTGCAATTTTGATACTGTTGGACATGATGGTAGGCTGCCAAAAGTTTCTTTTGCAAGGTACTGCACACTGCTCAAGGCACATCAGACTTTAAAATGAGCAGCTAACTTGAAACTCGCAACAGTCTTATTAAAAAATCAATTTAAGATCCAACGACTTTTTGTCAGGTCAACAATTTAATAAACAGGTGCCAATGGCTGGAGCATTGGTCCTGCACTGATTCACACCTTTGATGCTGAACAGAGTGACTTAACCAGCAATTCCTAAAGTGGCCACTGGAGGCTGCTCTGTCAACAGTGCAGCTAACAGAGAGTGCATAGAAACAGAAAGCAGCCAGAGTGACCACTATCCTGAGCCTGGCCACTCCGGACCCTTGAATTCTACTTTTTAATTGGAAAAGCTTTATACCTAGAAATTAGTATTGTTGATATTAAGTCAACATATTTTTTCACTCTACTCATTATTTTAATGCATGGTTAACCCAATTAAAATACAGAGATTAACAGTTGAACTCAAAAATAATTTCACTAGTTATTTCAATAAGGAACTAAATCTAATTAATATTCCCAATGTTATCGGAATTCACATTTTTATGTGTTACAAATTGGGTTTTAATATCATTGCAAAAACGACTGAAATTGAAAGCAAATCTTACCTGCCAACTTAAACATAGTTAGGTGATCTCGGCAGTGAACAGCACCAAGAGCATTTCCAGCACAATTTGTCCAAAGGCCTTGGAAAATCCAGGTAGCAGTGATCACTGAAGTTGCACTACTTGTTATTTTCCATTCTTTAGATATTGTAGCAACAAGCACAAAACCAAGACCAACTATCCCAAACATGAAGCCTAGAATCTGTAATCGGGCACTAGCCATGTTATATGTATACTGAATTCTTGTTTACCAAGTACCTCTTTAAAAAGCAATCTTGACGTAACTTGTTCCCTTTTCTCAGAGCAACATGGTTGGCTATTAAACTATTAAAAGAAGATCACAAATGCACTTCTGTTGGACTTAGCTAATTTGCATTTATTACAGGACATGCTTAGTCAGTGATATTTTCTGAATAAATCACCACTTTTGTGGTATTTTAACTCCTTGGAAAGCATATCTGAAGAAATCAGTGCAAAAGGAAGAAATATCCTGTTTTATTGGTATCTGTGTGCTTTTGCTTCTTGTTTGGATTAATAATTTTGATTGTTCCATTGTAAGATGCAATGAGCTGCGCAATATTAACAAGAAGGGCAAAGTCTACCAAAATATCACCTGAGCTAAGGAGGTTTGAAGGTTTTGTTTGGCATTAAATGGAAATAATGACATTGCAGACTCAGTTCTCACAAGGGTATGTCAAGCTGACCCAAGCTGCTCACACAGGGAGGAAGAGAAGAGCTCTCAGCAGGAGGCCTTACCATCTTGGGTCTTCTGCAAAAGGCAGTGGGTTTGGTGTTTGCAATTCACCAAGAAGATGGCCAGAGCTGTACCACCACCTGACACCGGACATGAAAGCTCAGACCAGACTGAAGACAGTGATGCAGTGGCCCTTGAGGTGACTGTGGCCCAGAATTGTTTTACAAGCAGAACCTGTCGGGATGGAACAGGAGACATAGCAAACTTCTCACTTCCCCATGGTGCAGTATACCATGAAATGCAAACACTTGACATTCAGGTGCTGCAGCTGAATGACACTCCACTAGGAAGTTCTGTGGAACAAAGGACCTTGGCGTGTTTGTCCATAGATCTCTGAAGGCAGAAGGACATGTTAGTAGGATGATTAAAAAGGCATATGGGACACTTGCCTTTGTCAATCGACAGTAAGTAGTCTCACAACACCAGGTTAAAGTCCAACAGGTTTATTTGGTAGCACGAGCTTTCGAAGCGTTGCCCCTTCATCAGGTGAGTCATCTTTATCAATCGAGGCATAGATTACAAAAACAGGGAAGTCATGTTGGAGTTGTATAGAACTTTGGGAGGCCACAGCTAGAGTACTGTGTGCAATTCTGGAAGAATATGCTTGCACTGGAGAGGGTGCAAAGGAGATTCACCAGGATGCTGCCTGGGATGGAACATTTAACAAAGAAAGAACAAAAAACAGTACAGGCAAGAACAGGCCCTTCGACCACCAAACCTGTGCCAATACATGACACATTTCTAAACTAAGGACCTTTTGCCTCTTTGCAGTCCGTATCCCTCTATTCCCTGCCTATGCATGTATCTGTCAAGATGCCACTTAAATGATGCTGCTTCTATCAACTCCTCTGATAGCGCATTCAAGGCACTAACCACTCTGTCTAAAAAACCTGCTTCTCACATGTCCTTTAAACTTTCCCTCTTTTACCTCAGACCTATGTCCCCTAGCAATTGAAATTTCTACACTGGGAAAATGTCTATCCATTCTATCCAACATTTATCAGGTCACCCCTCAGCCTCTGATGTTAAAGTGAAAATAAATCTTTGTCCAATCTCTCATCATAGCTAATACCCTCCAAACCAGGCAACATCCTGGTAAACCTCTTCTGTACCCTCTCCAAAGCCTCCACATCCTTCTGGTATTGTACGACCAGAACTATATGCAATATTCCAAATGTGGCCTAACCAAAGCTCTATACAGATGTAACATATTGCTTTTGAACTGGAAGTGGAATTTGATTTGCTATTACCACCTGAATAGGGTGACGCAGCACTAGCAATGCACCCAAAAGTAGGCGGGAGCCCGCTAGGTCCCAGCCCTTCAGAAGACACCCGCCAAGGGCATCTCAGGCAACAGAGCAGGCTGCTTCATCTCTGAAATGCATCCTGGGAACACACCTAAATGCAATGGGAGGGTACAAGGCCAGCAATTCTGGAATTCTCTAGGGTGATAGGAAAGAGTAACAAGCCCAAAGAACCATGGATGACTAGAAATATTCAGAATATGATGAGAAGGATAAGGTTCTGTAATGTGTCTTTCAAATCAACCAATTGGTTAATTGCTTGCCAATTAAGTTTGATTTTGTTTGCAGCATCACAGTGGTTAGCACTGCTGTCTCACAGCTCCAGGAACCTGGGTTCGATTCCGACCTTGGGTGGTTGTCCGTGTGGAGTTTGTACATTCTCTCCATGTCTACGTGAGTTTCTGGGTGCTCCAATTTTTTCACACTGTCCAAAGATTTGTAGGTTAGATGGATTAGCCATGGCAAATGTGCAGGATTATGGGGATAGGGCAGGGGCTGGACCTGGGTAGATGCTCTTTTGGAGAGGCAGTGCAGACCCAATGGGCTGAATGGCCTCCTTCTGCACTGTAGGGATTCATTGGGTTCTATGGTTTAAATAAGCTGAAAAGTACAGGAAAATTTCCTTTCACAACATGTAATGGCAATTTTTCTGATTGACCATTTGTTTCCATTTGCACCACGATATAACCCTTCACTAAAAGTTCACCATGTAAGTTCTCAGAATTATATTAGACAGCTTTAGTGGTACGTTCTTGATTTTGTGTTGATATAAATTTTCTGAAATAAGAGAGTCATGGAGGTTTACAGCATGGAAACAGGCCCTTCGGCCCAACTTGTCCATGCCGCCCTTTTTTTTAACGACTAAGCTAGCCCCAATTGCCCGCTTTTGGCCCATATTCCTCTATACACATCTTACCCATGTAACTGTCTAAACGCTTTTTAAAAGACAAAATTGTACCTGCCTCTACTACTATCTCTGGCAGCTTGTTCCAGACACTCACCACCCTCTGTGTGAAAAAATTGCCCTTCTGGTTCCTTTTGTATCTCTCCCCTCTCAGCTTAAACCGATGCCCTCTAGTTTTAGACTCCTCTATCTTTGGGAAAAGATATTGACTATCTACCTTGTCTATGCCCTTCATTATTTTATAGACCTCTATAAGATCACCCCTAAGCCTCCGACGCGCCAGAGAAAAAAGTCCCAATCTATCCAGCCTCTCCCCATAACTGAAACCCTGAAGTCATGGTCGCATCCTAGTAATTTTTTTCTGCACTCTTTCTAATTTAATAATATCCTTTCTATAATAGGGTGACCAGAACTGTACACAGTATTTCAAGTGTGGCCTTACCAATGTCTTGTACAACTTCAACAAGACATCCCAACTCCTGTTTTCAATGTTCTAATCAATGAAATCAAGCATGCCGAATGCCTTCTTCACCACTCTGTCCACCTGTGACTCCACTTTCAAGGAGCTATGAACCTGTACCCCTAGATGTCTTTGTTCTATAATTCTCCCCAACGCCCTACTCTTAACTGAGTAACTCCTGCCCTGGTTCGATCTACCAAAATGCATCACCTCGCATTTATCTAAATTAAACTCCATCTGCCATTCGTCAGCCCACTGGCCCAATTGATCACGATCCTGTTGCAATCCTAGATAACCTTCTTCACTGTGCCACCAATCTTGGTGTCATCTGCAAACTTACTAAACATGCCTCTAAATTCTCATCCAAATCATCAATATAAATGACAAATAACTGATCCCTGAGGCACACCGCTGGTCACAGGCCTCCAGTTCAAAAACAACCCTATACACCACCCTCTGTCTTCTGTCATCAAGATGTGGAGATGCCGGCGTTGAACTGGGGTAAACACAGTAAGAAGTTTAACAACACCAGGTTAAAGTCCAACAGGTTTATTTGGTAGCAAACATTAAGGACGGTCACCTCAGCACCTCACTGTACCGCAAGACCACGGATAACCTCACGATGCTCCACTTCTCCAGCTTCCACCCTAAACAAGTTAAAGAAGCCATCCCCTACGAACAAGCCCTCCGTATACATAGGATCTGCTCGGATGAGGAGGATCGCAACAGACACCTCCAGACGCTGAAAGATGCCCTCATAAGAACAGGATATGGCGCTCGACTCATCGATCGACAGTTCCAACGCGCCACAGCAAAAAACCGCACCGACCTCCTCAGAAGACAAACACGGGACACAGTGGACAGAGTACCCTTCGTCGTCCAGTACTTCCCCGGAGCGGAGAAGCTACGGCATCTCCTCCGGAGCCTTCAACATGTCATTGATGAAGACGAACATCTCGCCACGGCCCTCCCCACACCCCCACTTCTTGCCTTCAAACAACCGCACAACCTCAAACAGATCATTGTCCGCAGCAAACTACCCAGCCTTCAGGAGAACAGTGACCACGACACCATACAACCCTGCCACAGCAACCTCTGCAAGACGTGCTGGATCATTGACACAGATGCCATCATCTCACGTGAGAACACCATCCACCAGGTACACGGTACATACACTTGCAACTCGGCCAACGTTGTCTACCTGATACGCTGCAGGAAAGGATGTCCCGAGGCATGGTACATTGGGGAAACCATGCAGACGCTACGACAACGGACGAATGAACACCGCTCGACAATCACCAGGCAAGACTCTCTTACTTTTGGGGAGCACTTCAGCGGTCACAGGCATTCGGCCTCTGATATTCGGGTAAGTGTTCTCCAAGGCGGCCTTCACGACACACGATGGCGCAGAGTTGCTGAGCAGAAACTGATAGCCAAGTTCCGTACACATGAGGACGGCCTCAACCGGGATATTGGGTTCATGTCACACTATCTGTAATCCCCACAGTTTGCCTGGACCTGCAGAGTCTCACTGGATGTCCTGTCTGGAGACAATACACATCTCTTTAACCTGTCTTAATGCTCTCTCCACTCACATTGTTTGTATCTTAAAGACTTGATTAGCTGTAAGGATTCACATTCCAACCATTATTCTGTAAATTGAGTTTGTGTCTTTATATGCCCTGTTTGTGAACAGAATTCCCACTCACCTGAAGAAGGGGCTTAAGGCTCCGAAAGCTTGTGGCTTTTGCTACCAAATAAACCTTTTGGACTTTAACCTGGTGTTGTTAAACTTCTTATTCTGTCATCAAGCCAATTTTGTATCCATTTGGCTATCTCACCCTGGATCCCGTGAGATTTAACCTTATGCAACAACTTACCATGTGGTACCTTGTCAAAGGCCTTGCTAAAGTCCATGTAGACAACATCAACTGCACTGCCTACTTTCTTGGTTACCCCTTCAAAAAACTCAATCAAATTTGTGAGACATGATTTTCCACTCACAAAGCCATGCTGACTGTCCCTAATCAGTCCTTGCCTCTCTAAATGCCTGTAGATCCTGTCTCTCAGAATACCTTCTAACAACTTACCACTACAGATGAGGCTCACTGGCCTGTAGTTCCCAGGCTTTTCCCTACAGCCCTTTTTAATCAAAGGCACAACCTTTGCTACCCTCCAACCTTCAGGCACCTCACCTGTGACTGTCAATGATTCAAATATCTCTGCTAGGGGACCTGCAATTTCCTCCCTAGCCTCCCACAACGTCCTGGGATACACTTCATCATGTCCCAGGGATTTATCTATCTTGATGTGCTTTAAGGCTTCCAGCACCTCCTTCTCTGTTATATGTCCACTCCTCAAGACATCACTAATTATTTCTCCAAGTTCCTGAAAAATCTATGCCTTTCTCAACAGTAAACAGCGGCTCCTGCATATATTTCCATTTTAATTTCATTCCTCTTCAGTTTCAATTAGATCCAAAATCTCTGTGTTTTGCCTTGCATCAATAATTCACCGTGTTTTAGTTTTTCAATCTCCTTAGACATTGGGCGGGATTTTCCGGCTGCACTCGCCTCAAGTTTGGAAAATCCTGCCTGAGGTCAATGGACCTTTGCATGCTCTGTGTCCCACCTGCTACGATTCCTGTGATGGGCAGGACGGGAAAATTCCACCCATTGTGTCTTCCTGGGAATATTCATTGTCTTTTCTTATTCTATAGATGTTTTGTGTAGATTTGTGTGCTTTCTGGAATTTACCGATCTTTGAGGTTTGAAGATTCTCTCTGGTACTACATGCCTTTGTTATGTGCCCTTTCTTGCCAGAATTACAACATTATGAACAGCTTCTTCCCTGCTGCCGTCAGATTTTTGAATGGACCTACCTCACACTAAGTTGATCTTTCTCTACACCCTAGCTATGACTGTAACATGATATTCTGCACTCTCCCCTTTCATTCTTTATGTATGGTATGCTTTGTCTGTATAGCATGCAAGAAACAATACTTTTCACTGTATACTAATATATGTGACAATAATAATAAATCAAATCAAATTTGTTTTCTCAACACCAACATTCCTGTGGAGAATGTCCCACTTGTGCACATCTATGGCACGCTTGCGTGTTGCGAGATTTTCTTTTCTCAGTATTCATCTCAGTATTTTAGCACTAGCTCAAATTTGGGAAGCTTTTTTAGTGGCCATGCACACTGTAATTTCAACAGCAAGTCTTAGTGTACAAGAGCTTTTGGTAAGCAAGCATCATTCTGAAATCCACAAACAAGTCTGTCTTGCAGACTGTCTACTAAGGTCAGAACAAACTCACAATTTGTTGCTAGTTTCCGTAGTATGGCTACAAATTGTAGAATATTTTCACCCTCTTCTTGGTTTTGTTGATTAAATCTGACTCTCTCTGCTGTGATTAAAGATTTAGGTGAGAGATGTTCTCAAGGGTCTTAGTCAATTCCTTGTAAGTTTATGTACCAGGCTTAGCAGGATAGGCAAGACTTTGTAATAAAGTGAAGGTTTCTGTCCTATTACACTCAGCAAAGTTGCTACTTCAATTTCATCCGGTATCCTGTTTGCAGCAAGGTAGTATTGAAATCTCTCTTTATAGGTACTCCATGATTCCACATTCTCATCCAAAAATTCCATAGCACCACCTTTTCCTGCCATCACAGTTGTCAGTTCTTAAATTACAGTACTTTAACTTTTTTTCCCTTTTAATTTTTTTCTTCCAAATTATTTTGTATTATTTGTTATTTCTTTAAAAAATGTATTTTTGGTTGGACTATAGCTTTAAGAAGTCTTTTTTTTTGCGAACACCAATCTGTTTTAAAACAGGAGATTTCAGATGTTTTTCTGCTTAATCTTGGTTACAATCATGTTATTTGTTTTCTTTTTAAGCAGTTGCTTCTCCAGAAGCAGGTTTCTCTCTCGCACTGAGTTTGAGGACCCAAAGCTGCAGCCCGCCACATGTCAAGGCCCGCTGCTGGAAAGACTCCCCAGCTTCGATAAGTAAGTTTGCTTTTACATACCCTTATATTCTAACTTTGCTCATTTTCTAGAAGATTTTGAGCCCACAAACAGTGTGTATTGACTAGGATTACCACTGGTGCACTGACTGAAAGTTTTTTTTCTTTTCCCACCTCTATCCAACTCTTCAAGCGCTCCCGAAGTTGCGGTTGAGTAAAAAAATTATGTGATGGTTCAAGATGCGTTTTATCAATTTTTAAATTAATATACACCCTCAGCAAAGGCTAAAAGCTCATTTCTAATGGCCACATTTACTAAACTTCAATTGATGGTGGAGTGGCCTTCTGAAAATTGATCCTTGATTCGAGGTTCAGGTCCAAAATTGTTTCTTCCGACTATTTTTACTGGAAAACCATTGTCCTCACAAATTTTGTCTTTTACTAAAGTGGTCAGCTCATTTTAACAGCCAAGATAAAAGAATGAAAAGGTTGCCAACGGTGGGTTTTTTTAACCAGTTTGTGGAGCTTTGTTAGATAGGTGTTGTTTGCTTACAGTCCAGGGTGGAAGAGAGTAAAAATCTTCCAAGTGCTCTTGATGAGGTCACCACATAATCATGTGACACACTACAGAGAGCTGAATTGGTTTATAATACATAACACTAACTCTCTGCAATTCATGCACCCAGATCCCTTTGCACTGAAGCATTTTGAAGTTTCTCTCCATTTAGATAATAAGTTGCCTTTTTATTCCTCTGACCAATATGGATAACCTCACACTTATCCATGTTAAATTCCAGCAGCCAAATTTTCCATGTCTTCCATTCTTCATAAGCAGTTTCAGAATTTGCATGAGTCAGAATGCACTTCACTTTTGTGCCTTTAGTCTGGCTTATGTACAGCGAGCGGACTGGTTTAAAGTGATGAGGGTGCAGAGGAGGTTTACCAGGATGTTGCCTGGTATGGAGGGGAGATCCTATGAGGAGAGGCTGAGGGATTTGGGATTGTTTTCGCTGGAAAGGCGGCGGCTAAGAGGGGATCTTATTGAAACATATAAGATGATTAGAGGTTTAGATAGGGTGGATAGTGATAGCCTTTTTCCTCTGATGGAGAAATCCAGCACGAGGGGGCATGGCTTTAAATTGAGGGGGGGTAGTTATAGAACCGATGTCAGGGGTAGGTTCTTTACCCAGAGGGTGGTGAGGGATTGGAATGCCCTGCCAGCATCAGTAGTAAATGCGCCTAGTTTGGGGGCGTTTAAGAGATCCGTAGATAGGTTCATGGACGAAAAGAAATTGGTTTAGGTTGGAGGGTCACAGTTTTTTTTTTTAACTGGTCGGTGCAACATCGTGGGCCGAAGGGCCTGTTCTGCGCTGTAATGTTCTATGTTCTATGTTCTATGTTCTATCTCACAAACTTAGGCTTCTTTGCAGGGGCATGCAGCTCCTCAATAGGGCACTCAGCGCTGGATAGCACGTCATGACCTTTATAATTAGCAGGCAACATCACTTTAAACTGGTGTAGGGCATTCATGCACCATGATCCCCAAATTTGGGGGTTATCCAGTTTATCATAGAATCATAGTGCAGAAGGAGGCCATCTGGCCCATCAAGTCTGCACAATCCCAACCAGGCTCCATCCCCACAACCCCATGCATCCACCCTAGCTAGTCGCCCTGACTCTAAGGGGCAATTTAGCATGGCCAATCCACCTAACCGCACATCTTTGGACTGTTGGAGGAAACCTGAGCACCCGGAGGAAACCCACGTAGACACGGGGAGAATGTGCAAACTCCACACAGACAGTGACCCAAGCCGGGAATCGAACCTGGGTCCCTGATGCGTGAGGCAGTAGTGCTAACCACTGTGCTACCGTGCCACCCCTGATTGAAGTTTAGCCCCCAGAAAGGGCAAAAAATGTAATTAAGACCTGATTGTCAATCTCAGCTTTGAGTATGAAATGAGGAAATAATGATGGATCGCACTCCTGATTGTTGTTCTTTGATCCCCATCAGTGAAAGTACAAAGCTCCTTGTGATAGTTCAGCTATTCACTGACATTCATTAGCCAGGTTCATAACAAGGCGTAGAAAGGCTGTCACCATCTGTCCAATCATACCCAAGTGTGACTCACTGCCTTTAGGGAGGGAGAGAAAATCATGAGAAATAAATAAATACAGCTTATAAACATCTTATAACGGGTTTCTAATGCTCAAAATGCTTAAAGAGACTTGTAATGTGGCAAAGAATAGTAGTAAACCTGAGGGTTGGGGACTTGTAGAAACCAGCAATGGGTGACTAAAAAGTTGATGACAAAAGGAAAGAAGAAAAGAACAGAAGTGAATTAGCTCAAAATATTTTTAAAAATACAGATTGTAAGAGTTTGACACGTATGCAAAAAGGGAAAAATAGCTAAAGTTAGTTCCATGGAGGCAGAGTCAAAAGAAATTATCATGCGCAATAAGGAAATGACAGAGACACAGAAACATTGAATGTCTTCCTTCACAATAGAAGACTTAAATTAGATATCAGAAATAAACCAAGGGGCTAATAAGACTAACTTAAGGTAAATTATATCTGCAAGGAAAATCTTTTGAAGAAATTTAATGGACGAAGAAGTGTAGGCCATCACAAGAACTGATGGCCTACACTACTACATTCCAAAGGAGAAGATGGATACACTGGTTAATATTTTCCAAAATTCCCTAGATTCTAGAATGGTCCCAAGAGGATCAGGAGATTTCCAGGCAGTGATACAGGAAGTTAGCTCAAATGGAACACTGATATTCAAGAAAGGCAAAAGAGAAAAAAAGCAGGGCGCGAGAGGTCAGTTAACTCCAGTTAAAATGCTGGAATTTAATACGAAGGAAATCTTACCAATGCACTTAAGTGATAATGTTATTAGACAAAATTAGTTTACAACAGGAAAATTGTGTTTGAGATCGTAACTAGTAGGGTAAATAAAGGAAGCCAATAGAGATAGTACTTTTATTTCCAAAGGCAATGGAAAAGCTTCCACTCAAAAGGTTAGTAGACAAGATAAGGTATCATTGAGGTGTGGATAATATATTAGCATGGGATGGAGGATTGGTTAATGGATAAGCAGACAGTAGGGATGGGATGAGTACTTTCAAGTTGTTAAGGCAGTAATTAGTTGGGTACCACAAGGATCACTAATGGGGGCCTTGGTATGTCAGCATCTGTGGAGCTGGAAACAAGTATGAGCTGTTGTCTGCATTGACTTTGGTTTCAAAGCCTTATTTTGTTTGAAATAGTCCCCAACTGAAAGAAAAACTACCATTTCAAAGTTTCTGGGAAAGGAGTTTTATCTTTGGGTTCCTGACTGTGAGATCAGATTTCTGGGAAGTCAAACTATGACCTCATGTTGCAACAGAAACAGAAGCTAATTGAGAAAAAAACACATAGAGCTCTCAGAGATCAGATTTCAGCAGCAGCAGTAAAGGCAAAAGGAGGAAAGGATGTTTGTAGACAGCTGGTTCCACAAATGAGGAATTGTAGCTACAAAGTAGACAGGGAGAAACTATTCCCATTAGCAGAAGGATCAAGAACCAGAGGGCAAATTAAACAAAGCCAACATGTGGGAATGATGTTTTATGCAGCAAATGGTTATAAACTGAAAAACACTTGGTGCAAAAGAAAAGTGGGATTAGGAAGTTGCTCTTGCAGAGAGCTATTACGAATGCAATAGGCTGAATGACCTCCTGTTGTGCTGTAATCATTCTATTCAGAGTTGCAGGATAGATTGGTTAACTGACCATGGTGACATGGTACAGGAAGCCAGTCAAGTGGGGAGAGCAAGAATGAATGTAATGGTAGTACGGGATAGTATAGTCAGAGCGATTGAGATTATTCTGTGCAACAAAGAACATGAGTTCAGATGTCTGTGTTGCCTGCCTGATGCCAGGGTTTGAGACGACTGCTCGGAGCTGGGAGAAACTTACAGTGGGAGGGGGAGGACCCAGTTATCCTGGTCCATGTCGGTGCCAATGACTTAGGGAGAACAAAGAAAGAAGTTCTGCATAGTCAATATGAGAACCTAGGTGACAAGTTGAGAAGCAAAACCTCAAAGGTCATAATCTCTGGATTAATACTCGAGTCATGTGCAAATTGGCATAGTACAAATCAGATTAGAGTGATGAATGCGTGGCTCAAAGACTGGCATGGGAGAAGTGCATTCCACATTGTAGGGCACTGGCATCTGTACTGGGGAAAGTGGGAGCTGTATCATTGGGACTGTTTACACCTGAACCATGCTGGGGTTGGTTCTTGTGATCCACATAACTTGGAAAGTAGAGATGGTTTTAAACTAAATAGTGGGGGCAAGGGATCAAATTTGGGAAGATGTGGTTGATCAAAGAGCAGAGACAAGACAAAAGAGAAAGATATCACGAGAAATAAAAAACAAACTAATAGATGAGACCAGAGGTTATAAAAAGGATAAAATTAAAAGTCCTATAATTGAATGCACATAGCATTCAAAACAAAACAGGTGAACTGAGAGCAAACATCAACCATGACAGAGACCAAAAGAAAAAATGTTGGAAAATCTCAGCAGGTCTGGCAGCATCTGTAAGGAGAAAAAATTACGGAGACATGGCTGCAGGAAGGCAAGGATTGGACCTGAATATTGAAGGATACAGGATATTTAAGAAGGACAAGAAACAAGGAAAAGGTGTAGAGATGGCTCGGTTAGTTAATAATAGTGGTATTAGCACAGTACAGAGGGATGACTAAAGTTCAGGAAACCAGGATGTGGAAATGGTTTGGTTAGAGATAAGAAATAGGAAAGGCAAGAAGTCACTTGTGGAAGTTTTGCACAGGTCCCGAATAGTAACCACATGGTAGGATGGAGCATAAAGGAAGAAATAATTGGAGTTGTCAGAAAGGTACGGTGATAATAATGGGAGATTTTAATTTGCACATAGACTGGAAAAGTCAGATGGGTAAAGGTAGCCTATTTCATTGATTGCTTTTGGGTAGTTAATCTATTGGAATGGTATGTTCTGCAGCCAACCAGACAGCAGGCTATACTAGACCTGCTATTGTGCATAATAGCAGGTCATGATCTACATGATCTCATCATAAAGGGGCCCCTGGATAGAAGTGACTATAATATGATTCAATTTTATATTCAGATTGAGGGAGAGGAATGGTTCTGAGACTGAGGGGTGATCTGACCATGCAAGTCGATGGGAATGATGAGCCAGTAAGCTTGCGAGAGAGGTGAAAAACCAGGTTCACATCTGGTTTCTCGCCTCTCGCGATGATACCGGCATTTCATTACCAGAGCGATCAGCCTCATGCGCAGGAAAGGCATGAGGCTGATTTAAATGCTTAAATCTGAATTTTAATATTATTAGTGAGCCCAGGGCATAAACATTCAGGTACACTTGCTTTAATGGCCTTGCTGGTGTAGGTCTTCACTGGTGAGGATCAGGTATGGTCACCCCAACAGTAACCTGGCGTGATAGCTTCACTGGTGGGGCCAGAAGCCATTGAAGCCCCATCCCCCTCCCCGGTGGTCGGGGGCAGAGGCAGGCAGTGCCCGCCTGACACTGCCAGCCTGGCAACCTGGCACTGCTTACTGGGCATCGGATAGTGCCAAGGGGGTGGAGCCTAAGGGGAGGAGACAGGGACTGAAGGGGGCAGGGCTTGATGGGGGAGCCCATGACAGGGAGTGTGCGGATGTACACTGCACTGGGATCGGCCAGGGTGGTGATTGACCGGGGGAGGGGAATCAGGCTCAGCGATTGGCCGGGGGGTATCAGGGGCTGCGATCAGGGGGGTGGCGATCAGGGGAGTGGTGATGGGAGGAGATTCGGGCACGTGCACAGCTCCTATAGCTCAGCAGCCGGCTTCCCAGCATGAATAGGCTCTGCCCACTCCCTCTACTGGCAAGAATCACATTTTGCCTAATTTGCTAAGTGCCAGAAGATAGCATATGGGAGGTCGCCCAAAAAATGGATGTGATTCTTTTCCGTTTTCATGCTCATTCGGCACTTCGAATTTTCTTGGTAAGTTCACCCCCAGAGAGTTTACAAAAAGATATAGGCTTTGATTCTCCTGAGTCAGGACTAAGTGTGCACACCAGTGGCAAAAACAGAGAGCTTCCCGCTGGCACTAACAGCAATCTGCAAATGCTATTCCGATTATGCTAAAGGGCCAGCTCTCCCCACCCACCCCCCCCCATGTGTTTCACGCTGATGTCTCAACTCACATAGTGCCTGATCCCCCCTTTACAAACAGGAGCACTCTCACTTCAGCCAGCAAAATGGCTGGGAATAGGTCAGTGCCCAGATTTCTGGATGCAGATGTGCAGAGGATGCTGGAAGCTCTGGAGGAGAGGAGGGTCACTCTGTTCCCGAGAGTTGGCAGGTGGCTGCCATCAGCTAAGATCACGGTGGTATGGGAACTGGTGGCTGAGGCAGTAAGTGCCAGGAGGCACTTACTGCCAAGGAGGTAAGCATGTAATGCTGCAATCTTCAAGGGCAAGTGCTTTCCTGCCCATGGCATCACTCATGCCCTCACCACTGCCACCTCACCTTAAACTCCCCCTATCCCACTGCACCACATTTTAACATTTTACACAAAACCCCATCAGAGCCCACATCACACTCCTAATTGGCCAGGCCCCATATCCACGCATGCCACTTGCTATAAACCTCACATCCTAAACAGGCCGCCCTCTCACTCTGTCATTTTTGTCTCCCCATAGGCAAAGATTGCCTTTAACAAAAGGGAACAGGCAATGATGGGTAGGGGCATCCCCGAAATACACCCCCTCTGAGGAGAGGCCCTATTAAATGGTTGAGGCCCAAGAGCGAACTGTCACTGGCGAGGTCAGCAAGTAAGAGCCCAAAGCACGGTGAACCAGATGATTTATCTCAAGTGAGTCTATCATTCCCCATTCCCTTAACATCTCCACCAGCTTCCCAATGTATTTTGTCTTGCAGGATCTCCACCAGATGAGGCAGGTCCATCTGGGGTTATGTCAGTTGTCCAACCCCTCTGAGTATTCCAAGCCACAGCTCCAGGAAGGACACTCTCGTCATTGCATTCACAAGCACCAGTGAAGAGACACTCACCTCGGTGGAAACACTAGTGGTCAAGCTTCTGGGCACTCTTTAGTGAGAACCACACTGTTTCTATTGCATATCAGGAGGAGGCTGGAACATACACAGGAGTGTCCAGTCGGAGGCCAGATAGCTTCCAGAGAATCGTTAGCTCCAAGGTAGAAGTCAGGCCTCTGGAAATGTTCATCGCAGCAATGGTCAATATACAAAAGCAGATTCAGGCTTTACAGGCACTTCCAGCAAATGCAGACACAACTGAGGGAATTCAGGAGCCTCATCTCACAGGAGATGGTGCCGGTATTGAGTAGTATCCAGGCCAACTATGCAATGGTGGCATCTACAGGGAAAACCTGGGCCAAGAAATATATACGTGTCTGCATGGGTTTCCTCCGGGTGCTCCGGTTTCCTCCCACACTCCAAAGATGTGCGGGTTAGGTGGATTGGCCATGCTAAATTGTCCCTTAGTGTCATGGGGATTAGGAGGGTAAATATGTGGGGTTACGGGAATAGTACAGGACCTGGGTGGGATTGTGGTTGGTGCAAACTCGATGGGCCAAATGGCCTCCTTCTACACTGTAGATTCTATGATCTATACCACGTCTAACGACCTCCAAGCATTCAGTGATGTCCGTGGCTGAGGCCCTAGGCCCCAGGGCTCAGTCACAAACAGACATGTCACTGCCATTGCGGGACATGGCTGATGCATATAAGACTTGGTCCAGTCTCACAGGAGCACAACTGAGGGCATCCACAGCATTGCCCAATTGTTAAGGGCCATGGTTGAGGGCATGGGAACCATGGTGCAGTGGCCTTCTAGCACTGGCAGTGCCCGATGATGGAGTGGCTTCTGGAGCTCATTCCAGCTGCCACTCCATCTAAAGGAGTGACCAGGGGGCAATGGGCACCCTGATGGAGGAGGAAGTGCTGGAGCGTAGCCCAGGGCCTTCAACCATGGAGACTCAGGCCATCACTAGTCCTTCTGAATCCCCCTTCCTGAAACTGGCATTTTTCCTGGGCAGTGAGCAGAATAGGATGGCGCATTATCAGATGTGACACCCAAAAGCCAGCCAGGCCTCTCCAGATCCAGCCTCTCCTGAGGACGCCTGCCAAGGGCATCGTTGGCCAGAAGGAGCAGTCACCAGCAATCCATCTACATCTCAGATATGCAATCTGGGGACACATGTAGAAGGAGTGGGAGGAAACGCAAGAAGAAGAAGATAGAGGACAACCAAGCACACATGGATGAAGTTTCACACTTGTAGTAAGGGGAAAGGGAACACCACTTGTACACTGTCACTAATAAACACATGTAACCTCCATACCAAGTGACTTATGCATGGAAACAGGCCCTTCCGCAAAACTGGTCCATGCCGCCATTTATTTTAACCACTAAGCTCGTCCTAATTGCCCGCATATGGCCTATATCCCTCAATACCCATCTTACCCATGTAACTGTCTAAATGCTTTTTAAAAGACAAAATTGTACCCGCCTCTACTACTACCTCTGGCATCTTGTTCCAGACATTCACCACCCTCTGTGTGAAAAAAGTTGCCCCTCTGGACCCTTTTGTATCTCTCCCCTCTCACCTTAAACCTATGCCCTCTAGTTTTAAACTCCCCTACCTTTGGGAAAAGATGTTGACTATCTAGCTGATCTATGCCCCTCATTATTTTATAGACCTCTATAAGATCACCCCTAAGTCTCCTACGCTTCAAGGAAAAAAGTCCAAGTTTATCCAGCCTCCTTATAACTCAAACCAGCAAGTCATGATAGCATCCTAGTAAATATTTTCTGCATCCTTTCTAGTTTAATAATATCCTTTCTATAATAGGGTGACCAGAACTGTACACAGTATTCCAATTGTGGCCTTACCAATGTCTTATACAACTTCAACAAGACGTCCCAGCTCCTGTTTTCAATGTTCTGACCAATGAAACCAAGTATGCTGAATGCCTTCTTCACCACTCTGTCCACCTATGATGAACCTGTACCCCTAGATCTCTTTGTTCTATAACTCTCCCCAACGCCCTACCATTAACTGGGTAGGTCATGCCCCGATTCGATCTACCAAAATGCATCACCTCACATTTATCTAAATTAATCTGCATCTGCCATTTATCGGCCCACTGGCCCAATTGATCAAGATCCCGTTGCAATCCTTCATTAATAGGAAGGGATACCACTCCATGTACATGTAGCTGATGTGCAATTACCTCCTGAGCAATATGCATGTCTATGCATGCTAACCTAAACTGCTTAGACCTCTGATCTTCCCAAGGGCCTCTGCACTCATTCCCACTTGGGGAGTCTTTGAGGGCAACAATGTTTGACATTGCCTTTGACACCATCTCCAGTCCAGGACCCCAATGATCCTTGAGCCTCCCCACCCCCAAACGTTTACTGTTAGGTGGAATCGAGTGAACTCCTCATTCTAACAATGATGAACCAGGAGGTGAATGGAGTCAAACTTCAGATTCTGAGGAGAACCAGAGTTTTCCTCACAACGCGTCATCATCATCCTCCATCCTTGCGATGAGACCTGTTCACAAGGCCAACTCAGGCTCATCACCCTGGTGTTATGCCAGGCTGACCCTTGGAGGAGAGGAGTGGGAGGAATGTTTAGGAGCAGGGGAGAGAGAGATGGAACACAAGGGGCTGGAAAAGATTGGGGGAGGGTGAGTGGGAAGGAGACCAGTATCATGCAAATTGGGGAACAAGGGACCGAATAAGGCAGGGCATGAGGATCAGGGGGACGGTTGGGTTATTCTGCCAGCCAGTGAAGCTCCTACACCTCAAAGCTGGAGGCAATGAGGGCCTCCCTGGTTCTATGTCCCTGTCAGATATTGCCTGCTGGATGCTCAGCTCCTATGGTATCCTCTTCATCCTCCTCTCATCCATGCCATCCTGATCCTCCTCCTCTGATGTGGCCGCCTGTTCCTTCTCCTCCTTCACCGTGTCACCCCGCTGCTGTGCGAGGTTGTAGAGCACACAGAAAGCGACCACCATCCACACCACCTTGTGGGAGCTACATTGCAACGCCCTGCCAGAGCGGTCCAAATAGTGGAACCGCATCTTAAGGAGGCCTATGCGCTGCTCAATTATGTTCCTGGTGAAAGAATGGGTCTGATTGTAACGGGTTTCCCCCTCAGTCTGAGGACTTCACATAGGCATCATCAGCCATGATCTTAGCAGGTAGCCCTTGTCCCTCACTAGCCAGCCCCTCAGCTGAGGAGAACTCACGAACATGTCAGCTATCTCCCAAGACATAGGAGTCATGCATGCTCCCAGGCTAGCATGAATAGATGTGCATATTGCATACCAGCTACATGTTCATGGATTGCTATCCCTTCCTGTTAATGAAGGACACCCCTATGTCACGGGGCGGCACGGTAGCACAGTGGTTAGCACTGCTGCTTCACAGCTCCAGGGTCCCGGGTTCGATTCCCGGCTCGGGTCACTGTCTGTGTGGAGTTTGCACATTCTCCTCGTGTCTGCGTGGGTTTCCTCCGGGTGCTCCGGTTTCCTCCCACAGTCCAAAGATGTGCGGGTTAGGTTGATTGGCCAGGTTAAAAATTGTCCCTTAGAGTCCTGGGATGTGTAGGTTAGAGGGATTAGCGGGTAAATATGTGGGGGTAGGGCCTGGGTGGGATTGTGGTCGGTGCAGACTCGATGGGCCGAATGGCCTCCTTCTGCACTGTAGGGTTTCTATGGTTTCTAAGACCGAGCTCGAAGGGTGACATTCCATCTATTGCACCCGCACCTGGGCTATCACAGTGATGGCGGAGAATCCTTCAGCCCAGGCATCCTGGCATGCATGGTCCAGGTGGAAAGTGATGTAATCTGATGCCTGGGCGTACAGGACATTCCTCATTTCACAGATGCACCTGTTCATGCACGTTTGTGAAATTCCACACAAGTCTCTGCTCGAGCCCTAGAATGATCCAAATGCAAAATAATTCAAGACAGCCATGACATTCACAGCCACTGGATGGATGTGGGGAGGATGAGAAGTGAAGAGAGAGAGAGAGACAGAGGGTCCGATTTTACCATCAAGTTGCGCCCGTTCTTGGGAACTTGGTAAAGTCGGGCTTGAGGCGAGTAGCGCGATCCATGCCCACCTCTGCGCCGGTTCCCCCTTTACCAAGGCCCGAAAATGGCTTAATGGGCTGCATGCCCAACTTTATCGGCATTTCCCGTTTACCACCGTGTTCACCCATCCATAAACGTGGCAAAACAGACATGCTCCATAGAAGTCCAATTCAGGTGTCCAGTTAGTGAGGACGGCTGACGGCTGACGGCTCTCTTCTTGAGATCGGTGGAGGGGGGTGGTGGAAGGGGGTTCCACTGCCACTCCACCTGAGATCATGCAGGAGAAGGGGGGGGGGGTCCGCTGGCACTCTGCTTGAGATCAATGCAGGAGAAGGGGGTGTCCTCTGCCACTCTGACTGAAATCAGTGGTCTGGGTGGTGGGGGGGGTGGGAGATAAAGGGGTCAGTAATGTTGTGGGGGTGGGGCAATGTCTGTGGGGGCCAGGGGAGGCATTATCTGGCCCGGGAGGGATGTGATAGGGGAACACCATTCTATCTTTTTTTTTCTGCGCATGTGCGGTTGGTGGCGCCGATTGGAGCTCCAGGGTTTCAGGCGCGTTAAGCCCCGCCACAGGTTTGTGCAGCCCGATTCAGAATCACTGATATTTTTGCAGGCAGAGTGCATATTGGGGCACCTCAGAACAAGTCTAAAAGTCGGATCTGAAACACTCCCAGCTTCAAGTCCGCCCAGCACTTCGAATCAAAATGGTAAAATAGGGCCCAGAGAGAGACAGTCAGCATCATCAAACACCCTATTCCCCTCATGTCCTCCCTTATCTCTGCATAATGTTACATTTGAAGACTGACGAACGATTGGGGCTGACATGGAGGACTGGGAGCATCGGAATGGGTTCAGCACCGGCATAAAATCAGTTTTTCAGCTGATGCCCGATTCTCCAGGCCATTGTGATTTTCATTGGGAGCTCTAGTGGGCCCAATGAATTGCCCCATAGATAGGTTAAGTGAGTGGGCAAAGACCTGGCAAATGGAGCATAATATGGGAAAATGTGAAATTGTTCATTTTGGCAGAAAGAATGTGAAAGAAGCATATTATATAGATGGTGAGAGATTGCAGAGCTCTGATGTGCAGAAGGATCTGGGTGTCCTAGTGCATAAAACACAAATGGCGAATATTCAGGCATAGCAAGTAATTAGGAAAGTTCAGAGAATGATATCATTTATTGCGAGGGGAATTGAATACAGAAGTAGGGAAGTTATGCTTCAATTATGCAGGGCACGAGTGAGACCGCAATACAGATCATGGTACCTAAGGGAAGATGTAAATGTATTGGGAGCAGTTCAAAGAATGTTTACCAGATAATACTTGGAATGGGTAGGACTTCTTATATAGGTGAGCAGATTAAGCTTGTATCTGTTGGCGTATAGAAGGGGAAGAGGCAACTTGAATGAAACAATATAATATCCTGAGGGGTCTTAACAGGGTGGATGCAGAGAGGATGTTTCCACTTGTGGGAAAATCTAGGGTCACTTTAAAAAATAAGGGGTTACCCATTTAAAATGGAGATGAGGTAAAATTATTTCTCTCAGAGGGTCATAAGCTTTTGGAACTCTCTTCATGACAAGGTGTAGAAGCAGAGCCTTTAAATATTTTAAAGACAGAGGTGGATAGAATCTTGGTAAGCAAGAGGGTGAGGGGTTATCAGGATAGGCAGGATGCAGATACAGATTTGAAGTTACCCTTATATCTTTCATGATCTGATAAATGGTAGAGCAGGTTCTGGGGGCCAAATAACCTACTCCTACTCCTTGTTCGTATGTTCATGGGCCAGGGCATTGTTAATGAAAATGTTAAAGAGCAACCCTACATTGAGGCAAATCCACACAATATTACTTTATTTTGCGCTTACAACGACCATTGGGAGTGATCAGAGGGATCTGCTCCCAGTTGTTCTTTTATAGCTGCCTTTCATACAGATCTAATCATACGAGTATATTAAATTCTGTACAGATCTAATCATACTCCTCAATACAATGGATTCCTACCTTGTTTACCCAATAGGTCTTTACCAGAATACAGTTACACCCATTATTAAATCACTTATGTGATTTTAGCTTTCTTCCTAGAGCATTCCATTCTTTGTATGCCTTTATTTTATTCGAGTCATGCTATCCTCTCTAAGCCCTGTCAAGACATGCTAACTTTCTGAGTTAACACTTTACTTATATTCTACTTTCTCAGCATATAGACATCAAGGCATCATATGTTTCATCCTTAACAACTCTACTGGAGGGCAGGTGTAATTACAGCAATGTGATGAAAAACAGACTGCCAGACATTTTCATTGAATTTTTGTATGGCTTTTGCCCCTTTAGTTAATGACTACAATCCTGTTTACTGACGTGAGTTTTCTCTCCTCCACTGAAAACTCTATCACCACTGTCCTTCTTTCCCTCCTATCATCATTGCTGTGGGTTTTAAATGAGGTTGTCCTTAGTCAGGATTGATGGACAGCTGGAGGCGAGACTTGGTAAACTTTAATCATCATTGTTGTGGGTTTTAAATGAGGTTGTCCTTAGTCAGGATTGATAGACTGCTGGAGGCGAGACTGTTGGTAAACTTTGCCTTTTATTGTACATTTTTTTCAGAATGCACAGAATAGATACATTCCAACGAGCAAGAAAAAGTCCAAGGGACAGATCCACTATCCATGTTTAACAAGAAAGATTGAAGATTAATTCATATGTGGGGCTTGGGTATCACTGGCTGGCCAGCATTTATTGCCCATCCGTAGTTGCCCTTCAGAAGGTGGTGGTAATCTGCCTTCCTGAAACGCTGCAGTCCATGTGCTATGATTGACCCACAATGCCGTCAGGGAGTAAATTCCAGGATTTTGACCCAGTGACTGTGAAGGAACAGTGATATATTTCCAAGACAGGATGGTGAGTGGCTTGGAGGGGAGCTTGCAGGTAGAGGTGTTCCCATGTATCTGCTGCCTTGTCCTTCGAGATGGAAGTGGTCATGGGTTTGGAAGGTGTTCTCTAAGGATCTTTGGTGAATTGCTGCAGTGCATCTTGCAACTGGTACACACTGCTGCTACTGAGCATCGGTGGTGGAGGAAGTGGATGCTTGTCGATGTGGTGCCAATCAAGCGGGATGCTTTTCCTGGATGGTGCAAGCTTCTTTGTTGTTAGTGTTGTTAGACCTGCACCCATCCAGACAGGTGGGGAGTATTCCATCATACTCCTGACTTGCACCTTGGACAGCGTTTGGGGAGTCAGGAGGTGAGTTACTCGTCGCAGTATTCCTAGCCTCTTACCTGCTCTTGTAGCCGCTGTGTTTATGTGGTGAGTCTGGTTGAGTTCCTGGTCAATGGTAACCCCAAGAATGTTGACAGTAGGGGATTCAGTGATGGTAACACCATTGAATGTCACGGGGCAGTGGTTGGAGTGTCTCTTATTGGTTATGGTCATTGCCTGGCACTTGTGCGGTGCGAATGTTACTTGCCACTTGTCAGCCCAAGCCTAGATAATGTCCAGATCTTGTTGCAGTTGAACATGGACTGCTTCAGTATCTGAGGAGTCACTAATCATGCTGAACATTGTGCAATCATCGGCAAACATCCCCACTTCTGACCTGACGATGGAGGTAAGGTCACTGATGAAGCTGCTGAAGATGGTTGGGCCGAGAACACTAACCTGAGGGACTCCTGCAAAAATGTCCTGGAGCTGAAATGACTGACCCTCCAAACCACAACCATCCTCTTATGTGCCAGGTATGACTCCAACCAACAGAGTGTTTGCCTCCTGATACCCATTGATTTCAGTTTTGCTAGGACTCCTTGATGCCATACTCGGTCGAATGCAGCCTTGATGTCAAGGGTTGTCACTAGCACCTCACCTTTAGAATTCAGCTCTTTTGTCCATGTTTGAACTAAGGTCAGGAGCTGAGTGACCCTGATGAAGCCCAAACTGGGCGTCACTGAACAGGTTATTACTGAGCAGGTACTGCTTAATAGAACTATTGATGACCCCTTCCATCGCTTTACGGGTGATTGAGAATAGACTGATGGGGTGGTAATTTATCGGGTTGGATTTGTCCTGCTTTTTGTGTTCAAGACATAACAGGGCAATTTTCCACATTGTCGAGTAGATGCCAGTGTTGTAACTGTACTGGAAGAGCTTGGTGAGAGGAGCAGCAACTTCTGGAGCACAAGTCTTCAGTACTATTGCCGGAATGTTGTCAGGGCCCATAGCCTTTGCAGTATCCAGTGCCTCCAACCGTTTCTTGATATCATGTGGAGTGAATTGAATTGGCTGGAGACTGGCATCTGAGACATTGGAGAATATTGGAGGAGGCATTTCTGGCTGAAGATTGCTGTGAATCCTTCAGCCTTATCTCTTGCACTGGACTTACTCAGTTAATAGTAGGGCATTGGGGAGAGTTATAGAACAAAGAGATCTAGGAGTATAGGTTCATAGTTCCTTGAAAGTGGAGACACAGGTGGACAAGTGGTGAAGAAGGCATTCGGCATGCTTGGTTTCATTGGTCAGAGCATTGAAAACAGGAGTTGGGATGTCTTGTTGAAGTTGTACAAGACATTGAGAATAACCTCCATCATATTCTGTGGCATTATCACCGTGCTAAATGGGACAGACTTCGAACAGATCAAGCAACTCAAGACTGGGCATCCATGAGGCTCTGTGGGCCATCAACAGCAGCAAACTGTACTCCAGCACAATCTGCAACCTCATGGCCTGGCATATCTCCCATGCAACCATTACCATCAAGCCAGGAGATCAACTCTGGTTCAATGGAGAGTGCAGGAGGGCATGTCAGAAGTAAGTGGTAAGGCCACACTTGGGATACTGTGTACAGTTCTGGTCACCCTATTATAGAAAAGATATTATTAAACTAGAAAGAGTGCAGAAAAGATTTACTAGGATGCTACCGGTATTTGATGGTTTGAGTTTTAAGGAGAGGCTGAATAGGCTGGGATTTTTTTCTCTGGAGCATGGGAGGCTTAGGGGTGATCTTATAGAGGTCTATAAAATAATGAGGGGCATAGATCAGCTGGATAGTCAATATCTTTTCCCAAAGATAGAGGAGTCTAAAACTAGAGGGCATAGGTTTAAGATGAGAGGGGAGAGATATAAAAGGGTCCAGAGGGGCAATTCTTTCACACAGAGGGTGGTAAGTGTCTGGAACAAGCTGCTAGAGGTAGTGGTAGAGGCAGGTACAATTTTGTCTTTTAAAAAGCGCTTAGACAGTTACATGGGTAAGATGGGTATAGAGGGATATGGGCAATTGCAACGAGCTTAGGGGTTAAAAAAAAGGGGCGACATGGACAAGTTGGGCCGAAGGGCCTGTTTCCATGATGCAAACCTCTATGACTCTTAAAACTTTGGCACTAGCCGCCAGATGTTAGTAAGGAGGACTTTGCAGGGTCAACAGGGCTGTTTATTTTGCCATTGTCTTTTCTGGTGTCTAGGCCGATGCTGGGGGTCCGTTTGGTTTCATTCCTTTTTATTGACTTTGTAGCGATTGATACAACTGAGTGGCTTGCTAGGCCATGTTGTAGGTAAAAAACTTCTGACACTATTAGTAGATCAAAATGCAGGTTTATTTTCACAATTGTGGGAGAAGTGAGGTTCCTAACAGTGGACCCAGGGCTTCTCATCGAACACAAGTAAGAACAGAGTTTATATATGTCCCGGGCCCCGCCCTCATTACATTGCAATTCTCTAAGATGTCTGTCATTGTTCATGGTGAGATTCTTGTTGTATTAGCAGTATCTTCCTCTGCGTAGTTTGTTCGATCTCCAAGGCCACGATTGTTCGTCATTTATATCCTTGAAACAACATCACAGGTTTTGCACAAACAAGTTAACTAATCTGCATGCAGGTTTGTATAATACTTTATATCAGGATAAGATGAATAACGTATGATGAATATATATATATGAATCTATGGTGATTCAAAGACAGAAGGCATACATGCCAACTCCATCGTGTTAAACAAAGGTACATAAAAATGGAGACTGTTTAGCTTATTTCGAGCTGGGTTAATCGCATTTCTTGATAACAAATGGAGACAGAGGAATAGCTGTTCCTTTTATCTGGCACAGACATGAAAAACACCGAACTCTGACAAAAACATGGACTCTGCAGTGTTCTAAACAAAATCACAGAGTTCGGGTCTTACTGCTTAAGTATGACAAGGGTCATTAACCCATTCCCGACTGCAGCCATTTCAGAGGGCAATTGAGAGTCAACCACATTGCTGTGGCTCTGGAGTCTCATGTAGGCCAGTCCAAGTAAGGCAGCTTTCCTTTCCTAAAGGACATTAATGAACCAGATGTTTTTTTTCCGACAATCGACAATGGTTTCATGGTCATCAGTAGACTCTTGATTCCAGATTTTGTTTTACTGAATTCAAATTGCACTATCTGCCGTGGTGGGATTTGAACCCAGATCCCCAGAATGGGCGGCACGGTGGTACAGTCAGTTTCTGGGTTAATAGTCTAGCGATAATACCACTAGGCCACCACCTTCCCTACATAGCATATGCTTTTAAAAAAATTTTTATGCTATGTAAACACAGCTGGCAGAGATGTATAAAATTATGAGGGGGATAGACAGAGTAGATAGGAAGAAACATTTCCTCTAGGTGGAGCGATCAATGACTAGGGGCATAGATTTAAAGTATGAGCAAGGAGGTTTAGAGGGGATTTGAGAAAAAACCTTTTCACCCAGAGGTGGTGGGAGTATGGAACTCACTGTCTGAAAGGGAGGCAGAAGCCCTCATAACATTTAAGAAATATTTAAATATGCATTTGCAATGCCAAAGCACACAAGGCCATGGGCCAAATGGTGGAAAATAGGACTAGAATAATGAAATGATTTGTCTTTGACCGGCACAGATACAATGGGACAAAAGGCCTTTTTCTGTGCTGTATACCTCTATCACTTAATGACTCTATGTATAGTACAAGTCTTAGCATGAGGCTTCTCTCAGCATACTTTGTTGTCATGTGATCTTACATTACTGATGATGAAGTCTGTCTATTTCATATCTAACATTAGCATATTTGCCATAATTAAAGGCTTCAGGCATCAATCTGTCTTCCTCACTCACATCTAACCTATTATTTATCTGGGTCTGAAGTCCAGTATTCTGGCATAACTTGTCTCTGGTTGCTTGTTTGCATTTTAAGCATCTTTACATGAATTTACACATTGAGCCCAACTTGTCCCTGGCGGTGTTTAATGCTCTGAGCAAGTCTCCTTCCAAACAACTTCATCTAATCCGATTGGCATGTCCTTCAGTTCCTTTCTCCCTCATGTGCTTATCTAGCTTTCCTTTAAAGTATTTATTCTATTTGATTCAGCTACTTCATGTGGTTGCAATTTCTAACCACTCGCTGGGTAAAGACATTTCTCCTAAATGTTTTAATGGATTTATTAGTGGCTACCTAGTTTTTAACTTCTCCACAAGGGGAAACATCTACCCTATCAAACCCCATCATAATTTGAAAAACTTCTGTTCAATCCCCAGTCTTTTCTTTTCTAGAGAAATTAGATCAACCTATTCGGCTTTTCTGACAGTTAAAACTGTTCAATTTTGCATCTATAATTAGACATTTTTTGCACTTTCTCCAATGCATCAATATCCATTTTGTAATATGGATGGGGGGGGGGGGTTGATGGTGGAATAGAGAAAGAGTCAGTTGAGGGCAATTCTAGCCCCCAGCCATTCAACAGATGATTGGAGGCGTGACTTCCACCGACAGGGACAGGAAGTCCCACTTTGGGGGCTGTCAAATAAGCCCACCAACAGCCTGCATAGGGAAACCTGCCAGGCTGGCTGCTTGGAGCGTTACCCATGACCCAGTAAATCCTGGCAGCAGTGAGTTGAGGCCATTAGTGGGCAGTAATTGCCCATTTAAGGGCCTCAATTGGCTCACTGACAGGATGCCACCTTTGCCATTAATATTAGGGGCAGGCTGGAAGGTGGCACTGGGCAGGCCACTTGCTGGATTTAACAAACCACCCCATAGCACAGAAGCTTTAAATTCAACCTATGGAAACAAGAGCCAAAACTGTACTGCAAATGTAATTTAACAAAGATACTAAGCAGTAACTCCAAACAGGATCACCTCCCTCAACTGTGTAGCGTTTCCAAAACTGACATCCTTTGGGGAGTATCAATCTCAAAATTCTGCTCAACCAAGCAGCCATAATGAACCCATTTGCAAACTGTATCAGCAAAAACAGATGGCCAGACATTGGCGGGCAGAATTTGTTTTACATGGAGTGCTGTGGTCAGAATGCATAGCCTGCAAGGTTGATGAAAGCAGACTCTATAGTAACTTTCAAAGGAGATTCACGTGAAAATACTTGAAAAGTGAAAAATACAGGGCTGTGAGGAAAGCCAATTGGAGTAGGAATAATTGAATAGCTCATTGAACGAGATGGGACAGACATGATGAGCAGGATAGCCTCCTATGCTGTATGATTCAATGTTTTGCCCTTCATCCTGCCTCCAATTCTACCTCCACATCAACCTTTTACCTTACAAATTCCTGTGTCCAGATTTATAATGGAAACTGATTATATAAACTTGTCAAACTATAATTGTGTATTGCTTCCCATGGAGATGCTAAGGATAAAATGTACGAAGTCACAGTGTCCACATAACTTGGTATATGAACTTGTAAACAAGGAACAAGAGTAGGCCATTTGGCCCCTTGAGCCTGCTCTCTCATTTAATAAGATTATGACTGATCTGATAGTAACCTCAAATCTGCATCCTCCTATGCCTGATAACCTACTACTCCCTTACTTACCAAAAACTGTCTAGCGCCATCTTAACATATGCAGTCTTTTTTTTGTATCACCACTTTGTTCAGGGAGCTCAATGTGTTCTCATACCAGAAATCTGAAACAAATAGAACATTCATACTCCCTGATATTATTCAAATCCTTACTATTGACTGATTAAAATGTTATTTCAGTTCAATTTGTTCCATGTACTATAAATGTTTAAAAATGGCACAACTAAATGAATCCATGATTGATATACTCATTATCAGACTAAAGATTCTTGTGACTAGTACAATTCTCCCTCCAGCTGATCATTTTCAACTTCTGAACCCTGTGTAATGCATCACTTTGAAAAGCATTCCGTTCTGCTTTGGGCAGTTCATTGCATTATGATATTATTACATCTGAAGCACCTATTAAATTGTTTTCTGTGGTTAGAACAAAGAACAAAGAAAATTACAGCACAGGAATAGGCCCTTCAGTCCACCAAGCCTGCATCGACCATGCTGCCTGTATGAACTAAAAACCCCTACCCTTCTGGGGACCATATTCCTCTATTCCCATACTATTGTATTTGTTCAGACGCCCCTTAAAAGTCACTATCGTATCTACTTCCACTACCTCCCCCGGCAGCGAGTTCCAGGCACCCACCACCCTCTATGTAAAAAACTTACATCTCTCTTAAAACTTGCTACTCGCACCTTAATATTTTACACAGAGGGTCGTGGGGGCCTGGAATGGGTTGCCGGGCAAGGTGGTGGAGGCGGACACACTGGGAACGTTTAAGACTTATCTAGACAGCTATATGAACGGAGTGGGAATGGAGGGATACAAAAGAGTGGTCTAGTTTGGACCAGGGAGCGGCGCGGGCTAATTGTTCTTTGTTTCTCGTTTCAAGGCTTCATTCTATGATCATCTTGCTGGTGCCAGTACAGAGCGAGACTGCGGATAGTTGGGAACCTGTCTCGGGGGCAGGGAATTCATATGGTGTTCGTGGAAGTGGAAATGAATAGGGTTGGGAAGCATTTTCCGATCAGGGCCAGTGTGATCTCCTGGACTCGTTTCGATCGCCTCAGGGGGTCGGAGAGGAATTTCCCAGATTTTTTTTCCCCATATTGGCCCTGGGGTTTTCACTCTGGGTTTTCGCCTCTCCCTGGAGATCACATGGTCTGGAATGGGGGGGTGGGGGTGAGTTAATAGGTTGTGATGAACAAAGCATCGTAGCTGTGAGGGACAGCTCGGTGGATAGGATATTAGTATGTAGATAGGCTGGAAAATTGGGCGGGGATCCTGGATTCAGGATTCAATCCTGGACCAGGGAGCGGCGCGGGCTAGGAGGGCCGAAGGGCCTGTTCCTGTGCTGTGTTGTTCTTTGTTCTTTGTTCTTTAAACCTATGCCCCCTCGTAATTGACACTTCCACCCTGGGTGAAAACTTCTGACTATCCACTCTGTCCATGCCCCTCATAATCTTGTAGACTTCTATCAGGTCGCCCTCAACCTCCGTCGTTCCATTGGAAACAAATCAAATTTCTCCAACCTCTCCTCATAGCTAATGCCCTCCATACCCAGCAACATTCTGGTAAATCTTTTTTGTACCCTCTCCAAAGGCTCCACAACCTTCTGCTAGCGTGGCGACCAGAATTGAACACTATATTCCAAGTGCGGCCGAACTAAGGTTCTATAAAGCTGCAACTTGACTTGCCAATTTTTAAACTCAATGCCCCAGCCGATGAAGGCAAGCATGCCATATGTCTTCTTGACTACATTCTCCATCTGCGTTGCCACTTTCAGTGACCTGTGTACCTGTACACCCAGATCCCTCTGCCTATCAATACGCTTAAGGGTTCTGCCATTTACTGTATACTTCCCATCTGTATTAGACCTTCCAAAATGCATTACCTCACATTTGTCTGGATTAAACTCCATCTGCCATCTCTCCGCCCAAGTTTCCAATTGATTTATACCCTGCTGTATCCTCTGACGGTCCTCATCGCTATCCGCAATTCCACCAACCTTTGTGTTGTCCGCAAACTTACTAATCAAACCAATTACATTTTCTTCCAAATCATTTATATATATTACAAACAGCAAAGGTCCCAGCACTGATCCTTGAGGAACACTACTGGTCACAGCCCTCCATTCAGAAACGCAACCTTCCATTGCTACCCTGTCTTCTATGACCGAGAAAGTTCTGTATTCATCTTGCCAGCTCATCTCTGATCCCGTGCGACTTCACTTTCTGTACCAGTCTGCCATAAGGGATCTCGTTAAAGGCCTTACTGAAGTCCATTCATTCATTCATCTGTTGATGTAACTCCAGTTCTGTTGTCTTTCAGCTCTATTCCTTCCAGCTATCACTTCTCTTTTGTACTGATGTCTGTAACCTGTATTTGAATGATCTGGAAAGGCCTCAGGAAGTCCTCTACGAGAAAATCATATCAAAGCTGTTGTAAGTGACTGCTTCCCCAGGATTTTTTATAAAGCAGCAGACATTTGATCCCGAGAACCGAATGTCTGTTAAAGACTGGATGCCTCTTCATATGTGGCATCTTAGCACAATCCAGCAATTCAAATCCCCAAATTGAATTTCTGCAATCATTTATGCAGTCTGTTAAAGTTAAGAATATATTCTTCTATGGTGTGACTATTCATCTTTCAATATTTATCAAAGTCTGACCATAATTCTATTGGTTTTAAGATAGCTATGGAGAATGATAGTCTGGCCCAAAAGTTAAAATTCTAAATTGGGACAAGGCCAATTTTGATGGTATCAGGCAGGAACTTCCAAAAGTTAATTGGAGGAGTCTGTGGGAAGGCAAAGGGATGTCTGGTAAGTGGCACGCTTTCAAAAGTGTGTTAACCAGGGTTGAGGGTAAGTACATTCCTCTTAGAGTGAAGAGCAAGGCTGGCAGAAGTAGGGAACCCTGGATGACTCGGGATATTGGTCAAGAAGAAGAAAGAGACACATGATATGCATAGGCAATTGGGATCAAGTGAATCCCTTGAAGAGTATAGGGAGTGTAGGAGTAGAGTTAAGAGAGAAATCAGGAGGGCTAAAAGGGGACATGGCAGATAAGGCAAAGGAGAATCCAAAGAGCTTCTACAAATACATAAAGGGCAAAAGAGTAACTAGGGAGAGAGTAGGGCCTCTTAAGGATCAACAAGGTCATCTATGTGCGGATCCACAAGAGATGGGTGAGATCCTAAATGAATATTTCTCATCAGTATTTACTGTTGAGAAAAGCCTGGATGTAAGGGAAC
Organism: Mustelus asterias; assembly: GCF_964213995.1. NCBI lineage: Eukaryota > Metazoa > Chordata > Chondrichthyes > Carcharhiniformes > Triakidae > Mustelus > Mustelus asterias. The sequence continues at coordinate 34,256,907 of NC_135810.1, read as the reverse complement.
TTGGGGAAATAAATAGTGATGTCTTGAGGAGTGTACATATTACAGAGAAGGAGGTGCTGGAAGTCTTAAAGCGCATCAAGGTAGATAAATCCTTGTTCCTTGTTATTTGTTCTTTGAAACCGGAGCACCCGGAGGAAACCCACGCAGACATGGGGAAAATGTACAAACTCCATACAGACAGTGAGTGACAGTGAATCTGGGTCCCTGATGTTGTGAGGCAGCAGTGTTAACCACTGTGCCATCATGCCGCCCACGGCGTGTCTTTCTTAGATGCATCTTTCTTCTAAATTTCATCCACAACCAATGGATCAGACCTCAGTTCTGCTGTCCTTTCACATGCAGTTGTGAATAATGGTAGACAATTAAACAACTCACTGGAGGAGGAGGCACCACAAATATCCCCATCCTCAATGATGGAGGAGCCCAGCTTCCATCATGAGGTCAGAAGTGGGGATGTTTGCTGATGACTGCACAATAATCAGCACCATCCCAACTCTTCCAATACTGACGCAGACCATGTCCAAATACAGCAAGACCTGGACAATACCCAGGCTTGGGCTGACAAGTGGCAAGCAACATTTGCACCATGTAAGTGCCAGCAATGACTATCTCTAACAAAGAGAATCTAACTTGCTTCTTGACATTCAATGGTATCACCATCACTGAATCTCTCACTATCAAAATCTGGAGACTGAACTGGAATAATCACATAAATACTCTGGCTACAAGAGCAGGTCAGAGGCTAGGAATCCTGTGGTGAGTAACTCACCATCTGACTTCCCAATGCCTGTCCACCATCTAAAAGACAAAAATCAGAGGGACGATCTTACCAAAACAATTCTAAGTGATGAGAGAGCATGAAAACAGGACAGAATCGTATCATTTTTTTGGGCGAGTTAAAAATTAAAACTTACCTCACATCCTTAAAAGTGGCAGCACAGGTGGAAAAGGTGGTGAAGAAAGCATATGGCATACTTGCCTTCATCGGCTGGGGCATCGAGTATAAAAGTTGGCAAATTATTTTACAACTATATAAAACATTGTTTAGGCGACATTTGGAATATTGTGTTCAATTCTGGTTGCCACACGAAGGACGTGGAGGCTTTGGAGGGAGTACAGAAAAGGTTTACCAGGATGCTGCCTGGTATGGAGGGTATTAGCTATGAGGAGAGATTAAATAAACTAGGATTGTTGTCCCTGAAAAGACAGAGGCTGAGGGGCGACCTGATAGAAGTTTATAAAAATATGAGGTGCATAGATAAAGTGAACAGTTGGAAGATTTTTCCCAGGGCAGAAATGACAATTACAAGGGGGCACAAGTTCAAGGTAAGGGGGGAAAGATTCGGTAGAGATATGCGGGGAAAGTTTTTTACAGAAGGTGGTGGGGACCTGGAATGCACTGCCAAATGACGTGGTTGAGGCAGACATGTTAGCAACATTTAAGACTTACCTGGATAGACACATGAACAGGCAGGGAATAGAGAGATACAGGCGATTGGTCTAGATAGGATAACGTGATCGGTGCCAGCTTGGTAAGCTGAAGGGCGTGTTCTTGTGCTGTACTATTCTTTGTTCTTTGTTCTGAGGAAAAAATTAAGCAAGATATGTTTCCTGTCACCAGGGGCAGGGGGTCGGGGCCTAAGCTTGCTGGAAGCTGGCAGCACAGTCTGGCCAATAGCCCACCTTCCAAAGCCCCTCCCGCCCCTGCATGGACCAGCCAATCACTGGTTGCAGAGTGTGCAGCATCTCCCTCCCTACCCACCCCCAACCCCTACCCCCACCACCCTCCCCCCACCCCCCCTCCCCGCCACCGCCCCGATCCTAGTTGCAGAGTGTACAGCGTCCCACTGCCCACCTCTGCCTTAGACTGGCCCCCTTCATGCCCACCCTCTCACAAAAGGCCCCACCTCCTTGGCACTGCCTGTGTGCACCCTACTGCCCCTGACCTCCCAGGGGTTGGGAGGGCTCAATGGCCTCTGACTCTACCGGCAAGGCCATCATTACAGGTTCCCATTGATGGGGACCATACATGGTCCTCACCAGTGAGAACATTCAAAGCGAGGCAGCTAAGACAAGTGAGCCCAGACGATAGCATCCTAGGCTCACTTGTAATATTTAAATTCTATTATAGAATTTAAATATGACAATCGGCCTCAGACCCTCTTCAGGTGCAAGGCTGATCTTGCTGGATATCCGGGGCTGGTAAGATCGCGAGAGGCGAGAAATTGGGCGAGAATCTAATTTTTCGGCTCTTTCATGATCTTACCGGCTCGTCCCGCCCATCGGTGGATGGGGTGAGAAGGTAAGATCACATCACCCCCCACCTCCCCGCCTCCCCACCCCCCCAACCCCCCAACCGCCCCCCCACCCCCCCAGCGCCACCCCCCCCCCGCCCAGGAGTGTGATGAAATTCTCTCCAATTGCCTGGCTGAATGCAGTTCCAACAACACCCGAGAAGTTTGACACCATTCAGACAAAGCAAGCTGCTTGATTGCTACCCCATGCACAAACATTCATTCCCTTCATCGCCGACTCACAGTGCCAGCAGAGTGTACTATCTACAAGATGCACTGCAGGAACTCACCAAAGCATCCTTAGAAAGCACCTTCCAAACACATGACCACGACCAACCAGAAGGACAAAGGCAGTATGCACATGGAATACCACCACCTGGTAGTTCCCCTCCAAGTCACTCGCCATCCTGACTCGGAACTATATTGCTTTTCCTTCTTTGTCACTGGGTCAAAATCCTGGAACTCCCTCCCGAATGGCACTGTGGGTGTACTTACATCACATGGACTGCAGCAGTTCAAGATAGATCACCATCTCAAGGGCAACTAGGGATGGGTCCAGTGATGCCCACATCCCATGCATGAATTTTTAAAACTGGAAAATCCAAACCTTCTTCAGTGTTAAATTGATGAAAGTAGCCAGTCACAAAATGCTTTGCTTGTGATTTTATTTTATGGAGGATTTCTTTCTCTCAAAAAGGTCCTGAGTATGTGGAATTCCCTTCCCCAGAAAGCAGTGCAGGCTGAATTACTGAATTTATTCAAGGCAGAGCTGGACAGATTTTTGATAGACAAAGGAGTGAAAGGTTATGGGGGCAGATGGCAAAATGACGTTAAGGCTGTATTCAATGGCAGATCATTGTTCGACCGGAGCAAGCAGAGGGGGAGCGATTCATGTGAGGAGAGCTGAGGATAAGAGAGTTTGATTTTTTACCTTACTTTTTCTCAGAGTTTTTTTTTCCAGCGCAGCAGGAAACAGGAAACCGGATGTAGGCCGCGGAGAGGCCTGGGAAGGTTTTTGCCCAATAAATTTGAGGAAACCCGAGACACTCAACGTGTAATGTCTCCCACCCTCCCCCCCCCCCCTCCTCTAACCTAAAAAAAAAGACTCAGAGTGAGAGCAGATAAGCTTTTTTTTTCTCTAACCTAAAGGGGGTGTGTGAATATCAGGTAAGCTCTTCCTTTCTTTTTCTTGCTTTATCCGCAAGTTATCTCGAGGGGATGGCAGGGAAGACAGTGCAATGTTCCTCCTGCAGAATGTTTGAGGTGAGGGACTGTGGTGAACCATAGATGGTCACCACTATGGGTACTTGTACATATGTTACTCTTGTTACTGTTGGGGTTAGGGTTGGGGTGTTCCACCTGTTAGCATTGTTCTGTGGTACACTCCGGTTGGCTCCGCCTTCCTATAGGAGTATAAAGGTCACTGCACTTCCTAGTGACCCTTTAGTCTGGGATTGTATTGTTAAGCAGTATGCTCTATTCTTGTTGCTAATAAAAGCCTTTATTTCCCGGGTACGATCCAGCCTCCCGAGTGAATTAATCGCGCATCAATTTTATTAGCAACAATTTTTGTTTTGAAAAAAAAACATGGAGCAGATGTTAAAACCCGATCGGCTAACCTTAGATCCGCGTGCCGCTGGAGCGTCGAACACTTTCAACTATTGGTTGAAGTGTTTCCAAGATTATATCGACGCCTCAACAGCAGTCCAAAACGACGCTGACAGATTGCGGGTCCTCCACGCAAGGGTAAGCGACACTGTGTACGCAACAATCCGTGATTCCCAAGACTACAAAGAGGCCATCGAATTACTCAAGAAGCTGTACCATAAACCGCCAAACGAGATTCATGCTCCTCACCTCCTAGCCACTCGACGGCGGCAGCCTGGCGAAACGACGGGACAGTACCTGCGCGAACTTCAGCAGCGAGCCAGAGCCTGCAATTGCAAGCCAGTGTCGGCTACTCAATATACTAACGATCTGATCCGAGATGCGTTCGTGGCGGGAATCGGCTCATCCTATATTCGCCTGCGGCTGCTAGAGCAAGGTAACTTGGACCTGGCTAAGACGGTGGAATTGGCTGATGCGATGGAAACGGCCTCCAGAAGTCTTGAAACTTACCCCACCGACCACGTGGGAATATCGTGGCAAGTACAGCCACAGACTCAACTCTACCCAGCGGCTCCTAGGAACTGCGCGATCGTGCTTTCAACCTCGGACCTAACGGCTGCGGCAGCTCCAGGAGGCCCACGGTGCTATTTCTGTGGATTGGCGAAGCACCCTCGCCAGAGATGTCCGGCCAGGACGGTATTTTGCTCCACTTGTGGAAAGAAAGGGCACTATGCTAAAGTGTGCCGAGTGAAGCCCCCTTCGAAGCCAAGCAGTGCTGCGTGTGACTCCCCAGGATCCGTCTCCTCGTCTCCAGCTTCGTCGAGGTCTTCAACCACGTGCGATTCACGGGCGCCGCCATTCCTGATGACGACGACGCAAGACACGTGCGACCTGCGGGTGCCGCCACTTTCAACGCCATCGACCACGTGCGATCCATGGGCGCAGCCATTTTGGTCGACACCGGCCGCAGACGACCAGCAGGGGTCCTCATCATCGACCATCTCAGCTGCCTGCAGTTGCACTCGGGACCCAACAGTGGCGTCAATCATCCTGGACCAGGCCAAGCCTCACAGACTCGACAAATCCATGATGGACATTGAGGTAAACGGACGCCTGATACATTGTCTGTTTGACAGCGGGAGCACGGAGAGTTTCATTCATCTGGATACCGTGAAACGGTGCGCTCTCCGAGTACAAACTGTCAGGCAGACAATCTCGATGGCGTCGAGGTCCCGATCTGTTACCGTTCTTGGGAGCTGCGTGGTAACTCTAACGGTGCGGGGCACAGTTTATGAGAACTTCAGGCTCCTCGTGTTACCGCACCTTTGCTCTCCGGTACTCCTGGGACTAGACTTTATGGTCCACCTGAGGAGTGTGACCCTGCAGTACGATGGGCCACTCCCTCCACTTTTAGTGGGAGAACAGCAGCCTCCAAATTGTCCAGCGCGCTCCACGTGCAGTCTCTCGACACTCAAAATTACCCGGCCTTCTGTATTTGAAAATCTCGTGCCAGGCTGCAAGCCCATCGCAACTAAGAGCAGGCGTTACAGCGCTGAGGATCGGATCTTTAATCGATCTGAGGTTCAGCGGCTCCTCAGGGAAGGGATCATTCAACCTAGCACTAGCCCTTGGAGAGCGCAAGTCGTGGTGGTTAAGACTGGAGACAAGCCCCGGATGGTCATAGACTATAGTCAGACCATTAATAGGTACACGCAGCTGGACGTGTACCCTCTCCCGCGCATATCTGACATGGTCAACCAGATTGCGCAGTACCGGGTGTTCTCCACCATCGACTTGAAGTCAGCCTACCACCAGCTCCCCATTCGCCCAGAGGACCGAAAATATACGGCCTTTGAGGCGGATGGCCGTCTCTACCACTTCTTAAGGGTCCCTTTTGGCATCACTAATGGGGTCTCGGTCTTCCAGCGTGAGATGGACCGAATGGTGGACCAAAACGGGCTACGGGCTACCTTCCCGTACCTGGACAACGTCACTATCTGCGGCCATGACCAGCAGGACCACGATGCCAACCTCCTGAAGTTTTTACGCACTGCGTCTCGCCTGAATCTGACCTATAACAGGGAGAAGTGTGTATTCAGCAAGCACCGCCTAGCAATCCTCAGATACGTGGTGGAAAAGGGGGTCATCGGCCCCGATCCAGACCGTATGCGTCCCCTCCTTGAACTTCCCCTACCCACTAGCATCAAAGAACTGAGAAGATGCTTAGGCTTCTTCTCGTATTACGCACAGTGGGTTCCCAATTATGCGGACAAAGCCTGTCCGCTCATAAAATCTACCTCTTTTCCCCTGGCAGCAGAGGCTCGCCTAGTCTTTGAAGGGATAAAAGCTGACATCGCGAAAGCCACGATGCATGCTGTCGATGAGTCCATCCCCTTCCAGGTGGAGAGTGATGCATCTGATTTCGCCCTGGCCGCCACACTTAACCAGGCGGGCAGGCCCGTCGCCTTTTTCTCTCGCACCCTCCAAGGCCCTGAAATTCGGCACTCCTCTGTGGAAAAAGAGGCTCAGGCCATCGTGGAGGCCGTACGGCATTGGCACCATTATTTGGCTGGAAAACGATTTACCCTGCTCACGGATCAGCGATCCGTGGCATTCATGTTCAACAGCACGTTAAGAGGAAAAATTAAAAATGATAAAATCTTGAGGTGGAGAATCGAACTCTCCATCTACAACTATGATATCATGTACCGTCCGGGGAAGCTCATTGAGCCCTCAGATGCCCTGTCGCGTGGAACATGTGCCAGTGTGCAGGAGGACCGGCTACAGGCCCTCCACAATGATCTCTGCCATCCGGGGATCACTCGGCTCTTCCATTTTGTAAAGGCCCGGAATCTGCCCTACTCCATAGAGGATGTCAGGTCGATAACTCGAAGCTGCCAGGTATGTGCTGAATGCAAGCCGCACTTCTACCGACCTGACAGGGCACACCTCATTAAGGCCACGCGCCCTTTTGAATGACTGAGTGTTGATTTCAAGGGCCCCCTTCCTTCGACAGATCGGAATGTGTATTTCCTCAACGTGGTTGACGAGTACTCCCGATTCCCTTTTGCCATTCCCTGTTCTGACATGTCCGCTGCCACGGTCATCAAAGCCCTGCGGAGTCTGTTTTCCCTGTTCGGCTACCCAGTTATATCCACAGTGATAGGGGTTCGTCGTTTATGAGCGACGACTTGAGGCAATACCTGCTCTCTAAAGGAATTGCCTCAAGTAGGACTACGAGTTACAACCCCAGGGGTAACGGGCAGGTCGAAAGAGAAAACGCTACAGTCTGGAAGGCTGTCTTACTGGCGTTGAGGTCTAGGGGTCTTCCAGTCTCCCATTGGCAAGAGGTACTTTCTGATGCGCTCCATTCAACCCGGTCCCTCCTGTGTACGGCAACCAACGCTACCCCACATGAGCGGATGTTTACATTCCCTAGGAAGTCTTCCTCTGGGACCTCACTGCCGTCTTGGTTGACGTACTCAGGACCTGTCCTCCTGCGGCGGCATGTTAGGACCCGCAAGTCCGACCCTTTGGTTGAACAGGTCCATCTCCTCCATGCCAACCCTCAATATGCCTATGTAGCATATCCTGACGGGCAAGAGGACACGGTCTCTATCCGAGATCTGGCACCTGCAGGGGACCTGGAAGCCCCCGTCGCTCCCGCACCCCTGGTTAGGGTTCCTTTGCCCATTCTCTCCCCTCCTGACACGGCGCGGGCAGTATTGGGACCTCCACTTAATCCTCTTACTCCCGTGTACAGCTTGCCTGAGTCCAGGAGATTGTCGCGACCTCGAGGTCCACCCGTCCGTGAGGAACTGGAGGAGTCACTGTACACCACCTTGGAGAGAGGGACACCACGGTCACCAGAACCGGCGCTACCGCCAGTGCTGCGGAAGTTGCAGAGACGGTGCGGACCTCCGATACGACTAAACTTGTGAATATATGGACAGTTCGTACTGTTTTTTTTGCCCCACCGGCCTTTGTTTTTAAAGGAGGGTTGAATGTGGTGAACCATAGATGGTTACCACTATGGGTACTGAACCATAGATGGTTATCACTATGGGTACTGAACCATAGATGGTTACCACTATGGGTACTGAACCATAGATGGTTACCACTATGGGTACTTGTACATATGTTACTCTTGTTACTGTTGGGGTTAGGGTTGGGGTGTTCCACCTGTTGGTATTGTTCTGTGGTACACTCCGGTTGGCTCCGCCTTCCTATAGGAGTATAAAGGTCACTGCACTTCCTAGAGACCCTTTAGTCTGGGATTGTATTGTTAAACAGTATGCTCTATTCTTGTTGCTAATAAAAGCCTTTATTTCCCGGGTACGATCCAGCCTCCCGAGTGAATTAATCGCGCATCAGGGACGCCGTTAGTGTCCCTGCTGATTTCACCTGTGGGAAGTGGACCCATCTCCAGCTCCTCAAAAACCGTGTTAGGGAATTGGAGCGGGAGCTGAATGAACTTTGGATCATTCGGGAGGCAGAGGTGGTCATAGAACATAGAAAAACTACAGCACAAACAGGCCCTTCGGCCCACAAGCTGTGCCGAACACATCCCTACCTTCTAGACCTACCTATAACCCTCCATCCTATTAAGCTCCATGTACTCATCCAGGAGTCTCTTAAAAGACCCTATTGAGTTCGCCTCCACCACCACTGACGACAGCCCACCACCCTCTGTGTGAAAAACTTACCCCTGACATCTCCCCTGTACCTACCCCCCAGCACCCTAAACCTGTGTCCTCTCGTAGCAGACATTTCCACCCTGGGAAAAAGCCTCTGAGAGTCCACCCGATCTATGCCTCTCAACAACTTATACACCTCTATTAGGTCCCCTCTCATCCTTCGTCTCTCCAAGGAGAAAAGACCGAGCTCCCTCAGCCTATCCTCATAAGGCATGCCACTCAATCCAGGCAACATCCTTGTAAATCTCCTCTGCACCCTTTCAATCTTTTTCACATCCTTCCTATAGTGAGGCGACCAGAACTGAGCACAGTACTCCAAGTGGGGTATGACGAGGGTCTTATATAGCTGCATCATTATCCCCGGACTCCTAAACTCAATCCCTCGATTGATAAAGGCTAGCACACCATACGCCTTCTTAACCACCTCCTCCACCTGCGGGGCCGATTTTAGAGTCTTATGGACCCGGACTCCAAGGTCCTTCTGATCCTCTACAGTATTAAGAGTCTTTCCCTTTATATTGTACCCCTTCGTCCCATTTGACCTCCCAAAATGGACCACGACGCATTTATCTGGGTTGAAGTCCATCTGCCACTTGTCGCCCAGTTTTGCATCCTATCTATGTCCCTCTGTAACTTCTGACATCCCTCCAGACTATCCACAACCCCACCAAACTTCGTGTCGTCGGCAAACTTACCAACCCATCCCTCCGCTTCCTCATCCAGGTCATTTATGAAAATGACAAACAGCAACGGTCCCAGAACAGATCCCTGGGGCACACCACTGGTGACCGACCTCCATTTAGAAAAAGATCCATCTATACCCACTCTCTGCCTCCTTTGGGCTTCAGGAATGTAGTTACTCCGAAGAATGAAGATAGATGGGTGACGGTGAGAGGGGCTGGGAGGAAGCAGTCAGTGCAGGGATCCCTTGTGGTCGTTCCCCTCGGCAACAAGTATACCGCTTTGGATACTGTTGAGGGGGACGGCCTACCAGTGGTAAGCCACGGTGACCAGATCTCCAGCACTGAGTCCGTCCCTGTGGCTCAGAAGGGAAGTGGGGAGAGCAGGAGAGCAATAGTTATTGGGGACTCGATAGTTAGAAGGACAGATAGGAGGTTCTGTGGCAGCGAAAGAGACTCATGGATGGTATGTTGCCTCCCGGGTGCCAGGGTCCGTGACGTCTCGGACCGTGTTTTCAGGATCTTAAGGGGGAGGGGGAACAGTCACAAATCGTGGTACACATCGCTACCAACGACATAGGTAAGAGAAGGGATGGGGATTTAAAACAGGAATTTAGGGAGCTAGGGTGGAAGCTGAGACCCAGGACAAACCATGTTGTCATCTCTGGTTTGTTGCCGGTGCCATGTGCTAGCGAGTTGAGGAACAGGGAGAGAGTGCAGATAAACATGTGGCTGCAGGGATGGTGTAGGAGGGAGGGTTTCAGTTACGTGGATAATTGGAGCACATTCTGGGGAAGGTGGGACCTGTACAAACAGGACGGTTTGCACCTGAACCAGAGGGGAACCAATATCCTGGGAGGGAAATTTGCTACGGCTCTTCGGGGGGGGTTTAAACTAATTTGTCAGGGGGATGGGAAAACGAGCTGTAGTCCAGAAGCCAGTGTTGAATGTAGTGAGGTACTGAGGAGGGTATCAAGGTCACAGGAGTGTACCGGCAGACAGGAAGGTGGGTTGAAGTGTGTCTACCTCAATGAAAGGAGCATCCAGAATAAGGTAGGTGAACTTGGAGCGTGGATTGGTACTTGGGACTACGATGTTGTGGCCATTACGGAGACATGGTTAGAACAGGGACAGGAATGGTTGTTGGAAGTTCCGGGGAGTAGGTGTTTCAGTAAGAGTAGGAAAGGTGGTAAAAGAGGTGAAGGAGTAGCATTGTTAATCAAGGATAGTTTAACAGCTGCAGAAAGGCAGTTCAAGGGGGATGTGCCTACTGAGGTAATATGGGCTGAAGTTAGAAATAGGAAAGGAACGGTCACATTGTTAAGAGTTTTCTATAGGCCCCCAAATAGTAACAGAGATATGGAGGAAGAAATTGCAAAACAGATTATGGATAGGTGTGGAGGTCACAGGATAGTTGTCATGGGTGACTTTAACTTTCCAGATATTGATTGGAACCTTTATAGGTCGAATAGTTCGGATGGGGCAGTTTTTGAACAGTGTGTGCAGGAGGGTTTCCTGACACAATGTGGATAGGCTGACAAGAGGTGGGGCCACATTGGACTTGGTACTGGGTAATGAACCGGGCCAAGTGTTAGATTTGTTTGTGGGAGAGCACTTTGGAGATAGTGACCACAATTCGGTGTCTTTCATTATTGCAATGGAGGGGGATAGGGCCATACGGCAGGGCAAGGTTTATAATTGAGGGAGGGGTAATTATGATGCAATTAGGGAGCATAAGATGGGAACAGAAACTGTCAGGGAAAGGCACAAATGGAAAGTGGAGCTTGTTCAAGGAACAAATACTGCGTGTCCTTGATAGGTATGTCCCTGTCAGGCGGAGAGAAAATGGCCAAGTGAGGGAACCATGGTTCACAAAAGAGGTGGAATGTCTTGTCAAGAGGAAAAAAGAAGTGTGTGGAAGGATGAGAAAACAAGGTTCAGTTGGGTCGCTTGAGGGGTACAAGGTAGCAAGGAATGAGCTAAAAAAAAGCGCTTAGGAGAGCTAGGAGGGGGCATGAGAAGACCTTTGTGGGTCAGATCAAGGAAAAGCCCAAGGCTTTTTACTCTTATGTGAGAAATAAAAGAATGACCAGGGTGAGTTTAGGGTCGGTCAAGGACAGTAGTGGCAACTTGTGCATGGATTCAGAAGAGATAGGAGAGGCGATGAATGAATACTTTTCTTCAGTGTTCACCAAGGAGAGGGGCCATGTTTTTGAGGATGAGTGTGAGATACAGGCTGATAGGCTGGAGGAGGTAGATGTTCTGAGGGAAGATGTATTAGCAATTTTGAAAAACCTGAGGGTCGATAAGTCCCCTGGGCCAGATGGGATATATCATAGGATTCTTTGGGAGGCAAGGGATGAGATTGCAGAGCCTTTGGCTTTGATCTTTGGGTCCTCACTGTCCACAGGGATCGTGCCAGAGGACTGGAGAGTGGCGAATGTTGTTCCTCTGTTCAAGAAAGGAAATAGGAATGACCCTGGCAATTATAGGCCGGTTAGTCTTACTTCGGTGGTTGGTAAGTTAATGGAAAAGGTCCTGAGGGATAGGATTTATGACCATTTGGAAAGATGCAGCTTAATCCGGGATAGTCAACACGGATTCGTGAAGGGTAAGTCTTGCCTCACAAATTTGATTGAATTCTTTGAGGAGGTAACTAAGTGTGTAGATGAAGATAGAACAGTTGATGTCGTATACATGGATTTTAGTAAGACGTTTGATAAGGTTCCCCATGGTCGGCTCATGAAGAAAGTAAGGAGGTGTGGGATAGAGGGAAATTTGGCCGATTGGATAAGTAACTGGCTATCTCATAGAAGACAGAGGGTGGTGGTGGATGGAAAATTTTCAGACTGGAGACCAGTTACCAGCGGTGTACCACAGGGATCAGTGTTGGGTCCTCTGCTATTTGTGATTTTTATCAATGACTTGGAGGAGGGGGCTGAAGGGCGGGTCAGTAAATTTGCTGATGACACCAAGATTGGTGGAGTAGTGTATGAGGTGGAGGGCTGTTGTAGGCTGCAAAGAGACATTGGTGGGATGCAGAGCTGGGCCAAAAAATGGCAGATGGAGTTTAATCCTGATAAGTGCGAGGTGATTCATTTTGGTAGGACAAATTTGAATGCGGATTACAGGGTCAACAGCAGGGTTCTGAGGAATGTGGAGGAACAGAGAGATCTTGGGGTTCATATCCACAGATCGCTGAAGGTTGCCACTCAAGTGGACAGAGCCGTGAAGAAGGCCTATAGTGTGTTAGCGTTTATTAACAGGGAGTTTGAGTTTAAGAGCCGTGGGGTTATGCTGCAAATGTACAGGACCTTGGTGAGACCACATTTGGAATATTGTGTGCAGTTCTGGTCACCTCACTATAAGAAGGACATGGAAGCATTGGAAAGAGTGCAAAGGAGATTTACCAGGATGCTGCCTGGTTTGGAGGGTAGGTCTTATGAGGAAAGGTTGAGGGAGCTAGGGCTTTTCTCTTTAGAGCGGAGGAGGATGAGAGGCGACTTAATAGAGGTTTATAAGCTGATGAGAGGGATAGCTAGAGTGGATGTTCAGAGACTATTTCCTCGGGTGGATGTAGCTGTTGCTTGGGGGCATAACTATAAGGTTCATGGTGGGAGATATAGGAGGGATGTCTGAGGTAGGTTCTTTACTCAGAGAGTGGTTGGGGTGTGCAATGGACTGCCTGCTGTGATAGTGGAGTCGGACACTTTAGGAACTTTCAAGCAGTTATTGGATAGGCACATGGAGCACACCAGAATGATAGAGAGTGGGAGAGCTTGATCTTGGTTTTGGACAAAGCTCGGCACAACATCGAGGGCCGAAGGGCCGGTACTGTGCTGTACTGTTCTATGTTCTAACAGATTCAAAGGATTAAGTGGCCTACTTCTGTTCCTAAGTGCTACATTTGGTAAGGACAAAACATATGTCCGGATATCCACTTCACTTTTCCACCCGTCATACAGTTTGGATTCAGAAAACATCAGTGGGTAATCATACCCTGATAATTTACATTTGCTTTCAACCATTCTTCACATAGGATGTTCTGATTGCAAAGTTAGTTTCTAATCTTCACCTTATAGGGATTTAAAAACAAGGATCAGAATCTTAAAGTGGAAGCATTGCTTAATTGGGAATGGATGTTGCTGAGTGAGCACAAAGGTGATAGGAGAACATGACTTGGTGCAAGTATGGACATAGACAGCAGAGTTCTACTCAGATGACCTAAAAAAGGTCACTGCAGTGGATGTGTGGAATTGTTGCTTATTTAGCAGAATATATATTAACCCAGAATATATTAACATTGATGCATAAAGCACTGGGTTAATTAATGTTTTGAAAATATGTAACTAAAGGAAAGTTAATCTGTTTTCTCCCAGCAAAAATGTCAATGTGCTCAGGGAAGTTCCATTGAGCAATTTTGTTTCATGCAGTGCAATGTTAAGTAGGTTTGAAATGAAGTTAATAATTCACACTGGATGACTTTGCTAACAAAATGAAAGAAGGTGGCCTGAATTTTGCTTCACAAATAAAGGAAAAAGCAGCTCATCTTATTTCAGTTTGTTTACAGAGTCATCCATATAAAAGTATGAACTTTTCAGCAAAAGTAGGAAAAATCATTAAGTTGAAGCCTTGAGCTGCATTCTCTCCCAGACCTCAATTTATTTCTCTCAATAGAAAGGCAGCCAGCTGCCTCTTCCCCTTATGTAAATGCCAGTGGACCATATATCTGTGGGGCCCAGCCAAATTCCCTCCTTATGTTCATTTTCTTCACTGTGTCCATTGTTGTGAGGGACCACTGGAAGAAATATGGCAGTAGGCCCTGGGACAATAACAATTAGTCAATCAATGGAGGAAGAGAATTGTAATAATAGGGGTGGAGTTTTACCAAAAAATTTCTGGGCGCAATCGTTCCAGCCTGCTGCACCAGTCGATCAGCACAGTGAGCCAGAAAGATAGCGGGCGAAGTTTTAGCATCAGGCACGAGTCAGTCTCACATCAAAAGCTATCCTCACAGCCCTGTTTTGCCAGCAAGATCCGCTTTGTGCCCAAAGAGAGTGTGAAGCCAATTTAAATATGTCAAGATTTGCATGACGTTAATACATCCACACAGGCGTTTCCAGCCTCCCAGATGTTTCTCCGCTCATCGGTGAGAAGTCTCGTCGATGAGAATCACTCATGGTTCCCACATGTGATGGACACATTTGGTGGAGGTGGGAATTGGAGGCCATTGAAGCCCCCGGGTGGTCAGGAGCAGAGCCGGGCAGTGCCCATTGTGCAGTGCCAGCCTGGTACTGTATACCAGGCACCCTAGCACTGCCCACCAAGCATCCTGGCACTGCCCACTGGACACCATAACAGTGCCGGGGCAGTGCCAAGCAGATGATGCCTGAGTGGGTTTGGAGCCTGAGTAGGGGAGGGGCTATGACAGGGGGAAGCCGTGGGGTGAGCTCTGCAGAGTGGGGGGCAATGGGGGAGGTACTGCAAGGGAGGCAAGGTGGGAGCTCTGCAGGGGGAGGCAAGGGGGATGATCAGCAAAAGGAAGGCTGCCGAGCGGGTCGTGACAGGATCTCATTGGGGAGGGTCCCGATGCCCCAAAGCCAGCGACCCGTGTTGCGACGAGGGGGGGAGGGGGGAGAAGGGGGTTACAGTGCAGCCAATGATGGAGGTGGGGTGGATATAATTGTGGAGTGGAAATTGCTTGAGATTTCTATCCGAGTCTATATTTAAGTAATTTAAGTCCTCTATTATAAGTACTCCACGTTTGTATCTCTTTGTAATTTCCCAGCAGATTTGTTCTTCTACATCCTTCCCACTAGTTGATGGTCTATTGATGACACTGAGCCATGTGACTTCACCCTTTTTGTTCCTTAGCTCTAGTCAAATTGTTGTGTCCTTGAACCCTCTGGGATATCGCTTTCCCCAGCACTGCAATGCTCCCCTTAATCAATACCGCCACCCCTCCTTCTTTGCTATCTTTTCTGAACACCTTGTACCCAGCCAGGGCTATTGAAAACCCAGTCCTGCTCTTCTTGGGCCAGGTCTACATTATCACCACAACATCATAATTTCACATGTTTGTCTGCACCTGCAATAAAGACTGGGGAAAGCCTATAAAAAAATGGTGATCACTTCCACATGCCTAACTGCTTCACCAGACACACCACTATTGGCATCTGGTGCACTGGCCTGCGGATGAGAAACTCCACCCACATAAAGCCCAAGAGAAGTCTACAAAGACTCAGCCTCAGAAATAGAGATGGATGCAGCAGAATCGCAGTCAGATCGCCACCGAGGACAAGCCCCCTGCAGTGGCTCTTCAACATTCCACAAAGAAGAGACATTTTCCCACTCATTATACCATAAGACCATAAGACATAGGAACAGAATTAGCTCACTCGGCCCATCGAGTCTGCTCCACCATTCAATCATGGTTGATATTTTTCTCAAACCCCAACCCCACAACGCGCCCCCCCCCCCCCACCCTCCCCCCAACCCCCAGACCGAACCATGCAAATAACAGAAAATGAGGCGGGGCCAAACAACAAAAATGGCCCCATCACCATGGAGTGAGAGGGTACCCTCGGAATCAAGACGGGGGGAGGGGGGGGTGTGATAACCCTCATGAGTTCCATGGGAAATCAGTAATTGATCTCCCTGTGGGGCTTGGGTTCCCTTGGTAACAGCCTGGCCTGCCCAGGTAGAACAATGACACAGTAGTTAGCACTGCCGCCTCACAGTGCTGGGGACCCTGGTTCAATTCCAGCCTTGAGTGACTGTCTGTCTGCATGGGTTTCCTCCGGGTGCTCCATTCCTCCCATAGTCCAAAAATGTGCAGTTAGGAGGATTGGCCATGGTAAATTGCCCCTTAGTGTCCCAAAATGTGTTGGTTCGATGGATTAGCCATGGTAAATGTTAGGGGTTACAGAGATAGGACGGGGGAGAGAGCTTGGGTAAGATGCTTTGTCAGAGTCGGTGCAGACTCGATGGACCAAATGGCCTCCTTCTGCACAGTAGGGATTCTATGGGACTCATCACCTGAGCCCTTAAGGCAGACACTGGGAAGGGTCAGCAGAACTGCCTGGCTGAATGGCAATTGGAGTTTAATTTAATCTAGGTGATGCATTTTGGTAGATCGAATTGGGGCAGGACCTACTCAGTTAATGGTAGGGCGTTGGAGAGTTATAGAACAAAGAGGTCTAGGAGTACAGGTTCATAGCTCCTTGAAAGTGGAGTCACATGTGGACAGGGTAGTGAAGAAGGCATTCGGCATGCTTGGTTTAATGGTCAGAACATTGAATACAGGAGTTGGGACATCTTGTTGAAGTTGTACAAGACATTGGTAAGGCCACACTTGGAATACTGTGTACAGTTCTGGTCACCCTATTAGAAAAAGAATATTATTAAACTAGAAAGAGTGCAGAAGAGATTTACTAGGATGCTACTGGGACTTGATGGTTTGAGTTATAAGGAGAGGCTGGATAGACTGGGACTTTTTTCCCTGGAATGTAGGAGGCTTAGGGATGATCTTATAGCGGTCTATAAAATAATGAAGGGCATAGATAAAGTAGATAATCAACGTCTTTCCCCAAAGGTAGGGGAGTCTAAGACTAGAGGGCATAGGTTTAAGGTGAGAGGGGAGAGATACAAAAGGGTCCAGAGGGGCAATTTTTTCACTCAGAGGGTGGTCAGTGTCCAGAATGAGCTGCCAGAGGCAGTGCTAGAGGCGGGTACAATTTTGTCTTTTAAAAAACATTTAGACAGTTACTTAGGTATGGAGGGATATGGGCCAAATGCGGGCAATTGGGACTAGCTTCGTGGTAAAAACTGTGCATCATGGACAAGTTGGGCTGAAGGGCCTGTTTCCATGCTGTAAACCTTTATGACTCTCTATGATTCTAATCGGAAGGCAGATTATTAATTGAATGTGTGTAAAGTGACAGAGGTGAATACTCACCAAAACTTTGGTTTCCTCATGCATCAGTCGCTGAAAGTAAAGAAAGTAAATGGTATTTTGGCCAGGGCCTTGGAGAGGCCACACCTAGAGTATTGTACGCAGTCCTTATCTGAGGAAGGATGTCCTTGCTATATAGGGAGTGCAGCAAAAGTTTACCAGGCTGATTCCAGGGATGGCAGGTCAGTCATATGAGGAGAGATTAAGTCAGTTAGGATTATGTTCATTGGAGTTTAGAAATGACAGGGGATCTCATAGAAACGTATAAAATTCTAAAAGGATTAGACCAGGTAGATTCAGAAAACAATGTTCCCGATGGGGGAGTCCAGAACTAGGGGTCATAGAACTGTGGATAAAGGATAAACCTTTTAGGACTGAGGTGAAGAGAAATGTCTTCACCTAGAGTGGTAAATGTTTGAAATTCACTACCACAGAGTGGTAGAGGCCAAAACGTTGTGATTTCAAGAAGAAATTAGATACAGTTCTTCGGGCTAAAGGGATCAAGGAATATGGGGGGCAAGGTTAGTGTCAGAATATTGAATTCGATGATCAGCAATGGTCATAATGACTGGTGGAGTGAAGGTGACAGATTGTGATGGAAAACAATTTTGCTCGGTCTGCTCCTGACCTATTCTATTTAACACAGTGGGTGTGCCATTTTACATAAAGGACTGTATTCTAGTGTGAAGATTGTTATTGCAGATTAATGCAGTCCCAGTTTCCTTTCTCAAAATGCTTTTCATGACAAGTCATCTCAACTGTCACTGTTCCACTTACTTTTTCCATTGGTAGATACTATGTCTAAACATGGACGTGTTGCTCAAGATCATAAGATAAATTTGTATCTTGCTGAAAGGATTTCATATTACCTCTTCCAAGGAGTTTTCTCCCACTGTTACAATATTGTTGCAGAGGAATGAAACCCTTTCCTGCTTAATTTGGCTATTTCCTCTTGAAAAGGAACAGACTGTTCTAAGCACAGTATGGGCACTTAAAATGATGTGGAGATGCCGGCGTTGGACTGGGGTAAACACAGTAAGAGTTTCAACAACACCAGGTTAAAGACAGCCTAAACCGGGATGTGGGGTTTATGTCACACTATCAGTAACCCCCACAGCTTGCCTCCTGGACTTGCGGAATCTCACTGGCTGTCCTGTCTGGAGACAATACACATCTCTTTAACCTGTGCTTAATGCTCCCTCCACTCACATTGTCTGTATCTTTAAGACCTGGTTGGCTGTCGAGATTCACATTCTAATCAATATTCTGTAACTTGATTTTGTGTCTCTGTGCCCTGTTTGAGAGCAGATTTCCACTCCGTCTGACGAAGGAGCAGCGCTCCGAAAGCTAATGGCATTTGCTACCAAATAAACCTGTTGGACTTTAACCTGGTGTTGTTAAAACTCTTACTGCACTTAAAATGACCCAGCTGCTATGGAAGAGTGGGGGGAAAAAAGGGCCATTTCCGTAAGAAAAAGAGAGGAAATTTGGAGATGGCATTGCAGTTCGGGGACTTATTTATGAATTAGAAAGCGATATGAAGCAGATCACCCTCCCCTCCAGCCCAAGAAGATGAACCTTCAGCTACAGATGAAATCTTCACAGATAAACCTTTTACACCCAATAATCTGTAGCTGTCTCCTTTGCAGATAATAGATTCATTGAAGCTGAGTTTATATATGTTTTGGCTCTATAGTAGACATAAATGGGTTTGTTTGCACATATTCCTTTCGCTGAACAAAGTCACCTGAAGTGAGATTTACAAATGCAGAGGATTCTGATGCTAAGTTAACCGTTAATTCTTTAAATCGATAAAAATTAAATAATTCAGCTGTTGCAAATGCATCTGTTCTTGCAGTGTTGGTAGACATTATGACAGATAGGGTCAGTACCTGAGAACCTCTATCTCTATCTACCTGGTGCTGGGGTACTGGATGTCTCCGAGCGGACAGGAGGCATATTAAAAGGGGAGGATAAAGAAACGGATGTCATTGTACACATTGGTGCAAATGATGTACATAGGAAGAGCAGGGGGATCCTACGAGAGCAATTCAGGGAGTTTGGAAATAGGCTAAAAAGTAGGGCCTCCAGGGTGGCAATCTCTGGGCTACTCCCAATGCCTAGGGCCAGTGAGGCTAGGAATAGGTGATGCACTATCAATCAAGTCAAGACTAGTTGTGAGCAAGACAAATATGCATTTATTAGCAAGAACTTGGAGCCATCCCTGTCGGAGATCTGGTCTGTACTGAAGGCTAGGGGGAGGAGCCACCGCCTTTATACCCGGACCAGGGGGAGGAGTCTTGGGCGGAACCGACAGGGATGTGCCACATATACAGGTAATAATAAATACTAACTAACAGTGGTTAACCACAACAGATAACAGTGGTTTACCACATTCACTCCCTGTTTAAAAAAAGAGTCCGTCGGGGTGAGGCAGAGTGAACAATATTTACAAGTTCAGTCTATCCGGGCCCGGGCTTGCTCTGCCGCTGCAATTGCCGTAGTGCCGGTTCCGATGTAGTTTCAGGTCGCAGTGTCGTTTCAAGCGCTGGTAGGACTTCTTGCCAGCGGGTGACTGGAAGGCCTTTAGACCGTAGCACTAGTAAAACGGTCTTCCAGACTGTGGCGTTCTCTCTCTCCACCTGTCCGTTACCCCGGGGGTCGTAGTCTCGTCCGCTCGTCGGGTGCATCGTGACAACTCCTGGGGCTCAGGCGAGCTGTATATGGGGGTGAGAGGAGTGAATAGTGGTTCTGATGTGGTAGGGACAAAGTTGGGGGTTGGGGGTGAGGGGTTGGGGGCTATAGTGGTCCCTGAGTCACCTGCGGGCGCTAGGTCACAGATAGATACCTTGTCCTCCGGCCCATCGGAGTACGCCACATAGGCATACTGGGAGTTGGTGTGGAGGATTTGAACCCTTTCGACCAGAGGGTCAGACTTACGGGTCCTGGCATGCTTCCGAAGCAGAACAGGGCCCGGGTATGCCAGCCACGACGGTAGTGAAGTCCCTGAGGAAGACTTCCTGGGGAACACGAACATCCGTTCGTGGGGGGTGGCATTGGTTGCCGTGCACAGGAGAGACCTAATGGAGTGTAGTGCCTCCGGTAGGACCTCTTGCCAGCGGGTGACTGGAAGGCCTTTAGACTGTAGCGCTAGTAAAACGGTCTTCCAGACTGTGGCGTTCTCTCTCTCCACCTGTCCGTTACCCCGGGGGTTGTGGCTAGTAGTCCTACTTGAGGCTATGCCTTTGGAGAGCAGGTACCATCGCAGTTCATCACCCATGAAGGAGGATCCCCGGTCGCTATGGATATAACTGGGGAAACCAAACAGAGTGACGAGGCTGCGCAGGGTCCTGATGACTGTGGCCGAGGACATATCTGGGCAGGGAATCGCAAAGGGGAAACGTGAGTACTCGTCAATGACATTGAGGAAATATATGTTGCGATCAGATGAGGGGAGGGGGCCTTTGAAGTCGATGCTTAGGTGTTCAAAGGGGCGGGTGGCTTTTATGAGGTGTGCCCTGTCTGGTCGGTAGAAGTGCGGCTTGCATTCCGCGCAGACCTGGCAATTCCGAGTTATAGACCTGACATCCTCAACTGAGTCGGGCAGCTTACGGGCTCGAATGAAGTGAAAAAACCTGGTGACCCCCGGGTGGCAGAGGTCGTTGTGGAGTGCCTGTAACCAGTCCACCTGCACACTGGCACATGTTCCAGGGGACAGGGCGTCAGGTGGTTCATTGAGCTTCCCGGGCCAATACAAGATATCGTAATTGTAGGTGGAGAGTTCGATCCTCCACCGTAATATCTTGTCATTCTTGATCTTGCCCCGCTGCGTATTGTTGAACATGAAGGCAACGGATCGTTGGTCCGTGAGTAGGGTGAACCGTTTACCAGATAATTAGTGGCGCCAGTGCCGTACAGCTTCCACTATGGCTTGGGCTTCTTTTTCGACAGAGGAGTGTCGAGTTTTGGGGCCTTGGAGGGTTCGTGAAAAGAAGGCCACGGGTCTGCCTGCCTGGTTAAGGGTGGCGGCTAGGGCGAAGTCAGACGCATCGCTCTCCACCTGGAACGGGATGGATTCGTCTATAGCATGCATCGTGGCCTTCGCGATGTCAGCTTTGATGCGGTCGAAGGCCAGACGGGCCTCCGCCGTCAGGTGAAAAAGGGTGGATTTTATAAGCGGACGGGCTTTATCCGCATAGTTGGGGACCCACTGTGCATAGTACGAGAAGAAACCCAGGCATCTTCTCAGTGCTTTGAGGCTAGTGGGGAGGGGAAGTTCCAGGAGGGGACGCATACGGTTGGGATCGGGGCCGATAACCCCATTCTCCACTACGTACCCGAGGATGGCGAGGCGGCGTGTACTGAACACGCACTTCTCCTTATTGTAGGTCAGGTTAAGGAGACTAGCCATGTGCAGGAATCTGTGGAGGTTGGCATCGTGGTCCTACTGGTCATGGCCGCAGATGGTGACGTTATCCAGGTACAGGAAGGTGGCCGCAGCCCGTTCTGGTCTACCATTCGGTCCATTTCGCGCTGGAAGACCGAGACCCCGTTGGTGACGCCAAAAGGGACCCTAAGGAAGTGGAAAAGGCGACCATCCGCCTCGAACACCGTATATTGGCGGTCCTCTGGGCGGATAGGGAGCTGGTGGTATGCCGACTTCAAGTCAATGGTGGAGAACACCCGATATTGTGCAATCTGATTGATCATGTCAGATATGCGGGGAAGGGGGTATGCGTCCAGCTGCGTATATCGATTAATGGTTTGACTGTAGTCAATGACCATTCTGTGTTTCTCCTTGAACTTAACGACTACCACTTGTGCTCGCCAGGGGCTGGTACTGGCCTCGATGATCCCTTCCCTGAGGAGTCGCTGGACTTCGGACCTGATAAAGGCCCTGTCTCCAGCACTATACCGCCTGCTCTTGGTGGCGATGGGCTTCCAGTCAGGAGTGAGATTCGCAAACAAGGAGGGAGGGACGATTTTAAGGGTCGAGAGACTGCAGGTGGTGTGCGGTGGGCAATTTAGACACCGCTGATTGCAGACGGAGAGCGGGGGAAAAGGCCCATTATACTGTATAGTGACACTCTTCAGATGGGTCATGAAATCTAGCCCCAGGAGTACAGAAGCGCAGAAGTGTGGCAGTACGAGGAGCCTGAAGTTATCGTATATTGTGCCCCGCACCTTCAGGGTCACCACGCAGCAGCCGAGGACATTTACAGAGCGGGACTGCGATGCCGTGGCGATCGTTTGCTTGACGGGCCGCACGGAAAAGGCGTATCGGCACACCATATCAGGGTGAATGAAGCTCTCTGTACTCCCACTGTCAAACAAACAATGCTCCCTGTGCCCGTTTACCTCAATGTCCATCATGGACTTGGCAAGTCGATGAGGCTTAGACTGGTCCAAGGTAACCGATGCCACCGTTGAATCCTGCAGATAGCCGTAGGGGGCTGATGAGGTAGGAGATGGCGGCCCCTGCTGGTCACTCGCGGCCGAAGTCGTTCAAGATGGCGGCCCCCGCGGGTCGCCGGCGGCCAATGACGTCATCCAAGATGGCGGCCCCCGCGGGTCGCATGCGGCCGGAGTCTTCCAAGATGGCAGCCCCCGTGGGTTGCACGCGGCCGGGGTCATCCAAGATGGCGGCCCCCGTGGGTCGCACGCGGCCAGGGTCGTCCAAGATGGCAGCCGCCGCGGGTCACATGCGGCCCTCGTGGATTTGGAGGTGGACTTACGGCAGACTTTGGCATAGTGCCCCTTCTTCCCACACGCGGAGCAGAACGACTCCCTCGCCGGGCAACGTTGTCGGGGATGCTTACCCAGGCCGCAGAAGTAGCATTTCAGGCCTCCAGAGGCTGCTGCAGTGGTCAGGTCACCGGTGAGGCGTGGGGCAGCGTAGGTCTGTGGTCCTCCCGGTAGCGATGGCTGCGGTGTCCACGACACGCCCACGTGGTCAGATGAGTAGGCTTCGAGGTATTGGGAGGTCACCTCTAAGGATTCGGCCAGTTCCACCGTTTTCTTGAAGTCCAGCGCACCTTGTTCCAGTAGCCGTTGTCGGATATAAGTAGTTCCGATGCCCATGACAAAGGCATCCCTGATTAAGTCCTCTGTATATTGGGTGGCAGTCACAGACCTGCAGTTGCAGTTCCGGGCAAGCAGTCGCAACGCGCGCAGGAACTGGTCAACCGATTCACCTGGCTGCCGTCTGCGCGTAGCGAGGAGGTGTCTCGCATAGACTTCATTAGGCCGTTTATTATACTGGCACTTTAAAAGTTCGATAGCGGCCGTGTAATTTTCCGCGTCTCGGATCGTAGAATATACTACGTCGCTTACCCGACCATGGAGCACCGGTAGTTTGTCAGCATCTGTACGGACAGCAGTGGAGGCTTCGATGTAGTCCTCGAAGCATTTCAGCCAGTGATCAAACATGTTTGATGCTCCAGCAGTTTGAGGGTCCAGATTCAGTCTGTCGGGTTTTAGTAACTGCTCCATTTAAAAAAAACTTGCTAATAAAATTGATGCACCATCAATCAAGTCAAGATTAGTTGTGAGCAAGACAAATAGGCTTTTATTAGCAAGAACTTGGAGCCATCCCTGTCGGAGATCTGGTCTGTACTGAAGGCTAGGGGGAGGAGCCACCACCTTTATACCCGGACCAGAGGGAGGAGTCTTGGGCGGAACCGACAGGAATGTGCCACATGTACAGGTAATAATAACTACTAACTAACAGTGGTTAACCACAACAGATAACAGATAACAGTGGTTGACCACAATAGGGAGATAGTACAATTGAACGCTTGGCTAAAGGACTGGTCCAGGAGGGAGGGCTTCATATTCCTGGATCACTGGGAAGTTTTCAAGAGAGGATGGCACCTGTACAAGAAGGACGGGTCACAACTAAATTGGAAGGGCACGAATATCCTGGCTGGGAGTTTTGCTAGTGTAGTTCGGGTGGGTTTAAACTAATATGTCAGGGGGGTGGGGATCAAAAAATTATGTCTACAAGTGTAGAGGCTGGGGACGAGCTTGGGACCAGGACAAGGCTGGCAAAGAAGAAGAGCACTCTGGGGGAGGATGACCTCACTGGGCCTGGAGGTCTGGAGTGCATCTACTTCAATGCAAGGAGCGAAGCAGGTAAGACAGACGAACTTAGGGCCTTAATGCTTACGAGGAATTTGGATGTGGTTGCAGTGACAGAGACTTGGTTGAAAGAGGGACAGGACTGGCAACTGAATATTCCGGGGTACAAGTGTTTTACGCGAGACAGAGGAGGGGCCAAAAGAGGTGGGGGAGTAGCAGTATTAGTTCGAGAGCATATTACAGCGGTGCAAAGGGAGGACAATTCAGAGGGGTCGTGTAATGAGTCACTGTGGGTGGAGCTCAGAAACAGGAAGTCATTATGTTGGGGGTATACTACAGGCCCCCCAACAGCCCAAGGGAAGTGGAAGAACGGATATGTCAGGAGATAATGGATAGGTGCAGGAAAAATAGGGTTGTTGTAGTGGGAGACCTCAACTTCCCTGGTATAGACTGGAAATCGCGTAGGGCTGGGAGTCTGAATGGGGAGGAATTTGTAAAATGCATACGGGAAGATTCTTTGGAACAATATGTAGACAGCCCGACTAGAGAGGGGGCTATACTGGACCTAGTACTGGGGAATGAGCCCGGTCAGGTCTTCAAAGTTTCGGTAGGGGAACATGTGGCAAATAGTGACCACAATTCTGTTAGCTTTAGGATAGTGATGGAAAAGGATGAGTGGTGTCCCAAGGGTAAGGTGTTGGATTGGAAGGCTAACTTTAGTGGGATTAGGCAGAAATTGGCAGCTCTTGATTGGGAGAGGCTGTTTGAGGGTAAATCCACATCTGGCATGTGGGAGTCTTTTAAGGAACAGTTGTTAGGGCTGCAGGATAGGCATGTGCCTGTAAAAAAGGATAGGAAGGGTAGGATTCGAGAACCGTGGATAATCAGGGAAATTGCGGGATTGGTCAAAAAGAAAAGAGAGGCGTACGTTAGGTCCAGGCAGCTAAAAATGGAGCGAGCTCTGGAAGAATACAAAGAAAGTAGGAAAGAACTCAAAAGAGGAATTAGAAGGGCAAAAAGGGATCACCAAATGCCCTTGGCAGACAGGATTAAGGAGAATCCCAATGCATTTTATTCATATGTTAGGAACAAAAGGGTTGTCAGGGAAAAAATCGGACCTCTCAGGGACAAAAGTGGGGAATTATGCTTGGAGCCCAAAGAAGTAGGGGAGATCCTAAATGAATACTTTGCGTCGGTATTCACAAAGAAGAGGGATGTGTTAACTGGGAGTGTTGACCCGTTAGAGAAAATCTCCATTACAAGGGAGGAAGTGTTAGGTTTTTTAGGGAATATAAAGACTGACAAATCCCCAGGGCCTGATGGAATCTATCCAAGGCTGCTCAGGGACACGAGAGATGAAATCGCTGGACCTCTGACGCAAATCTTTGTCTCGTCACTGGACACAGGTGAGGTCCCAGAGGATTGGAGGATAGCTAATGTGGTCCCGTTATTTAAGAAGGGTAGGAAGGATAACACGGGAAATTATAGGCCGGTGAGATTGACGTCCGTGGTAGGGAAGTTGTTGGAGAGGATTCTTAGAGATAGGATGTATACGCATTTAGAAAGGAATAAACTCATTCACGATAGTCAGCATGGTTTTGTGAGAGGGAGGTCATGCCTCACTAACCTGGTGGAGTTTTTTGAAGAAGTCCTCTTGAAGACCAGAGTGGTAGACTGTGTATGGAACCAAAATGGAGTATAGGGCTAACGGGAGGACTTTGAATAGTGTGGAGGAGCAGAGGGATCTAGGTGTATGTGTGCATAGATCCCTGAAAGTTGGGAATCAAGTAGATAAGGTTGTTAAGAAGGCATATGGTGTCTTGGCGTTTATTGGTAGGGGGATTGAATTTAGGAGTCGTAGCGTTATGTTGCAACTGTACACAACTCTGGTGCGGCCGCACTTGGAGTACTGTGTGCAGTTCTGGTCCCCACATTACAGGAAGGATGTGGAGGCTTTGGAGAGGGTGCAGAGGAGGTTTACCAGGATGTTGCCTGGTATGGAGGGGAGATCCTATGAGGAGAGGCTGAGGGATTTGGGATTGTTTTCGCTGGAAAGGCGGCGGCTAAGAGGGGATCTTATTGAAACATATAAGATGATTAGAGGTTTAGATAGGGTGGATAGTGATAGCCTTTTTCCTCTGATGGAGAAATCCAGCACGAGGGGGCATGGCTTTAAATTGAGGGGGGGTAGTTATAGAACCGATGTCAGGGGTAGGTTCTTTACCCAGAGGGTGGTGAGGGATTGGAATGCCCTGCCAGCATCAGTTGTAAATGCGCCTAGTTTGGGGGCGTTTAAGAGATCCGTAGATAGGTTCATGGACGAAAAGAAATTGGTTTAGGTTGGAGGGTCACAGTTTTTTTTTAACTGGTCGGTGCAACATCGTGGGCCGAAGGGCCTGTTCTGCGCTGTAATGTTCTATGTTCTAAAAGAGATGGGGGAGATACTAAATGGTTTTTTTGCATCCGTATTTACCGAGGAAACGGGCATGGAGTCTACGGATATAGGGCAAACTGGTAGGGAGGCCATGGAACCTTTACAGATTAAAGGGGAGGAGGTGCTCGCTGTCTTGCGGCAAATCAGAGTGGATAAATCCCCAGGACCGGACAGGGTATTCCCACGGACCTTGAGGGAAGCTAGTGTTGAACTTGCAGGGGCCCTGGCAGACATATTTAAAATGTCAGTATTCACGGGGGAGGTGCCGGATGATTGGAGGGTGGCTCATGTTGTTCCGTTGTTTAAAAAAGGTTCCAAAAGAAATCCGGGAAATTATCGGCCAGTAAGTTTGACGTCGGTGGTGGGCAAGTTATTGGAAGGTGTGATAAGGGATAGGATCTACAAATATTTGGATAGACAGGGACTTATTAGGGAGAGTCAACATGGCTTTGTGCGCAGTAGGTCATGTTTGACCAATCTATTAGAGTTTTTCGAGGAGGTTACCAGGAAAGTGGATGAAGGGAAGGCAGTGGATGTTGTCTACCTGGATTTCAGCAAGGCCTTTGACAAGGTCCCTCATGGGAGGTTAGTTAGGAAGGTTCAGTCGCTAGGTATACATGGGGAGGTAGTAAATTGGATTAGACACTGGCTCAATGGAAGAAGCCAGAGAGTGGTTGTGGAGGATTGCTTCTCTGAGTGCAGGCCTGTGACTCGTGGTGTGCCGCAGGGATCGGTGTTGGGTCCATTGTTGTTTGTCATCTATATCAATGATCTGGATGATAATGTGGTAAATTGGATCAGCAAGTTTGCTGATGATACAAAGATTGGAGGTGTAGTGGACAGTGAGGAAGGTTTTCAAAGCTTGCAGAGGGATTTGGACCAACTAGAAAAATGGGCTGAAAAATGGCAAATGGAATTTAACGCAGACAAGTGTGAGATATTGCACTTTGGAAGGACAAACCAAAGAAGAACGTACAGGGTAAATGGTAGGACTCTGAAGAGTGCAGTTGAACAGAGGGATCTGGGAATACAGGTACAGAATTCCCTAAAAGTGACGTCACAGGTGGATAGGGTCGTAAAGAGTGCCTTTGGTACATTGGCCTTTATAAATCGGAGTATCGAGTATAAAAGTTGGAGTGTTATGGTAAGGTTATATAAGGCATTGGTGAGGCCGAATTTGGAGTATTGTGTACAGTTTTGGTCACCTAGTTACAGGAAGGATGTAAATAAGATTGAAAGAGTGCAGAGAAGGTTCACAAGGATGTTGTCGGGACTTGAGAAGCTGAGTTACAGAGAGAGATTGAATAGGTTGGGACTTTATTCCCTGGAGCGTAGAAGATTGAGGGGAGATTTGATAGAGGTGTATAAGATTTTGATGGGTATAGATAGAGTGAATGCAAGCAGGCTTTTTCCGCTGAGGCAAGGGGAGAAAAAAACCAGAGCGCATGGGTTAAGGGTGAAAGGAGAAAAGTTTAAAGGGAATATTAGGGGGGGCTTCTTCACGCAGAGAGTGGTGGGAGTGTGGAATGAGCTGCCGGATAAAGTGGTAAATGCAGGGTCACTTTTAACATTTAAGAAAAACTTGGACGGGTTCATGGATGAGAGGGGTGTGGAGGGATATGGTCCAAGTGCAGGTCAGTGGGACTAGGCATAAAATGGTTCGGCACAGACAAGAAGGGCCAAAAGGCCTGTTTCTGAGCTTTAATTTTCTATGGTTCTACGGTAAGTGACTAGAATGGTTGACGAGGGAAGGGCCGTGGATGTCATCTATACGGACTTTAGTAAAGCATTTGGCAAAGTCCCTCATGGTAGATTGGTGCAAAAGGTTGGATCTCATGGGATAAAGGGGGAGGTGGCTAGATGGGTGGAGAACTGGCTTGGTCACAGAAGACAGAGGGTGGTAGTGGAAGGGTCCTTTTCCGGCTGGATGCCTGTGATGAGTGGTGTTCCACAGGGCTCTGTATTGGGACCTCTGCTGTTTGTGATTTATATAAACGATCTGGAAGGTGTAACTGGGGTGATCACTAAGTTTGGGGACGACACGAAAATGGCTGGACTTGCAGATAGTGAGGAACATTGTCAGAGGCTACAGAAGGATATAGATAGGCTGGAAATTTGGGCAAAGAAATGGCAGATGGAGTTCAATCCTGATAAATGCGAAGTGATGCATTTTGGTAGAAATAATGTAGGGAGGAGCTATACGATAAATGGCAGAACCATAAAGGGTGTAGATACGCAGAGGGACCTGGGTGTGCAAGTCCACAGATCCTTGAAAGTGACGTCACAGGTGGAGAAGGTGGTGAAGAAGGCATATGGCATGCTTGCCTTTATAGGACGGGGCACAGAGTATAAAAGTTGGGGTCTGATGTTGCAGATGTATAGAACGTTGGTTCGGCCGCATTTGGAATACTGCGTCCAGTTCTGGTCGCCACACTACCAGAAGGACGTGGAGGCTTTGGAGAGAGTACAGAGGAGGTTTACCAGGATGTTTTCTGGTATGGAGGGGCTTAGTTATGAGGAGAGATTGGGTAAACTGGGGTTGTTCTCCCTGGAAAGACGGAGGATGAGGGGAGACTTAATAGAGGTGTATAAAATTATGAAAGGCATAAATAGGGTGAACGGTGGGAAGCTTTTCCCCAGGTCGGTGGTGACGTTCACGAGGAGTCATAGGTTCAAGGTGAAGGGAGGGAGGTTTAACACAGATATCAGAAGGACATATTTTACACAGAGGGTGGTGGGGGCCTGGAATGCGCTGCCAGGCAAGGTGGTGGAGGCGGACACACTGGGAACGTTTAAGACTTATCTAGACAGCCATATGAACGGAGTGGGGTTGGAGGGATACAAAAGAATGGTCTAGTTTGGACCAGGGAGCGGCGCGGGCTTGGAGGGCCGAAGGGCCTGTTCCTGTGCTGTATTGTTCTTTGTCTTCACCCAACAGAATAAAGAACAAAGAACAAAGAACAGTACAGCACAGGAAACAGGCCCTTCGGCCCTCCAAGCCTGTGCCGCTCCTTGGTCCAACTAGACCAATCGTTTGTATCCCTCCATTCCCAGGCTGCTCATGTGACTATCCAGGTAAGTCTTAAACGATGTCAGCGTGCCTGCCTCCACCACCTTACTTGGCAGCGCATTCCAGGCCCCCACCACCCTCTGTGTAAAAAACGTCCCTCTGATGTCTGAGTTATACTTCGCCCCTCTCAGCTTGAGCCCGTGATCCCTCGTGATCGTCACCTCCGACCTGGGAAAAAGCTTCCCACTGTTCACCCTATCTATACCCTTCATAATCTTGTATACCTCTATTAGATCTCCCCTCATTCTCCGTCTTTCCAAGGAGAACAACCCCAGTCTACCCAATCTCTCCTCATAGCTAAGACCCTCCATACCAGGCAACATCCTGGTAAACCTTCTCTGCACTCTCTCCAATGCCTCCACGTCCTTCTGGTAGTGCGGCGACCAGAACTGGACGCAGTACTCCAAATGTGGCCTAACCAGCATTCTATACAGCTGCATCATCAGACTCCAGCTTTTATACTCTATACCCCGTCCTATAAAGGCAAGCATACCATATGCCTTCTTCACCACCTTCTCCACCTGTGTTGCCACCTTCAAGGATTTGTGGACTTGCACACCTAGGTCCCTCTGTGTTTCTATACTCCTGATGACTCTGCCATTTATTGTATAACTCCTCCCTACATTATTTCTTCCAAAATGCATCACTTCGCATTTATCCGGATTAAACTCCATCTGCCACCTCTCCGCCCAATTTTCCAGCCTATCTATATCCTGCTGTATTGCCCGTCAATGCTCTTCGCTATCCGCAATTCCAGCCATCTTCGTGTCATCCGCAAACTTGCTGATTACACCAGTTACACCTTCTTCCAAATCATTTATATATATCACAAATAGCAGAGGTCCCAGTACAGAGCCCTGTGGAACACCACTGGTCACAGACCTCCAGCCGGAAAAGAATGAGGAATAAGGTATGGAATTCAGGGAGATAGACTGCGAGGTCCTTGAGCAAATTGACATCGGGAAAGACAAGCTACTGGAGGTGTTGGCAGCGTTCAAGGTGGAAAAATCTCCAGGTCTGAATGAATTGTGCCGTTAGCTGCTGTGGATTGCAGGGGTTCTGACCCAAATTTTCAATTCCTCCCTGGCCATGGGGGAGGTACTGTAAGAAGTCTCACAACACCAGGTTAAAGTCCAACAAGTTTATTTGGTAGCAAATACCATAAGCTTTCGGAGCAATGCTCCTTCGTCAGATGGTGTGGTCTCTGTTCTCAAACAGGGCACAGACACAGAAATCAAATTACAGAATACTGATTAGAATGCAAATCTCTACAGCCAGCCAGGTCTTAAATGTACAGACAATGTGGGTGGAGGGAGCATTCAACACAGGTTAAAGAGATGTGTATTGTCTCCAGACAGTACAGCTTGTGAAATTGTGCAAGTCCAGGAGGCAAGCTGTGGGGGTTACTGATAATGTGACATAAATCCAACATCCCGGTTTAGACCGTCCTCATCTGTGCGGAACTTGGCTATCAGTTTCTGCTCAGTGACTCTGCGCTGTCGTGTGTCGTGAAGGCCGCCTTGGAGAACGCTTACCTGAAGATCCAAGGCTGAATGCCCGTGACTGCTGAAGTGCTCCCCCACAGGAAGAGAACAGTCTTGCCTGGTGATTGTCGAGCGGTGTTCATTCATCCGTTGTCGTAGCGTCTGCATGGTTTCCCCAATGTACCATGCCTCGGGACATCCTTTCTTGCAGCGTATCAGGTAGACAACGTTGGCCGAGTTGCAAGAGTAGGTACCGTGTACCTGGTAGATGGTGTTCTCACGTGAGATGATGGCATCCGTGTTGATGATCCGGCACGTCTTGCAGAGGTTGCTGTGGCAGGGTTGTGTGGTGTCGTGGTCACTGTTCTCCTGAAGGCTGGGTAGTTTGCTGCGGACAATGGTCTGTTTGAGGTTGCGTGGTTGTTTGAAGGCAAGAAGTGGGGGTGTGGGGATGGCACATCATGGGGGAGGTGCCAGAGGACTGGAGAACAGCTAATGTGGTTCTACTATTTAAAAAGGGTTGTAGAGATAAACTAGGAAACAACAGACCAGTGAGTCTTGTGCCAGTGATCGGGAAACTATTGGAGAAACTTCTGAAGAAGAGCATCTATCTCCCCTTGGAGATATAAGACTTAATGAGGGATAGTCAGCATGGCTTCATCAGGGGGAGTTCATGCCTAACAAATTTAATTGAATTTTTTGAGGAGGTGACCAGGCGTGTCGCATGTTAGCAGGGTGGTGAAAAATGCAAATGGGACACTTGCCTTTCTCAATCAAGGCATAGATTACAAAAGCAGGGAAATCATGTTGGAGTTGTGTATAGAACTTTGGTGAGGTCACAGCTGGAGTACTGTGTGCTGTTCTGGTCACAATATTATAAGAAGGATGTGATTGCACTGGAGGGAGTGCAGAGGAGATTCACTAGGATGTTGCCCGGAATGGAATATTTAAGTTAAGAAGAGAGGTTGGATAGGCTAGGGTTGTTTTGTTAAAGCAGAGAAGATAGAGGGCGACCTGATTGAGGTGTACAAGATTGAGGGGGAAGGACAGAGTGGATAGGGAGCTTAATTGAAGGGTCAGTCACGAGGGAACATACGTTCAAGGTGAGGGACAGGGGGTTTAGGGAGGATGTGAGGAAAAACATTTTTACCTAGAGCGTGGTGACAGTCTAGAATATGCTGTCTTGGAGGGTGGTAGAGGTGAGTTGCCTCGCATCCTTTAAAAAGTACCTGGAAAGCATGTGGTATGTCATAACATTCAAGGCTATGGGCCAAGTGCCAGTAAATGGAATTAGGTGGGAGTTCAGGTGTTTCTCGCATGTCAGTGCAGACTTGATGGGCAAGGGGTCTCTTCTGCACTGCATGATTCTACATCCTTCTGTGGATTGAAGTGAAAGGTTTAAATCTTTTCAATAGCTGGGAGATGAGTAAATATGACAGTAAAAACCCTGACAATTTTTGAGAAATTCAGCACATATTTCCAGCCAAAGTCAACCCATCATATTTGTCAATAAGTTTGAGGGGTATAACCTTAGGGAGTATCGTGGAACAGAGGAACCTTGGAGTTCAGGTGCACGGTTCTCTAAAGGTGGAGTCACAGGTAGATAGGGCAGTGAAGAAGGCTTTTGGCATGCTGGCCTTCATCAGTCAGGGCATTGAGT
This sequence comes from Mustelus asterias, assembly GCF_964213995.1. Classification (NCBI taxonomy): domain Eukaryota; kingdom Metazoa; phylum Chordata; class Chondrichthyes; order Carcharhiniformes; family Triakidae; genus Mustelus; species Mustelus asterias. The sequence continues at coordinate 34,223,946 of NC_135810.1, read as the reverse complement.
ATAGAAGTTGGGAAGTTATGTTGCAGTTGTCAGGACATTGGTGAGGCTGCACCTGAAGTATTGTGTTCAGTTTTGGTCACCTTGCTATTGGAAAAATATTATTAAACTGGAGAGAGTGCAGAAGAGATTTACAAGGATGTTGCCAGGACCTCAAGGGACTGAGTTATAGGGAGAGATTGGACAGGCTAGGACTTTATCTTTGGAGACTAAGGAGTGATCTGAAAGAGGTGTATAAGATCATGAGAGGCATGGATAGGGTGAATGCACTCAATCTTTTTCCCAGCATTGGGGAATCGAGAACTAGAGGGTACACGTTTAAGTTAAGAGGGGAAAGAATTAATGGGAACCTGAGGAGCAACCTTTTTACACAGAGGGTGGTACGTATGTGGAATGAGCTGCCAGAGGAAGTGGTTGAGGCAGGGACATTGACACCATTTAAAAGGCATTTGGACAGATACATGGATAGGAAAGGTTTAGAGGGATATGGGCCAAATGCAGGCAGATGGGGTTAGCTTAGATGGGCATTTTGGTCAGCATGGACCAGTTTGGGCCGAAGGGCCTGTCTCCATGCCATAGATTCTATGAACCAGGTGAGTCTGTTGACAATTGAGATGGAGAAATGCACTGGTAAGTGTAAATTCAAGGAAACTGATCAATTCATTTCTGTTCACTCTGCGCACCCTGATGTAAGAAGATCTGACTGGCAAGGACAAGTTCACAATATCACAGGGTGTTGACTCTGTCAGAGAACATGAAGCCATGAGTATACAGACAAAGATATTGACTATCCCAAGAGCCAGCCAAATCAAATCAAACCATGAGTCCACAGATCAAACTGCAGAGCTTATGGAAAGCCTGTTACTGAGAAAAGATGTACAGGACAAAAAAAGATGGAAAAGGAGTTGCCAGAGGCAGAGCAACAGAGCGATGAGAAAGAAGGGAAAGAAAAGAAATCAAAGCATCCCGAACCTGGAAGACGATAGTGAGTTTGAGGATACTATTTATATAGGAATCATACAACTGCATGAAGTTAATGGTGCAACAGTTTCCAGAGAGTAGAAATTCAGATCATGAAGAGATGAGAAACAAGCCCATAATCATGTTTGGATGAGACAGTTTGATTATTACAATTACAAGGAGGGCAATTCTCCCAGCCTTTAGCAGCGGAGCAGTGGGCCGGGAGATTCAGGTGGACGCCATGGAGCGGGCATTCCGCTGGGCACCATGGCCTCCGCGAGTCTCCTGCCGACAGATTCCTGGGGCCGTCAGCTCCGTGCCAGAAACCGGTGCAGAGCTAAATAAATCATGGAAATGAGGATGAGCATGTAATTAACGGGCCCAGGACTGATGTCTCCGGCTCGCTAGCCTCTCCGCCCCAACACCCTGCCCCCTCCCGCCATCTGCCAGGAGTGTTTCACTCCAGCGGGGTTTACAATAGCTCCCCACTTGTGGGGAACTAGCGCCCGACCCCGCTGGAATGAAGGGGACAATTGAGGCCCCCCAGGAGGTCAGGGGTAAGGGGGGGGGTGCCTCCTGGGCATTGCCAGCTTGACTCCCTGGCACTGCCTAAGGGGCAAAGTAGCAATGTCAAGGGGACAGGGCCTGAGGGAAGTGGGGCCTATTGGGGGCGGGGGGGTGGTGGAGAGGTGCAAGGTCTCTGGGGGGGAGATCGGTTGGCGGTGGGGGGGTCCCGCTGCCACTCTGCATTCGGCAATGACAGAGGGAGGGAGGCCAGCGATCGGGGTGGCCATCGGGGTGAGGAGGGGATTGGCCTGCTGGGGTTGGGGGGGTGGGGTCGAGGTTGTGCGAGGGGGATCGGGAGATTGAGGCAGGTCGGGGGGAGGGTTGGTCACAGGGGCAGCAATGTGAGGTTCCGGGCTGGCCAGCGATTGAGCTGACCGGTGATCGGGAGGCCGGTAGTGCGGTGCTACTGTGCATGCGCTGATCTGGGCGCTATGTTGCGGTATCTCTAGCGGGAATAGGCCCCACCCACTGATTTTTAATGATATTCAAGCTGGTGCACTCTGCAGTGCAGTGTGGGAGATTCGTTTTGAAAATCAGTGGGATTTACTTCTGTTTTTAACGCAAATTCGGCATTTAGAATATTTTTGGGAGATTCTCACCCATGAAAGATTATGATATCTAGGGACTGTATATTTAAATATAGGATAAATGAAGGGGTTCATGTGACCTGATCTGACATCTGCCTGACAGATCAAAGGAAAGCTTGGAAACAAAGGCTTTTACACATGGAAACAATGTACATACAGCCTGTGTGTTAACAGTGGAGGCTGTGTCTTGAATCCCAGAAAAGTTTTTTACATGGGACATGGGCATTGCTGGCTGGCCAGCATTTATTGCCAATCTCTAATTGCCTAAGAGCAGTTGAAAGCCAACCACATTGTGGCTCTGGAGTCACATGTAGGCCAGGCCAGGTCAAAATGAGTTCATGGTGATCAGTAGATTTTTAATTCCAGATATTTTTTATTGAATTCACATTCCACCATCTGCCATGACGAGATTCGAGCCCGGGTCCCCAGAATATGAGCTGAGCTTCTGGATTAATAGTCTAGCAATAATACCACTAGGCCGTCAGCTCCTCTCAAATCCTTCCCAATTTCTTGGTGGTGTGTGATTGATGTTTAGGTGTCCCTTGCATCATGACCTCTCAGTCCTCCAATCTAATCCTTGATCTCATTGTGATCACAGATGTGCCTGTGGACCTTGCCCTTCCCACCTTGAGGCCTCAAACATATTGTGATTTAGAAATCCTCACACTCCCACAAATCCCCCCACCGCACACGCTGTCATGAGACCTTTGAATGCCCCCAAACTACTTCATCAGTTTGCCTCCTTCCCATTCGGGCCCAGGTCACAGATGTAATTCTGTTAGAGACTCCAGTAGACAGCAAGTTGCTACCACCTCTGCTGCGGATCCCGGGGTAACCCCAAGACAGGAATCTAGAACATAGAACATAGAGCATAGAACAGTACAGCACAGAACAGGCCCTTCGGCCCACGATGTTGTGCCCAGCTTTATCTGAAACCAAGATCAAGCTATCCCACTCCCTATCATCCTGGTGTGCTCCATGTGCCTATCCAATAACCACTTAAATGTTCCTAAAGTGTCTGACTCCACTATCACTGCAGGCAGTCCATTCCACACCCCAACCACTCTCTGCGTAAAGAACCTACCTCTGATATCCTTCCGATATCTCCCACCATGAACCCTATAGTTATGCCCCCTTGTAATAGCTCCATCCACCCGAGGAAATAGTCTTTGAACGTTCACTCTATCTATCCCCTTCATCATTTTATAAACCTCTATTAAGTCTCCCCTCAACCTCCTGCGCTCCAGAGAGAACAGCCCTAGCTCCCTCAACCTTTCCTCATAAGACCTAACCTCCAAACCAAGCAGCATCCTGGTAAATCTCCTTTGCACTCTTTCCAGCGCTTCCACATCCTTCTTATAGTGAGGTGACCAGAACTGCACACAATATTCCAAATGTGGTCTCACCAAGGTCCTATACAGTTGCAGCATAACCCGGCTCTTAAACTCCAACCCCCTGTTAATAAAAGCTAACACACTATAGGCCTTCTTCACAACTCTATCCACTTGAGTGGCAACCTTTAGAGATCTGTGGATATGGACCCCAAGATCTCTCTGTTCCTCCACAGTCTTCAGAACCTTTAATCCACATTTAAATTAGTCCTACCAAAATGAATCACCTCACATTTATCAGGGTTAAACTCCATTTGCCATTTTTCAGCCCAGCTTTGCATCCTATCTATGTCTCTTTGCAGCCTACAACAGCCCTCCACCTCATCCACTACTCCACCAATCTTGGTGTCATCAGCAAATTTACTGATCCACCCTTCAGCCCCCTCCTCTAAGTCATTAATAAAAATCACAAAGAGCAGAGGACCAAGCACTGATCCCTGTGGCACTCCGCTAGCAACCTGCCTCCAGTCCGAAAATTTTCCATCCACCACCACCCTCTGCCTTCGATCAGATAGAAGTCTCACAACACCAGGTTAAAGTCCAACAGGTTTATTTGGTAGCAAATACCATAAGCTTTCGGAGCACTCTGTCAGACTTCTTACTGATACCCTAACTAAAAAAAAAACTTCTGCCCTTACTCGGACCTTATCCCTCTATTCCCTTCCCATTTTTTATACTCATCCAGATGCCTCTTAACTGTTGCTAATGTGCTCGCTTCCACCACCTCCTCTGGCAGCACGTTCAAAGCGCCCACCACTCTCTGCATGAAAAACTCCCCCCCCCTGCACATCTCCCTTAAACTTTCCCCCCTTGAACCTATGCCCCCTTGTAATTGACACTTACACTCTGGGAAAAGGTCTCTGACAATCCACCCTGTCTACGCCTCTCATAATTTCGTAGACCTCTATCAGGTCTCTCCTCAGCCTCTGCCATTCCAGTGAAAACGATCCTAGTTTATTCAACCTCTCCTCATAGCCAACACCCTTGAGACCAGGCAACATCTTGGTGAACCTTCTTTGCACTCTCTCCAAAAGCTTCCACGCCCTCTGGTGGTGTGGTGACTAGAACTGCAGGCAATACTCCAAATCCGGCCTAACCAAGGTGCAACATGATTTCCCAACTCTTGTACTCAATGCCCCGGCTGATGAAGGCAAGCATGCCATGTGCCTTCTTAATCACCGTGGATACTCTGTTGCCACTTTTAGGGAACTATGGACCTGTACACCCAGATCCCTCTAAGTTAATGTTCCTAAGAGTTCTGCCATTTACAATATAATTCACACCTAAATTTGAGCCTCCAAAATGCATCACCTTGCATTTGTCCGGATTAAACACCATTTGCCATTTTTGTGCCCAAGTCTCCAATCTATCTATATCTTGTAGTATCCTCTGACAATCCCCGGCATTATCATTAACTCCACCATTCTTCATGTCACCTGTAAACTTACTAATCAGACCACCCACATTTTCCTTCCGATCATCTGTATATATACTACAAACAACAGAGGTCCCAGCACTGATCCCTGAGAATACCACTAACTACAGATCTCTGAAAAACACCCCTGCATATAAACTGAGTCAATCAAATTAATCACAATATCGTAGAGGAGGAATTCCTGAATTGTATATGGGATGGTTTTCTGGACCAATACGTTGAGGTAACAAACAGAGAACAGGCCATCCTAGACTGGGTTTTGCGTAATGAGAAATGAATATTTGGCAATCTAGTTGTGCGCATGGGTGAACTGCAACAATTGTTTATTCCTGTCTGGCGCAGAAGTAAAATGGGAAAGGTGACCAAACCATGGCTCACGAGGGAAATTAGAGATAATGGCTGCAATTCTCCCATTGCGACCGCAACTTTTCTGGCGGGTCGCAATGGGAGATGCGCGCCATCAGCTCTGTACCGGGATTTGCGCATGCGCCGGGAACACATGCGCATCTCCCAGAGCCAGCGAACAGTTGGAAACCAGCGGGAAGGCAGGTAAGTAATTTGAATCTTTTTAAAATGTATTTTAAATATGTTTTAAATCTAATTATTGGGAACTTTCGGGTCCCGATTGAATCTCCCACCCTGCCAGGAGTACTTCATGCCGGTGGGGTTTACACTAGCTCCCCACATTCGGGGAACTATCTGGCCAAGCCCCCAACCACATGGGATGCTTCAATGACCTCTGAGCCCCCTCGGTGAGGCCATCATATCTGGTCTCCACTGGTGATAGCGTCTGGAACTCACTAATGATGGGTGCAAAGTCAATTTCGCTGGCAAACCAGAGCCGGTAAAATAGGGTGAGGTGGGAAACTTGGGCGCGAACCCGATTTTTCGCACTCACCCAATCTTATCGAACAACAGGCAGGATGAGGTCGTAAGATTGAATTGGGAATTTTATAGGGAAAGTTCTACCCACAATGTTTTGGCCTTAACTGTGGCCTTTCTGTGGGAGCAAATTTCACAGGCTTACCACTCTCTATGTGAAGAAATTTCTCATCTTAGTCCTAAAGGATTTACCACTTATCCTTAGACTATGACCCCTGGTTTTAGACACGCTCCATCGGGAACATTCTTCCTGCATCTACCCTGTCTAGTGCTGTTAGAATTTTATAGATTTCTGTTAGATCCTTCCTCATTCTTCTCAAGCGAATATAATCCTAACCAACTCATACACCAGTCCCGCCATTACAGTAATCAGTCTGGTAAACCTTCTCTGCACTCCCTCCATATCAATAACATCCTTCCTCAAATAAGGAGACCAAAACTGCACACAGTATTCCAAGTGTAGCGTCACCAAAGCCCTGTATAGTTACAAGACATCCCTGCTTTTGTACTCAAATCCTCTCGTTATGAAGGCCAACATACCATTTGACTTCTTTACCGCCTGCTGCACCTGTGCGCTTACCTTCAGGACACCCAGATCTTGTTCCCCTTTCTTAATTTATAGCCATTCAGATAATAATCTGTCTTCCTGTTTTTGCTACCAAAGTGGGTAACCTCACAGTTATCCAAATTATACTGCACCTGCCATGCATTTACTCAGCTTGTCCAAATCACACTGAAATATCTTTGCATCCATCTCACAGCTCATCTTCCCACCCAGTAATGTGTAATCTGCAAATATGGAGATATTATATTTAGTTCCCTGATCTAAATCATTAATATATATTACGAATAGCTGGGGTCCGAGCACCAACCCCTGCGGTACCCCACTAGTCACTGCCTGCCATTCTGAAAATGATCTGTTTACTCCTGTTTTGTTTCCTGTCTGCCAACCTGTTTTCTATCTATTTCAATACATAACCCCAATCCCATGCGCTTTAATTTTACATGCTAATCTTTGTTGAAAGCCTTCTGAAGGTCCAGATAAACCACCCCCTCATCAAGTCTACAAGTTGCATCCTTAAAGATTTACAGTAGATTTGTCAAGCATGATTTCCCTTTTGTAAATCTGTGCTGATTCTATCTGATCTACCACTGTTTACCAAGCGTTCTGCTATCAAATCTTTGATAATAGACTAAAGAATTTTTCCCACTAACGGCATCGGGTCTATAATTCCCTATATTCTCTCTACCTCCATTTTTAAATACTGGGGTTACATTAACTATCCTCCAATCCATAGAAACTGCTCCAGATTCCATAGAGCTTTATAAAACTTTAGTTAGGCCACATTTAGGGTATTGTGTTCAATTCTGGTCACCACATTACAGGAAGGACATGAAGGCTTTGGAGAGGGTGCAAAAGAGGGTCACCAGGATGCTGCCAGATTAGAGTATAAGTTATAAGGAGAGACTGGACAATCACAGGTTGTTTTCTCTGGAGTGGCGGAGGCTGAAGTGAGACCTGATAGAAGTCTATTAAATTAATGGAAGCATAGATAGGGTTGACAATCTAAATCTTTTTCCCAGAGTTAAAATGTCTAATACTAGGGGGCATGCGCTTAAGGTGAGAGGGGGAAAGTTCAAAGGAGATGTGAAGGGCAAGTTTTTTTACACAGAGTGGTATGTGTCTGGAACACGCTGCCAGGGGTGGTGGTGGAGACAGATGCTATTGGGGCTTTTAGATAAGCACATGAATATGCAAGAAATAGAGGAATATAGGCCAAGGGCAGGCAAAAGGGATTAGTTTAATTTGGTGTCATGTTCGGCACAACATCATGGGCCGAAGGACTTGTTCCTGTGCTGTACTCTATGCTCTAGAACCTTGGATGATGACCACCAATGCATCCACTATTTCCACGGCCACTTAAGTACTCTGTGATGTAAATTATCAGGTTGTAAGGGACCTACACTTGTCTTAACCAATTTTTTTTATCTTCACAAATCTATAGAAACTCTTACAGTCAGTTTCTACATTCTCTGCGAGAATGTAGAAACTGTACTCTATTGTACTCTATTTTCCTCTTCTTTAATCAATCTCTTGGCCCTCCTTTGCTGAATTCTAAACTGCTCCCAATACTCAGGTCTGTTGTTTTCTCGGCCAATTTGTATGTCTCTTCCTTGGATCTAATATTGGCCGCAATTCTCCCAAAAGCGCTGAATTGGCTGGAAAACTGTTCTGGATCCCGACTGTTTTCTCAGTTCAGCTTCTCACCTGAATCGCCGCACTCTGTGCACTGCAGAGGTCCCAGTTGAGAATATCATTAAAAACCCAGGGGGGTGGGGGTCAACTTTGAAGAGGTGCTGGTCAGTGGCGGGGGGGCAGGGCGGGGGGGGGAGCTCCACAGGGGTAGTGATTGGTGGGGGGAGGGGCTCTGCAGATGGGACGGGATCGGCAAAGAAGGGGAACTCTGCAAGGATGGTGATCGGCAGGTGGGGGGGGTGGCGGGGAGGGAATGGCACAGGCACCATTCGGTGAGGGGAGGAGTTGGGCGGCAGGAGATTTCCCAGCACCCTGGGCTGTCAACAGTTGGCTTCACTGGCGAGCTTAGGCTCCGAACCCCCTACTAGCGAGAATTGCATCCAGGTCCTTTGCCTTGAATACCATAAGATTGTGACTTGCGACTCGCTAAAAAAAAGCGCCATTCTCTCCCACATAAATCCCTCATCATTGTGCATAGCCCCCAATTAGGCCCCACCCCATGGCACTGCCCCTTGCGCACTTATGGTCCCCAACCAGGCACTGCCAGGGTGTCAGGTGGTCACTGTCAGGCTGGCACCACCCGTTGGGCACTGCCCAGCCATGCCCTGACCACTTGGGGGCTTCAATGGTCTCCGATCCCCTCCAGCGTGGCCAAAGCACCTCGTCTCCGCTACTGCAGAGTAGTCGTAATTCTCGCCAGTGTGACATCATGCTGGAAAGGTGGGAGCATCTCGGAGGGTGGAAGCAGCCTTCTCTGGGTGTGAAGCCATTCTCACCAGTAAAAGGAAGCCGGGAGGATAGCAATCCGATACACGCCAGGCACTAATCGGATTTTTAGCCTCTCATGCTATCTTCTGGCTTGCCACGCTAATCGACCTACATGTTTTCAAGAAGGAAAAGTGGTCAAAGGATATGGGGGGAAAGACAGGATCACGTTATTGAGTTGAGTGATCAGTCATGATCATAATGAATGGTGGAGCAGGTTCTAAGAGCTGAATGTCCTACACCTGCTCCTATTTGCCATGGTTCTATGATAATGAAACACAATCCAATTCCAGAAAGGTTAAGGAATTTGTTGAACAGTATGGATCATTTCCGCATTACCCAAGGACCATTGTTTTAATAGAAAGATATGCCCAGATGCTCTATAGAACCCTCATGAAATGTTAAGAGACAAAGGAATACCTAAGCTTGCCTTTTGGCACTACAATCCACACCTCTCATGATTGATAAGGAATCCCACACAGAGCTATTCAATAGCAGGAAGTACAAAACAACTTTACCAAGTAAGGTTCGGAGGAGAGTGTAAGAGAATTCTTCACTCATGCTCAGATGAAAGAAAGTCAAAATGTTGGGCAGCAAAATCTGAGTTGTTTCGGGGACAAACAGTATATGATCTAATCACGAAAAACTGGAACCCAGCAAAAATTGTTTACCAAGTTGAAATTCCAAGTCATACATCATCAAGACTGAAACTGGTGAGCAAATTCATCCATATACATTAATATTTGGTACATCATTGAATCATAGAATCATCGAATCCCTACAGTGCAGAAGTTAAAGTTTATTTATTAGTCACAAGTAGGCTTGCATTAATGAAGTTAATGTAATGAAGTTACTGTGAAAATCCCTTAGTCGCCACAATCCAGCACCTGTTCGGGTACACTAAGGGAGAATTTAGCATGGCCAATGCATCTAACCAGCACGTCTTTTAGACTGGGAGGAAACTGGAGCACCCGGAGGAATCCCACGCAGACACGGAAAGAATGTGCAAACTCCACACCGACAGTGACCCAAGCCGGGAATCGAACCCAGGTCCCCTGTGCTGTGAGGCAGCAGTGCTAACCACTGTGCCACCGTGCCGCCCATAGGAGACATACACCAGAGTTGGAAAAGCAGAAGAGTATTACCAACTGCAGCAACATCACTACTAATAGAGACAGCATGAACAGCATCACTAACAAACAGTGCAACATCAACAAAATCACCAGCAAGTGACATCAAGCACAACTCCAACAACAACAGGGCCAACATGCACAACATTACCAGTACAGCATGACAACTCATCACTGAGAGTGATGATTAGCAAATCCATGAGACAGAGGCAAAGCATCCTACCACCGAAGTGATACCAATGCTTTTTGAGAAAAGAAAGTATAAAAGACACTGAGGTTTAATTGTAAAACTAAATTATTAATCTTCTTTATTTTGGACATAGTGACCCATAACTTCCAATCTCCGGGATGTTGTACCTGTGGTGGTGGTGGTGGGGGGAGGGGGAAGGCGGGTTAACCCTGAAGATTAACTGCAAACTCCACACTGTCTGTGTGGAGTTTGCATGTTCTCCTCGTGTCTGCGTGGGTTTCCTCCGGGTGCTCCGGTTTCCTCCCACAGTCCAAAGATGTGCAGGTTAGGTTGATTGACCAGGTTAAAAAAAATTGCCCCTTAGAATCCTAAAATGCGTAGGTTAGAGGGATTAGCAGGTAAAATATGTGGGGGTAGGGCCTGGGTCGGATTGTGGTCGGTGCAGACTCGATGGGCCGAATGGCCTCCTTCTGCACTGTAGGGTTTCTATGATTTCTTAATGTGCTCAGACTCCCACCCCCCAACGCACCCATCCCTGATGGGCTCAATGCATTCTCTGCCCGTTTTAAGCAAGAGACCAGCGAGAGCATGCTCTCCACCCTGGAAGCCTTGGATGAACCTGTATCTGAGGTCACCATTGCAGATGTCAGAGCAGCCTTCTCGAAGGTCAACCCATGGAAAACGACTGGCCCGGATGGGGTACCCGGACGAGCACCCAGATCCTGTGCGGATCAGCTGGCAGGGGTATTCGCAGACAGCTTCAAACTCTCTTTACAACGATCTGTTTCAAGAAGACCACCATCATTCCAGTACCAAAGAAAAGCCAAGCAGGGTGCCTTAATGACTATTGTCCGATGGTTCTGACATCCATCGTTATGAAGTGCTTCAAAAGGTTAGTCATGGCACAAAACATGTGGGGCTGGATAGGGTGGAGGCGGAGAGATTCTTTCCACTTAGTAAGGAAGTTAAAACTAGAGGACACAGCCTCAAAATAAAGGGGGGTCGGTTTAAGACAGAGTTGAGGAGGAACTTCTTCTCCCAGAGGGTGGTGAATCTCTGGAATTCTCTGCCCACTGAGGTGGTGGAGGCTACCTCGCTGAATATGTTTAAAGCGCGGATGGATGGATTCCTGATCGGTAAGGGAATTAAGGGTTATGGGGATCAGGCGGGTAAGTGGTACTGATCCACGTCAGATCAGCCATGATCTTATTGAATGGCGGGGCAGGCTCGAGGGGCTAGATGGCCTACTCCTGCTCCTATTTCTTATGTTCTTATGTTCTTAAAACAATTCCAGCCACCTGGACTGCCTGGATCCATTACAGTTTGCCTACCGCCACAACAGGTCCACAGCAGACGCCATCTCCCTGGCCCTGCACTCAACTGTGCAACACCTAGATAAAAAAGACACCAAAGTCAGACTCCTATTTGTTGACTACAGCTCAGCCTTCAATACCATTATTCCCATGAAACTCATCTCCAAACTCCATGGACTGGGCCTTGGCTCCTCCCTCTACAATTGGATCCTGAACTTCCTAACAATCAGTAAGGACCACAATCAGTAAGGATAGGCTGCAACACCTCCTCCACGATCATCCTCAACACTGGTGCCCCACAAGGCTGTGTTCTCAGCCTGCTACTATACTGCTTATACACTTATGACTGTGTGGCCAAATTCCCCTCTAACTCGATTTTCAAGTCTGCTGATGACACCACCATAGTGGGTTGGATCTCAAACAATGAAGAGACAGAGTACAGGAATGAGATAGAGAATCTGGTGAACTCATGTGATGACAATAATCTCTCCCTCAATGTCAACAAAACGAAGGAGATTGTCATCAACTTCAGGAAGCATAAAGGAGAACATGTCCCTGTCTACATCAATGGGGACAAAGTAGAAATGTCGAAACCTTCAAGTTTTTAAGTGTCCAGATCACCAACAACCTGTCCTGGTTCTCCCCATGCCGACACTACAGTTAAGAAAGCCCACCAATGCCTCTACTTTCTCAGAAGAGTAAGGAAATTTGGCATGTCAGTTACGACTCTCACCAACTTTTAAGATGCACCACAGAAAGCATTCTTTCTGGCTTTATCACAGCTTGGTATGGCTCCTGCTCTGCCCAAGACTGTAAGAAACTACAAAAGGTCGTGAATGTAGCCCAATCCATCACGCAAACCAGCCTCCCATCCATTGACTGTCTACACTTCCCTCTGCCTCGGCAAAGCAGCCAGCATAATTAAGGACCCCACACACCCCGGACATTCTCTCTTCCACATTCTTCCATCGGGAAAAAGATACAAAAGTCTGAGGTCACGTACCAACCGACTCGAGAACAGCTTCTTTCCTGCTGCCGTCAGACTTTTGAATGGACTTACCTCGTATTAAGTTGATGTTTCTCTACAACCTAGTTATGACTGTAACTCTACATTCTGCACTCTCTCTTTTCCTTCTCTATGAACAGTATGCTGTGTCTGTATAGTGCACAAGAAACAATACTTTTCACTGTATACTCATATAAGTGATAATAATCAAATCAAATCAAAGGGGTGTAGATTATGAGGAGAGATTGAGCAGATTAGGTTTGTACTCGGAGTTTAGAAGGCTGAGGGGTGATCTTATAGAGGCATATAAGATAATGAAGGGGCTGGATAGGGTAGAAGTGGAGAGATTCTTTCCACTTAGAAAGGAAACCAGAACTAGAGGGCACAGCCTCAAAATAAAGGGGGGTCAGTTTAGGACAGAGTTGAGGAGGAACTTCTTCTTTCAGAGGGTGGTGAATCTCTGGAATTCTCTGCCCACTGAAGTGGTGGAGGCTACCTCGTTGAATATGTTTAAGTCACGGATAGATGGATTTCTGATCGGTAGGGGAATTAAGGGTTATGGGGAGCAGGCGGGTAAGTGGAACTGATTCACTTCAGATCAGCCATGATCTTATTGAATGGCGGGGCAGGCTCGAGGGGCTAGATGGCCTACTCCTGCTCCTAGTTCTTATGTTCTTATGTTCTAAATCCAAATCAAACCCCGGAAGTCCAATAGCAAGGATTGCATGGCAGTTGCCTCGGAAGTTCAAACTTCTGGTGATTATCTTGCACTGGGAACCATGTGATACTCTGATTTAAATCACAGACTGTGGATGGTCCCAACTGCCTGACAGTAATAGTTAGCAAGAAAATGTTACAAGAATTACAATCATTTGTAATTCCTGGGTAACTACAGGAGCGCCACCCCTACTCCCTGATTACCTTCACCACCACTCCTTCTGACCCCCACTACCCTCTTCACCACCTGACCAACCTCCCCCGACCAGTGATTCCTTCCCACTTATCTGCCATCCCCCACTACTGACCAACAACCCCATTACCACCACCTACTGTGACCACCAAAACCATCTCCCTCCACACTTGCCACCTGCTTCCTCCCACTGACCACCCAACACCTCCCAGCCTGAACACATTATCTAGAATGTTCTGGTCTCTCTACTGCAGTGGTATGTGCTTAATTGGACCAGCTCAGAGAAGCTCCACCAGGTTGATTCCTGTGATGAAGGGATTATCTTATGCAAAAAGGTTGAGCAGGTTGGACCTGTACTTATTGGCATTTAGAAAAATGAGATGTGAACTTATTGAAACATGTGAGATTCTGAGGGGGTTTCACAGATGTTGAGAGGATGTTTCCCCTGGGGTGGGACTAGAACTAGGGGGCAGGTTCAAAATAAATAGTTTCCCATTTAAGAATGAGGAGGAATTTCTTATTTCAGAGGGTTGTTAAATGGTGGAGCTGGCTTGAGGGGTCAAATACTCCTAAACCTATTTATTGTGTTCTTGTGCACACAGAAGTATGACGTTTCATTTTGGCAGAAGACAAAGGGAGAGGTAATATAGACTTAATGTTAGTTCTAAAGAGTGTGCAAAGTCTCCACGTGAGTTCGTGTGCACAGATTTTTGAAGGAGGCAGGACATATTGTGAGCATAATTAACAAAGCATGTGGGATTTCGGGTTTCTTAAATTGAGTTACTGAGTTTGAAGACAGGTAGATTATGCCGAAATGTTATAAAGTTCTGGCTAAACCACAACTAGAGTACTGCACCCAGTTCTGGTCACCACAATTTAGAAATGATGTGAGGGTCCTTTAGAGAGCGCAGAAGTGATTTACGAGAATAGTTCCAGGAATGAAGGATTTTAGCTACAAAGTTAGTTTGGAGAAACTGGGGTTTTTCTCCTTGGAGCAAAGGAGATTGCATAATAGATTTAGGTAAAGTAGGTAAGTGCTGTTCCCTTAGCTGATGGCACAAAGACCAGGGGAATGCAGATTACTGGTTTTGAACAAGAAGTGCAGAAGGGATACAAGGAACATCATCTTTATGTAATAAGTAGCAATGACCTGCAGCTTGCAGCCTGCGAGGGTCATGGAAACAGAGATTATCCATGATTTCAAAAGGAAATTGGATGGGCTCGAGGGAATTAAACATGAAGTGCTCGGGGAATAGGACTGAGGAGATTGTTTTAATGAGAGCCAGGATGGGCACAATGGGCCAAATAGCCTCCTTCTGTGCCATAATGATTCTATGACTTTTGGACTAATAGCAAGGTGATCTTCTTCACAAAGAAGTTATTTGCATTTGGAATGAACTTCATGGCTGAGTGGGAGAGATGTAAACCCTGGAACCATTTCAGAAACAACCAGTTACAGCAATCCAGGAAGTACAAGGTCATTCTAGACAATGTCTTGTAATCTTGGACAATAACAGTTGCTATCAACCAAACGATATGAGTATGTTACTAACACACAAATGATTTTGAATTATTTTCAGTGACAGTGCCAGACAATCTTGAAGCATATCCTCATTATTATTAGTTTGTTGTAACTAGTAAACTACTAATTGCTACTGTTGTATCTTACATAAAATAATCTATATACAGCAGACATTTTAAAACAACTGACAGCTATTCTGAGAGAAACCATTGATAAGCTTTCAACTTGTACTTAGTTCAATAAGCAATGGGAAGAATTCTTCTGATCAGTTTGAGGGTGATTTTATCCATACCATCCCTGTGCAAACTGACAGCTAAAATTGACTTGGTCACTTATGGATCCCACTATCTATAATTTTAATTGTTATTCTGAGCAGATGGCATGTGCCTGAAGCCAGCAGATCAAGTCAGATATGAAGTCATTGAGGACCAACTACAAATTTAATTGTGAGTTGAGCAGATAAACCGTTGTCACTTCCCTACCATATGAAGACACCAAGAAGAGGATCCAGCTAGAAAGTGTCTAAAAGGTATGTTATATTGATTTATTTTAGTTTTCTAATGGGACCAGGAGAAACAGCAGTCCCCAGACTCTTCTTCTTTACTTCTCGTAAAACCCTTCAGAAACCCCATCCTACTCCTTAGATTGTTGCCAGCAACCATTCCTTTGCTGTTAGCCTGTGGTTTCCCTGTGTCCAAACTTTCATGGCCTCCTGCCAGCTGCTATTTCTTGCTCACTTCTGGCGGGGCATCTGACTGGCAGCAGAAGATAATTGCCAGGTAATAAATTTGCTTAGGCCTCATGCTCCAAAATGAGCCCAGCTGCACCTCCCTGTGCTCCCATCCCAACAACTTGATTACCACACTCAATAAAAATCACTTACATGGTGCTAAATTGAGTAAATTTTATATCACTCCATAGTGTTTTGAGTCCACTCAGTATTTTGTGACACTAAAACTCTTCTCACTGGGCCACTTTTATATTTTTAAGAGTTGTTAGATTATCTAAATCTTTGGGATAAAAAGAGTATTGAATTTTTACATAAAGCATGCTAAATCGAGATTAAAATTTTAAAATCAGATTGAGATCAATACCCTCCTAAAAGTAAGATGAGTGGCAGAGCAAAGTGTGCAGAGGACACTGAAAGTCTGTAAAGGGGTATAGGTAGTCTGAGTGGGCAAGGGTCTGGCAGATGGAGTACAATGTGGGTAAATGTGAGGTCATCCATTTTGGTAGGAATAACAGCAAAATGGACTATTATTGAAATGGTAAACATTTACAGCATGCTGCTGTGCCGAGGGACCTGGGTGTCTTTGTGCATGAATCACAAAAAGTTGGTTTGCAGGTGCAGCATGTAAGTAGAGTCATATAAGGCGGCAAATTGAATTTTGTCCTTCATTACTAGAGGGATGGAGTTTAAAAACAGGAAGGTTATGTTGCAGCTGTATAAGGTCCTGGTGAGGCCACACCTGGAGTACTGTGTACAGTTTTGGTCTCCTTACTTGAGAAAGGATATACTGGCACTGGAGGGGGTGCAGAGGAGATTCACTAGGTTGATTCTGGAGTTGAGAGGGTTGGCTTATGAGGAGAGACTAAGTAGACTGGGACTATACTCATTAGAATTCAGAAGAATGAGGGGAAATCTTATGGAAACATACGATTATGAAGGGAATAGATAAGATAGAAGCAGGAAAGTTGTTTCCGCTGGCGGGTGAAACTAGAACCAGGGGACATGGCCTCAAAATAAGGAGGAGCAGATTTAGGACTGAGTTGAGGAGGAACTTCTTCACCCAAAGGATTATGAATCTGTGGAATTCCCTGGCCAGTGAAGCAGTTGAGGCTACCTCATTGAATGTTTTTAAGGCAAGGAAAGATAAATTTTTGAACAGCAAAGGAATTAAGGGTTATGGTAAGCGGGAGGGTAAGTGAAGCTGAGACCACAAAAAGATCAGCCATGATCTTATTGAATGACAGAGCAGGCTCGAGGGGCCAGATGGCCTACTCCTGCTCCTAGTTCTTATGTTCTTATGTTCTTAAAGGGTACAATCAAGAATAAGGAGCCATTGGCTCAGGACAGATCAAGGAGTAACACCACCCAAAGAAATCCTGGTTTTAAAGATAAGATAAAGCTGTGGCCTTGGACAAAAAAATTAAGGAAACATAGCAAAGTGAATAATTTTGAGAAATGAAAATACATTCCCTCCTCACATCTACATTTTATAATTTGATAATAGACTTGTCTCACTCTACAGAATTCATAACATTAAAAGATTTTCATTAAAAAATGTTTCCACAACTTTAAAAAAATAAGTTCAGAACATACTTCCAACATGAAGCGATCTGCTGTATTTTTAATCAGTCAGTTCATAAAAT
This sequence comes from Mustelus asterias, assembly GCF_964213995.1. Taxonomy (NCBI): domain Eukaryota; kingdom Metazoa; phylum Chordata; class Chondrichthyes; order Carcharhiniformes; family Triakidae; genus Mustelus; species Mustelus asterias. The sequence goes on along the minus strand of NC_135810.1, from coordinate 34,206,661 downwards.
GTATCAGTAATTGGGCGGCACGGTAGCACAGTGGTTAGCACTGCTGCTTCACAGCTCCAGGATCCCGGGTTCAATTCCCGGCTCGGGTCACTGTCTGTGTGGAGTTTGCACATTCTCCTCGTGTCTGCGTGGGTTTGCTCCGGTTTCCTCCCACAGTCCAAAGATGTGCGGGTTAGGTTGATTGGCCAGGTTAAAAATTGTCCCTTAGAGTCCTGGGATGCGTAGGTTAGAGGGATTAGTGGGTAAAATATGTGGGGGGAGGGCCTGGGTGGGATTGTGGTCGGTGCAGACTCGATGGGCCGAATGGCCTCCTTCTGCACTGTAGGGTTTCTATGTTTCTAATTGGCCCTGGCTTCCACTCAGTGCTACGAAGAAGTAATCAAGTTTTGAAATATAAATGTGCTTCTGGAATTGATGGAGAGGTTGCTAGCGGTTTAATGTAGGTAAAACACTGAACCTAACAATTTTGTTATTAAAAAGTGCTCAATCAATGTAATTTGTCGTAGTTCAGAAATAATATTTTAAATCCCTACCTTGCTCTAGAGTTGGAGGCAGCAGCACAGGACAAGGTGTAATGGACCTTAATGTGTACCAATGGTCTATGCCAAGATAAATTACCTTTTTTTTAATCAAAGGAAATGTAAAATGTCTGTTCTCTTACTTCAGGATGATCCCTGGCTTAGACCAACTAATTTTGATATTTAAACTCTGGCAGTTAGTTTTTAAATATGTAGAATGTCTGGGAAATTCATCAAGGAAATACAGTTAACTCTGCCTTTTCTTTTGGCATCAAACATTCTTTTGAGATGGGGGAGAATGTATTGAATCATGAGGTAGAGATGGATTAAAGCCAAGAAGAAAAATGTAAAGATAAAACAATAATGTATGAATTATATATGAACATGTATAAGCATTTTGAAATGAATTTGGATAGGATTGAGCAATTAGATGAGCAAAGCAAACTAATTCCCAAATTAATGCACAAATGCTTCTATTGGCTATAAAAGGTAGGCCGTGAATATCTACAATTTGTTAAAAATAATTCTCTATCCAAGAATGTGAGCAAAAGCTTGAAAAACATGATGAAGTCTTCAAACCATACCAATGATGCTTATTATAGTTCAATTTGTGACTGTGTGGAGTTTGCACGTTCTCCCATGTCTGCGTGAGGTTCCACTGGGTGCTCTGGTTTCCTCCCACCGTTCAAAGATGTACAGGTTAGGTAGATTGGCCACACTAAATTGCCACTCAAAGATGTGCAGGTTAGACAGCCCTTTCTGGACTGTGGGGATTCTATGACTGAAGGAAAGAGTTAATTTTTCACCTTTTCATAGTTTAAACAAGCCTTCAGCTCTCAAAACAACTGACTTGGAAAAACAATGCTGAGTCAGAAATCATTGAGAAGAACAAATAAAATGCAGCACCTGATTTATTTATTGGTGACACAAGTGGGCTTACATTAACACTGCAATGAAGTTACTGTGAAAATCCTCTAGTCGCTACACTCTGGCGCCTGTTCGAGGGAGAATTTAGCATAGCCAATGCACCTAACCAGCACGTCTTTTGGACTGTGGAAGGAAACCGGAGGGAGCCCATGCAGACATAGGGAGAACGTACAGACTCTGCACAAAGTGACCCAAGCCGGAATCAAACCCAGGTCCCTGGCGCTGTGGGGCAGCAGTATTAACCACTGTACCACCCATCTGAGACAACTCCTCCCTCTTACCATTATAATTGCCCTTTTTTAAGTAAGACATTGATTATGGACCAATGGCGTTTGCCCTCAAACTATATCTGGAATTCTATCATATTGTGGTCACTACCCACAAGCTCCCTTATTAATCCATCTTCATTACATAAAACCAAATCTAAGTACCCCGTTTCCAAGTAGGGCCCACAATGTACTGCTCTAAAAAACAATCCCTGATATACTCCACAAATTCTTCTTCTATGCTACCCTTGCCAGTTTAGTTTGTCCAATCAATATGCAGATTAGAATCTCCCATGATAATTGCAGTTCCCTTCGAACATGCCCTTAATATTTCCCCATTTATGTTGTGACTTCTTGAGAGGTCACATTTTGAGGGTCTATAGACTACTCTCAATCTTGTCTTCCTTCCATGATCTTCATGATTTCAACTCAAACTGATTCTACAACACTATCCACTGCCTTCTCTTGACTTTAATACACACTAAAGTCATAGAAAAATGGGCCCTTGCGGTAGATTATTTACGACAGTCAGAGGAATCTTAGGAAGTTTTCTCGTGGAAGGCTATCCATTACCAAGCAGAAGAAATTTCAAGAGCTACAATACAATTGATATATTTTCCGAATTAATTGATTCGCTTGATACTTGTGAAACTTCTTTTCATACTGTGTTCATCGTTTAAATCATTAAAGGCTATTTTTATTAATTAATATATGGAAAAATGTGACTTTCTTTGTCTGAATACCCTCGAGGCTCATAGATCACTGGAAAAAAGATATCCTTACAAGTTAGCCGGTACCCAGACATGGGGACCAGGCATAGACAAAGAAAAATACTCCATCCAACACCTTAACAGAGACAAAGTTTCCCAGGCAGAGGTGGATGGAGAATGGAAATAGTATTTCATAAATACCAAGTAGAGAAGAATGATTGCCACAGATGAACATTAGTCAAACAGCTTCAAGGAATACAGCTGATTACATATTTTAGAAAAATGGTCAAAACTAAAAAGGGTTGTGATGTGGGAAATTTCTAACAAATCAGTAAGGTTTTTAGACAGTAGACATTAGGCATTGACAGAAATACGAGTAAAGAGTTAAATGATTCATAAAACAAGATCATAAGCTAACAAGAAAATAGTTACACATCTGTGAATGCAGTAAGAGAATTAAACAAATAATTATGATTTAAAACATATATGCTGATAATTTAAATGTATTTTAAGTATTGTATGAATTATTGTTCACTTTAGCCGAAGGCAAGTTACCACAAGGTGTGATGATAAAGGTTCAGAACCAAAACCCTGGGAAGCCTATAGTTAGTAAATTCACATCAGAAAGTTTCTTATGCGGGAACACATATTGCAACTTTATGAATAAATGTATTCATTGTCCAGACTCAAGATAGAAACATGCCCGGATGCGGGATCACGTGTCTATTCAGTTTGGCAATGATCTGATGGGAGCATTCACTTTGACCTCTATTGTGAGTGTCTAGGGTAACCTGCCATGGGGAAGTGACTTTAGCCAACACTAGCCTTGAGGGAAGCTAGTGTTGAACTTGCAGGGGCCCTGGCAGACATATTTAAAATGTCAGTATTCACGGGGGAGGTGCCGGATGATTGGAGGGTGGCTCATGTTGTTCCGTTGTTTAAAAAAGGCTCCAAAAGAAATCCGGGAAATTATAGGCCAGTAAGTTTGACGTTGGTGGTGGGCAAGTTATTGGAAGGTGTGATAAGGGATAGGATCTACAAATATTTGGATAGACAGGGACTTATTAGGGAGAGTCAACATGGCTTTGTGCGCAGTAGGTCATGTTTGACCAATCTATTAGAGTTTTTCGAGGAGGTTACCAGGAAAGTGGATGAAGGGAAGGCGGTGGATGTTGTCTACCTGGATTTCAGCAAGGCCATTCACAAGGTCCCTCATGGGAGGTTAGTTAGGAAGGTTCAGTCGCTAGGTATACATGGGGAGGTAGTAAATTGGATTAGACACTGGCTCAATGGAAGAAGCCAGAGAGTGGTTGTGGAGGATTGCTTCTCTGAGTGCAGGCCTGTGACTCGTGGTGTGCCGCAGGGATCGGTGTTGGGTCCATTGTTGTTTGTCATCTATATCAATGATCTGGATGATAATGTGGTAAATTGGATCAGCAAGTTTGCTGATGATACAAAGATTGGAGGTGTAGTGGACAGTGAGGAAGGTTTTCAAAGCTTGCAGAGGGATTTGGACCAACTAGAAAAATGGGCTGAAAAATGGCAAATGGAATTTAACGCAGACAAGTGTGAGATATTGCACATTGGAAGGACAAACCAAAGTAGAACGTACAGGATAAATGGTAGGACTCTGAAGAGTGCAGTTGAACAGAGGGATCTGGGAATACAGGTACAGAATTCCCTAAAAGTGACGTCACAGGTGGATAGGGTCGTAAAGAGTGCCTTTGGTACATTGGCCTTTATAAATCGGAGTATCGAGTATAAAAGTTGGAGTGTTATGGTAAGGTTATATAAGGCATTGGTGAGACCGAATTTGGAGTATTGTGTTCAGTTTTGGTCACCTAGTTACAGGAAGGATGTAAATAAGATTGAAAGAGTGCAGAGAAGGTTCACAAGGATGTTGCTGGGACTTGAGAAGCTGAGTTACAGAGAGAGATTGAATAGGTTGGGACTTTATTCCCTGGAGCGTAGAAGATTGAGGGGAGATTTGATAGAGGTGTATAAGATTTTGATGGGTATAGATAGTGAATGCAAGCAGGCTTTTTCCGCTGAGGCTAGGGGAGAAAAAAACCAGAGGGCATGGGTTAAGGGTGAAAGGAGAAACGTTTAAAGGGAATATTAGGGGGGGGCTTCTTCACGCAGAGAGTGGTGGGAGTGTGGAATGAGCTGCCGGATAAAGTGGTAAATGCTTTTAACTTTTAAGAAAAACTTGGACGCGTTCATGGATGGGAGGGGTGTGGAGGGATATGGTCCAAGTGCAGGTCAGTGGGACTAGGCAAAAAATGGTTCGGCACAGACAAGAGGGGCCAAAGGGCCTGTTTCTGAGCTGTAATTTTCTATGGTTCTATGGGAGTTAGCATCCGGATTTAATGGATGAATCAAATATCATTATGCTGGATTGTGGGATGCAATTGGCTGAGGTGCATGACAGGGATTATTATTGATATTTGTATGTTGAAAATGATTGATTTTAAGCTCATGTAAGGTGGAATGAATGATAAGAAAAACTTGGACACGTTCATGGATGGGAGGGGTGTGGAGGGATATGATCCAAGTGCAGGTCAGTGGGACTAGGCAAAAAATGGTTCGGCACAGACAAGAGGGGCCAAAGGGCCTGTTTCTGAGCTGTAATTTTCTATGGTTCTATGGGAGTTAGCATCCGGATTTAATGGATGAATAAAATATCGTTATGCTGGATGGTGGGATGCAATTGGCTGAGGTGCATGACAGGGATTATTATTGATATTTGTATGTTGAAAATGATTGATTTTAAGCTCATGTAAGGTGGAATGAATGATAAGATCTGTTTTGAATGTAAAGGTCAGATCTATTCGGAGTGGTCCGGCTGCTCACACTGAGAGCTGACTCGACCCTCTGATGGTCTCCTAGCAGTTGTTGATTAAATAAAGTTACAAAGAACAGCACAGCACAGGAACAGGCCCTTCGGCCCTCCAAGCCTGCCTAAATTAAAGCTGAATGCACTTATGAAGTCCTTATCCTTCCATTCCCACCCTATTTATGGATTTGTCTAATTGCCCCTTAAATGCCGCTATCGGACCTGCTCCTGCCACCTTCTCGGGCAGTGTGTTCTAGACATTCACCACCCTCTGTGTAAAAAACTTGCCTTGTACATCTTCTCTAAATTTTTCCCCACGCACCTTAAACTATGTCCCCTACTACTTGATTTTTTTACCCGAGGAAAGAGCATCTGACTATCCACTCTGTCTATCCCATTCATAATCTTGTAAACCTCTATCAGGTCACCTCTCAACCTCCCTCATTGCAGTGAGAACAAACCGAGTTTATCAAATCTCCCCTCATAACTAATACTCTCGAGACCAGGCAACATCCTGGTAAACCTCTACTGTACCCTCCCCACAGCATCCACATCCTTCTGGTAGTGTGGCAACCAGAATTGTACACAATATTCCAAATGAGGCCTAACTAAGGTTCTGTACAGCTGCAGTATGACCAGCCAATTTTTATACACAATGCTCCGATGAAGGCAAGCATACCGTATGCCTTCTTGACCACCTGCGTTGCCACTTTCAGTGATCGGTGGACATGTACACCCAGATCTCTCTGCCTCTCAGTACTCCTAAGGGTTCTACCATTTACTGTATAATTCCTACATGCATTGGACTTTTCAAAATGCATTATGTCACACTTGTCCGGATTAAACACCATCTGCCATTTCTCCACCCAAGTCTCCAACCAGTCTATATCTTGCTGTATCCTCTGACAATCTTCTTCACTATCCGCAACTCCACCAATTTTTGTGTTGTCTGCGAACTTACTAATTAAACCAGCTACATTTTCCTCCAAATCATTTTTATATACTATGAACAACAAAGTTCCCAGAACTGATCCCGATGGAACACTGCTGGTCATAGCCTTCCATTCAGAAAAGCACCCGTCTACTGCTACCCTCTGTCTTCTATGGCCAAGCCAGTTCTGTATCCACCTTGCCAGCTCTCTTCTGATCCTGTGTGACTTCACCTTTCGTACCAGTCTACCATGAGGTGCCTTGTCAAAGACTTTACTGAAGTCCATGTATACAACATCCATTGCCTTTCCCTCATCTATCACCTTCATCACTTCCTCGAAAATTCGACCAAGTTAGTGAGGCACGACATCCCCTTCACAAAACCATGCTGTCTATCACTAATAGGTCCTTTTGTTTCCAAATGTGAATAAATCCTGTCCTTAAGAATCTTTTCCAATGATTTTCCTACCACTGACATAAGACTCACTGGCCTATAATTTCCTGGATTATCCCTGCTGCCCTTCTTAAGCAATGGAACAACATTGGCTCTTGTTGTACCTGTTAATTCTCAGATACTTTCAACCAGTTTACTTACTCCAAGGTTTTACCCCAGTGCCCTTATTTGCAAGGTGGACAAAGGACACACACAAGTAAAGGTTCAACAAGTTTATTAATAATAACACTATTAACCCTTAAATTACCCACATAAAACAAGAGGATACCCCCGATTCAAGTACACTACCCGTAAAGATGGCTTGGTTAAACTGCAGGCCCGATTCTCTGAGTCCCTCTGGTCTGTCGCCTCGATGGCAGCTTCTTCCTTCCTTCCTTCTCTGGTCAGTCTTCTGAATGGTCACAACTGCCTCCCTCGTCGAGTCTTCGCTCCAGTGTGCCTCTGAGTGTGTCCCTTTATCCCCAGCCTGCTTGCCTTTCCAGAAACTTCTCTGGCTTCTGACCAATGAGGTCCCAGGAGGGGGTTCCAGTACCCAGTGGGTTTCTTGATGTCTGCCTGACAGGACACCAGGGTCCGCCCCCTCAGGTGTCCATCTCCATGTTGTTGAACTTGTTATCAGATAAGGTATCTACAGGAACTCTTGGTGACAGAAAGTCAGGCCCGATCTGGGCTTCTAACAATAGGCCGATGCATTTCAATGAGGTGCCATGATCTCCTGCTAAGTCTCAAGTAGAGTGTAATGACCTTTGATGGGTGGTTGATGGGTCAGGCCCAGACATGTTTATGTATTTGTACAATTGGCCTGCCTGAGGTTTGACTGTGTTTGATTTCAATATGCCCAATTCTTTAATTTAGGATATCCAATTTTATCAGCCTTAAAACTAGGCCCTGTTTATATCACCACACTATCCTCCAGTCCTCTGGTACTTCACCTGGAGCCAATCAGGATACAAAGATTTCTGTCAAGGCCCCAGCAATTTCTGCCCTTGCCTCCTTCAGTATTCTGGGGAGGCAAGGGCAGGCCCTGGGGACTTATCTACTTTAATGCTTTTTAAGACGCCCAATACCTCCTCCTTTTTGATATCGATATGACCCAGAATATCTCCACACCCTACCTTAGGCTCCTCATCCATCAAGTCCCTCTCTTTGGTGAATACTAAGACAAAGTATTCATTTAATATCTTGCCCATTTCCTCTGGTTCCATGCGTCTTTCATTCAGAAACACTTGCTTCCTGAGCCTTGTATTGTCTGCACTTTCCTGACAGTACTGGTCACCTCAGATACCCCACCAACAGGCTGAAACCATAGGATTATTGTTCAGTTAATAAAAATAAAGTGATAAAAAGGAAAACCAAAGGTATGTAACCTAATTAGAGAAGGCCCTGGATAGTGGAAAACAGAAGGGTGAATTTTTCTCAAAGGCCACAGGACTTTCAAACCTAAGCAATTGTTAAAGAAAATAATTAGACTCAAAATGAGGGAGACCAATAAGAAATATTGTAGCAATTGAGAAAAGTAATCATGGAATGAGATGATCCAAAATAAGCCCTGTGAATTTAAAAATTGGCAAGTCATGTTGCACTTGAAATATAGTGTTCAATTCTGGTCGCCACACTACCAGAAGGATATCGAGGCTTTGGAGAGGGTACAGAAAAGATTTACCAAGATGTTGCCTGGTATGGAGGGCATTAGCTATGAGGAGAGGTTGGAGAAAGTTGGTTTGTTCTCACTGGAACAATGGAGGTTGAGGGGCGACCTGATAGAAGTCTACAAGATTATGAGGGGCATGGACAGAGTGGAAAGTTAGAAGCTTTTCCCAGGGTGAAAGAGTCAATTACTAGGGGACATAGGTTTAAGGTGCGAGGGGCAATGTTTAAAGGAGATGTACGAGGCAAGTTTTTTTACATAGAGGGTGGTAGGTGCCTGGAACTCGCTGCCGAGGGAGATAGTGGAAGCAGATACGATAGTGACTTTTAAGGGGCGTCTTGACAATTGCATGAATAGGATGGGAATAGAGGGATATGGTCCTCAGAAGGATAGGGAGTTTTAGTTCAGACGAGCAGCATGGTCGGTGCAGGCTTGGAGGACCGAAGGGCCTGTTCCTGTGCTGTAATTTTCTTTGTTCTTTGAATGTTGTTGTCATTTTCATTCTAAATGTAAAGTGGCTGAATTAGATAAAGTCTCATAAGTAAAATAAGCATTATTTGAAGGCCGATGATAGTGATAGTGAATTAAATTGAAAGATGTGATGTTATGCAAATAAAGATCAATCGAGATATGAATATCTCCCCATAGCACAATTAGAATAGGTCAAGTTTCAGGTAAATGACCAAGGCATAAGGGGAGCTGTGGCTATCAGGTACGCTGCCCACTATACTGTGTAGCAGCTACAGAAAATATCCAAACACATTTCCACTAGGTTTCAGTGACAGAAATACGTAGCAAACAAAATCACAGTGTAGACCAGACTGGTGGCATGAATCAAGCTGAAAAGGTCAGATTGTTGTTAACCCTAAGGTCAGTGCAGTGGTACATGGAGTGCTCCCACAGAATAAAAAATAAAGCAGAGGAACTTCAACAGAAACACAAAAGTCCCTATCTTCTGCCATTGGATTTAATTGGGGAGCACAGAAAACTAAAGACCAATTGCATGCCAACAAACATCCTGAGATATATGTCAACCATTAATGGCTGTACTATGATAGAGCCTAGAAGCAAGGTTGGAATGAGGTAACTGAACTGACCATTCTGCCGAGGTTAGGTGGTTATGGGCTTTGATTGTACAACCATTGCAAGCGATAATGGGGTTGGTGGTGTTGAGGAGACAGGTGTGATTTTGACCCACGAAACCCAGCTTAGTTGGATATGGCAATCTTGAGAAACTTAAATGGAAGAATAAAGTTGGCAGATAAACCAAAATGTACAAATTGTGGCTCAAACAATGAAGGCCTAAAATAGAGGAACTCAGAATAAATACCTGAGCTGATATGAATGTTCGAATAGTGGTAAAGAAAGACATTACACTGGAAATTCTAAAATACCCCATCACGGAAACCCCACAATATCACAGGGAGACAGGACACCGAGGGGAAAGAACTGTTTACCCAAGTTTGGCAGACATGTAAGTGTATTCAAGACTGTTGAAAGGGTGTTACTATCCAACAGTAAGGCAGTGGTGCTAGCACGAATGCCACCATGCTGAGAAAGGACAGCAGGTTCATACTCTATGGAGCCATTGTCAATTTCCAGTGTGGTAATCCTAGTAATATGTTGAAGAACAGATTGTTGGAATGCTGTGGCATCCTATAAGTCCCTTTGGACACTGCTATCCAGAGCCATGATGGCAACACACTGAACTTTCACCACTGCAAGCTGAGATTGTTTGACAAAAGTCTGAGCTTGGTCGTTGGGAGGTCATTTGCCAGTTTCCCGCCTCTCACACTATTACTGGTCCTGTTCTGCCAGTGTAATCAGCCTCGCATCTGGGAAGGGGGGTGCAGAATCAGGGCGGTGATCGGCCGGAGGAGGGAAATGAGGGGATCAGGAGCCGTGATTGGTGTGGTTGAGATCTGGGACAGCGATCTTGCACACAGTGCACTGAGAGATTGAGGCCCACATGCAATACCACCTCTAGCAGCCAGTTTCCGGGAGTGGGCGGCACGGTAGCACAGTGGTTAGCACTGCTGCTTCACAGCTCCAGAGACCTGGGTTCGATTCCCGGCTTGGGTCACTGTCTGTGTGGAGTTTGCACATTCTCCTCGTGTCTGCGTGGGTTTCCTCCGGGTGCTCCGGTTTCCTCCCACAGTCCAAAGATGTGTGAGTTAGGTTGATTGGCCATGCTAAAAATTGCCCTTAGTGTCCTGAGATGCGTAGGTTAGAGGGATTAGTGGGTGGATATGGGGGTAGGGCCTGGGTGGGATTGTGGTTGGTGCAGACTCGATGGGCCGAATGGCCTCTTTCTGTACTGTAGGGATTCTATGATTCTATGAATAGACTCCATCCACTGCCCTGACTGGCCAGAGTCACACTTTGTCTCATTTGTTTTTCTGAGTCCATAAGATAGCTCCTGGGAGCTTGTCCAAAGAATGGACGCAAGTCTCTCTCATTTTCACGCTCATTTGGCACTTAGAATTTTTTTCGGTAAGATCGCCACTCTGAGTATATGACTGCATCATGATTGGAATTTGTTTTCAATAAGATCGCCCCTCTGAGCCTATGACTGCATCATGATTGGTTCAACATGTGTGCTGATAGACATGTTGAGAAGGATCAGCTCCAAGTTCTGCACAAAACATATGCCAAGTTGGTGCTGGACTCCTCCATGCTTCTTGACATTGAAACCAAACTTCATGACAAGCTTTCCAATGCACCAAGAATTCATGTACACCCATCAATCTAGCTTCTTACTCTTCCCGCACTGCCTGGACAGGTTGTTGTTCTTGGTTAACTGAAAGGAAATAGAGCCAATAATGGTCAGGGGACAGCAGAAAATGAGCCGCACATGCTTACACCATCAGTAGCTTCTCACTCAGAAGATATTGTGAACCCTGGGAAGAGATAGCTGAGAAAAGAAGGATTAGGTATCCTCACCTTCAAACATTTGAGCCCCGCCACTGACTATGGTCTCCGCAAAGGCCGTTCACGTAATAGTCAACACTATTTCCTCAATGGCATGTCGCTCCCCCTCCAGTTAGCTCCTGCTGCATCTGGTTGTGCTTCTTAAGATGTGAGGGAGAGAGGTGTGTGAGTGTGTATGTGTTTATGTATATTTGTGTGAGACACACTCTCACCTCACTCTCTCACACACTCTCACTTCACTCTCACATACCTCATTCTCACCTCGCTCTCTCATACACCCTCATCTCATTTTCACACGCTGTCACCTCACTCTCACATTCTCATCTTTCTCTCACACACTCTTATCTCACTGTCTCATATAAAATCATTAAACACATTCCTTCACAAATAACTTTAGTAATGACCTTCATTGCCACTGCTTTCTAAACAAGAGCCCCTTTGAGGACATTACTTTGTACACACAACCATCAGAAATTGTTTCTTGTACCTGTGTTTGCCCTGATGTTAAACACGACTTTGATACAATATGCTTTGTATTCTAAAATATACTCTATCGTATAAAAGATTTTTCCAAAGTACCAGAGGTAAAGAACTAGCATTCACACTAATTAGCACTCATGATAAATCAAATCATTTACCATAACAGACTAATTAACTTAATTGTATAGTCATTTTTTCTATTCATTCCTTTATTGTAAATGCTCTATTCTCAAAGATAGTCCCTACAATTCCAAGGTAGCTCAGGAAACAATGTTAAATCTGCAGATAAAAATGATCTTTGAGACTTGTTCTTCACTGAAACTCCAAAGATTACTAACCTTCACAATAGGAAACTAGGTTGGGTAAAAATTAATGTGGACACTTGCACTTTGATATACTTACATTTCCTTTTTATTTTAACACCCCACTCTCTATGCATCTACACATGAAATGTTTTCATAGAAACCCTACAGTACAGAAAGAGGCCATTCGGCCCATCGAGTCTGCACCGACCACACTCCCACCCAGGCCCTACCCCCATATCCCTACATATTTTACCTGCTAATCCACACATCCCAGGACACTAAGGGGCAATTTTAGCATGGCCAATCAACCTAACCCGCACATCTTTGGACTGTGGGAGGAAACCGGAGCACCCGGAGGAAACCCACGCAGACATGAGGAGAATGTGCAAACTCCACACAAAGAAGAACAATACAGCACAGGAACAGGCCCTTCGGCCCTCCAAGCCCGCGCCGCTCCCTGGTCCAAACTAGACCATTCTTTTGTATCCCTCCATTCCCACTCCGTTCATATGGCTGCCTAGATAAGTCTTAAACGTTCCCAGTGTGTCCGCCTCCACCACCTTGCCTGGCAGCGCATTCCAGGCCCCCACCACCCTCTGTGTAAAATATGTCCTTCTGATATCTGTGTTAAACTTCCCCCCCTTCACCTTGAACCTATAACCCCTCGTGATCGTCACCACCGACCTGGGGAAAAGCTTCCCACCGTTCACCCTATCTATGCCTTTCATAATTTTATACACCTCTATTAAGTCTCCCCTCATCCTCCGTCTTTCCAGGGAGAACAACCCCAGTTTACCCAATCTCTCCTCATGACTAAGCCCCTCCATACCAGGTAACATCCTGGTAAACCTCCTCTGTACTCTCTCCAAAGCCTCCACGTCCTTCTGGTAGTGTGGCGACCAGAACTGGACGCAGTATTCCAGATGCGGCCGAACCAACGTCCTATACATCTGCAACATCAGACCCCAACTTTTATACTCTATGCCCCGTCCTATAAAGGCAAGCATGCCATATGCCTTCTTCACCACCTTCTCCACCTGTGACGTCACTTTCAAGGATCTGTGGACTTGCACACCCAGGTCCCTCTGCGTATCTACACCCTTTATGGTTCTGCCATTTATCGTATAGCTCCTCCCTACATTATTTCTACCAAAATACATCACTTCGCATTTATCAGGATTGAACTCCATCTGCCATTTCTTTGCCCAAATTTCCAGCCTATCTATGTCCTTCTGTAGCTTCTGACAATGCTCCTCACTATCTGCAAGTCCTGCCAATTTTGTGTCGTCCGCAAACTTACTGATCACCCCAGTTACACCTTCTTCCAGATCATTTATATAAATCACAAACTGCAGAGGTCCCAATACAGAGCCCTGCACAGACAGTGACCCAAGCCGGGAATCGAACCCAGGTCCCTGGAGCTGTGAAGCAGCACTGCTAACCACTGTGCTACCGTGCCGCCCCTGTTTTAATATTTTTTACAACATGCACTTTGCTGGATTATCCTATTGAACCCAATTCATAAACCAAAGGACGAAAACAGGGATTCAATAATCAGTTACAGTGGCTTGACAGTTAATGTTTGACAATTATAATGTTGTTAGAACAGGGTTTCCCAAACTCTTCCAGCCATGGAAACCTTTTGACCTCCCAAGAGTACTGGCAGAACCCCGAAGAAACATTATGATTAAGTTGAAGAGGTAGACCACACCAAAAAAAATTGTTGTTGCACAATAGGTACAAACATACAAATTTATAAACGTTTGGTGGCACGGTGGCACAGTGGTTAGCACTGCTGCCTCATAGCATCAGGGACTCGGATTCAATTCCGGCCTCGGATCACTGACTGTGCAAAGTTTGCATATTCTCCCCGTGTCTGCGTGGGTTTCCTCCGGGTGCTCTGGTTTCCTCTCATAGTCCAAAGATGTGTGAGTTAGGTTTGATTGGCCATGCTAAATTGACCCTAGTGTCAGGGGGATTAGGTAAATATGTGGGGTTACGGGAATTGGGCCTGGGTGGGATTGTGGTCAATGCATTCTCGATAGGCCAAATGGCCTCCTTCTTCACTGTAGGGATTCTATGAATTCTAAAGTACTTTCATAGAATCATAGAAACCCTACAGTGCAGAAGGAGGCCATTCGGCCCATCGAGTCTGCACCGACCACAATCCCACCCAGGCCCTACCCCCACATATTTACCCGCTAATCCCTCTAACCTACGCATTTTAGGATTCTAAGGGGCAATTTTTTTTTAACCTGGCCAATCAACCTAACCCGCACATCTTTGGACTGTGGGAGGAAACCGGAGCATCCGGAGGAAACCCACGCAGACACGAGAAGAACGTGCAAACTCCACACAGACAGTGACCCGAGCCGGGAATCGAACCCGGGACCCTGGAGCTGTGAAGCAGCAGTGCTAACCACTGCACTACCGTGCCGCCCCTATTTCTATTTTTTATGTTTAGATTTATTATAATTTAAAAGTTCTCTTCTTCAACAAGTCTTACCTTTTTGTAATTTTAAATGGGAGGAGTGATGCTGCTACATTTGCTCGCAAATTTGTTTAATATTAGGGGTGGTGCTTAAGAAATGGATTCTCATATCAGACATGCACACACAGATTAAAGGAGCACATGCACGCACTCTCTCACACAAAACATTCACACACACTACCACATGTCTCTCTCATAGTCACCTCTCTCTCTCACACATATACATGCACTTCTCTCTCATATGCACACACTCACTCTCCACACGCACATTCTCAGCTCTCTCTCAAACATATACAGACCTCTCTCACACACACACACACTTTGCTCTCTCTCGTACATACAGACCACACTCTCACATACACTTTGCTCTCTCCCATACACACACACACTCTCAGCTCCCTCTCACAATACACACCTCTCATTCTCTCGTACACTCTCTCCTGTCTGTCACACACACCCTTGTCTCTCTCACACTCACCTTTCCCTCATACGCTCACCCCTCCCTCACACACACTCACAACACACCCACTCGCTCTTTCCCATACACACTCACCACTTTTTTCCTCTCTCTCATACAGTCACCTCTCACTCTTACACACTCACCACTCTCTCCCTCATACACTTTATCTCTCATGCACTCGCCACTCTCTCCCTCATAAAGTCACCACTCTCTCTCTTACACACTCACTACTCTCTCTCTCTCTCTCTCTCACATACACATTCAATAGAACCATAGAAAAGTTACAGCACATAAGGAAGCCATTCAGCCCACCTTGGCCACATCGGCCCGAGGACACCAAGGTACCCTTTCTAATCCCTCCTTCCTGCACCGGCCCATTGCCCTGTAGTTTACTTAAGGCATTTGCTACCAAATAAACCTGTTGGACTTTAACCTGGTGTTGTTAAAACTCTTAATGTGTTTACCCCAGTCCAACGCCGGCATCTCCACATCGTTTACTTAAGGTGCAGATTCAGGTATTTTTTAAAAGAGTTTAGGGTCTCTACCTCCATCACCAACTCAGGCAGACACTCCACTACCCTCTGTGTAAAAAAGTAATTCCTCATGTCTACACCTTCTGTTACTTATCTTGAATCTCTGTCCCCTGGTTCTAGAATTCTCCACCGAAGGAAACAATTTTATCCTGTCCACTCTATCTCTTCCCCTCTTAATTTTATACACCTCAATCAAGTCACCCCTCAGCCTCCTTTGTTCCAAGGAAAATAATTCCAACCATCCAATTTATCCTCGTAGCTATATTTTTCGAGCCGTGGCAACATTTTTGTAAACTTCCTTAGTATTCTCTCCAGAGCAATTACGTCCTTCCTGTAATGTGGTGACCAGAACTTCACACAATATTCCATTTGTGCCCTCACCACAGTTTTGTACAATTCCAACATTATGGGCCCAGTTTTACCATCAAGTTGCGCCGTGGACAGTGCGGAAGGATGTTGCAGGTTACAGAGGGACATAGATAAGCTGCAGAGCTGGGCTGAGAGGTGGCAAATGGAGTTTAATGCGGAAAAGTGTGAGGTGATTCACTTTGGAAGGAGTAACAGGAATACAGAGTACTGGGATAATGGTAAGATACTTGGTAGTGTGGATGAGCAGAGAGATCTCGGTGTCCATGTGCATAGATCCCTGAAAGTTGGCACCCAGGTTGATAGGGTTGTTAAGAAGGCGTACGGTGTGTTAGCTTTTATTGGTGGAGGGATTGAATTTCGGAGCCATGAGGTCACGTTGCAGCTGTACAAAACTCTGGTGCGGCCGCACTTGGAGTATTGCGTACAGTTCTGGTCGCCGCATTATAGGAAGGATGTGGAAGCATTGGAAAGGGTGCAGAGGAGATTTACCAGGATGTTGCCTGGTATGGTGGGAAGGTCTTATCAGGAAATGCTGAGGGACTTGAGGCTGTTTTCGTTAGAGAGAAGAAGGTTAAGAGGTGACTTAATAGAGGCATATAAGATGATCAGAGGATTAGATGGGGTGGACAGTGAGAGCCTTTTTCCTCGGATGGTGATGGCTAGCACGAGGGGACATAGCTTTAAATTGAGGGGTGATAGATATCGGACAGATGTCAGAGGTAGGTTCTTTACTCAGAGAGTAGTAAGGGCGTGGAATGCCCTGCCTGCAACAGTAGTAGACTCGTCAACATTAAGGGCATTTAAATGGTCATTGGATAAACATATGGATGATATTGGAATAGTGTAGGTTAGATGGGCTTTAGATTGGTTTCACAGGTCGGCGCAACATCGAGGGCCGAAGGGCCTATACTGCGCTGTAATGTTCTATGTTCTACGTTTTTGGGTGCGAAAACTTGGTTGTGTTGGGCGTGAGGCGAGTAGCGCCATCCGTGACTGCCTCCGCACCCGTTCCCCCTTTACCAAGCGCCTAAAATGGCCATGATCGAGACTGCACCCGAAAAGGGCGTGATGTCAATTTAAATGCATTTGCATGCATTTAAATTGACTTAATTGGCTGGATGCCCAAAGTTACCAGCATTTCCCCCTTTACCACCGCATTCGCCTGTCCAGATTCGACGAGAAACAGACATGGTCCGCAAAAGTCCGATTCGGGCACTCCAGCTTCTGAGGAGGTAGGTTCAGAGCTTCCAGTGGCTCTCTGACTCAGATCGGTGGTGGTGGTGGTGATGGTGGTGGTGGCGGTGGTGGTGGGAGAGGGGGGCAGGTCAGATCGCTCCCTGGTGGGGGGAAAGGGAGGCAGGTCAGATGGCTCTCTGTGCAGGATATTCTGGAGGGTCTGAAAATAGATAAATCCCCTGGTCCGGATGGGATTTATCCAAGGATTCTCTGGGAGGCAAGAGAAGTGATTGCAGAGCCTCTGGCTCTGATCTTCAGGTCGTCGTTGGCCTCTGGTATAGTACCAGAAGATTGGAGGTTAGCGAATGTTGTCCCATTGTTTAAGAAGGGGAACAGAGACTTCCCCGGGAATTATAGACCGGTGAGTCTCACTTCTGTTGTCGGCAAGATGTTGGAAAAAATTATAAGGGATAGGATTTATAGTTATTTGGAGAGTAATGAATTGATAGGTGATAGTCAGCATGGTTTTGTGGCAGGTAGGTCGTGCCTTACTAACCTTATTGAGTTTTTTGAGAAAGTGACCAAGGAGGTGGATGGGGGCAAGGCAGTGGACGTGGTATATATGGATTTTAGTAAGGCGTTTGATAAGGTTCACCATGGTAGGCTTCTGCAGAAAATGCAGATGTATGGGATTGGGGGTGATCTAGGAAATTGGATCAGGAATTGGCTAGCGGATAGGAAACAGAGGGTGGTGGTTGATAGTAAATATTCATCATGGAGTGCGGTTACAAGTGGTGTACCTCAGGGATCTGTTTTGGGGCCACTGCTGTTTGTAATATTTATTAATGATCTGGATGAGGGTATAGTTGGGTGGATTAGCAAATTTGCTGATGACACCAAAGTCGGTGGTGTGGTAGACAGTGAGGAAGGGTGTCGTAGTCTGCAGGAAGACTTAGACAGGTTGCAAAGTTGGGCCGAGAGGTGGCGGATGGAGTTTAATGCGGAGAAGTGTGAGGTAATTCACTTTGGTAGGAATAACAGATGTGTTGAGTATAGGGCTAACGGGAGGACTTTGAATAGTGTGGAGGAGCAGAGGGATCTAGGTGTATGTGTGCATAGATCCCTGAAAGTTGGGAATCAAGTAGATAAGGTTGTTAAGAAGGCATATGGTGTCTTGGCGTTTATTGGTAGGGGGATTGAATTTAGGAGTCGTAGCGTTATGTTGCAACTGTACACAACTCTGGTGCGGCCGCACTTGGAGTACTGTGTGCAGTTCTGGTCCCCACATTACAGGAAGGATGTGGAGGCTTTGGAGAGGGTGCAGAGGAGGTTTACCAGGATGTTGCCTGGTATGGAGGGGAGATCCTATGAGGAGAGGCTGAGGGATTTGGGATTGTTTTCGCTGGAAAGGCGGCGGCTAAGAGGGGATCTTATTGAAACATATAAGATGATTAGAGGTTTAGATAGGGTGGATAGTGATAGCCTTTTTCCTCTGATGGAGAAATCCAGCACGAGGGGGCATGGCTTTAAATTGAGGGGGGGTAGTTATAGAACCGATGTCAGGGGTAGGTTCTTTACCCAGAGGGTGGTGAGGGATTGGAATGCCCTGCCAGCATCAGTAGTAAATGCGCCTAGTTTGGGGGCGTTTAAGAGATCCGTAGATAGGTTCATGGACGAAAAGAAATTGGTTTAGGTTGGAGGGTCACAGTTTGTTTTTTTTAACTGGTCGGTGCAACATCGTGGGCCGAAGGGCCTGTTCTGCGCTGTAATGTTCTATGTTCTATGTTCTATGTTTGGGGAGGAGGTTGGCAGGTCAGATCGCTCTATGGTAGGGGGTGGAGGAAGGAGGCGGGTCAGATGGCTCTCTGATAGGGGGGATCTGCGATCGGTGGGGGGGGGGTGGCAGAGGGCTGCGATTGGTCAGGGTAACAGGAGGGTGGGGCAATAAGGGGGACAGTTATGTTGGGGGGGGGGGGCAATGTCTGTGGGGGCTAGGAGGTGGCTTTATTGGGCCCGGGAGCGATGTGGCAGGGGAGTGTTTTTCTTTTTTTTTACTGCGCATCCGCAGTTGAAGGCTCGAATCAGAGCTGCAGTGTTTCGGGTGAGTTAAGTCCCGCTCACAAGCAGAATCACTGCTTTTTTTTCAGGCAGGAAGCATGAGAACGGGTCTAAAAGTCGGATCTGAAACACTCCCAGATTCAGCACTTTAGAATCAAAATGGTAAAAGCGGGCCCTATGTCCTTACTTTTATATTCTAAACCTCTGCCAATGAAGGAGAGCATTCCATATGCCTTTATTGCAACCTTATCTGCTTGAACTGCTGCCTTTAGGGATCTGTGTACTTGTACACCAAGATCTCTCACTTCATCTCCCCCTCTTAGTCGATTCCCATTTATTGTGCACTCCCTATAACAGTTTGGCTTCCCTACATGCATGACTTCACTGTTAAAATCCATCTGCCACTGTACCGCCCACTCCAACAATCCATCTGTATTGTTTTGGAGATTATAGCTATCCTCTACACTATCCACTACCCAGGCAATCTTTGTGTCAGCTGCAAGGTTCCTAATCATGCCCCCAACTTCACGTCCAAATTGTCAATATATAACACAAACAGCAAGGATCCCAACATCGAGCCATGGGGGACACCACATGAAAACATCTTTCCATTTGTAAGGGCATCCACCAACTTTGTCTCCTGTCACTATGTCAACTTTTTATCCAGTTTGCCATATCACCCTTTATCCCAAGGACTTTTACTTTTTGACCAATCTGCCATGTGGGACCTTGTCAAACACCTTGCTAAAATCCTTGTACACACCATCCACTGCACTACACTCATCAAACTTTCTTGTCACTTCCTCAAAGGAGTCAATCAAATTTGTGAGGCAAGACCTTCCTTTAACAAATCCATTCTGACCATCTCTGACTAGTCCATGCCTTTCTATGTGACAGTGAACTCTATCTCTCAGGATTGATTATACTAATTTGCCCACCACTGATGTCAGACTAACTGGCCTATAATTGTTTGGCATTTCCTTCGACCCCTTTTTAAACAATAGAATTATGTTTGCATTTCCCAGTCCTCTGGTACCTCCCCTGTATCTAATGAGGATTGCAAAATTATCATCAGAGCATTTGCTATCTCCTCCTTGATGTCCTTCAGCAGTCACATCACTCTCTCTCGTACACCACTCTCTCTCTCATGTACACTCGCCACTTTCTCTCTGATACACACTCGCCACTCTCTCTCTCTCTTAAGCACTCACCACTCACTCTCTCTCTCTTAAGCACTCACTACTCACTCTCTTTCTCATACCCACTCAGCATTCTCTCTCATTTGTTATGGACCAGATCAGAAACTCCAAGGTATTTTATTAAGTTAGCCTAGACCATAACATTTACATTTGATTTTGGCATAAGAGTGAGCATAAGGTGTTTCACTCCAAGTGATCCACTTGGAAGCCTTTATCAAAACAAACTTTATTTAAGAAAAGAATATAACAAAAACAATTAGCATAACTTTTACCAATCAAAATACTTAGATGTGGCAAAGTATAATCTTTAACAGCTATCTATCTCTGTTATTCCAATTTAAAGCAATATCCCATGGACACAAATCCCTTCTGTAGAACCAATTAGCACAGAAACCAAAGATGCTTACATGATGCGAGATTTCCAGTTTTTTTAACACTTCTGGACAAAGGTCCTAACAGTAGTTTTCAGAGAAGGACATGTTCTTAAAACAGCAAAACTTTAGAGACGTAAAACTAGTCTCTGGCAGCTCCCAGACTCCAGACTTCAGACACAGAAAAGGATACCTCTCTGTCTGCAGCTTCCAAATCAGCATATCTCAGAGAAAGATCCACTCTCATATAGCAGAATCTCCGAGAAAGAGACCTGTGTCCTGGCAGATTCCAGTCTTCAATTTCAGAGAGGAGAAAAGAGAGACACTGCTCTCTCTCAACTCAGCATCTAAGCTTGAATATTTTGGGTAAGTCTATCTTCACCTTGTCACATGACCATACCTGTGAATTGTACCAACCAAGTCACACTCTGCAAAATCCCAAGAGAAAACACTCAAAACAGCAGATCAGCATTAGTTCAGATTTTTAAAAACATTCTACCAATTAGAAGCAATTATGCTGCTGCATTAACAATACAGGATGCCTGTTGTAAACAGAACAGCACTGAATGCACAGAACTGCTACAACAAATCCTACACAAGAACATGACTCAAATAAATTTCTTAAAGGCACAGTATCATCACACATAAACACTCACCACATTCTCTCTCTCTCTCTCATACTCACCACTCTAGAACAAAGAACAAAGAAAATTACAGCACAGGAGCAGGCCCTTCGGCCCTCCAAGCCTGCACTGATCATGCTGCCCGACTTAACTAAAAACCCCTACTCTTCCAGGGAGCATATCCCTCTATTCCCATCCTATTCATGTACTTGTCAAGATGTCCCTTAAAAGTCACTGCCGTATCTGCTTCCACTACCTCCCCCGGCAACAAATTCCAGGCACCCACTACTCTCTGTGTAAAAAATCTGCCTCGCACATCTCCTTTAAACCTTGCCCCTCGCACCTTGCACTCTCTCTCATACACATTCATCACTCACTCTCTTTTAAACAATCACCTCTCTCTTTCTTACTCACTCACCTCCCTCTCTCTTACACACTCACCACTCTATCTCTTACACATTCACCACTCATTCTCTTTTACACACTCACTACTATCATTCTTCTTTGATACACACTCACCACTCACTCTCGCTTTCATACACATGAAACCCCCTGCTGACCACTATATGGGGCTACTATTTAAATATTCAATCAACAGGATCCCAAATTCCTAGCGGTTGAAGTTGATTTGGCTAATTCCCTGTTTACCCATAAATGTCAGTACTGTGATCGGAATATCAAAAATAAATTTAATAACAAATATAATTAACAGACATAAAACAGTGAGCTCTGATCTATAACCATTGGGGCCCATCCGTTGGTGCACACATGGGGAAACTCGTCCTCAGTAACACACTTGTAGATACTGTTCCAGTTGGATTGTATAGTCCCCACCAGTTACTCATGACACCCACACACAGTCCAGAAGAGACACACGTGTGGAAGATGATGCCGCAGGAGGCAGAGGTGTCGCGAGCTATTCGTGCAGCAACGTAGGTCCAGTGCGCTGAAGGCTGTCCTCCTCGGCAGTAATGAAAAGAACAGGCAGGGGAACGCCTGGCTGCCTCTCACTCCAAACCAAATTCTCACTGCCTGGGAAAAGCTCCTCTTCAAAACGTGGCGATCTCTCTCTGCACACTCCCTGCCTTACTCCGCAGCTGCTTCACTTCCTGGCACCTTTTTTTTTCCCGCCCCCAGAGAAATCCGATTGGCCCAGCCCACATCACTCAACAAACAGCATCCTGTTCAGCAAACAGGACACTGAAACCCACAAGGGACAAAAAAAACACTTGTAAATGTCTTCCCCACAAATCCCCATTTTTCTCAGTCCCTTACACACAATTACCACTCTCTTTTTCTTTTATACACTCACCACTCTCTCATACACAATGCCAATCTCTCTCTCTCTCTCTCATACACTGTTATAATTCAGGTCAGAAACTCCAAAGTGTTTTATGAAGCCTGCCTGGATCATAGGTTTTGCACTTTGAATTTGGCTAGGATAACAAAACAAACAAAGAACAAAGAACAGCACAGCACAGCACAGGAAACAGGCCCTTTGGCCCTCCAAGCCTGTGCCGCTCATTGGTCCAACTAGACCATTCGTTTGTATCCCTCCATTCCCAGACTGCTCATGTGACTATCCAGGTAAGTCTTAAACGATGCCAGCGTGCCTGCCTCCACCACCCTACTTGGCAGAGCATTCCAGGCCCCCACCACTCTCTGTAAAAAATGTCCCTCTGATATCTGAGTTATACCTCGCCCCTCTCACCTTGAGCCTGTGACCCCTCGTGATCATCACCTCCGACCTGGGAAAAAGCTTCCCACTGTTCACCCTATCTATACCCTTCATAATTTTGTACACCTCTATTAGGTCTCCCCTCATTCTCCATCTTTCCAGGGAGATCAAGCCCAGTTTACCCAATCTCTCCTCATAGCTAAGACCCTCCATACCAGGCAACATCCTGGTAAACCTTCTCTGCACTCTCTTTAAAGCCTCCACGTCCTTCTGGTAGCGCGGCGACCAGAACTGGATGCAGTACTCCAAATGTGGCCTTACCAGCGTTCTATACAGCTGCAACATCAGACTCCAGCTTTTATACTCTATACCCTGTCCTATAAAGGCAAGCATACCATATGCCTTCTTCACCACCTTCTCCACCTGTGTTGCCACCTTCAAGGATTTGTGGACTTGCACACCTAGGTCCCTCTGTGTTTCTATACTCTTGATGGCTCTGCCACTTATTGTATAACTCCCCCCTACAGTAGTTCTTCCAAAATGCATCACTTCGCATTTATCTGGATTAAATTCCATCTGCCATTTCTCCGCCCAATTTTCCAGCCTATCTATACCCTGCTGTATTGTCCGACAATGTTCATTGCTATCCGCAAGTCCAGCCACCTTCGTGTCATCCGCAAACTTGCTGATAACACCAGTTACACCTTCTTCCAAATCATTTATATATATCACAAATAGCAGAGGTCCCAGTACAGAGCCCTGCGGAACACCACTGGTCACAGACCTCCAGCCGGAAAAAGACCCTTCAACTGTTACCCTGAGTCTCCTGTGGCCAAGCCAGTTTTCTACCCATCTAGCCACCTCTCCTTGTATCCCATAAGCCTTAACTTTCTTAACCAACCTGCCATGAGGGACTTTGTCAAATGCCTTACTGAAATCCATATAGACGACATCCACGGCCCTTCCTTCGTCAACCGTTTTTGTCACTTCCTCAAAAAACTCCACCAAATTTGTAAGGCACGACCTCCCTCTTACAAAACCATGCTGACTGTCACTAATGAGATTGTTCCGTTCTCAATGCACATACATCCTGTCTCTAAGAATCTTCTCCAACTTCCCTACCACGGACGTCAAGCTCACTGGCCTATAATTACCCGGGTTATCCCTGCAACCCTTCTTAAATAAAGGTACCACATTCGCTATCCTCCAATCCTCAGGGACCTCACCTGTGTCCAATGAAGAGCATAAGCATGATATGTTTCACCTTAGGTATGATTCAAATGATCCACGAGGGATCTTTTATCAAACAAAGTTTATTTAAGAACATAGTTAACATATATGGAAATAAAATTAGCAATAACTTTTATCAATTACAAACAAAAGCAAAACAACCATGATAATCTATAACCCTTAACAAATGTATCTAAAATGTTCCAATCAAACAAAATCTTCCCATAGACAAAAATGAAAGCAAAACTGCTTAAGGCTGCAGAGAACATGACTTAACAAAAAATTCTTAAAGATGCACTAATGTCACAACACACTCACCACTCTCTTTTACACACTCACCACTCTCACTCTCTCTCCCTACACTCACCACTCGCTCTCTCTCATACACACTCACCACTCTCTCTGATATGCACTGTCACCTCACACCCTCTCACACACTCTTACCTATCTCTCACACACATGCACCTCTCTCTTTTATTTACTCATTTCTGCTCTCTCTAATACATACTCACACTCTCACCTCTCACACACACTCGCTCCCACTTCTTCCTCTCTCTCATGCACACTTACACCTCTCTCTCCATTTCTCCAAGTCCGCCTTTCCTCTCACCCGACTCCCCCCATCCCACCTCCATCAACAGCCAATACAGTGGGAAAACCACATTCAATTGGTAGGCTGGAAGGGCAGAGGTTTCCAAATTCTAAATGGTCCTACCTACTGCAGAATCCCTCAATGAGTCCTATGGAACTCCAGCATGCCCCTGAATCCAGTTTGTGAAAAATTTTGAAATATCCATAGAAGAATAATTCAGTTGCTGCGGCTGGCTTCCAACAGTAATAACTGAGCAGGATTTTGATGACATTGTTGGGAGCTGAGTATAGGGAACATTTCTTGAGCCTGACCCCACGTGAATTTGGAGTGAAACTTGTGTTAACATTTGCAGAGGGGATCAATTAATGGATCATTTCAACAATATCTGTTGAATTACAGATAGTGGTCATAATCAGGAAGTGTGGGATAGGCACCCATCGGTTTTCAAAGTGAATGCAGCTGAGAACTGTCATCCATAAAGGAGAGGTTTTCAGAGTATTAACATAACAGCCTATTGTGGTAGCACAGACACACAGTTTAGTAGCACTTCCCTGGGGTTCATGCTGGAGCCAGTGAGAGCCGGAAGAAATATTGCATTTCCGAAGAGTGTCAGGAGACCAAAAACAAAAACAGAAAATGCTGAAAAGTCTGAACAGGTCTGACAGCATCTGTGGAGGGAGAACAGAGCTAACATTTCAAGTCTGGATGGCTCTTCATCAGATCAGGAGGAGGCCAGCAGGCAAAATTAAGGCATGGTTCGAGATTCCTAGAGAGGTCAACAGCTGTAGTGCTGTTGGCAGGACGTAGGTCCAGTGCAGGAAGTGATTCAACAACTTTCTGCTGTCTGGCAAGGTGAATAAGATGCAAAATGAAATTGTCAGCTGTGGGAAATATAAAAGAACTACACAGTTCTATGTAGGACGTCAAGATAGTGTGACGATACTATGCCTTTAAGAAATGTATTTCAATCATGTTCCTCTGCAGTTTTTTCAAACCAGCTCTGGTGTTTAATTGTTGCCGAAACGTCTGTAAACAATGATCTCTACTTGTTACTGAAGCAATATAATGGACAACATGTTTATTTTAATCTGGGCTAATGCAGCATCCTGGGTTTCAATGACCCCCTTGGGATTGCTGACTGGGGCTTGATTTGGAGATGATTGACAAGTCAGATGCTGCCTTGGGACAATATTTTTCTACAACAACTTCCAAGGTTTTGGTTTCAGTTTAGTGGCTAGCGAGAAGCTGGTGGAGGCAGGTAGTGTCTCTGTCTCTCTCTCTCTCTGGAGTTGAAAGTCCTGCTGTCTGTGAGTTGCTGTTAGAGGCTACTGAAGAAGGCAGTGTGTTTCTCTCTCTCTTTCCAGAGATGTGCTCAAAGATCCAGGACTGGAAAGCCTCAGAGTTTTAATTCAACATCAAAAGGACTAATTTGCAGCAGATGTTAAAAAGTTGCAAAATCCAACATCACGTGAGCATACTTGCTTTCTGTGCCAAGCCGAGAGATGGGTGTATGTTTGTGGATGTTGTTTGAATTGAAACATTATAGTTAGCTGTTAAGATTTATACACTATCATGATTTTTTTTGTAATGAGTAAAAATTATTCTGATTTTTCTTATTATAGTTTAACTGTGTGCTTAAATAAATTTTGTTTGATAAAAGTTTCCTAGAGGGTCACTTGAATCATACCTGGAGTGAAACACCTTGTGCTCACTCATGCCAAATTCAAAGGTAAAAACTTAGGGTCTAGGCTATCTTCATAAAACACCATGGAGTTTCTGGCCTGGAACATTACAATAGGAAGTCAATAGAAACTGAGGAGATGCATGCAGTGCCAAGCCCTCACTCAAGGGAAGGGGCCAAAGCAATGTAGGTTTGAGAGGATGGTTCTGTAAACTCTGGGAGAGTACAATGAGGATCATTACCTCTGAATGTGGATAACAATGATCAGGTGGGATGAAGTTTAATCCAGATAAATGCTAGGTGACACATTATGGAGTTTAATCTAGACAAATGCATGGTGATACATTATGGAGTTTAATCTGGACAAATGCAAGGTGATGCATTTTGGAGGATTAAATTTAAGTGTGAATCATACTCTAAATGGCAAAATCCTTAGGAACATTAACATACAGAGGGATCTGGGCGACCAGTTCCCTAAAAGTGGCAACACAGGCGGCCAAGGTGATTAAGAAGGCATATAGCATGCCTTCATATAGCATTTCGTACAAGAGTTGGAAAATCATGTTGCAGCTATACAAAGCCTTGGTTAGGGTGCATTTGGAGTATTACGTCCAGTTCTGGTCACCACACTACCAGAAGGATGTGGAAGCTTTGGAGAGAGTGCAAAGAAGGTTCACCAGGATGTTGCCTAGTCTGGAGGGTGTTGGCTATGAGGAGAGATTGAATAAACTAGGATTGTTTTCACTGGAAAGACAGTGGCTGAGAAGAAACCTGAGAGAGGTCTACAAAATTATGAGAGGCATAGACAGGATGGATAGTCAGAGAATTTTTTCCCAGGGTGGAAGTGTCAATTACAAGGGGGCACAGGTTCAAGATGAGAGAGGGAAAGTTTAAGGGAGATGTGCAGGGGGACATTTTTCATGCATAGAGTGGTGAGTGCCTGGAACACGCTGCCAGAGGAGGTGGTGGAAGCAGGCACATTAGCAACATTTAAGAGGCATCTGGATGGATACATGAATAGAGAGGGAATAGAGGGAAATGGATCGAGTAAGGGCAGAAGGTTTTTTTTTAGTTTAGTTAGGGCATCATGATTGGCACAGGCTTGGAGGGCTGAAGGGCCTGTTCCAGTGCTGTACTCTTCTTTGTTCTTTGGTTGTCTATAGCTGAATGCTTCATCATTACATTGTAGAAGAAAAGATCACATAGCCCCCAGCAGTTGGCTTGATCAACCTGGAAATATTGATACTCATGACAGGGGAGACCTTTGGGGATATTGGAAAGGTGGCCATGGTGCAGGTAATTCACACAGCAGGATTGATGTGCAGCAGAAAGAGGGTGAAAGTTCATTGAATGTGCATGGTGCAGCTTCCAACTTTGAGAAGATATTTGATGTGCTGACAGGTATCTATAGGGATGAAGGCAGTTGGGTAATTGATGCAATAAAGAATACAGGAAAGATTCACAAGAATGGTTCCAGGCATGAAAAACTCTGGTTCCATTCATGGATTGGAGAAATTGAGACTGTTTTCCTCAGAGTAGAGAAGATATTTTATAGAGGTATTCAAAATCATGAGGGATTGGAACAGAACAGCTATGTAGAAACAGTTCCTATTGATGAAATGGTTGTGAACCAGGGAGCACAGAATTGAGGTAACTGGAAACTGAACTTGAGGAAAAGTTTTTTCATGTGGCAAATGATTAGGACCCGGAATATTTTCCATTTGGTATATTGGAGATAGATTTTCTTGCCTTGACAACAAAACCAAAACCCAAAGGGTCAGGTTGGAGAGAGTACAATTAGGTCCAACAGGGCAGGTGTCAAATAACCCTTTCAAATTTCAGCAGACATATTGGGGGTGATTCTCCCAGCCTGCTGTGCTGCTCAAGTAGTGCAGCGGGCTGGGAGACATCAGCAAGTTCATTCCGCTGGCATCCTGCTGGGCATCTCAGCCTCTACACATCTCTAATAGAAATTGGAGCTGATTATAATATGGAAATCTTCATTTCCATACGATTAGCGGGCCCAGGGCTAAAGTCTCTGAACCCGCTAGCATCTCCGCCCCCCCCCCCCCCCCCCCACCTTGCTGGGAGTGGTTCCCACCAGCACGGTTTACTCCTGCTCCCCAATAATGGGGAACAGGCAGCCTGACCCTGCTGGAGGGAAGAGAGGTTATTGAGGCACCCCGGTAGGTCAGGGATAAGGGGGGTGCCTCTTGGGCAGTGCCAACCTGGCAGTGCCAATCTGGCACCCTGGCACTGCCCAAGGGGCAAGCTGGCACTGCCCAAGGGCACCTTGGCACTGCCCACCGGGCATCAGGCAGTGCCAAGGGGGTGGGGCCAGAGGGGGCAGGGCCTATTGGGGAGCAATTGTGGGGGGGGACCTGCTGCCACTCTGCAATCGAGATCAGTGGGGGCTGGAGGGAAGAAGGCTATTGGGGCTGGCCATCCAGATGGTGGGAGGGGTGGGGTTGGGGCTGTCATTCGGGGAGATCAGGGCTGGTGAAGGATTGGGGGGGTTGCTGGGACTGACCAGAGTTGGGGAAACATAGGGACTGGCCTGGGGGGTCTGGGAGGCCAGCGATTGGGGGATGGGGGAATCGGGAGGCCAGCAATGGGGAGATTGCAAGGCTGACCAACGATCTGGAGCTGGCAATGGGGGGCCACTGTACATGCACCATTCTTCACGCTGACAGATCGGCGCACGTGCAGTGGTCCGCTCAGTGCTATGCTGCCAGCCTCTTGGGCCCCGCTCACTGATTTCCAGAATGAATCACGCTAGGGTATTCTGTGATGCAGTGTGTTGGAGATATATTCTGGAAATCACGCTAAAAAAACCGCATGTTGGGAACTTAGAATTCTTTTGGGAGAATCTCGGCTGTTATTCTCTCACAAAACTAAGGCTTCGAAATGTTCTTCCATTAACCATAAGGTGGCTTTCCCATTGCAATTTTCCAAGTCATTCTTAGCTTGTTCAATTAACCATGACCCATATATATGGGGAAGCAATGGCCTAGTGGTATTATCGCTTGACTATTAATCCAGAAACCCAGATAATGTTCTGAGGACCCAGATTCGAATCCACCATGGCAGATGGTGGACTTTGAATTCAATAAAAATATCTGGAATAAGAGTCTATTAATAACCATGAAACCATTGTCGATTGTCAGAAAAACCCATCTGGTTCACTAATGCTGTTTAGGGAAGGAAATCTGCCGTCCTTACCTGGTCTGGCCTACATGTGACTCTTGAGCCACAGTGGTTGCTAATCAAAAAGGGTCTGGTGGACTGAAGTGCATTTGTTTCAATGCGAGAAGCGTAACAGGGCAGATGAACTTAGAGCTTGGATTAGTACTTGGAACTATGATGTTGTTGCTGTTACAGAGACTTGGTTAAGGGAAGGACAGGATTGGCAGCTTAACATTCCAGGATACAGATGTTTCAGGCGGGATAGAGGGGGATGTAAAAGGGGTGGGGGAGTTGCACTACTGGTTAAGGAGAATATCACAGCTGTACTGCATGGGAGACCTCGGAGGGATCATACTGTGAGGCTTTATGGGTAGAGCTCAGAAATAGGAAGGGTGTTGTCACAATGTTGGGGTTTACTGTAGGCTGCCCAACAGCCAGCGGGACATAGAGGAACAGATTTTGGCAAGGTGTAAAAGTATTAGAGTTGGTGTGGTGGGAGATTTTAACTTCCCCTATATTGACTGGGACTCGCTTAGTGCTGGGGTATGGATGGGGCAGAGTTTGTAAGGAGCATCCAGGAGGGCTTCTTGAAACAGTATGTAGATAGTCCAACTAGGGAAGGGGCCATACTGGACCTGGTATTGGGCAACAGGCCCGGCCAACTGGTCGACGTTTCAGTCGGGGAGCTGTTTGGGAACAGTGACCACAATTCAGTAAGCTTTAAGGTACTGATGGATAAAGAAAACTGTAGTCCTCAAGTTAAGGTGCTAAATTGGGGGAAGGCTAATTACAACAATATTAGGCAGGAACTGAAGAATGCAGATTGGGGGCAGATGTTTGAGGGCAAATAAACATCTGGCATGTGGGAGGCTTTCAAATGCAAGTTGATTCAGGACCGGCACGTTCCTGTAAGGATGAAGGATAAGTATGGCAAGCTTTGGGAACCTTGGATAAAGAGAGATATTGTGAGCCAAGTCAAAGAGAAAAAGGAAGCATTTGTCAAGGCTAGGAGACTGAGAACACGTGAAACAAGTGTGGAATACAAGGAAAGTAGAAAGAAACTTAAACAAGGAGTAAGGAGGGCTAAAAGGGGTCATGAAAAATCATTGGCCAGCAGGATTAAGGAAAGTCCGAAGGCTTTTTATACATATATAAAGAGCAAGAGGGTAGCCAGGGAGAGGGTTGGCCCACTCAAGGACAGGGGAGGGAATCTATGAGTGGAGCCAGAGGAAATGGGCGAGGTAATAAATGAGTACTTTGCATCAGTCTTCACCAAAGAGAAGGACTTGGTGGATGATGAGTCTGGGAAAGGGTGTCTAGATAGTTTGAGTCACGTTGAGATCAAAAAGGAGGAAGTATTGGGGTTCTTGAGAAACATTAAGGTGGACAAGTCCCAAGAGCCTGATGGGATATACCCCAAAATACTGAGAGAGACAAGGGAGGAAATTGGTGGGGCTTTGAGAGAAATCTTTGTATCCTCACTGACTACAGGGGAAGTCTCAAAGGATTCGAGAATAGCCAATGTTGTTCCTTTGTTTAAGAAGGATAGCAAGGATAATCCAGGTAATTACAGGCCGGTGAGCCTTACATCAGTGGTAGGGAAATTATGGTAGGGATGTTGTCTACATGGACTTAGTAAAGCCTTTGACAAGGTCCCACATGGCAGACTGGTACAGAAGGTGAAGTTGCATGGGATCAGAGATGAGCTGGCAAGGTGGATACAGAACTGGCTCGGTCATAGAACAGTAAGAAGTCTCACAACACCAGGTTAAAGTCCAACAGGTTTATTTGGTAGCAAATACCATAAGCTTTCGGAGCTTGCTGCTCCTTCGTCAGATGGAGTGGTCTCTGTTCCCCAACAGTGCACAGACACAGAAATCAAGTTACAGTGTTCACCGCTCGACGATCACCAGGCAAGACTGTTCTCTTCCTGTGGGGGAGCACTTCAGCAGTCACGGGCATTCAGCCTTGGATCTTCAGGTAAGCGTTCTCCAAGGCGGCCTTCACGACACACGACAGCGCAGAGTCGCTGAGCAGAAACTGATAGCCAAGTTCCGCACACATGAGGACGGCCTAAACCGGGATGTTGGATTTATGTCACATTATCAGTAACCCCCACAGCTTGCCCCTGGTCTTGCATAATCTCACCAGCTGTTCTGTCTGGAGACAATACACATCTCTTAACCTGTGTTTAATGTTCCCTCCAACCACATTATCTGTACCTTTTAAGACCTGGCTGGCTGTAGAGATTTGCATTCTAATTAGTATTCTGTAACTTGATTTCTGTGTCTGTGCACTGTTGGAGAACAGAGACCACTCCATCTGACGAAGGAGCAGCAAGCTCCGAAAGCTTATGGTATTTGCTACCAAATAAACCTGTTGGAGTTTAACCTGGTGTTGTGAGACTTCTTACTGTGCTTACCCCAGTCCAACGCCGGCATCTCCACATCATGACTACCGTCGGTCATGGAAGACAGAGGGCAGCAGTGGAAGGGTGCATTTCTGAATGGAGGGCTGTGACAAGTGGCGTTCCTCAGGGATCAGTGCTGGGACCTTTGCTGTTTGTAATATATATTAATGATTTGGAGGAAAATGTAACTGGTTTGATTAGTAAGTTTCCAGATGACACAAAGGTTGGTGGATTTGCGGATAGCGATAAGAAACATCAGAGGATATAGCAGGATATAGATCGGTTGGTGGCTTCGGCGGAGGGATGGCAGATGGAGTTTAATCCAGACAAATGTGAGTAATGCATTTTGGAAGGTCTAATAGGAAATATACAGGAAATGGCAGAACCCGTAAGAGTATTGATAGGCAGAGGGATCTGTGTGTACAGGTACACAGGTCACTGAAAGTGGCAATGCAGGTGGAGAAGGTAGTCAAGAAGTCATTCAGCATGCTTGCCTTCATCGACCAGGGCAATGAGTTTAAAAATTGGAAGTCATGTTGCAGCTTTATAAAACCTTAGTTAGGCCGCACTTGGAATATAGTGTTCAATTCTGGTGCCACACAACCAGAAAGATGTGGAGGCTTTGGAGGGGGTACAGAAAAGATTTACCAGAATGTTGCCTGGTATGGAGGGCATTAGCTATGAGGAGAGGTTGGAGAAACTTGGTTTGTTCTCGCTGGAATGACGGAGGTTGAGGGGCGACCTGATTGAAGTCTACAAGATTAGGAGGGGCATGGACAGAGTGGATAGTCAGAAGCTTTTTCCCAGGGTGGAAGAGTCAGTTACTAGGGGCATAGGTTTAAGTTGCGAGGGGCAAGGTTTAAAGGAGGTGAGCAAGGCGAGTTTTTTACACAAAGGGTGGTGGGTGCCTGGAACTCGCTGCCGGGGGAGGTAGTGGAAGCAGAAATGATAGTGAGTTTTAAGGGGCATCTGGACAAACACATGAATAGGATGGGAACAGAGGGATATTTTCCCTGGAAGGAAATCAAAGAAGAAATCATAGAAACCCTACAGTGCAGAAGGAGGCCATTCGGCCCATCGAGTCTGCACCGACCACAATCCCACCCAGGCCCCACCCCCACATATTTACCCACTAATCCCTCTAACCTACGCATCCCAGGACTCTAAGGGGCAATTTTTAACCTGGCCAATCAACCTAACCCATCTTTGGACTGTGGGAGGAAACCGGAGCACCCGGAGGAAACCCACGCAGACACGAGGAGAATGTGCAAACTCCACACAGACAGTGACCCGAGCCAGGAATCGAACCCAGGATCCTGGAGCTGTGAAGCAGCAGTGCTAACCACTGTGCTACCGTGCCGCCCTGGATAGGGGTTTTAGTTCAGTCGGACAGCATGGTCGGTGCAAGCTTGGAGGGCCGAAGGGCCTGTTCCTGTGCTGTAATTTATTCATTCTTTGTTCATCGTGGTTGACTTAACTGCCCTCTGAAATGGCCTAGCAAGCCACTCAGTTGTAACAATTGCTCAGTTGTAACAATCAATCTACTCTCGATCATCAGTAAAGTGATGGAAGGTGTTATCAACAGTGCTATCAAGCAGCACCTGCTCAGCAATAACCTGTTCAGTGATGCCCAGTTTGGGGTTCGCCAGGGTCACTCAGCTCCTGACCTCATTATCATCATAGAATCATAGAATCCCTACAGTACAGAAAGAGGCCATTTGGCCTATCGAGTCTGCACCGACCACAATCCCACCCAGGCCCTACATATCCCTACATATTTACCCACTAATCCCTCTAACCTACGCATCTCAGGACACTAAGGGGCAATTTTAGCATGGCCAATCAACCTAACCCGCACATCTTTGGACTGTGGGAGGAAACCGGAGCACCCGGAGGAAACCCACGCAGACACGAGGAGAATGTGCAAACACCACACAGACAGTGACCCAAGCCGGGAATCGAACCCAGGTCCCTGGAGCTGTGAAGCAGCAGTGCTAACCACTGTGCTACCGTGCGACCCTTGGTTCAAACATGGACAAAAGAGCTGAATTCCTGAGGTGAGGTGAGAGTGACAACCCTTGACATCAAGGCCGCATTCGACTGAGTGTTGCATCAAGGAACCCTCGTGAAACTGGAATAAATGGGAATCAGGGGGCAAACTCTCCGCTGGTTGGAGTCATACCTGGTACATAGGAAGATGATTGTGGTTGTGGAGGGTCAGTCATCTCAGCTCCACATCTCTGCAGAAGTCCCTCAGGGGAGTCTCTCAGGGGAGTGTCCTAGGCCTAATAATCTTCAGTTGCCTCATCAATGACCTTCCCTCCATCATAAGGTCAGAAGTGGGGATGTTCGCCGATGATTGCACAATGTTCACCACCATTCACGACTCCTCACATACTGAAGCAGTCCATGTTCAAATGCAACAAGATCTGGACAATATCCAGGCTTGGGCTGACAAGTGGCAAATAATATTCATGCCACACAATGACCATCTCCAATAAGAGACACTCTAACCACTGCCCCTTGACATTCAATGGTGTAACCATCACTGAATCCCCCACTGTCAACATCCTTGGGGTTACCATTGACCAGAAACTCAACTGGACTCAGCACATAAACACAGTGGCTACAAGAGCAGATCAGAAGCTAGGAATATCTACAAGATGCACTGCAGCAATTCACCAAAGATCCTTAAACAGCACCTTCCAAACCCACAACCACTTCCATCTCGAAGGACAAGGGCAGCAGATAAATGGGAACACCACCACCTGCAAGTTCCCCTCCAAGCCACTCACCATCCTGACTTGGAAATATATCGCCATTCCTTCGCTGGGTCAAAATCCTGGCATTCCCTCCCTAACGGCATTGTGGGTCAACCCACAGAACATGGACTGAAGCGGTTCAAGAAGGCTCTCACCACCACCTTCTCAAGGGCAACTAGGGATGGGCAATAAATGCTGGTCAGCCAGCGATGCCCATGTCCCATGAATGAATAAAAAAAATTACACATACATCATTTTGGGCTGCTTCATCTGAGGCACTATGAGCTTCCTTAATTAATGCATGGAATTCTACTGTTGTAACAATATCTAAAACATGTAAGGTCATGGTCATGCCCTTTCAGCCAATTTCATTTTTCTTCATTTGTTCCCTTCAGAACCTCCTTTATTTGTTGCTGGACCTGCTCCCAATGGAGAGTGCAAGCCGATTGAGCTGATTGATCTCTGACTTGTCAATTCTAAAAACTGACAATCCATCAGTTGTTGAACATCACTTCCTTTATCCACCCCCTTAGTTTACTCAGTCAATTGATTTCTCATCCAGTTCCCATAGATCGCACGCAACTTAGGTCCTCCTGATTTATCCATCACTGTTCTTTCACTAAGGTATGCATCATACGTTTTACCGGAAGTCCTAAATCAGCCAAGTTGAGAATGGGACTACTTTATAGAGCACACCACGGTACAAAATTATGATTAGAGCCAACACATTCCTTGGTCCTGGTCTATGTGTTGGACAGCTGGAGTATATCTGAAAGGTAAAGGATTCTGAGGTTCTTGTGATCTTTTGTCCTGAACATCACCTTGCATCCCTTGCACTTTACCCATCTAAATCATCCTCACATTGGTAAAGACCCAAATTTCATTTCCTGAAATTGCTCCAGCATAGAAACATAGAAGATGGGAGCAGGAGGAGACCATTTGGCCCTTTGAGTCTGCTCCGCCATTCATTACGAGCATGGCTGATCATCCAACTCAATAGCCTAATCCTGCTTTTTCCCGATAACCTTTGATCCCATTTGCCCCAAGTGCTATATCCTCTTGAAAGATTCAATGTTTTGGCATCAACTACTTCCTGTGGTAATGAATTCCACAGGCTCACCACTCTTTGTGTGAAGAAATGTCTCCTCACCTCTGTCCTAAATGGTCTACCCTGAATCCTCAGGGTAGACCACTCCTGTGCATCATTCATACCAACATGTTTCATTTCCTTCTTCACCACAACTGGACTTTGTCTCAGGCTCTGTTAAGAAGGCGGGTCTCCCCTTCCCTGAGACACATTCCACACACAGCCTATATCCTTCTTTCACCTGATGTATATTTGCATTCAGTGTCATATTATCAATTAGTGACACTAATTATTTTCACAGGTTTATGCCCTCATTCCTAAAATGCTGCAAAATCTTCATGTCCCAAAGTCCCAAAGTCCTTGCATAATTCTATACTGAATACTTAAGGCGTCCTCCTCTAACCTTCAATACCATCCAAATAAAGTCTATCCATCACAGCAGTCTCTAAGTCTCATTCCACGTAATTTGAAGGTATCAAACTCATAGGCAGATCATTAACCCTTTCCTTATACCAGATAATTCAATAATTTATTTATTAGTGTCACAAGTAGGCTTATCTTAACACTGCAATGATGTTACTGTGAAAATCCTAAAAATGTTGTTAAAAACAGAAAACATACAATGAAATTAAACTAGGCAGCAATATAAAAGAGACTGGAAGAGCAATATAAATATATATAAGAGAGTAGTTTAAGTTGATCCCTTAGAAGGGAGACAGGAGAAGTTATAGTGAATGAGGAAATGGCAGAAACATTGAATAAATATTTTGGGCGCGATCTTATCTGCCATTCATGCCACGCTCCCACTGCAGTGAAGTTGGAGAATTTGGGCATTTCTCTGGCTCTGCACTCAAACCTGGAACACCTAGATAACAAGGACACCTATGTCAGATTCCTATTTATTGACTACAGCTCAACCTTCAACACTATTATTCCCACGAAACCCATCTCCAAACTCCGTGGCCTGGGCCTCGGCACCTCCCTCTGCGACTGGATCCTGAACTTCCTAACTCACAGACCACAATTAGTAAGGATAGGCAACAACACCTCCTCCACAATCATCCTCAACACTGGTGCCCCACAAGGCTGTGTTCTCAGCCCCCTACTATATTCCTTATACATCTATGACTGTGCGGCTAAATTCCCCTCCAATTCGATTTTCAAGTTTGCTGACGACACCACCGTGGTGGATCGGATCTCAAACAATGACTAGACAGAGTACAGGAATGAGACAGAGAATCTGGTGAACTGGTGCTGCAACAATAATCTCTCCCTCAATGTCAACAAAACGAAGGAGATTGTCATCAACTTCAGGAAGCGTAAAGGAGAACATGCGCCTGTCTACATAGAACCATAGAACCATAGAAAATTACAGCTCAGAAACAGGCCTTTTGGCCCTTCTTGTCTGTGCCGAACCATTTTATGCCTAGTCCCACTGACCTGCACTTGGACCATATTCCTCCACACCCCTCTTATCCATGAACTCGTCCAAGTTTTTCTTAAATGTCAATGGGGACAAAGTAGAAAGGGTCGAGAACTTCAGGTGTTAAGGTGTCCAGATCACCAACAACCTGTCCTGGTCACCCCATGCTGACACTATAGTTAAGAAAGCCCACCAATGCCTCTACTTTCTCAGAAGAGTAAGGAAATTTGACATGTAAGCTACGACTCTCACCAATTTTTACAGATACACCATAGAAAGCATTCTTTCTCGTTGTATCACAGCTTGGTATGGCTCCTGCTCTGCCCAACACCGCAAGGAACTACAAAAGATCGTGAATGTAGCCCAATCCATCATCCAAACCAGCCTCCCATCCATTGACTCTGTCTACACTTCCCTCTGCCTCGGCAAAGCAGCCAGCATAATTAAGGACCCCACGCACCCAAGACATTCTCTCTTCTACCTTCTTCCTTTGGGAAAAAGATACAAACGTCTGAGGTCACGTACCAACCGACTCAAGAACAGCTTCTTCCCTGCTGCTGTCAGACTTTTGAATTGACCTTGCATTAAATTGATCTTTCTCTACACCCTAGCTATGACTGCAACACTATACTCTGCACTCTCGTTTCCTTTTCTATGAATGGTATGTTTTGTCTGAATAGTGTTCAAGAAACAATACTTTTCACTGTATGTTAATACATGTGACAATAATAAATCAAATCAAATCAAATATCAAGAAGCATTCAAGAATATGAAGGGGCTTGTCAGGGTAGATACTGAGATATTGGGGCAAATTTTCCTGTTCCGCTTGACACAGGAATCGTAGCAGGTGAGGGGCGGACCATAGAAAGGTCCGTTGATCTCAAGCGGGATTTTCCAGTTTCAGGGTGAGCGCGGCTAGAAATCCCTCCTACTGTTTCTCCAAGTTGGGAAATCTAGAACAAGGGAGCAGAGTTTTAGGGTGAGGGGTCAATCATTTTAAACCATGAGGAGAAACTTCTTCTCAATTTCAAAGGATTGTGAATCTTTGGAATTCTCTAACCCAGAGGGTTGTGGATGTATCATCACTGATTATATTAAAGGTTGAAATTGAGATTTTTGATCCCTCAGGGAATCAAGTGATATATGGAATAGATGGGAAAATGGAGTTGAAGCCTGAGATTAGCCATGATCGTGTTGAATAATAGAGGAGGTTCAACGGGCTACTCCTATTTCTTATGTCCTATGTTCACTGGTCAATGATAAATTAAGAAGTTTGAATGTACAATAGTGGCATGGGTGTTCCTTCACTGAAATAATCAACACTACTGTAAATAGAACATAGAACATTACAGCGCAGAACAGGCCCTTCGGCCCACGATGTTGCACCGACCAGTTAAAAAAAAAAACTGTGACCCTCCAACCTAAACCAATTTCTTTTCGTCCATGAACCTATCTACGGATCTCTTAAACGCCCCCAAACTAGGCGCATTTACTACTGATGCTGGCAGGGCATTCCAATCCCTCACCACCCTCTGGGTAAAGAACCTACCCCTGACATCGGTTCTATAACTACCCCCCCTCAATTTAAAGCCATGCCCCCTCGTGCTGGATTTCTCCATCAGAGGAAAAAGGCTATCACTATTTTGCATTTGTCCCTCTCCAAATCTCAGGCATTGAATGCCTAATCGATGTGATGTAAGGTCCTGCATTTATTCAAGGAACAAAATTACCTCCAACACTGCCACGCACACTCAGTTCATCCCCCACCCCCAAACAAACGATCATCTCCCATCTTGCCCCTCAGTTCCATTAAGTATCACTGAGTCTCATTATCAGTCTTTAGTTCCCTATCAAAATTGTTACAGAGTGTTCTTACAAGCCTTTCTCCCTTCTGAACATGTGTGGGCCTTGGGCGGGGCTTCAGTCTGCAAGAGAGTCCTGTAAGTCCAGACATGTTCTCTAGTGCTCCTGTTTTCTTTTGTTTACTACTGTTTTTTAAAAACGTTGTTATTTATCAATATAAAGAAGATCCTTTTTTTAACAACACATTTAACTACCTTATTTGTGGACTGAAGTTACCACAAAGAACATGAACAAAGGCACTTCCTATATGAAAACAATGGCAGGACAATACACATATAAGCCTTGCATCTGAGGTATATTATGTGAACTCACGAGAATTGTTCAAAGTTAGTGGTTATCTGTTCTTTGTGGATGCTAAAGTATTTATCACAATCAAAGTTGGAATCTTTTCACCCAAGTACTGTGCAATGGCTTTTATTTTATGACTGCGAGATTTTGATAAATATTCATTGGAGTTTAGAAGAGAGAGGGGATCTCATAGAAACTTTAAAAAATCTAACAGGGTTAGACAGGGTAGATTCAGGAAGAATGTTCCTGATGGTGGGGGAATTCAGAGCTGTAGGTTATAGTTTGAGCATAAGTGGTAAATCTTTTAGGACTGAGGTGAGGAGAAATTTCTTCACCCAGAGAGTGGTGATTGTGTGGAATTCACTCCCACAGAAAGTACTGAGGCCAAAACATTGTGTGATTTCAAGAAGAAATTAGATATTGCTCTAGGGGCTAAAGACATCAAGGGACATGGGGGGGAAGGCGGAATCAGGATATTGAATTTGATGATCAGCCATGATCATAATGAATGGCGGAGCAGGCTCAAAAGGCCAAATGGCCTACTCCTGCTTCTAGTTTCCATGTTTCTATCATCAAGCACCATAGTCTTTCATGTCTCCCTGCAGTGTTATTTCATCTCCACTTTTAAGGCTGAACAGTATTCCTTTATTAGTTTCCACTCTCCTTGTGAATGAT
Organism: Mustelus asterias; assembly: GCF_964213995.1. NCBI lineage: Eukaryota > Metazoa > Chordata > Chondrichthyes > Carcharhiniformes > Triakidae > Mustelus > Mustelus asterias. The sequence continues at coordinate 34,166,501 of NC_135810.1, read as the reverse complement.
ACTGAGCGATAGAAGTTAGTTCCACTCGGTGACATTTGAAATATCTGCTAGATGGGAATGAGTGTGTGATGTCACAGGTGTCTGTTTATCCTGACAAAGCCATCTACTTACCTGTGAGAATGTTCCTTTGCACTTGTGATGTGGAGATGCCGGCGTTGGACTGGGGTAAACACAGTAAGAAGTTTAACAACACCAGGTTAAAGTCCAACAGTTGTTGGACTTTAACCTGGTGTTGTTAAACTTCTTCCTTTGCACTTGAACAGCTGCTTAGTTTTGCTTTATGGAATTCCTCTGTGAAGTCACAGATCACTAATTGAAATGAAATTCACTGCATGGCTATGCACTCAGTGATTTAGAGTTTATAGACAGAAGTGGACTTTGTGGGGTGGAATGTTGAAGAATCTAATGGCATGTAAGTGATACTCTGGCACATTTCCTGAGTGCTAATCGGACCTATGAATGAGATAAGGTATTATTGACTGCTGTATCAAAATTGCCTGGGCCATGTCTCTCCTGGCTGCCAAGGCAATGCACAACATAAACTTGGCACATTTTGTTTGTCAATAACCACACAATTGTCCTGCTGAACCACTCTCTGTGAGCATAAAGCTAAGATAACTTAAAGCTTTGCATTCATGCTGTTGTGTGATAGATCACTGTGTCCTAATGTCTGATGTCATCTCAGTATGAAGATTCAGCCTCTGCATTCTTCATGCAATGAGAGCTAGCATTTGGAAAGATGCTGCTCTCTGGATGTAGCTTCCTCTTGAGATGATCAAAAACTAACCTTTGACGAATGTTTTCTTCTTAAGCCGTCTTGCTCAGCTGTTGTTATGTTGGCATGAGTGTATTGATGTGTTCAATAGCATTTCAGTCTTTTGAAGGATGACATGGCCACTAATTTGATGGCACTATGGTTGAGAGGACTGCATTATGTGCAGTTGCTTAAGGATGTGCGCTGGTGGAGTTGCTTAATCCATTCAACATTGGCCACATTCTCTCTAGGCTACTGTGCCTCCAATAAATGACCCCATCATTAGGGTTGAAAGAAACTTATGTTTCCTCCGTGATCACTGTGAGATTGATGACCTTTAATGGTATGTTGAAGGTGACAATGAGGGTCTTATTGTTCCCCCAGCTTTGAAGTGTGAAGAGAACTGCAAACAGAACAACCTGTATTCAAATTATTCCTCATGGAATTTTGTAGCTATGAGGTACATTTTCCATGTCATGCTCATGCAATGGCATCTTCATGTGTCTTGTTTGAATCGTTGCCCTCTTAGAGGTCTTCTCCTTCAACGTCATCCTCGTCTGCGGAGATATGTAGCTTCTCCATGTCCCTCAGTGGCAAAACATTTCCCTCCTTTGCAGTGCAAGGTTATGCAAGGCACAGCAAGTAATAATTATGTGGGATACTCTCTGTAGAGAGTATTGGACAGCCCAACTGATCGGCCTAAACATCTGAAATGCATCTTTAAGCGGTCAATACTCTGCTAGATCAGGGAACTTGTGGCTCAGTATGCAACATTGTATCTCTTCTCAGATGCACACTGCAAACAATAGCCAGAAGTCAATCGCCTCATCTTTACAGGGAATACCACGTATCATTGAAGGGCCAACCCTCTAAGCACAGAGCTCTTTCAAACATCTCTGGCTCCTGGGAGAGAATCAGACTACATGAGTCGTGTGAGCTCCGTGAGTACCTAAAACAAACAGACTGGATTTGGTTTCTGTGATCACAAATTAGCTGGACATTGAGAGAGTAAAATCTTTTTTCATTATTAATCTCACAGGTTGCTGCCAGGGAGCTCTCAAGGCCACATGTGTGTAGTTGATGGCACCCTGTGCCTGTGGAAAGTCTAAGACCACAGTGAATCCCATAGCTCTGGCAGCCTGGCTTACTTCATCCATGTGAAACTGAACGCAATGATGAGCCTTATTAAAAGGGGCATTGGTCACGTCCCTTATGTATTTATATGTCACTGATTGTGAGGTTCCACAAAGGTCCCTAGTGGAGCCCTGAAAAGATTCACTGGCAAAAAAATTTAGTGCAATGGTAACTTTCAGAACAATTGGCACTGGATCCAGTCCAAGTCCATGCAGCCTGAGTTCCTCACACGAAATGTGGCCAGTGTGAGCTACCATGTCCCTAGACAAGTCAAGAAATTTCGCTCATCTCCATGCATGAATTGCATCTTTTGTATACCCATAAAACCATAGAAATATTACAGTGCAGAAAGAGGCCATTCACCCTATCATGTCTGTGCCATCCTAAAAAAGAGAATAAAGAAACCAACTGCTCATTTTAATTCCACTTTCCAGCACCTGTCCATAACCTTGCAAGTTGCAGCACTTCAGAACAAAGGACAAAGAAAATTACAGCACAGGAACAGGCCCTTTGGCCCTCCAAGCCTGCACTGACCATGCTGCCCGACTTAATTAAAACCCCCTACCCTTCCGGGGACCATATGCCTCTATTCCCATCCTATTCATGTATTTGTCAAGACGCTCCTTAAAAGTCACTACCGTATCAGCTTCCACTACCTCCCCTGGCAACGAGTTCCAGGCACCCACTACTCTCTGTGTAAAAAATCTGCCTCGTATATCTCCTTTAAACCTTGCCAATTTTTAAACTTAATGCCCCAGCCAATGAAGGCAAGCATGCCGTATGCCTTCTTGACTACCTTCTCCACCTGCATTGCCACTTTCAGTGACCAGTGTACCTGTACACCCAGATCCCTTTGCCTATCAATGCTCTTAAGGATTCTGCCATTTATTGTATATTTCCTATTTAGATGCAGATGTGGTCAAGTGAGCAACAGCAACGATAACGTAACAATGAGAATGGTCAAGCTCTTTTTTTTAAGATCTACAATAAACCATGCTGAGAATTCTAGTCAAGTTGTATTAACACTGATGCAGATCAGTGAAGGCCGCCAGAAATCATGACCTGTCCGGGGAGATGTGACCTGACACTTCCTGTGTTGACCAAATGAGGATGGTTATTTGGACTGGTGCTACACATCTTGGAGCCATTGATTCCATATATGGTGAGGCTATGCAACTTACATGCAACTTGGTATAAACATTTGGGGTTTGTTTACGAGTAACTCCATTGGCTATAATTGAACATTGATGAGTTTCCGGTGGAATCATTGGCTGAGTGTCAGAGAACCTTCTGAAGGAATATGCAAAGCTTAGGATAAATGAAGTGCTTTGTGTCTTTGTCCTGAGCAGAAACTCGAGAATCACATTTACAATGTGTTCCCTGAAATAACTTCAGAGAAGGACAAAGGATCATGAGGAAGATTCATGCTGAAGGGTAGACCTGGCCAGTTCACTCAAGCGGACAATATTTATTTTCAGTCAAAACTTAAAGTTAATTGAGTGAAAGTTAGAGTTAAAGTTAAACTAATGTTAAAAAGTTGAGGTTAAACATAGAAACTAGAAGCAGGAGTAGGCCTTTTGACCCTTTGGGCTTGCTCCACCATTCATTATGATCAAGGCTGACCATCAAATTCAATATCCTGATCCTTCCTTTCCCTATATCCCTTGATCCCTTTAGCCCCAAGAGCTATATCTAATTTCTTCTTGAAATCACACAATATTTTGGTCTCAACTACTTTCTGTGTTAGTGAATTCCACAGATTCACCACTCTCTGGGTGAATAAAATTCTCCTCACCTCAGTTCTAAAAGGTCCCTAGTTCTGGACTCCCCCACCATCGGGAACACACTTTTTGAATCTACCCTGTCAAACCCTGTTAGAATTTTATAAGTTTCCGTGAGTTTCTTCTAAACTCCAGGGAATATAATCCGAACCGACTTAGTCTCTCCTCATATGACTGACCTGCCATCCTAGGAATCAACCTGGTAAACATCCGCTGTACTCCCTCTAAAGGGAGATATCCTTCCTCAGATAAGGACACTAATACTGCACACAATAATCCAGGTGTGGCCTCACCAAGCCCCATACAATTGCAGTAAAACATCCCTATTCCTATACTCAAATCCTCATGTTATGAAGGCCAACATACCATTTGCCTCCTTTACTGCCTGCTGTACCTGCACGCTTACTTTCAGCGACTGATGCACGAGTACATCAAGGTCTCACTAAACATCCACCTCTCTCAATTTACACCCATTCAAGTAATAATCTGTCTTCCAATTGTTGCTGCCAAAGTGAAGTTAAATGAATTCAGTTGAGTAAGTTAAAGTAAACATTGCAACTTTGTAGATTTATGTTGTGTATTGGTATCTAGAGTATTAAATAAAGAGAAAGGTTTTGTTTAAGTGAAATCTGAGTTGACTCTCTGTTCTTTTGTTGGTCACATAAGGGGAAAATATCTGGAGAAAAGGTTTAAGTATTCCGGTTGGATAACACAGATCCAGGTACTTTTTAGATGAGTTGAGTGTTTTAGCCTCAACCATCGACTGAGGCAGTGAATTCAAAATGCCCACAACCCTCTGGCTGAAAAGGTTTTCCCTTATGTCTCCTCTAATCCTTCTAACAATCAATGCCCCTTGGCATTGCTCCAGCTATGGGAAACACATCTTTTCTGCCTACCCTATCTAGCCCCCTCATAACTTTGTACACCTCAATTAGATCACTCCTTAGCCTCGTCTAGTCTAAGGAAAATATCCCTAGCCTATCCAATATCAACTTGATAGCACCAAACTTCTTTGTGGATTTGGCTCCTCCTCATCATCATTTGGGACTTCCTGGTTGTTCTTGTTCCTTAGGATTCAGCGACAGATCCTTCTCCCCACTTTCATCAAAATTATCAAGAAGGCAGCACTGCCTGCAGTCTGCATTCTCAACTCCTCCTCATTTCTATGAACAGATACAATTGATCAATCAATGTTAGTTTCCTTTGATTTATCTTCCTCCATGTAGCTTTGCATTCTCTAGTTACTGAATTTTCCTTAGTTTGCACATTGCATACCAAGGCTATCCCTTTCAGGATGATATCATCAGGGAGGATGGCACATGGCTGAACTATCCCTTCTCAGGCATGAATGTGCATTCACAATAATATGTTCATTAGGGGCAAAAGACCTAGTTCCCAGTTCGTTATCCTCCAGTGGCCTTTACAACAACTATGGATGTCATTGCACTTTTGTCCTGACTGCAAGCATCGTGACTTGAATGCCATGACCAAAGCACTGGGAACATGGAGGCTTATATGACCCACATTGCCACTGCATCATAAATGTGGCCATTGATTGTCGAGTGTGCAGCCATTCTGATATGTCAATAAATAACTCATGCACCACAGCACCTGAACTTAATGGATTCTCACCTAAATGTGCACTATTAGAAAGTGAGCCAAAAGTTCGCAGTTCATTCATTGTGGATTAGACATTCGAATCTAGCACTCAGCTGAGCCATGTTTTCCATAGTTTGAGAAAGACAGTTATAGGGTGTCCCTTCAATCAGGCAATATTTGCATACTGAACTCCTCCCACACTGCGAGACCGCTCCCCGACGAACTTTTGTCTGGTTTCATTTTGAACCGCTTCATTGCAAGTTAAAGTCGAAAATGGCGCTGCAAAACTTTATGTGGGAGACCAGTTTCCAACATTCCCTTAACACCCAACAAGTCTCTCCCACCCACCTCCACGCTGCCGCCTAATTCCCCTTCCTCCTATCACTATCCAACATCTCTCATTGTCCTTGACCTCTGTCATTATCCATGTAGATATCCCTGTTTTCCCTCCTGAACCCTTAAATGTTGATGTCTCCATGCGCTTTGTCAGTATGATGTCTCTTCTTCTCAAGGCCACATGCACCACCACTTTCCCGGACACCTCCACCATCCACCCTGACCCCTCACCCCACCTTTCTGCCTTTCAGCTTCTCTGACTTTTCAGCTACTAACTTACAGAATGCAGATACATCACCTGACCCTGACTGTGCTATATATCCCACAATAACATGCTTCAAATCCTCGGGACCAAATTCCTTAAATGACTCACCATGCCCTGCATGCCATGCTGTGTACGACTATCATTGCCCAGGGGGATCTTCCCCTGCCCAAGATTGGAACCAAGGCATGTGTGCCATGCATAGCCTTCTAATGTGGTTCACACAGCCCCAGGATAGTCTCTTCAATATGTCCCTGAGAGCAAGGCTTCAGCTCCAGGTCAATTTTGTCAATACATGCCCAACAGCGTGGCGTCAGCTCCAGGATACTTTAGTCAATACATGCCCACCAGCACGGCCTCAACCCCAGGATAGTCTCGTCAATATACCCTTGACAGCTTGGCCTCAGCCCCAGAGTAATCTCTTCAATATGCCCTGACAGCATGGCCTCAGCCCCAAGACAATTTTGTCAATATGCACTTGATTTTGTTACCTCAGCCAAAGGACAGTTTCTTTACTATGCACCTGACAGCGTGGCTTCAGCCCCAGGATAGTTTCTTCAATATGAGCCCGACAGCATGGCTTTAGTCCCAGGACAGTCTCTTCAATATGATCCAACAGTGCAGCCTGAGCTCAAATATGCACCCAATAGTGTGGCTTCAGCTCTGGGACAACCTAACTGATCCTTGGACAATTTTTAACTCTTAGCCTAGGGCAGTCTTTCAGTACTCCACACTGTTCCTTAACAGTCCATAGTCCTGCTCCACAGTTCTGCCACTGTCTTCCCCTTTTTCCCCTGTGCTCCACCATATATTTGGGAAGATGTGGTAAACCAAAGAGTGGGGACAAGAGAGATAGGTACTAATATGGTAAATGATAAACAGACCATGGCTGGAAGGGATAGAAAGTACAAATCGAAGAGTAAACAAACAAATAAAGCTAAATGTACAAAAGTATTAAAAGGCTACAGCTTAAGGCTCTGTATCTAAATGCACATGGCATTCAAAACAAAACATAGAACATAGAACATAGAACATAGAACATTACAGCGCAGAACAGGCCCTTCGGCCCACGATGTTGCACCGACCAGTTAAAAAAAAAAACTGTGACCCTCCAACCTAAACCAATTTCTTTTCGTCCATGAACCTATCTACGGATCTCTTAAACGCCCCCAAACTAGGCGCATTTACAACTGATGCTGGCAGGGCATTCCAATCCCTCACCACCCTCTGGGTAAAGAACCTACCCCTGACATCGGTTCTATAACTACCCCCCCTCAATTTAAAGCCATGCCCCCTCGTGCTGGATTTCTCCATCAGAGGAAAAAGGCTATCACTATCCACCCTATCTAAACCTCTAATCATCTTATATGTTTCAATAAGATCCCCTCTTAGCCGCCGCCTTTCCAGCGAAAACAATCCCAAATCCCTCAGCCTCTCCTCATAGGATCTCCCCTCCATACCAGGCAACATCCTGGTAAACCTCCTCTGCACCCTCTCCAAAGCCTCCACATCCTTCCTGTAATGTGGGGACCAGAACTGCACACAGTACTCCAAGTGCGGCCGCACCAGAGTTGTGTACAGTTGCAACATAACGCTACGACTCCTAAATTCAATCCCCCTACCAATAAACGCCAAGACACCATATGCCTTCTTAACAACCTTATCTACTTGATTCCCAACTTTCAGGGATCTATGCACACATACACCTAGATCCCTCTGCTCCTCCACACTATTCAAAGTCCTCCCGTTAGCCCTATACTCAACACATCTGTTATTCCTACCAAAGTGAATTACCTCACACTTCTCCGCATTAAACTCCATCCGCCACCTCTCGGCCCAACTTTGCAACCTGTCTAAGTCTTCCTGCAAACTACGACACCCTTCCTCACTGTCTACCACACCACCGACTTTGGTGTCATCAGCAAATTTGCTAATCCACCCAACTATACCCTCATCCAGATCATTAATAAATATTACAAACAGCAGTGGCCCCAAAACAGATCCCTGAGGTACACCACTTGTAACCGCACTCCATGATGAATATTTACTATCAACTACCACCCTCTGTTTCCTATCCGCTAGCCAATTCCTGATCCAATTTCCTAGATCACCCCCAATCCCATACATCTGCATTTTCTGCAGAAGCCTACCATGGTGAACCTTATCAAACGCCTTACTAAAATCCATATATACCACGTCCACTGCCTTGCCCCCATCCACCTCCTTGGTCACTTTCTCAAAAAACTCAATAAGGTTAGTAAGGCACGACCTACCTGCCACAAAACCATGCTGACTATCACCTATCAATTCATTACTCTCCAAATAACTATAAATCCTATCCCTTATAATTTTTTCCAACATCTTGCCGACAACAGAAGTGAGACTCACCGGTCTATAATTCCCGGGGAAGTCTCTGTTCCCCTTCTTAAACAATGGGACAACATTCGCTAACCTCCAATCTTCTGGTACTATACCAGAGGCCAACGACGACCTGAAGATCAGAGCCAGAGGCTCTGCAATCACTTCTCTTGCCTCCCAGAGAATCCTTGGATAAATCCCATCCGGACCAGGGGATTTATCTATTTTCAGACCCTCCAGAATATCCTGCACATCCTCCTTATCAACTGTAATACTGTCTAGTTGAACTGATAGCACAAATAGAAATTAATAAATATAATCTGATAGCCATTACAGCGACGTGGCTACAGGATATCATAGGTTGGAACCTGAATATGTGACATTTAGGAAGTCATGATGTGGCGATGCCGGCGTTGGACTGGGGTAAACACAGTAAGAAGTTTAACAACACCAGGTTAAAGTCCAACAGGTTTATTTGGTAGCAAAAGCCACACAAGCTTTCGGAGCTGCAAGCCCCTTCTTCAGGTGAGTGGGAATTCTGTTCACAAACAGAGCATATAAAGACACAAACTCAATTTACATGAATAATGGTTGGAATGCGAATACTTACAACTAATCAAGTCTTTAAGAAACAAAACAATGTGAGTGGAGAGAGCATCAAGACAGGCTAAAAAGATGTGTATTGTCTCCAGACAAGACAGCCAGTGAAACTCTGTGGGGGTTACAAATAGTGTGCCATGAACCCAATATCCCGGTTGAGGCCGTCCTCGTGTGTGCGGAACTTGGCTATCAGTTTCTGCTCAGCGACTCTGCGCCGTCGTGTGTCGCGAAGGCCGCCTTGGAGAACGCTTACCCGAATATCAGAGGCCGAATGCCCGTGACTGCTGAAGTGCTCCCCAACAGGAAGAGAACAGTCTTGCCTGGTGATTGTCGAGCGGTGTTCATTCATCCGTTGTCGCAGCGTCTGCATAGTTTCCCCAATTAACCTCACGATCCTCCACTTCTCCAGCTTCCACCCTAAACACGTTAAAGAAGCCATCCCCTACGGACAAGCCCTCCGTATACACAGGATCTGCTCGGATGAGGAGGATTGCAACAGACACCTCCAGACGCTGAAAGATGCCCTCATAAGAACAGGATATGGCGCTCGACTCATTGATCAAGAGTTCCAACGCGCCACAGCGAAAAACCGCACCGACCTCCTCAGAAGACAAACACGGGACACAGTGGACAGAGTACCCTTCGTTGTCCAGTACTTCCCCGGAGCGGAGAAGCTACGGCATCTCCTCCGGAGCCTTCAACGTGTCATTGATGAAGACGAACATCTCGCCAAGGCCATCCCCACACCCCCACTTCTTGCCTTCAAACAACCGCACAACCTCAAACAGACCATTGTCCGCAGCAAACTACCCAGCCTTCAGGAGAACAGTGACCATGACACCACACAACCCTGCCACAGCAACCTCTGCAAGACGTGCCGGATCATCGACACAGATGCCATCATCTCACGTGAGAACACCATCCACCAGGTACACGGTACATACTCCTGCAACTCGGCCAACGTTGTCTACCTGATACGCTGCAAGAAAGGATGTCCCGAGGCATGGTACATTGGGGAAACTATGCAGACGCTGCGACAACGGATGAATGAACACCGCTCGACAATCACCAGGCAAGACTGTTCTCTTCCTGTTGGGGAGCACTTCAGCGGTCACGGGCATTCGGCCTCTGATATTCGGGTAAGCGTTCTCCAAGGCGGCCTTCGCGACACACGACGGCGCAGAGTCGCTGAGCAGAAACTGATAGCCAAGTTCCGCACACACGAGGACAGCCTCAACCGGGATATTGGGTTCATGGCACACTATTTGTAACCCCCACAGAGTTTCACTGGCTGTCTTGTCTGGAGACAATACACATCTTTTTAGCCTGTCTTGATGCTCTCTCCACTCACATTGTTTTGTTTCTTAAAGACTCGATTAGTTGTAAGTATTCGCATTCCAACCATTATTCATGTAAATTGAGTTTGTGTCTTTATATGCTCTGTTTGTGAACAGAATTCCCACTCACCTGAAGAAGGGGCTTGCAGCTCCGAAAGCTTGTGTGGCTTTTGCTGCCAAATAAACCTGTTGGACTTTAACCTGGTGTTGTTAAACTTCTTACTACATTTAGGAAGGACAGGAAGTTGAAAACAGGTGAAGGAGTGGCTCTGTTAATAAATGATGGCATTAGTACATTAGAATGAGATGGTCTAAGTTCAGGAAACCGGTATGTAGAAGCAGTTTGGGTTGAATTAAGGAATGATGAAGGTAAAAAGTCATTTGTGGCAGTGGTGTACAGGCTCCCTCATTATAACTACATGGTAGAACAGAGTATAAAGAAGTGATAATGGGAACTTGTCAGAAAGATATTGCAATAATCATGGGGGAGTTAAATCTTCATGTATATTGAAAAGACGCGATGGGCAAAAGTAATTCATTGAATGTTTCCAGGATAGTTTCTTAGAACATTCTGGAGCCAACCAAGCTCATGCTGGTATTGTGACTTGGTATTGTGCAATGAGATAGGATTAATTGACAACCTCATAGTGAAGACACCCCCAGGTAGCAGCAATCATAAAATGATTGAATTTTCCATTTAGTTTGAGGGGGAGAAGAGTGCATAAAACACTAATATTTTAAGCTCAAACAAGGGCAACTATGAGGGCATGAAAGTGAAGTTACCTAAAGTAAACTGCCAAATATGCTTAATTGATAGACCCAGTAAGAAGTTTCACAACACCAGGTTAAAGTCCAACAGGTTTATTTGGTAACAAAAGCCACAAGCTTTCGGAGCCTTAAGCTCTTTCTTCAGGTGAGTGGGAATTCTGTTCACAAGCAGGGCATATAAAGACACAAACTCAATTTACAGAATAATGGTTGGAATGCGAATCCTTACAGCTAATCAAGTCATAAAGGTACAAACAATGTGAGTGGAGAGAGCATTAAGACAGGCTAAAGAGATGCGTATTGTCTCCAGACAGGACAGCCAGTGAGATTCTGCAAGTCCAGGCAAGCTGTGGGGATTACAGATAGTGTGACATGAACCCAATATCCCGGTTGAGGCCGTCCTCGTGTGTGCGGAACTTGGCTATCAGTTTCTGCTCAGCGACTCTGCGCCGTCGTGTGTCGTGAAGGCTGTCTTGGAGAACGCTTACCCGAATATCAGAGGGCGAATGCCCGTGACTGCTGAAGTGTTCCCCAACAGGAAGAGAACAGTCTTGCCTGGTGATTGTCGAGCGGAGTTCATTCATCCGTTGTCGCAGCGTCTGCATAGTTTCCCCAATGTACCATGCCTCAGGACATCCTTTTCTGCAGCGTATCAGGTAGACAACGTTGGCCGAGTTGCAAGAGTATGTACCGTGTACCTGGTGGATGGTGTTCTCACGTGAGATGATGGCATCTGTGTCGATGATCCGGCACAAATGCCATCGTCTCACGTGAGAACACCATCCACCAGGTACACGGTACATACTCTTGCAACTCGGCCAACGTTGTCTACCTGATACGCTGCAGAAAAGGATGTCCCGAGGCATGGTACATTGGGGAAATCATGCAGACGCTGCGACAATGGATGAATGAACACCTCTCGACAATCACCAGGCAAGACTGTTCTCTTCCTGTTAGGGAGCACTTCAGCGGTCACGGGCATTCGGCCACTGATATTCGGGTAAGCGTTCTCCAAGTGGCCTTCATGACACACAACGGCGCAGAATCGCTGAGCAGAAACTGATAGCCAAGTTCCGCACACATGAGGACGGCCTCAACCGGGATATTGGGTTCATGTCACACTATCAGTAACCCCCACAGCTTGCCTAGACTTGCAGAATCTCACTGGCTGTCCTGTCTGGAGACAATACACATCTCTTTAACCTGTCTTAATGCTCTCTCCACTCACATTGTTTGTACCTTTAAGACTGGATTAGTTGTAAGGATTCGCATTCCAACCATTATTCTGTAAATTGAGTTGTGTCTTTATATGCCCTGCTTGTGAACAGGATTCCCACTCACCTGAAGAAGGAGCTTAAGGCTCTGAAAGCTTGTGGCTTTTGCTACCAAATAAACTTGTTGGACTTTAACCTGGTGTTGTTAAACTTCTTACTGTGTTTACCCCAGTCCAACGCCGGCATCTCCACATCATAAGTGATAGGCCAACAGATTTTCAATGGCAAACATTTAAAGGGATATTTCAGATTATACAGAATAGACACATTCCAATGAGAATTAACTATTCCAAGATGGCACGGCAGCACAGTGGTTAGCACTGCTGCCTCACAGCGCCAGGAACCCAGGTTCAATTCTGGCCTCTGGTCACTGTCTGTGTGGAATTTGCATGTTCTCCTCATGCCTGCGTGGGTTTCCTCTGGGTGCTCCAGTTTCCTCCCACAGTACAAAGATGTGCGGGTTAGGTGGATTGATTGGCTTTGCTAAATTGAGCCTTAGTATCAGGGGATTAGCTGGGTAAATACATGAGGTTACGGGAATAGGGCCTGGGTGAGATTGTGGTCAGTGCAGACTCAATGGGCCACATGGCCTCCTTCTGCACTGTAGGGATTCTATGATTCTAAGAGAATGGTTCATCATCAGTAGTTAACTAAAGAAACATACAAGCAAATGCAACTCCTTTATTCAAAAAGGGAGGGAGGCTGCAAACAGGAAACTACATACGTTCTTTTGAAGTGTCAGTGCAGACTCAATGGGCTGAATGACCTGATTTTGCACTGTCAGGATCCTATGAACAGGGCATTGGTGAGACCACATCTGGAGTACTGTGCACAATATTGGTCTCCTTGGTTACAGAATGACATACATGCATTAGATGCAGTTCAGAGAAGCTCGCCTGATACCAGGAAGGAACAGTCTGTCTGATGAGGAAAGATTGGAGAGGCTAGGTTTGCATCCACTAAAGTTCAGAAGAGTGAGAGGTGACTTGATCGAAACCTTAAAGATCCTGAGGGGTATGATAGGGTGAATGTGGAAAGGATGTTTTCCCCCATTGGAGTATCTAGAACTAGGGGGTCACTGTTTAAAAATAAGGATCGCTCATTTAAGATGGAGATTAGGAGAATTTGTTTTCTCTGAAGGTCATGAGTCTCTGGAACTCTTCCTCAAAAAGTGTAAGCAGAATCTTTGAATATTTTTAAGGTCGAGCTAGATAGATTCTTGATTAACAAAGGGGTGAAAGGTTATCGGGGATAGGCAGGATTGTGGGGTTGAGGTTGCAGATCAGCTATGATCTTACTGAATGGCAGAGCAGACTTGAGGGGGCGAATGTCCTACTCCTGCTCCTAATTTATGTGTTCGTAAGTATGTATGTTCGTATGTAACTCCCATGCTCAGCCTTGTCACAACTTGGCACCCAAAATCACACAACAATGCTCTTAAAGGTAGGGGCGACACGGTAGCACAGTGGTTAGCACTGCTGCTTCACAGCCCCAGGGACCTGGGTTTGGGTCACTGTCTGTGTGGAGTTTGCATGTTCTCCCCGTGTCAGTGTGGGTTTCCTCCGGGTGCTCTGGTTTCCTCCCACACTCTGAAAGATGTGCTGATTAGGTGCATTGACTCGAACAGGCGCCGGACTGTGGCGAATAGGGGAAATTCACAGTGACTTCATTGCAGGGTTAATGTAAGCCTTACTTGTGACTAATAAATAAATACACTTTAAACTTTAAAAGCAGCGTCTGTGTACCTCAAAACCACTGATGAAGTGAAGCTTGTCAGGTGCACCCCATTCTTAAATAGTTGGACTTTAACTATCTTCTGGTTGGGCACTGAGTTTGGCGGGGGGGGGACATAATTCCAGCGAGTTGGCTTTTTGATGAATATTTATGAGATGTAAATGAATACAAATTTGGTTCCCAACATAAATTAGTGGGAAACTCGACCCGCCTTGAACTTTCCATCAATGCTGGGAGAAGAAAATTTCAAACTAATCTCATACTGGTGGGAAACGAACTTTTTCCATCATGCAAAATTTATAACCCAGTCTGCCACTATGACTGCCACTGGGGGGAGCAAGAAATTCCACCATTTGTTTTGTTCTATCAATAAAATATTTTTTGCAAAAAAAAGTTGCTAAATATTTGACAAAATTTATTCCATTTCTGTCATTACTTTTCTGGTCCATTAAATAATTAATTGTGCGCAGTTCTAAACAAAATGTAACTTCGAACAATATTTCAGCAAAGTGTAACATGACCATATTGTAACTCTTTTCCTAATGTAAAGTCACTTCATATTGTTGAAACTCATTCAGATTGATTCTTTAATAAGTTTCCTCATGTAACTGGACCATGACACATTGCATGACTATCCAGACAAAAGAGTTTCTGTAGAAAGGTCATGTGGACTTAAATGTTGGGCCCGATTTTACCATTTTTATTCTAAGTGCTGAATCTGGGCACAATTCAGATCCGACTTGGAAATCTGCTTTCAGGCGCCCCCATTAGCACTCAGCCTGAAAAAAAAATCACGGGTCTGAATTGCGCTGTGGGCGGGGCTTAGCGCGGCTGAAACAATCGGAGCTCTGAACTGCGCATGTGCAGTTAGAAAAAAATTTGAAAAAACGCACCCGTGTCAGATCGCTCCCGGGCCGCAGAAAGTGGAGAAAGCGGCTCGGGAGCGAAAAGCGGGAGCGATGGCCCCCACAAACATCACTGTCCCCCTTATCCACCCACCCCCCTGCTACCCAGACTGATCACGACCCCCTGCCCCCCTTCCCCCCCACCGATCACCTGCAGAGTGGCAGCAGACCCCCCTGCCCCCCCTACCAGAGATCCACCTGGCTTTCCCCCCCCCACCACCCCCCCACCAGAGATCCATCTGCCCCCCTTCCCCCCCCCTCCACCACAGATACATCTTACCTGCCTCTCTCCTCCCCCCTCAAACCAGAGAACGAACTGGCCTCCCCCCCCCCCCCCCGCAGAGATACATCTGACCCGCTTCCTCCTCCCTCCCCATCCCCTCACCAGAGAATGATCTGGCCCACCTCCCTCCCCCTCCCAATTAGACAATGATCTGACCCGCCTCCCTCCCCCGCCCCACCACCAATCTAAGTCAGAGGGCCGTTGGAAGCTCTGAACTTACCTCTTCAACAACTGGAGCGCCCGAAACAGACTTTTATTTAGCATGTCCATTTCGGCCCAATTCTGGATTGGCGAATGCGGTGGAAAAAGGGGGAATGCTGATAAGGTTGGGTGGGCAGTTCATTAATTCAATTTAAATGCATGCAAATGGATCGGGTTAATGGCCTCACACCCGACTTTACCACGTTTTAGCGCCTGAAAATGGGCGCGATGCAATGGTAAAATCGGGCCCGTTAACTCTGCTTCTCTTTCCACAGATGCTGCCAAACCTGCTGATTTTATCCAGCATTTTGTTTTCATTTCAAATGGATTTCATGTTTGTTTTGAATCATACCTGATCTTGAACACCAACTGGGGTGGTGAGGGATGGGAGTAGGAGGGGAGCTTCTATTAGTCTTTGAGCTAGACAAGGTCACTGTCGCACTTCATACATGAAAAAATAATTATTCGGGTGATATGCAGGCTAGCATTAATTGAAGGTTAACCAAGAGTAAAGTCAAGACTTCCAGGAGGAGGGGAGGGAAGGAAATTGTCCAGGATGTATGAGCAGCGAGAAAAGAAGTGTAGGTACATACACCTTGGGCAGGTGTCAGCTTTAGAATTTACATTCACCAAGGGACAGAGTACAAATTAAAATAAATTGTGTTATTGATATAAAAGTAATTAATCAGAATTTGTATGCAGGAATGTGAAGCTCCAGTCCCCTAATCATAGGATGCATATTTCTGATTACTGTGGGTGGAATAAGCCTTTGAATTGCTAGTAATAATCCTACCTCTGAATCAGCAGTTTTATGATCCGAGATAATTAAATTTCATAGTTTCTTTCTACCTTCCTGTCTTTTTGCTCAACTTATTTTGTAATCTCACTTGTCAAGCTTTCTCCTGTTGCCCGAACTTAGTGTACATTTCTTTTGTTATCCTCAATTTTTCCCTTACATTCTAGCAGAATGGGAAGATAAGTGGCAACTGAAATAAAACACTGAGAAGAGTACGGTGATGAATTTTGGCAGAAGGGACAGGGAGAGGTAATGTATCATTGATGGCAAATTCAAAAGAGTATGTGTGGCCGGGGGGGGGGGGGACCTGGGGGTTGATATGCATAGATCTTTGAAGGTATCAGGACATATGGAGAGTACTTAGCAAAGTATATGCAATGATAAACATGGTGGAAAAACTCAGCAGGTTTGGCAGCACCTGTTGAAAGAGAAACAGAGTTAATGTTTTGAGTCCAATTAGTCTTCTTTGGAACTCGCTTTTTTTGTTAACAAGTCAGGGTTGGACCTGAGGAAACTGAGTGCAGCAAGTTAAGAGCGAGGTCATAGAGGTCATAGAGGTTTATAGCATGGAAACAGGCCCTTCGGCCCAGTTTGTCCATGCCGCCGTTTTTTTAACGACTAAGCTAGTCCCAATTACCCACGTTTGGCACATATCCCTCTTGGTCCTTATCTGGTCTGGCCTACATGTGACTCCAGAGCCACAACAATGTGGTTGACTCTCAACTGCCCTCGGGTAACTACGGCTGGGTAATAAATGCTGAACAGCAGGCAATGTCCATATCCCATGAATGAATAAAAAAAAGGTAAAGTCTTTTTACTTTACAAGGCCAATTTTGATGGTATTAGACAGGAACTTTCAAAAGTTGATTGGGGGATTCTGATGGCAGGCAAAGAGGTGGCTGGTAAGTGGGAGGCTTTCAAAAATGTGTTAACCAGGGTTCAGGGGAAGCACATTCCTTTCAGAGTGAAGGGCAAGGCTGGTAGAAGTAGGGAACCCTGGATAGCTTGGGCTATTGAGGCCCTGCTCAAAAAGAAGAAGGAGGCACATGACATGCATAGGCAGCTGGGATCAAGTGGATTCCTTGAAGAGTATAGAGGGTGTAGGAGTAGAGTTAAGAGAGAAATCAGGAGGACAAAAAGGGGACACGAGATTGCTTTGGCAGATAAGGCAAAGGAAAGTCCAAAGAGTTTCTACAAATATATAAAGGGCAAAAGAGTAACTAGGGAGAGAGTAGGGTCTTTTAAGGATCAACAAGGTCATCTATGTGCGGATCCAGAAGAGATGGGTGAGATCCTAAATGAATATTTACTGTTGAGAAAGGCATGGATGTAAGGGAAATTGGGGAAATAAATGTGATGTCTTGAGGAGTGTACATATTACAGAGAAGGAGGTGCTGGAATTCTTAAAGAGCATCAAGGTAGATAAACCCCCGGGACCTGATGAAGTGGACTAGGACGTTGTGGGAGGCTAGGGAGGAAATTGCGGGTCCCTTAGCAGAGATATTTGAATCATCGACAACCACAGGTGAGGTGCCTGAAGATTGGAGGGTGGTAAATGTTGTGCCTTTGTCTAAGAAGGGCTGCAGGGGAAAGCCAGGGAAGCCAAGTAAGGACAGCAGATTTCCTTCCCTAAAGGACTTCAGTGAATCAGGTGGGTTTTTCTGACAATTGACAATGGTTTCATGGTCATCAGTAGATTCTTAATTCCAGATAATTTTTATTGAATTCAAATTCCACCATCTACTATGGCAGGATTCGAACCAAGGACCCCAGAACATTTGCTGAGCCTCTGGATTAAGAGTCTAGCAATAATACCACTAGGTCATCGCCTCCCCACCTGCGCAGAGAAGATAGGAAAGGAAGGCAATGACGGAATAGACAGGTTAGATGTTTCCTTTGATTGAGGAGTCTAGAATCAGGAGGTAAAATTTCAAAATAAGGTGGATGCCACTAAGGACAGAGATGAGGAGAATTTGTTTTTTTACACAGTGGGTTATGAATCTTTGGAATTCTCTACCACAGATGGATGTGGAAGCTCAATCGTTGTGTAGGTTTAAAGCAGATATTGATAAATTTCTGGTTAACAATAATGTAAAGGGTTATGGAGATAGTGGTGTAAAAGGCACTGAAGTGTCCAATCAGCCATGATCGCATTAAATGGCGGAGCAGGTTTGATGGGCTGAATGGTCTACTCATGTTCTTATGTTCCCAAGGTGATATCCTCAGCATCGGGTGTAATGACAAAGAGTAAGCTACTTTGATCTGTCTAAATATCAGTGCTGCTGAAGGCTTTGTAGAGGATCACATCAAGCCTGGCAGGTCTCCTGGGCACGTTCTGCTTGTAGAGTCAAAGTTAAAGTCACCTGCCATTTTCCTTTTTTCATTATTAACCCTCAGACATTATCTCTAGAGAACCAGAGCTCACTCTACTTATTATTTTCCTTTTAAAATACCTGAAAGACTTATTATCTATCTTTATTTTTCTACCTTGCTCTCACTCATACTCTAATTTCTCCCTCTTCATTATTTGTCCAATTATTCTTTGTTGTTCTTCATTCTCTGGGTAATTTTCTATCTGCTACTAATCTTTGTAGAATTGTATACCTTTTCTTTCAATTTGATACAATCTTTAACTTCATTAGACAGGAATGGATGTTATGTCCTATCCCTAGAATCAGTTTTGTGACATGTCAAAAGACATGAAAGAAATCAAAACTGTGTCCATCAAGTTTTATTATTTTTTGCTATTTTAAAATGGACTTTTGCTGAACCAAACAATAACTAACATAGGTCACATGACTCACAGGATTGGCCATTTGTCCTGGAAGCTTCCAACAAGAGTTACAAGAACAAAAGAGTCCTTGTGGAATCTCATATCCCACCATAAGTACATTATAATCATGAAACCAAGCTACTTGTAGAGATCGAAATTCATTATTCCTGAAGAGGTCTTAACAGACCCATCTCACATCTGAGACTAAGGGATCCATTGAGGAAAATATTGATGTCATTTCCATCTTTATAAACTTACCTCTCTCACAGAATCATGGGGTCTGCCCAGACAATGAGTCACCGAAACAATATTCTCAACATGGACGCTGACTCTTTTAGAGGCTACTCCTGGACATTATAAGCCATAAAGGAAAAGTCGGACCCAGTCATCCATCCCTTTTGAAATAATTATAGAGGAAGAAGGTCTCATGATTCGAGTGACCATTTTGAAATCTCTATGTTCAGTTAAGAACTCAGAAACAAGGAGACTGCTGTTTGAACATAGAACATAGAACAGTACAGCACAGAACAGGCCCTTCGGCCCACGATGTTGTGCCGAGCTTTATCTGAAACCAAGATCAAGCTATCCCACTCCCTATCATCCTGGTGTGCTCCATGTGCCTATCCAATAACCGCTTAAATGTTTCTAAAGTGTCTGACTCCATTATCACTGCAGGCAGTCCATTCCACACCCCAACCACTCTCTGCGTAAAGAACCTACCTCTGATATCCGTCCTGTATCTCCCACCACGAACCCTATAGTTATGCCCCCTTGTAATAGCTCCATCCACCCGAGGAAATAGTCTTTGAACGTTCACTCTATCTATCCCCTTCATCATTTTATACACCTCTATTAAGTCTCCCCTCAGCCTCCTCCGCTCCAGAGAGAACAGCCCTAGCTCCCTCAACCTTTCCTCATATGACCTACCCTCCAAACCAGGCAGCATCCTGGTAAATCTCCTCTGCACTCTTTCCAGCGCTTCCACATCCTTCTTATAGTGAGGTGACCAGAACTGCACACAATATTCCAAATGTGGTCTCACCAAGGTCCTGTACAGTTGCAGCATAACCCCACGGCTCTTAAACTCCAACCCCCTGTTAATAAAAGCTAACACACTATAGGCCTTCTTCACAGCTCTATCCACTTGACTGGCAACCTTTAGAGATCTGTGGATATGGACCCCAAGATCTCTCTGTTCCTCCACAGTCTTCAGAACCCTACCTTTGACCCTGTAATCCACATTTAAATTTGTCCTACCAAAATGAATCACCTCACATTTATCAGGGTTAAACTCCATTTGCCATTTTTCAGCCCAGCTTTGCATCCTATCTATGTCTCTTTGCAGCCTACAACAGCCCTCCACCTCATCCACTACTCCACCAATCTTGGTGTCATCAGCAAATTTACTGATCCACCCTTCAGCCCCCTCCTCTAAGTCATTAATAAAAATCACAAAGAGCAGAGGACCAAGCACTGATCCCTGCGGCACACCGCTAGCAACCTGCCTCCAATCCGAAAATTTTCCATCGACCGCCACCCTCTGTCTTCGGTCAGACAGCCAGTTACCTATCCAATCGGCCAACTTTCCCTCTATCCCACACCTCCTCACTTTCATCATAAGCCGACCATGGGGGACCTTATCAAACGCCTTACTAAAATCCATGTATATGACATCAACTGCCCTACCTTCATCAACACACTTCGTTACCTCCTCAAAAAATTCTATCAAATTTGTGAGGCACGACTTGCCCTTCACGAATCCGTGCTGACTATCTCGGATTAATCCGCATCTTTCTAAATGGTCGTAAATCCCATCCCTAAGGACCCTTTCCATCAATTTACCAACCACCGAAGTAAGACTAACCGGTCTATAATTACCAGGGTCATTTCTATTCCCTTTCTTAAACAGAGGAACAACATTCGCCATTCTCCAGTCCTCTGGCACCATCCCCGTGGACAGCGAGGACCCAAAGATCAACGCCAAAGGCTCTGCAATCTCATCCCTTGCCTCCCACAGAATCCTAGGATACATTTCATCAGGCCCAGGGGACTTATCGACCTTCAGTTTATTCAAAACTGCCAAGACATCCTCCCTCCGAACATCTATTTCCTCCAGCCTATTAGCCTGTAACACCTTCTCTTCCTCAAAAACATGGCCCCTCTCCTTGGTGAACACTGAAGAAAAGTATTCATTCATCACCTCGCCTATCTCTACTGACTCCATACACAAGTTCCCACTACTGTCCTTGACCGGCCCTAACCTCACCCTGGTCATTCTTTTATTCCTCACATAAGAGTAAAAAGCCTTGGGGTTTTCCTTGATCCGACCCGCCAAGGACTTCTCATGTCCCCTCCTAGCTCTCCTAAGCCCCTTTTTCAGCTCATTCCTTGCTAACTTGTAACCCTCAATCGAGCCATCTGAACCTTGTTTCCTCATCCCTACATAAGCTTCCCTCTTCCTTTTCACAAGACATTCCACCTCTTTTGTGAACCATGGTTCCCTCACTCGGCCATTTCCTCCCTGCCTGACAGGAACATACCTATCAAGGACATCCAGTATTTGTTCCTTGAAAAAGTTCCACTTTTCATTAGTTCCTTTCTCTGACAGTTTCTGTTCCCAACTTATGCCCCCTAATTCTTGCCTAATCGCATCATAATTACCCCTCCCCCAATTGTAAACCTTGCCCTGCCGTACGGCCCTATCCCTCTCCATTGCAATAACAAAAGACACCGAATTGTGGTCACTATCTCCAAATTGCTCTCCCACAACCAAATCTAACACTTGGCCCGGTTCATTTCCCAGTACCAAATCCAATGTGGCCTCACCTCTAGTCGGCCCATCCACATATTGTGTCAGGAAACCCTCCCGCACACACTGCACAAAAACTGCCCCATCCAAACTATTTGACCTACAAAGGTTCCAATCAATATTTGGAAAGTTAAAGTCCCCCATGACAACTACCCTGTGACCCCCACACATATCCATAATCTGCTTAGCAATTTCTTCCTCCACATCTCTATTACTATTTGGGGGCCTATAGTAAACTCCTAGCAACGTGACCGCTCCTTTCCTATTTCTAACTTCAGCCCATATTACCTCAGTGTGCAGATCCCCACGAAGTGCCTTTCCGCAGCCGTTAAACTATCCTTGATTAACAATGCTACTCCTCCACCTCTTTTACCAGCTTCCCTACACTTAATGAAACATCTATACCCCGGAACGTCCAACAACCATTCCTGTCCTTGTTCTACCCACGTCTCCGTAATGGCCACAACATCGTAGTCCCAAGTACCAATCCACGCCCCAAGTTCATCTACCTTGTTCCGGATGCTCCTTGCATTGAAGTAGACACACTTCAACCCACCTTCCTGTCTACCAGTACCCACCCTTGACCCTGATACCTTCCCCAATACCTCACCACCCTCACTGACTTCTGGACTACAACTCCCTTTCCCACTCCCCTGACAAATTAGTTTAAACCCCCCTGAAGAGCCGTAACAAATTTCCCTCCGAGGATATTGGTGCCCCTCTGGTTCAGGTGCACCCCGTCCTGTTTGTACAGGTCCCACCTTCCCCAGAACGTGTTCCAATTATCCATGTATCTGAAACCCTCCCTCCTACACCATCCCTGCAACCACATATTTAACTGCACTCTCTCCCTGTTCCTCAACTCGCTATCACGTGGTACCGGCAACGTACCAGAGATGACCACATGTTTCGTCTTGGCTCTCAGCTTCCAGCCCAGCTCCAGAAATTCCTGCTTTAAATCCCCGTCCCTTCTCTTACCTATGTCATTGGTACCAATGTGCACCACGACTTGTGACTGTTTCCCCTCCCCCTTCAGAATCTGGAAAACACGGTCTGAGACATCACGGACCTTGGCATCCGGTAGGCAACATACCATCCGTGAGTCTCTTTTGCTGCCACAGAACCTCCTATCTATCCCTCTAACTAACGAGTCCCCAATAACTATCGCCCTCCCGCTCTCCCCCTTTCCCTCCCGAGCCACAGAGACGGACACAGTGCTGGAGATCCTCTCACTGCGGCTCCCCACTGGTATGCCACAAACTTGGAAGAACTCCAGCAGGTCTCCCAGGTGATCAATCAGCCAGCCATGATCTCTGAACTCATCAAAGCCTGTTACATTTTAAAAGCATTTTACCATTACCTGGCAAGCAGTTTATGTATAGAAACCTCATTGTGTTGCTTTGTCATTCACTTCTGTGCTGCAGGGACACTTCTGAACTGAGCTCCTCCACGAAGGAAACTCCCTCTGGACTTTGACTCTCTGGATTCTAGAAAGCACATGAACCAATATTCATTTTTGTGATTATTTTACTGTTGGCATCCATTGTTGTAAAACTCCCTCTTTTTTCTATCTCCCCGACTGTATATTTGTGTGTAAAGTTGCCTACATCCCCCTACCCCTGGATCTCTCTCTCCTGTCCATAACTTCTGCCTTCATACACTACTTATTGCTCTTATTGAAGTTAACTTTTTATTTTTCATTCCATCAAACTTAATGTGAAATTCAAACATGTTATGATCATTGCTACCTAGGGACACCTTTACTATGAGGTCATTAATTAATCATGCCTCATTACACATCAGCAGATCTAGAATAGCCTGGCCTCTAGTTGACATAGACATGAATGGCTCTCTTTCATTTTAGTGGACTACAAGATTGAAATCTGGCATGTGAACTAACCATGATCCCATGAATAAGATTAAATAAGGGGAGGCAGTAACCTAGTGGTATTATCGTTTGACTATTAATTCAGAAACTCAGCTAATGTTCTGGGGACCCAACATCGAATCCTGCCACAGCAGATGGTGGAATTTGAGTTCAATAAAAAATATCTGGAATTAAGAATATACTGATGACCCATGCACCCATTGTCAATTGTCAGAAAAACCCATCTATAAAGTTTATTTATTAGTCACAAGTAAGGCCTTACATTAACACTGTAATGAAGTTACTGTGAAACCTGGTTCACTAATGTCCTTCAGGGAAGGAAATCTGCTGTCCTTACCTGGTCTGCCTACATGTGACTTCAGAGCCACAGCAATGTGGTTAACTCTCAACTGCCCTCTGAAATGGCCTAGCAAGTCACTCAGTTCAAGGGAAACTAGGGATGGGCAACAAATGCTGGCCAGCCAGCAACACCCACATCCCATGAATGAATTTTAAAAAATTCAAGTTGTACCGAATTAACATATATAGGGATAATAGAATCCCTACAGTGCAGGAGGCCATTCGGCCCATTGAGTCTGCGCCGACCACAATCTCACACAGGCCTCTTCCTGTAACCCCTCATATTTACCCTGCTAATCCCCCTGACACTAGGGTTAATTTAGCATGACCAATCAACCTAACCTATACATCTTTGGGCTGTAGGAGGGGTGTGGGAGGGGGTATCAGGGTGTGCAGGTCCACAGTTCCCTAAAAGTGGCATCACATGTGGTCAAGGTGATTAAGAAGGCATATGGCATGCTTGCATTGAGAACAAGAGTTGGCAGATCATGTTGCAGCTAGATAAAACATTGGTTGGGTCGCATTTGGAGTATTGTGTGCAGTTCTGCTCGCCACACTACCTGAAGGACATGGAAGCTTTGGAGAGAGTGCGAAGAAAATTCACTAGGGTGTTGCCTGGTCTCAAGGACATTGACTATGAGAAGAGGTTGAATAAATTAGGATTGTTTTCACTGGAAAGACAGAGGCCGAGGGGAGACCTGTTAGAGGTCTACAAAATTATGAGAGGCATAGACAGGGTGAATAGTTAGAGGCTTTTTCCTAGAGTGGAAGTGTCAATTACAAGGCAGCACAGATTCAAGGTGAGATGGGGTCAAGGTTAAGGGAGATGCATGGGGGAAGTTTTTCACACTGAGTGGTGAATGCCTGGAACATGCTGGAGATGGTGATGGAAGCAGGAACATTAGCAACATTTAAGCGACGTCTTGATAGGTACATGAATCGGGAGGGAATAGAGGGATACCGTCCAAGTAAGGGCAGAAGGTTTTTATTTAGTTTAGTTAGGGCATCATGATTGGCACGGGCTTGGAGGACTGAAGGGCCTGTTCCTCTACTGTTCCTCCTTTGTTTATAAGGAGTTATAGAAAATACTTAATCATTCATATATTAATAGAAGTGTCATCAACTTCAATGGTAAAAAGAAAATAGATATTGATGCTTATCTTACTTAAAGTGCAAAAGTAACATAATGAAGGAGAACCTTCCACGTCCACTAGTGTTGTAACCAGGACAGTCTCCTGGGACAGGATAATTTTATTAACTGCGCTTGCGTACGTAGAATTTGTGGAACATGCTGATTGAACCATGCAGATGCTTCGATTGGATGCAGGGGGAATGCATGGTTCGCTTCACGCGTCCTTGCTTTATGTGTGTATCAATTTAGTAATACTGGTCGGAAAAAACTACATGAAACGAAACCAGCAGATTCTGGCAACCTTACATGTAAGCAACGATCAACAAAATGTCTCGCAGGAGGCACTCAGAAGCCTGACAGGGCACACGCAGCCTGTGGGCTGCAGGTTGATCACCACTACTCTAGAACATGTTGCTCTAAGATACTGAAAATACAAGAAGGAATTAGATAGAGCTTTTGGGGTTAAAGAGATCAAGGAATATGGAGGAATTGTATTTAATTTGATGGTCAGCCATGATCATAATAAATCACGGAGCAGGCTTTAAGGGCCAATGGCCTACTCCTGCTTCTATTTTTTATGTATGTCTCTAACTCATCTTCAGGTTACCTTTGCCATTCTGATTCGTCCAATCTATATATGCAGGTAAAAATCACAAAGATTATCAATGTACCTTTCTCACAAGCTGATGCGCATCAATTGAACACGAGGCACGAAGCTTCGGTAACAGAAGGCTTTTATTGTCTAACAATGGAACTAATAGAACGTAAACACACTATCCCAGACTGGCGAAGTCCCGCCCGAGCAGGGGGTCTTATACCTCTCCCAGGAGGCGGAGCCCGACTGGGATGTGCCACAACAGTAACAACCACAGGTGCATCAATCCCACCCTAGCCCAACAACAACATTAGAACAATCCCACAGTGGGAACACCCTAGCCCAACAACAACATTAGAACAATCCCACAGTGGGAACCAACGATGGTTCACCACATTCACCCCTCCTTTGAGAACAAAGGCCAGCGGGGTACAAAAACAGACTAAAATGTCAACAGATTATAAGTTCAGACGGTCTGGAGGACCGCACCGTCGTTGTGACCTCCTCAATACCGGCGGTGACACCGGAGTAGGTGCTTGCGGTGGCGTTCTCCCCAAAACAGCGTCCAGCCGTTCTCCCACGGACTCACAGGCCGGTTGACCCTGATGAAGCGGTAGTGCAGGGGATCCCGGTACATTCTGCGATGGCGCCGATCTCCGGGGCTCAGGCAAGCTGTGCAGTGGAGTAAAACTGTTAAGCACTGGTCCCGGTGCTGTCCGCGCCACGTCCGGGGGAGAAATAAGGGATAAGGGATTCGTCACTGGGGGTATGGGAGCGACAGGAGTTGCTACGTCCCCTGCGGGCGCCAGGTCTCGGATCGAGACTGTGTCCTCTCGCCCGTCAGGATATGCCACATAGGCATACTGAGGGTTGGCGTGGAGGAGGTGGACCTGTTCGACCAAGGGGTCGGACTTGCGGGCCCTTACATGTCGCCGCAGGAGGACGGGTCCTGGGTACGTCAACCAGGCTGGTAAAGATATCCCCGAGGACGACTTCCGAGGGAATGAGAACATCCTCTCGTGGGGAGTAGCATTGGTTGCCGTACACAGGAGGGAGCGAATGGAGTGAAGCGCATTAGGGAGGACCTCCTGCCAATGGGAGACTGGAAGGCCTTTGGACTTCAGCGCCAATAGGACAGCCTTCCAGACTGTAGCATTCTCTCGCTCCACCTGTCCATTACCCCGAGGGTTGTAACTCGTGGTCCTACTAGAGGCAATCCCGTATGAGAGCAGGAATTGCCTCAAGTCATTACTCATGAACGACGAGCCCCTGTCGCTATGGATATAGCTGGGGTACCCGAACAGGGTAAAAAGATCACGGAATGCCTTGATCACCGTGGCAGTCGACGTGTCCGCGCAGGGGACAACAAACGGGAACCGGGAGTACTCATCTATTATGTTCAGAAAGTACACGTTCCGATCTGTTGAGGGAAGGGGGCTCTTAAAATCCACACTCAGCCTCTCGAAGGGGCGAGTGGCCTTGACCAAATGTGCCCGGTCAGGTCGGTAAAAGTGCGGTTTGCATTCCGCGCAAATCCGACAGCTCCTTGTCACCGACCTGACGTCCTCCACCCCGGTAGTAAGGCAGGTTGCGGGCTTTGACAAAGTGGTAGAGCCGAGTGACCCCAGGATGGCACAGGTCATTATGGAGGGCGTTCAAGCGATCCTCCTGCATAGTAGCGCATGTTCCGCGCGAGAGGGCATCCGAGGGCTCATTGAGTTTCCCTGGACGATACATGATATCGGAGTTCAATTCTCCACCGCAAGATCTTATCATTCTTGATCTTGCCCCTCTGCGTGTTGTTGAACATGAACGCCACGGACCGCTGGTCCGTGATCAGGGTGAACCGCTTTCCCGCCAGGTAATGGCGCCAGTGTCTGACGGCCTCCACAATGGCCTGGGCCTCCTTTTCCACCGCTGAATGCCGAATTTCGGGGCCTTGGAGGGTGCGGGAAAAAAACGCGACGGGCCTGCCCGCCTGGTTTAGTGTGGCGGCCAGGGCGAAATCAGATGCATCGCTTTCCACCTGAAAAGGGATGGATTCGTCTACCGCGTGCATCGTGGCTTTCGCGATGTCGTGTTTCAATTCCTTGAAGGCCAATTGGGCCTCTGGCGTGAGTGGAAAAGTCGTGGACTTAATAAGCGGACGGGCTTTGCCCGTGTAGTTGGGGACCCGCTGCGCATAATAGGAGAAAAAGCCTAGGCATCTTCTCAGTGCTTTTGCGCTAGCGGGCAAGGGAAGTTCAGCAAGGGGGCGCATACGGTCGGGATCAGGGCCAATGACCCCGTTTTCCACCACGTATCCCAGGATGGCTAACCGGCATGTACGGAATACACACTTCTCCCTGTTGTAGGTCAAATTCAGGCGAGATGCAGTGCGTAAAAAGTTTTGGAGATTTGTGTCATGGTCCTGCTGATCATGGCCGCAGATGGTGACATTATCCAGGTACGGGAAGGTAGCCCGCAGCCTGTTCTGGTCCACCATTCGGTCCATTGCACGCTGGAAGACCGAGACCCCATTGGTGACACCAAATGGAACCCTAAGAAACTGATACAGACGACCATCCACCTCAAAGGCCGTGTAATGTCGGTCCTCTGGGCGAATGGGGAGTTGGTGGTAGGCGGACTTAAGGTCTATGGTGGAGAACACCCGGTACTGCGCAATCTGATTGACCATATCAGATATGCGCGGGAGGGGATACGCATCCAGCTGCGTATATCGATTAATGGTCTGACTATAATCAATGACCATCCGGGGTTTGTTCCCGCTCTTGACCACCACAACCTGTGCTCTCCACGGACTAACACTGGGCTGTATGATCCCTTCTTTGAGGAGTCGCTGAACCTCAGATCTGATGAAGATCCGATCTTCAGTGCTGTAACGCCTACTTTTAGTAGCGATGGGCTTGCAGCCTGGTACCAGATTCTTGAATAAAGAGAGTGTGGTGATATTTAATGTAGAAAGATTGCATGCGGGGCGCTTTGGACAATTTGGAGACTGCAGCTGTTCCCCTACTGTCAGCGAAGGGAGTGGCCCACCGTACTGTAGGATCACACTCTTCATGTGGACCATAAAGTTTAGTCCGAGGAGAATTGGTGCGCAAAGATGCGGCAACACAAGGAGCCTGAATCGCTCGTAAATTGTGCCTTGCACTTTCAAGGTTACCACACAACGTCCTAGCACAGGGACAGACCGGGACCTTGATGCCATAGAGATTGTCTGTTTGGCAGGTTGAATCTGGAGTCCACACCTCTTTACAGTGTCAAGGTGAATAAAGCTCTCAGTGCTCCCGCTGTCAAACAGACAATAAATTGCACGACCATTTACCTGTATATCCATCATCGAACAGTCAAGCCTGTGATGCTTAGCCTGGTTCAGGGTGATCGACGCCACCGTTGGTCCGTGAACGTCACTGCAGGCAGCTGAGGTCGATGCTGAGGACCCCTGCTGGTCGCTCATGGTCATCGTCGACCAAAATGGCCGCCCCCATGAATCGCACATGGGTGAGGGCGCCAAACGTAGCGACTCCTGGTGGTCATCCTCCTCCGACTCCGTTGACCGCAATGGTGTCGTCCTGGACTCGCACGTGAACGAACCCCGTGAGTACCTCGACGACGATGGTGATGAACCCCGTTCCGAAGGGTCACAGGCCGCACTGCCGTTCTTGCGCTTCGATCTGCACACCTTCGCATAATGCCCCTTTTTACCGCATAGGTTACAGACCACCGCTTTAGCGGGACACTTTTGTCGTGGATGCTTGGCTCCTCCGCAGAAGTAGCACCGCGGGCCACATGGGGCTGCAGCCGTCGTCTGGTCCACATGGGAGCACGCCATAACACTGCACTTCGAGCCCGTGGGGCGAGGAGGGATTTGCGACTGCTCCTGCCACGTTGTCTCCACGTGGTCCTCCGGATACAGGACCAAGCTCTTCGAAGCCGCCTCAAGCATTTCAGCTAATTCCATAGCTTGGGTCAGGTTGAGATTCCCCTTTTCTAGCAGCTTGAGACGGATGTATGAAGACCCTACCCCTGCCACAAACGCATCTCGGGCGAGGTCATACATGTACTGCTCAGCCGACACAGCTTTGCAGTCACAGCCCCTGGCAAGCTGCAAGAGCTCATTGGCGTAATCCTCCATGATTTCGCCCGACTGCCGACGTCGTGTAGCGAGGAGGTAACGAGTGTGGATCTCGTTGGGAGGTTTCGTGTAGCGCTTTTTTAAAAGCTCGAGGGCCCTCGGGTAAGTGGTGGCCGCACGGATCGCGAGGTAGACTGTGTCGCTTACCCTCGCATGGAGGACCCGGAGTCTGTCATCATCTGTGGTGACCGCTGCGGAGGCTGCCAGGAAGTCTTCGAAGCACTTCAGCCAGTGGTCGAAGGTGTTAGAAGCGCCCACCGCACGTGGATCTAGCGTCAGACGTTCTGGCTTTAGGATTTGCTCCATACTCTCCTTTCTTTTTTTCTTCCGTCGAGAGCTTAATGTTAGACAATAAAATTGATGCGCATCAATTGAACACGAGGCACGAAGCTTCGGTAACAGAAGGCTTTTATTGTCTAACAATGGAACTAATAGAACGTAAACACACTATCCCAGACTGGCGAGGTCCCGCCCGAGCAGGGGGTCTTATACCTCTCCCAGGAGGCGGAGCCCGACTGGGATGTGCCACAACAGTAACAACCACAGGTGCATCAATCCCACCCTAGCCCAACAACAACATTAGAACAACCCCACAGTGGGAACACCCTAGCCCAACAACAACATTAGAACAATCCCACAGTGGGAACCAACGATGGTTCACCACACAAGCCCCATTTCTTCCTTTATACCCTGTCCTCATCTGTTTGGGGGCCTCCCATCTACTCCTACAAGTGACTTCCTACATTTACTGTTTCATATCTTTACGCAAACTGATTCTATGTCTTGATATTTAGAACTAAGGTCATCTCCCTCTAGTACAAATTGCTTTTGTATTACAAAAGTACAACATTCAGTTACAGATCCTTTTTACAATTCTTGCAACCTTTAGCCTTATCAGCTGGCGTACTCTTATGGGTACACTTTGTCCCTTCCTGTCACGCTTTGATGATCATTTTCCTTGTTGCTACCGTGTTCTCTTGCCTTGTTCTCTCTCCTTAATTTATAACATCTTCCCTCACTTGATCTTTCATCCCTACTATTTAGTTCAAAGCCCCCTAGTTATTGACCTGTCAGAACACTGGCCCCAGTGTGGTTCAGATGAAGACCATCCCAACAATACAGCTCCCACTTTCTTCAGTACTGGTGCCGGTGTCCCCAAATCAAATTCCATTTCTCCCACACCAACCTTTGAGCAATGCATTTACTTCTCCAATCTGATTTACCCTATGCTAATAGGGTAAATAATCAGGTAATAATCCAGAGATTATTATCTTCCAGGTTCTGCTTTTAACTTAGCCCCTAGATGCCCATACTCTCTAAGCAGATCTCTTTCCTAGTCCTATGTTGTTAGTACCTACGTGGACCAACTGGATCCTCCCCCTCCTACTGCAAGTTCATCTCCAGCCCCGAGCGAATATCCAGAATCCTGGCACCAGGCAGTAACACCACCTTCTGGACTCTCGTTCTTGGCTGCCGAGAACTATGTTAATCCCCCCATTACTATTACATTCCTATTAAATCGTCCACTTGACTGGCCTTCTACACCATATTGCCATAGTCAGTTCACTTATCCAATGTACTACTAAAGGGCATCACAGGATTAAAGGATTTGATTGGATGGGTGGAGAGAATTTATTTGCTCTAATGGGGACGGCCAGGACAGAGGGGCATAACTTTAAAATTAATTTGAGGAAGGCCATTCAGGGATAATGTCAGAGAGCACATTTTAATACAAGAAGCTGTGGGTCACTTTGAAATGTCAAAACTGAGGTTGATAGACTTTCGTTAGTCAGAGATATTAATAGTTATGGAACCAAGTGGGTAAATAGAGTAAAGATAAAGATCAAGTCATGATCCAGTTGAATCGCAGAACAGGCTTGCAGGGCTGGATGGCTAACTCCTGCTCCAATGAGCTTGAAGTACTTATCCAATTACTTTCAGAAGTTACTGTTGATTCTGCTTCCACCATAAGGGAAAAAAAGTAAATTGTTTTGACCTTTTGCACTGCAGTGCAAAAGGTCAAAACAATTTACTTTTTTCCCCCTTATGTTGCTTCTCATCCATTTGGCGATCACCTTAAGTCTACACCATCTGGTTACCAACTCTTGCATCACTGGAAGCAGCTCTTTATTTACTCTGCCAAAACCCTGAATGATTTTTAGCACCTCTGTCAAATCTCCCACTAACCTTGTCTGCTCCACAGAGAATAACCCCAGTCTCCATATAACTGAAGTCTTTCATCTCTGTTATCATTCTAGTAACGTGCATTCTCTCCAGGACATTGATATCCATTCTAAAGTGTGGTGCCCAAAATTAGATACAATTAGTACTGATATTAGCTTAAAAGTGACAGGGACAGGAGAGGAGGGGTAGTTGGGGTCAGGGTGGGGTTGGAATTGTGTGGGTATATTCTGGAAGCCAACTCAATGGATACAGAATCAGTGATAGCAACTCATTTGGAACAACTAATTTTGACTTCTAGATTTTGTATTTCCAAGTCTCTGTCATGCAATCTCAGCTCTAGTTAAAGGGACAATGCACAGTTGGAATTTGGAGATATTTATGATGGGTGGTGCACATTGAGCAAAGGCTATCCAGATTCAATGATGAATCACTGGAATTACTGCTAAGCATAGTCAGGAGTCAGCCTTTTCCCCAGTGATAGAAAGAAACCTGAGGTTCTCATGAAGGCATGAATGGAGGTGGCTGAGGAGGCGAACAGCAGGAGCTTTACTCCCAGGAAGCAATGTAATACTGGGGCAGATTTGCAATGAAACATGCTATGCCCTGGCAGAGGACCTCCAAATTTATGAATGAGTTTCTCACAGCCAATCAGAGACAGAACTACTCTGAAATCCCTTCCAGAATGTACATGTTAATCACTGTGCTGAGCCAATCATAGAGGAAGGGGCAGCTCTTTCCTGACACAATCACCAGTCAGATCCACATTACCCATGTGGCTTGTGGCGCTGTACACCTATGCAGTGAGGAGCAGCAGTGTGCAGTCAGCAGGGGAGACCTGTAAATCGCAGCAGGAACCTGGATCACAGTCATTTAACTATCACTACCCCATCCCGCCTCATTCACCCATCCTCCCTTTACCCCACATTCCCCTCTCCTTCACCCATTCTCCCTTTGCCCCCCAATTCCTCCCTCCTTCATCCCTGATTACCTTCCTCCTTCACTGCTCAATTCCTTCCCCTGTTCACATCCCCATACCCTCCCTATTTCACCCCCCCATACCCTCCCTCACCCACAATCCTCCCTCCTTCACCTCCATGCCCTCATCCTCTCCCTTAATCCATGATCTTCCCTCCTTCATCTCCGTACTCCACCCGCTTCAACAATCATCCACCGTTTTTCATCACCATCCCTCTCCTTTGCCCCCAATTTAACCATCTTCATCCCAATTGCCCTGTGCTTCACCCACCATCCCCCTGCTTTACCCCATCCCCCATCTTTGAGCCATTTACCCAGTTGGAAAATGTCGATTGCCATCTGTGTGTGTGGGAGACCCATTTGCATCCAAGAAATGGGCCCACTCCTTCACTCCTGATCATGGCCTTCTCCCAGGGAGGTACCACCTGGCATTCTGATGCAGTTCCAGTTCACTACTGGGAGTGTTCAAGGGGAAAGGGCATCACTGTAGGATATGGTGTACAGGAATGTGCCAAAAGCTCACTGAAATAGAAAAAGAGAGAGAGGGACTAGGCTTCCCAACCTAATAAATATTTTATAATGATCAAGACTTGGGTCATTCAAAAACAAATTCTTCAGAAATAGAAGTTTCTTTCGACCCCAGAAGTTTTGTAAGCCATTTCATTTATCCTATTTGAAGCATGACCACAATACCACATGTTGTCTACATGGACTTTAGCAAGGCCTTTGACAAGGTACCGCATGGTAGGTTGTTGCATAAGGTTAAATCTCATGGGATCCAGGGTGAGGTATCTAAATAGATACAAAATTGGCTTGTAGAGAATTGTTTTTCAAACTGGAGGCCTGTGACCAGCGGTCTGCCTCAGGGATCAGTGCTGGGTCCACTGTTATTTGTAATTTATATTAATGATTTGGATGAGAATATAGGAGGCATGGTTAGTTTGCAGATGACACTAAGATTGGTGGCATAGTGGACAGTGAAGAAAGTTATCTCCAATTGCAACGGGATCTTGATCAATTGGGCCAGTGGGCTGACGAATGGCAGATGGAGTTTAATTTAGACAAATGCGAGGTGATGCATTTTGGTAGATTGAACCAGGGCAGGACTTATTCAGTTGATGGTAAGGCGGTGGGGAGAGTTACAGAACAAAGAGACCAAGGGGTACATGTTCATAGCTCCTTGAAAGTGGAGTCACAGGTGGGCAGAGTGGTGAAGAAAGCATTCGGCATGCTTGGTTTCATTGGTCAGAACATTGAATACAGGAGTTGGAATGTCTTGTTGAAGTTGTACAAGATATTGGTAAGGCCACACTTGGAATACTGTGTGCAATTCTGGTCACCCTATTATAGAAAGGATATTATTAAACTAGAAAGAGTGCAGAAAAGATTTACTTGGATGCTACCGGGACTTGATGGATTGAGTTATAAGGAAAGGCTGGATAGACTGGGACTTTTTTCTCTGGAGCGTAGGAGGCTGAGGGGTGATCTTATAGAGGTCCATAAAATAATGAGGGACACAGATCAGCTAGATAGCCAGTATTCTTTCCCAAAGGTAGGGGAGTCTAAAACTAGAGGGCACAGGTTTAAGGTGAGAGGGGAGAGATACAAAAGTGTCTAGAGGGGCAATTTTTTCACACAGAGGGTGGTGAGTGTCTGGAACAAGCTGCCAGAGGTAGTAGTAGAGGCAGGTACAGTTTTGTGTTTTAAAAAGCATTTAGATAGTTACATGGGTACGATGGGTATAGAGGGATATGGACCAAATGTGGGCAATTGGGATTAGCTTAGGGGTTTTAAAATAAAGGGTGGCATGGACAAGTTGGACCGAAGGGCCTGTTTCCATGCTGTAAACCTCTATGACCTAAAATTATGAAACAATGATAATTGGTCAGAAGTTAGGGTATGTTACCTTATTCAATAGATAATATGACAGGAAAAAGATAGTTGAGGGTGCAGGCACAAATTTCTTCCTTACTTAACAGGTTGGTAGTGGATTTAATCAGTAGCAGCATTCCTAAGATGATATCCGATTTCCATGTGCGGACTGTAGAGTTTCATTGCACAGAAGGAAGCTACTCAGAAAGAACTATCCACGTTATCTTATTCCCCATACTTCTCTATTTTCTATTCTTGCCACTGTTTCTAGTGGAACATTCCATGTC
Organism: Mustelus asterias; assembly: GCF_964213995.1. NCBI lineage: Eukaryota > Metazoa > Chordata > Chondrichthyes > Carcharhiniformes > Triakidae > Mustelus > Mustelus asterias. The sequence goes on along the minus strand of NC_135810.1, from coordinate 34,131,387 downwards.
CTAACAATCCTTGAGAGGGAAGCAGGGTGGTTAGCACTGCTGCCTCACAATGCCAGGGACCCCAGTTCAATTCCAGCCTTGGTTGACTGTGGAGTTTGCACATTCTCCGTGTCTGCGTGCGTTTCCTCTGGGTGCTCCGGTTGCCTCCCACAGTCCAGAGGTGTGCAGGTTAGGTGGATTGGCTATGCTAAATTGCCCCGTAGCTCCCAAGATGTGTAGGCTATGGGGATTAGCGGGGTAAACACATGGTGTTACAGGGGTAGGACCTGGGTCAGATGCTCTATTGGAGAGTCCGTGTAGATTCGATGGACCAAATGGCCTCCTTCTGCACTGTAGGGATTCTATGATTCATATCAATAGTCATTGTATCATTATATTTCATTTGGTTCAGTAAAGTATTGTTGCAGACAATTGGTTACCCGTTGTTAAGAATTGATTCTATTTTCAGGTATAAAGGTTTCAAAATGGAGACACGGGCGTGTTGGCTGATGGAAATAAGTTATAAGAAAGAAAAATAAAGATAATTACATATATAGCCCAACTGTAAATTCATCTCTCATGTAATTATCAAACCAAAATTGCTGAATGAAACACGCTCGGCGGTATAAAGAATGTAATGTTCCTCAAAAAACGTATTAAACTGCTGGAACCCCATGGAATAAAATCAGAATGTTAATACTACTGTCCACGTTTGAATTTGGAGCCACGGTGGAAAGCAGAAGTAGGTTTTTGGTTTGATGTTAATTCCGGCTATTTTTTTTGCTGATGAACGAACACAGACGGCCGGTGTTTTCAAACACCGGATCAAAGGTTGTGATGAAAAGCTTGAAACGTTAAGTTGCCACAAAAACTGCCGGAGCCCCAGCCGCCGAGTGTCTGCAACATCGTCCCCCCCCTGGTGTTGGAGGAGGGGGAAACTGGGCTGGCTTTCTTTCGGAATTGATTGGTTGACAGAGTTAGCACTAAGCCTGCCGCCGCCGGCACACACAGACAGAGAGAGCGCGCGGCTGAGCGGTGGGCGCGAGCTCCAGAGGGCCAGCATTGGGCGCTGGAACGTTGTGTGATCTCCGAGCTGGAGAGCGTGCCCCCGCCAGGCTACAGGGAACTCCAGCTGCCGGCTCACTCACTGCTCCATACAAGCCGCTATACAAACTAACATGGAGCCTGTCCACAGAAAGGATAAACTAAACCCACTGGCGACCGCTGGGATGTTTTCCAGTGTGTTTTTCTGGTAAGTTCTGTCAACAGGATTGTTTTGTTCGCTGACCCCCCCCTCCCTCCCTCCAAGTAATTCAAGGTGAACCATTTATTTCAAACAAAACAGAAAATGATACCAAATCGCTCTGACAGCAGCTGTGGGGAGAGAATAGAGCCAAGGTTTCGCCTCGAGGTGACCCCTCAATGTCGGCCTCTCAGAATTTTCTCATTAACTGAGGATTGAACTTGCAAGTTGTCTAGAGGCTCGGTTGGCTGTAATGTTGTGTGCAACCGTTCTCTGATCCCGATAACTCGTCTTGGTTTTTCGGTGACAGGCCCCAGATCATTCCTGTTGTACACTGGCAAAGTGTTAACTAGTATACGCTGCCCCAGCAGCTGTCTATTAGGTGCTTTGTATTTTTTATTAGGTGCTTTGTTGTGTAGCTTCAACCTGTTAGTAATGTCGCAGATTGTAACTGAACACCGTCCTTTCCAATGGTGAAGGAGAGTGGCTTTCTCAGGACACCCTTCAGATGGCTCCTACAACACACGTGTGCAGAAACGAACATTATTATATCTTTATATTCATTTTTTTCCTCGTCCATTACGTTATAGCGATGAATAGGAACCGAATGAATAGATGTCGGTTTCTTTTTGTGATCGTGGACATGAAATGGGTGAACAGCTTTTGAAATTCATAATTTTTTGCAGCAAGTTCTAAAAAGTCGGTGAAACATAAACTGCAAAGCAAAATGTTATTTCCAGGACGATTGGCCAGACTGTCATCCGTAGAGAGGATTAACGGATAATTTATTAAAGCATTTCGAGGACTTTAATCGAGTAAATGAGTTTTTCCAGTACCAAAAGGTTGCAAAATAGATGTTACAGATTTAAAATAATTTGGCAAAAGAACCAGAAGGGAATTGAGCTTTTATTCCTAACATGATCTGGCATTGACTAAAAAGGTGTGGAAGCAGATTCTGCAACAACAATGGATACGCACTTCAAGGAAAAGGTTTATAGGCCTGTGGGGAAGAATTGGTTAGCTCTTTCAAAGAGCAGACCTGAGAGACTAAGTGTGCTGGCTGATTCTTTTTTTATTCATTCAAGCGATGTGGGCTTTGCTGGCTGGGCCAACATTTATTGCCCATCCCAAATTCCCCTTGAGAAATTGGTAGTGAGCTGCCTTCTTGTGGTGGAGGCACTCTCAAGGGTAGAGAATGCTTCTATAATTCACTCTTCAAAATTGTAAATCAAACCCTTAGAACCATAGAAAATTACAGCTCAGAAACAGGCCTTTTGGCCCTTCTTGTCTGTGCCGAACCATTTTATGCCTAGTCCTACTGACCTGCACTTGGACCATATCCCTCCACACCCCTCTCATCCATGAACCCGTCCAAGTTTTTCTTAAATGTTAAAAGTGACCCCGCATTTACCACTTTATCCCTTGGGGGGATAAACAAAAAAGACTAATCCTGTACATTTCTGCACATTTAGCCTGTAAATAGCACAGAGTCCACTTCTGTACTGTTTCTGCAGAGTGCTAAACTCAGGGAATTTGGCTATTGAGGGTTAGTTCCTTGTTAAAATTGTTATTTTTGCCTTTAGCATCTAGCTTAACTTTAACCTTAATTTATGGTGTTTTTCAAGGCACTAGTTAGTGCTAATTAGGGAATGATGAAAATACTTAGCCATGGCAGCATCTGAGAAGAGAGAAAAACTGAGTTAATAGATGGGATTTTACGGCTTTGTTTGGGCGAGACTGGAAATTCCTGTCCGAAGTCAACGGAGATTTCGTTGTCAGACCCTCACCTGCACCAATTCCTTGACAAGTGAGGTGGTAGAGTTCCAGCCAATGTTTTTGGTTCATGACCTTTCATTTCATTTAACTCATTCTTCTTATACTTTTAACTCAATTTCTCTCTCCGCAGATGCTGCTAGACCTGCTAAGTATTTATAGAGTATTTCTATTTCTGATTTACAGCATCTGCTGATTCTGCTCTTTTGTTAGTCAACCAACTGCTTGTTAGTGGCCATTACACAATTCGTTAAGACTGTTTAATTGTGATTTGCTTTATTATTGTCACATGTATTGGGGATAGAGTGAAAAATATTGTTTCTTGCGCGCTATACAGACAAAACATACCGTTCATTGAGTACATAGGGGAGAAGGAAAGGATAGGATGCAGAATAGGATGTTGCAGTTACAGATAGGATGAAGAGAAAGATCAGCTAAATATATGATAGGTCCATTCAAAAGTCTGATGGCAGCAGGGAAGAAGCTGTCCTTGAGTCGGTTCGTAAGTGTTCTCAGACTTTTGTATCCCTTTTCCCAATGGAAGATGGTGAAAAAGAGTATGTCCGGCGAGCGTGGACTCCTTGACTATGCTGGCTGCTTTTCCGAGGCAGCGGGAAGTGTAGACGGAGTGCTGCAACACTAAGTGGAGCATTTCCTGCACATGCGCAGTTGTACGCAAGCATCTTGGAAGGCAAATGAAGGATATTGTGTAACAGGAAGGGAAGTCTTGTTTCAATTATTACATTGGTGGGTCTTGGTGTGACTGCATCTAGAGTACAAAGAACACAATACAGCACAGGAACAGGCCCTTCGGCCCTCCAAGCCTGAGCCGCTCCCTGGTCCAAACTAGACCATTCTTTTGTATCCCTCCATTCCCACTCCGTTCATGTGGCTATCTAGATAAGTCTTAAACGTTCCCAGTGTGTTCGCCTCCACCATCTTGCCTGGCAGCGCATTCCAGGCCCCCACCACCCTCTGTGTAAAATATGTCCTTCTGATATCTGTGTTAAACCAACCCCCCCCCCCCCCCCCCCCCCCCCACCTTGAACCTATGACCCCTTGTGAACGTCACCACCGACCTGGGGAAAAGCTTCCCACCGTTCACCCTATCTATGCCTTTCATAATTTTATACACCTCTATTAAGTCTCCCCTCATCCTCCCTCTTTCCAGTGAGAACAACCCCAGTTTACCCAATCTCTCCTCATAACTAAGCCCCTCCATACCAGGCAACATCCTGGTAAACCTCCTCTGTACTCTCTCCAAAGCCTCCACGTCCTTCTGGTAGTGTGGCGACCAGAACTGGACGCAGTATTCCAAATGCAGCTGAACCAAGTACTCTGTACAGTCCTGATCTTACCTAAGAAAGGATATATTTACCTTTTTTAAAGGAAGTGCACAAAAAGGTTGACTGCTGGGATAAGAGTACTGTGCTGTAAGGAGAGATTAAATAGAATGAGCCAATGTTCACTCAGAGTCTAGAAGAATAACAGGTGATCTCATTGAAAAATCTGAGGCTTGAGATGGTCAATGCTGCTTCCCTTGGTTGGAGACTCTTGAATTAGGGGACATAGTCACAGGATAAGGGCTTTGTTATTTTGGACTTGGCTGAGAAGAAATCACTGTGCAAAGGATTGTGGAGCTTCTGGAATTTTCAACTTTGGATATACGTATATATAGTTTCTGTGGGACTGAAGGAACAAAGGATGTGTGAGTAGTGTAAAAAAATGGAGTTGATGTAGAAGGTCAGCTGTGACATTGAATGGTGAACCAGGAGCGAGAAACACTATGGACTATTGCTGATATTTCTTGTGTTTTGTTAAAATAGTTGAAGGAAACCTGCTCCAGAATTCATTCATTTCTTTTAATCAGGAAAATCATTTGTGAATTCTTAGTAGTGTGACTGTTATGGGAGACCAAACTATTTGTTTGGGAAGGCGTCTTGTATTGATACAGTACTTGTTGAAAACAATTACACACATCCATGAAAAGGTTGTGCTACCTGGGATTTTGCAGTTCTTTATTTTCCAGGAAAGTTCCTGGAGTTGAAAGTATAGCTTGAAAGCATCTTTCATTTTTGGTCTTGAGAAACATTTGTTGGGACGGATAACAAATGCCTCTATCTGCCAAAAGAAAATGATTTACTTTGAATGACTGAGTAGGAAGAGAAAAGTTTAAGCAGGCAGTACTTAGCTGTTGACAGGTCATAGATGCTTTGTCCACCTATCTGGCAAATTCACCAGGATCTTAGAAAAAAAAAGACAATCTTAAGTCATTTCATCTATAATTTAACTGTAGCATTTGCTTGAACAAGGATCTTCAAGTTTGCAGTTCTGATTTGTCCTGAAAGTGGGCGAATTGCTTGCATTTAGCACAAAAGAGGCTGCCTTGTTAACATGTGAAAAGGCCAACAATTTTTTTTATTCATTCGTGGGACGTGGGCATCGCTGGCTGGCCAGCATTTATTATCTATCCCTAGTTGTCCTTGGAGAGCAGTTGGGAATCAACCACTTTGCTGTGGCTCTGGAGTCACATGTAGGTTAGACCAGGTAAGGACGGCAGATTTCCTTCCCTAAAGGACATTAGTGAACCAGATGGGTTTTTCCAACAATCGACAATGGTTTCATGATCATCAGTAGATTCTTAATTCCAGATATTTTTTGTTAAATTCAAATTCCACCACCTGCTGGCAGGATTCGAACCTGGGTCACAAGAACATTAGCCGAGTTTCTGGATTAATAGTCGAGCAATAATACCATCGCCTCCCAATACAATTGATGAGTATATTATTATAACAAATGTAATAGATTGACATTAATTAGTATTTAGGATATCCCATTTTGTAATCAGAGTGGTTACAACATGAAAGAAGTTCATGTGATCCATTGTGGCTGTGCTGGCTCTCTGAATGAGCCAGTTCCTACTTTGCATATTGCCATTCTCTTCAGAGCTCTGCACATTCTTCCCTTTTCAGTTAATGATTCAATTCCCTCTTGAATGCCTTGATTAAATCTACCACTCGCTATGTGAAAAGGTTTTTCTTAATTTTGCCTTTGTTTCTTTTGCCATTTCCTTAAACCTGTGCCTCTTGGTTCTCAATCCTTTTACCAAATGGGAAGTTTCTCCCTGTCTACTCTGCCTCATGATTTTGAATTCCTCTATCAATTCTCCGCTCAACCTTCTCTTCTCCAAAGGCAACAGTCTCAACTTTTCTAATATATCTATGTAACTGAAGTTCCTCACCCCTCAGAACAATTCTCGTAAATCTTTACTGCATTTTCTCTCATGCCTTCACATGCCTTCAAGTTTAGGTGAGATAACCATTCCATTCTTAAACGTCAGGAAATATAGACCCTGGCCAAATTCACTTAGCTTCTCATCATATCACGATTCTCTCAACCCAGGAGCCAGTGCAGTGTACCTTTGCTATACTTCTTCCAATGCAAGTTATTCTTTCTTGGCTATGGAGACCTAAACTGCATACCTTACTCCAACTGTGGGCTCACCAACGCCCTGTACAATTTTGGCATGACTTCCTTATTCTTGTACTCCAGTGCCCTGGTAATAAAGGTCAAAATGTAATTTGCCGAATTGTTTGTTGTTCCTGCATACTATCTTTGTGTTCCATATATGAGTAAACCCAAGTGTCTGAATGTTTTAGAACATTTAGAAATTTCTTGCTTAAAAAAATCATTCTGCTTTTCTGTTCTTACCACTGAAGTGAATACCCTTACCCTTCCCCATATTATACTCCATCTGTCGCCTTGTTGCTCAGTTATTTAATCTGTCTGTATCTTTGTACAAAATCTGTGTTCTCCTCACAGCTTACATTCCCATCCAGCTTGTAATGTCAATAAACATGGTTATATTACTCTGTCACAACCTCCCGTCTTGAAAATACTGTTTATTCCAACTCTTCACTTCATGTCCATTAACCAGTCTTCATCTGTCTAATACCTCCAACATATTTTGTGTTCTAACCTTTTCCATGGCACCTTGTCAAATGCCTTTGGAAATCCAAGTAAACTACATCCACTGGCTCCCCTTTATCAACCCTACGAGCTACATCCTCAAAAAGCTGTTCTAAATTTGACAATTTTTTTTCTTTTTTTGACTTTTATTTGATCAGACTGATTTTCTAAGTGCATTGCTGAGACTTCCTGAATAGTACATACCAGCATTTTTCCGCTAACTGATTTCAGGCTATTGGCCTGCAGTTCCCTGTTTTCTCTTTCCACCCCGTTCTTGAATAGCAAATTTACATTTTTTAACTTCCAATCTGCTGGAACCATTATTGAATCTAGGGAATTTAGGATACTATAATTTGTGCATTTGTCAGCGCTTTTAGATCTCCAGGTTATAGGCCATCAGATTGGTCAGATTTTAGACCTTTAAGCTTCCCCAATACTTTCCTGTTTATATTAAATGCTTTTTCATTCTTATTAACCTCTTATTTACCCTCTATTTCTGGTATGTAAATTTTGTCTTGTACTCTGAAAATGTGTTTAATGTCTCTGCCATTTCCTCATTCACTGTGATAATTTCTGCTATCTCTTGCCTATGTTTACTGCAGCTACTTTAAAAAATATATTTGCAGAGATATATATTGTTTTTATTTTCCTGTCTAGTCTACTCATATTATTTTCCTTTTGCTGCTATCAAAAACTGACTCATAGTACTATTCTTCTCAATATTACATGTCCCCTTTTTTAACTTCCCTCCTAAGTCATCTTGCTTGCGGAGCTTTTTTGTCGATGTATTTTTGATGCCCATTTTGAATTATTTTCTTTAAATCTCCCACTGTTATTTACTGCCAAAGTTTTTAATCGGTTTACCCATCTTCCCCTCCCATACTTGTTTTTGTTTTAAAATTCTTGTTCTGACTGGAGAATGTCACTTTCAAATTCTGTTGTATTATTATGATTACAATTGTTTTACTCTAAGGCTGCTAATAGAACCTGTCTCATTGCACCAAAACAAGATCTAAAGTAACTTCACCTGTAGTTGGTTCCAATGATGCATTCTTCTGGAAACTTTCATGAAAACATTCTGCAAATTTACCATCTGCACTTTCATTGCTGATTTGATTGGTCCACGTGAAGATTAAAGGCTCCACAATTAATTAATTGCCTTTATTAAGAGCTCTGTCTGTGTAATAGTGGATAGATCTATATTTTGCAAATGCTTCATGCATTCAGATAAACTGCCTTGATTTTTTTTTGCTACATTCTATTTCATGGACCTTATTTCACAATATGCTATTATTGCTAAACCTCTAACCCTTGTCTTGACTCAAGCTGCGAGGGGTTGGTACAGTGTATTGTAACTGGATTAGAGTCCAGAGCCCCAGGGCAAGATTTGATCACCTAGGTTCAAATTTGAATTCAGTAAAAATATGGAATTAAAAGTCGAATGATGACTGACAAACCATTATTGATTGTTGGAAAAACCCATCTGGTGGCACTGTGACATAGTGGTTAGCACTGCTACCTCACAGTGCCAGGGACCTGGGTTCGATATCCGGCTTGGGTCGCTGTCTGCGGAGTCTGCACGTTCTCCCCGTGTCTGCGTGGGTTTCATCCAGGTACTCCGGTTTCCTCCCACAGTCCAAAAGACGTGCTGGTTAGGTACATTGACCTTGTTAAATCCTCCCTCAGTGTACCCAAACAGGTACCAGAGTGCGGCGACCAGGGGATTTTCATAGTAACTTCATTGCAGTGTTAATGCAAGCCTACTTGTGACATTGATCAATAAAAAAAAAACCTACCTGGATGAGACTGATAGCTTTAGGAGCGACGTGGTGGCACAGTGGTTAGCACTGCTGCCTCACAGCGCCAGGGACCTGGGTTCAATTCCGGCCTTGGGTCACTGTCTGTGTGGAGTTTGCACATTCTCCCTGTGTGGGTTTCCTCCAGGTGCTCCGGTTTCCTCCCACAGTCCAAAGATGTGTGGGTTAGGTTGATTGGCCATGCTAAATTGACCCTAGTGTCAGGGGGATTAGCATGGTAAAATGTGGGGTTACGGGAATAGGGCGTGGGTGGGATTGTGGTCAGTGCAGACTCGATGGGCTGAATGGCTTTCTTCTGCATTGTAGGGATTCTACGATTCTATCCTTTACCTGGTCTGGTGCACATGTGACTTCAGATTCACAGCAATGTAGTTGACTCTTAAATGCCCTCTGATATGAATGGCAGTTTAGCTGGGCAAAATTGCTGGCCCAGCCAATGATGCCCAAGTCCCATGGACTAAAAAAACACTCTCATGTCTTGACCCAAATCACCACGCGGTTCTGTTATCTCAACTTTCTCTTCAGATTTCTAAATCCCTCTTCCCCTTTCCCCTGTCTTTTAGTTTAAAGCTGAATCCACAGCCCTAGTTATACAGTTTGGCAGGTTGTGCATCCCAAATAAACTGTTCCTTGTTTCCCAAGGACTCATGCCAGCGCCTCATGGATTGAAATCTCTTCTTCCCATGCCCGCACTTTGTACCATGAACTTAATTCTCTAACATTGCTTGTTATGTATTATAATTTGGATCCCAACTCCCTATCCTTTCCTTTCCCCCTATGTACTCTATGAATGTTATGTTTTATCTGTATAGCGTGCAAGAAACAATACTTTTCACTCTATCCCAATACATGTGACAAAACAAATCAAAAAGTTCTTTCAACAAAATATCATTCCTGGTTCCACCTAAGCTGACATGGGTTCCTGCGTGGACAATGAAACTGGATCATTCTCCACCCATCCAGTCCCAGTCTTTAACCCTGGCACTGTGCAGGTAGCTCAACCTTTGGAATTTTCCGTCATGGCCACAGAGACCATGCTGTCCGCTGTACCACATTCATTTTCACTCCCTCCACTTGATTGGCTTACTTCACCGTGGGTGCCATGACCTGTTTGGTCATTACCTTGCAGTCCTTGTTATCATCTATACAGTAAGTGCCTTATACCTGTTCAAGGTCAAGGAATGAGACACCTCCATCCTTACATTCTGGATCCCCGTACCTGTTTTACATGCAGTCCCAATCTCTTGTTTCTGATCACTGATCATCTGTATAAAGTTCTGCTAAACCTAAGGGGTATGACTGCCTCGTAGAAAAAGTGTATAGATAACTCTTACCCTCCCTGATGCCCCATAACGTTTGCAGCTCTGCCTCCAGCACAACTTTGAGCCAGATTTGCTCAACCTACAAACACTTATTACAGCGATAGCTGCCTGGTATCACTATGCTCTCCACAAGTTGAAGTTGCGGTACACCACCTGCCCTGCTATCTCTGTATATACTTAATTATTCATTTAGTTAGTTAATCAGTTACCAATGTATTGCAATCTCAAAGACAAAAATGAAAGCCTTTCCTCGCAGTCTGAACCAAATTGCTGTTTGCATCAGGTTTCTAGCTTTAGAACTTGGTTCACACAACGCTCTTGTTTCCCTTATCATTCTGTATTCCCTTAAAGTTGAAAGTCTTCATTCAGGAATTTCTGACTAAACAATTTTTTTGCATGTGCTAACACTGGATGGGCATTTAGTGCATATTAAAGCTTGTTATCACAAATATAAAGTCCAAAGAACTTTGATTAGAGTCATAAAGGTTTACAGCATGGAAACAGGCCCTTTGGCCCAACTTATTCATGCCGCCCTTTTTTTAAAAACCCCTAAGCTAGTCCTAATTGCCCGCATTTGGCCCATATCCCTTTATACCCTTCTTACCCATGCAACTGTCTAAACACCTTTTAAAAGACAAAATTGTACCCGCCTCTACCAGTACCTCCTGGCAGCTTGTTCCAGACACTCACCACCCTCTGTGTGAAAATGTTTCCCCTCTGGACCCTTTTGTATCTCTCCCCTCCCACTTTAAACCTATGTCCTCTCGTTTTAGACTTCCTTACCTTTGGGAAAAGATATTGACTATCTCGCTGATCTGTGCCCCTCATTATTTTATAGACCTCTATAAGGTCACCCTGCAGCCTCCTAAGCTCCAGAGAAAAAAGTCCCAGTCTATCCAGCCTCTCCTTATAACTCAAACCATCAAGCCCCGGTAGCATCCTAGTAAATCCCTTCTGCACTCCTAGTTTAATAATATCCTTTCTACAATAGGGTGATCAGAACTGTACACAGTTTTCCAAGTGTGGCCTTACCAACGTCTTGTACAACTTCAACAAGATGTCCCAACTCCTGTATTCAGTGTTCTGACCAATGAAACCAAGGATGCTGAATGCCTTCTTCACCACTCTGTCCACCTGTGACTTCACTTTCAAGGAGCTATGAACCTGTATCCCTAGATCTCTTTATCCTGTAACTCTCCCCAACACTCTACCATTAACTGAGTAAGTCCTGCCGTGGTTCAATCTACCAAAATGCATCACCTCGCATTTCTCTAAATTAAACTCCATGATTATGTCACATTCAAATTGTTTAAAGCATTGGTGGGGAAAACAAGTATTTTCCCACTTATGCATTTCACACGCCTTGGTTTTCAACCTGTCTCCTAAGGTAGATGCATGTGGTGGAGGGAAGGTTTGTCAAAAAATGGGGTTTGAAATTGTTTTTGAGCCTGATGAGAAAGAAGAACAAGGGTGGGATTTTACGGCTTGCTTGGACGAGACTGGAAATTCCCGCCCAAGGTCAACAGAAATTTCTGTTGTTGGACCCTCACCTGCTCCGATTCCGTGGCAGGTGAGGTGGTAGAGTTCTGGTCCAAGTGTTTAAAGAAGTGATTCCTGACGTGCAGTAAGTTAGGTGTTTGATCTGGCTGAATCACATCAAGTACTATTGGGTTTTGCTCTTCTCTGCCAAAATTGTTTGCATATTCTTGGATCACCTTGGAATGCAAAGATAATTGTTCAGGTCTCCCTTCTCCAACATTGCCTTTAACCAAGTTTTTAATCCTGTGTTTTAATATCTCCTTTGGTGCCTCAAGATCAAATTTTAATACAAAATGTTTGATGACTCCCATGAAGCTCCTTAGGATGATGTGTGTTGCTAAAGATGGTATATAAATGCAAATTATCTTTTAAACCCCCCCATCTTCCCCCTCAACTCTCACTTCCAACAACAAATACAAGGAGCTGATGGACTTCTTGATCACTAAGATTTAGACCATCTGGTTGCAGTCAGAAAGTGCCAATGTAAATGATTTAAAAAAATATATTTTTGGATGCATGAGCAGGAAGTGAAGATGGAAGGAGTTATTACTGAATCTTGCAGCAAAAAAGGAGACAATTTGGACTGTTAGAAACCAAGAAACTAGAAGTAAGAGTAGGCCATTCGGCCCTTCAAGTGTGCTCCGTCATTCATTTTGATCATGGCTGATCATCAGATTTCATATCCTGATCCCCCTTCCTCCCATATTCCTTGATCCCTTTAGCCCCAAGAGCTATATCTAATTTCTCCTTGAAACCAGACAACGTTTTGGTCTCAACTACTTTCTGTGGTAGTGAATTCCACACATTCACCACCCTCTGGGTGAAGAAATTCCTCCTTGCCTCAGTCCTAAAAGAGTTACCCCTTATCCGCAAGCTATGACCCCGAGTTCTGGACTTCCCCACCATTGGGAACATTCTTTCTGAATCTAACTGTCTAACTTTGTTAGAATGTTATAAGTTTCTATGAGATCCCCTCTTGCTCTTCTGGACTCCAGTGAATATAATTCTAACTGACTTGGTCTCTCCTCATATGACAGACCTGTCATCCCGGGAATCAGCCTGATAAACCTTCGCTGTACTCCCTCTATGGCACGTTGTCGCTGTGTTGTCTCTTTTGAAAGAGCTGTTCCAACTAATCGCACACCAGAATTTATGGAATTGTAGAATCATTTTGGGGATATAATGGAGGAAAAAAGAAAGTTTTCAGTGAAGGTGTGATCTGTGATTCATGCAGTGGTAGTTGGGTTGACATGGGAGAGGGCAAGGGAACCAAAATTAAGTAATAGTTTTTGTTACAGAGAAAGGTTTTTAAGAATCTGAATTGTGTATTCTAGTTCATGTGGGTAATTCGGAGGGAACTTCCAGATGTTGGTGTTTCTATGTACCTGCTGCCCTTGTTCTTCTACATGGTAGTGGTCATGGGTTTGGAAGATGTTGCCTAAAGAGCCTTGGTGAATTTCTGCAATGCATCTTGTAGATGGTACACACAGCTGCCACAGTGCATTGGTGATGGAGGGAGTGAATGTTTGTGGATGGGATGTCAAGCAAGTTGGCTGTTTTGTCCTGGATGATAGCAAGCTTCTTGTGCTGTTGGAGCTGCACTCGTCCAGGTAAATGGAGAGTATTCCATTACACTCCTGGCTCATGCCTGCAGATTGTGGACAGACTTTGGGAAGTCAGGAGGTGAGCTACTGAAATGTCAATTACAGTGGGTACTGCGGAATCTTTCTGCTCCATTTTGCGTTGCGTAGCAGTGGTATGCATTTGTCCACTGCCATGATACTGAGAAGCTAGAACAACAAAAAACAAAGAAATGTACAACATAGGAACAGGCCCTTCGGCACTTGAAGCCTGTGCCAATCATGATGCCCTAACTAAATTATAAAAAATCCTTCTGCCCTTACTCGGTCCGTATCCTTCTATTCCCTCCGCTTTCATGTACCCAACCAGATACCTCTTAAATGTTGCTAATGTGCCTGTTTCCAGCACCTCCTCTGGCAGCATGTTCCAGGCACTCACCGCTCTCTGCATGAAAAACTTTCCCCCCTTGAACCTGTGCCCCCTTGTAATTGACACTTCTGCTCTGTGAAGAAGTCTCTGACTATCCAAAGAGTTAAACTCTTTGGACTCCCTAATGACTCCTAATATTAGATTTCAGAAAATTTGTGCCACTGAAATGTATACACCAACATCATGCTGAGCAGAGCATATAAAAACTGCATTCATCGTGGACCCAAATGTATGGATTTCATTTTTGATGAGACTTTGTAGACTGTCTAAGCCTCTCATAATTTTGTAGACCTCTATCAGGTCTCCCCATAACCTCCGTTTTACCAGTGAAAACAACTCTAGTTTTTTAATCTCTCTTCATAGTCAGCACCCTTGAGACCGGGCAACATCTTGGTGAACCTTCTTTGCACTCTCTCCAAAGCTTTAACGTCCCTCTGGTAGTGTGGTGACCAGGATTGCATGCAATACTCCAAATATGATGTAACCAATGTTTTATACAACTGTAACTGGGTGGCATGGTAGCACAGTGGTTAGCACTGCTGCTTCACAGCTCCAGGGACCTGGGTTCGATTCCCAGCTTGGGTCACTGTCTGTGTGGAGTTTGCACATTCTCCTCGTGTCTGCGTGGGTTTCCTCCGGGTGCTCCGGTTTCCTCCCACAGTCCAAAGATGTGCAGGTTAGGTTGATTGGCCATGCTAAAAGAAAATTGCCCATAGTGTCCTGAGATGCGTAGGTTAGAGGGATTAGTGGGTGGATATGGGAGTAGGGCCTGGGTGGGATTGTGGTCGGTGCAGACTCGATGGGCCAAATGGTCTCTTTCTGTACTGTAGGGTTTCTATGTAACATGATTTCCCAACTCTTGTACTCAGTGCCCTGGCTGATGAAGGCAAGCATGCCATATGCTTTCTTGATGTGGAGATGCCGGCGTTGGACTGGGGTGGCACAGTAAGAAGTTTCACAATGCCAGGTTAAAGTCCAACAGGTTTATTTGGAATCACGAGCTTTCGGAGTGCTACTCCTCTATCACTCAGCACTCCGAAAGCGCATGATTCCAAATAAACCTATTGGACTTTAAGAAAGCATATTAGAAGTCTCACCAGGTTAATCACCTTGGTCAGCTGTGTTGCCACTTTTAGGGAACTGTGGACCTGCATGCCCAGATCCCTCTGTATGTTAATGTTCCTTAGAGTTCTGCCGTTTAGAGTATAATTTGCACCTAAATTAGATCCCCCAAAATGCATCACCTCGCATTTGTCCGGATTAAACTCCTCCAGCCATTTCTGTGCCCAAGTCTCTAATCTATCTATATCCTGTTGTATCCGCTGACAATCCCCGGCACTATTAGCAACTCCACCAATCTTCGTATTATCTGCAAACTTACTAATCAGACCAGCTACATTTTCCTCCAGATCATTTATATATACTACAAGCAACAGAGGTCCCAGTACTGATCCCTACGGAACACCACTAGCTACAGATCTTCATTCTGAGAAACACCTTTCCACCATTCTGTCTTCTATAACAAAGCCAGTTCTGTATCGATATAGCCAGGCCACCCCGAATCCCATGTGATTTTAGTTTTTGTACCAGTCTGTCATGGGGGCCTTGTCAAATGCCTTACTAAAGTCCACATAAACTATATACACAGCCCTTCCCTCATCAATTATCTTTGTCACCTCTTCAAAAAACTCAATCAAGTTGGTGAGACATGATCTTCCCCATACAAAACCATGCTGCTTGTCACTAGTGCATTTTCTTCCAACTGTGCATATATCCTGTCCCTCAGTATCTTCTCCAAAGAGCCTCCTCATCGTTGATGTCAAGCTCATAAGGGGACAACATTGGCTCTTCTACAGTCCACTGGAACCTCGTCTGTGGTCAAAGAAGATGTGAAGATATTTATTAAGGTCCCAGCTATTTCTTCCCTTTGCCTCCCGCCGTAACCTGGGATAGATCCCATCCTGCCCCGGGGCCTGGTCTACCTTAACGCAATTTAGGATATTCAACACTCCCTCCTTCAATGTATTGACATTCTCTAGGGCATTCATGCATCTATCCTTGACCTCAACATCCACCATGTCCTTCTCCTTGGTGAATACTGGTACAAAGTAATCATTAAGGATCTCACCCACTTTCTGTGGCTCGACGCATAACTTCCCTCCATTGTCCTTGAGTGGGCTTGCCTCTTTGCTCCTAATATACGCATAAAAAGCCCTCCTAATTCCATGTTTAAGTTTCTTCCTACTTTCACTGTACTCCTCATGGGCTTCGTCGGTTTTGAGATGCCTAGAGCTATTGTAAGCTTCCTTTTTCCTTTTGATTAAGCTTACAATTTCCCTTGTTATCCATGGTTCCCGAATCCTGCCATTTCTATCCTTCATTTTTGTGGGGACATGCCTGTCCTGCACTTCAATCAACTGGCTTTTAAAAGCCTCCCACATACCAGATGTGGATTTGCCCTCAAATAGCCGCTCCCAATTCAATTCCCCAGTTCCTGGCTATTTGGATGTAATTGGCCCTTGTCCAATTAAGCATCCTCACCCATGACTACCTGAAATCTTACAGAATTATGGTCACTAATCCCAAAATGCTCCCCTGCTGAAACATTGATCACCTGGCCTGGCGCATTCCTCAGTACCAAGTCTAGTATGGCCCCCTCCCTGGTTGAATTGTCAACATACTGTATCAAAAAAGCTAATGTCATCTGTCTTTGTTAGGAGAACACTACTTTGCATATTGTGCCCAGAATTTCTATTGTAAGGTATCTGCTGCATTAGTAAAAATAAAGTCTGGAATATAAAGATAATCTCAGTAACGGTGACTGTGAAACTACCAAGTGTTGTAAAAACCCATCAAGTTCACGAATGTCCTTTGGGGAAGGAAATTTGCCATGCTTACCTGTCCTAGTCTACATGTGATTCCAGATCCACAGCAATGTGGTTGACTCTTAACTGCCCTCTGAAATGGCCTAGCAAACCACTCGGTTCAAGCAGTTAGAGACAGGGAACAAATACTGTGAAAGAATAAATTTTTAAAAGATTTCTATGGAAGACAAAGCTTTCTGATGCCAATATGACTCGACAGTAAATGTTTACACTGCTGCTGTGTCACTGTTGTCATCAGTGGGCTTTAGCGCTTTACCATGTTGATACTAAAATTAGGAGTGTGTTAATTAGCTAGTTTTATGCAAGTTCATTCAGGAAGGCATGGTGGCACAGTCGCTAGCACTGCTGCCTCACAGCGCCAGAGACCCGGGTTTGATTCCGGCCTCGGGTGACTGTGTGGAATTTGCGCTTTCTCCATGTGTCTGTGTGGGTTTCTTCCAGGTGCTCCGGTTTCCTCCCACAGAGTGCAGATTAGGTGGATTGGCCATGCTAAATTGCCCCTTAATGTCAGGGAGATTAGCAGGGTAAATACATGGGGTTATGAGGATAGGGCCTGGGTGGGATTGTTGTCAGTGCAGCCTCGATGGGCTGAATGGCCTCCTTTTGCATTGCAGGGATTCTATGATTCAATAACGGTAAGGCAAGGCAGCAAAAGGCTCAGCAAAGTATTGTGTATTGAGTATATAGAATTGAACTCCAATCCAAATTTCTGTTTAAAATGTTGTTTTATGTATCTTTCTTGACCATGGACTAGTAATCTAAGTGTTATAATATTTGAAACAACTTTTTTAGACAGCAAGGTACTAAAATAAAGGTATCTTATTCAGTGAAAACATGTTGTTCTGAAAATCCTGTTACTCAATTTACTTGATTGCTTCAGTGACACAGTGGGGTACCTACCAGAAGTTAAATGTTTGCTATTGGAAGGAGTTAAACTTATGCTATTCCCTGGCATGGGGAAGATGATTCCTTTTCGGACTTCTTCATTTTCTTGGAGCTCTTATCTTCCTTGTTTAAAGTTGTTGGATCCACTTTAAGTGTCACATTGACCCAAACTGAACCATGGATATGCTGTACATAGTCTGTGGATGAGCATTCAGGCGTTTATGACCTTGAAAAGTCAGCTTTAATATTCCAGTAGATATTCCAAATGCCTAAATTTCTGATATTCAAACTCTGCTCTTCTGTTGAAATATATACCAACTCTTATTGCCCCATATCTCCTAACTGGTGCTACTTGTGGCAATATAGGATAAATATATAATTGGTCTGGGATCAGTTTAGCTCAGTTGTGATGACAGTTGGCTCATGATACAGAGTGAAGCCAAAAGCCCAGGTTGAATTCCTGTACCTGCCGAGGTTGTTCATGAAGGCCTTTTTAACCTTTTCCATTGCTGAGGTGTGGTGATCCTCAGGTTAAATCGCCATCAGTCAGCTCTCCTCTTTGAGCCTATGGTCATCTGAGACTATAGTGACTTTATCTTTTATATAATTTGTGTAACTTGTAAGGATAATTGTTGACAGTAGAAAATGGAATTTGTGATTTTGAACAACTTTGAGAAAGCATCAGGATTTTTATATGGTAAAATTTCTGTTTTGGATTGACTATTGTAATTTAACCTTTCTCTCACTCTCATTCATAAAATCCCTAAAGTGCAGAAGAGGCCATTCGGCCCATTGCATCTGCACCAACTCTCTGGTGGAGTATCTTACTCAGACCCTCTCCCCCGCCCTTTAGCTAATCCATCTAACCTACACATCTTGGAACACTAAAGGGCAATTTAGCATGGCCAATCCATCTAACTTTGCATATCTTTGGACTGCAATGTAGGAGCATAATCAGCAAAGTGAGTTCAACATGAAGCAAGGAGATGAACCCTGTCCACTACGCAATGGCTTTGTAACTTTAAGAATGGAATAAAAGTTTAAAAACTCTGTTTTCTAATGATGTATTGAATGAGTCAGTTTGAAGTCTGCACTGTGAATTTTAACTACAGTAGAAGTGATTATGATGGCAATAAAATGTGGGTTGAGGAGAAAGTGTTTGTATGTTGGATGTTTCTTCCTCGTACTTTGTTACTCTTTTACTCAGGAAGTTGGAAACCATAACTTCAGATGTTTTTTCTTGTTCGGTAAACTATTGATACCCTAGGATGAAGTCTTTCATTCTGCAACTTGTAAACGTAAAATGGGACTTTAAAGTTGTTGATTCAGTCAGAGTTTCCGGGTATTTTAATAGTGTATTTCTATAGTGTGGGAACAAACAGATTATCATTGTGTTTTTAGTTTGCGGATTGAAAGGAACTACCCAGGCTTTGTCGTTGCTGTGAAGAATAGTGACAGTTTTGTGTAAACAGTAATTCATTGTTATATTTAAAGATTTTTAAAAACTTTTAAAGGTAAACTTTCTATCTTTCGAATGAAACAGTCAGTGATTAGCTCTCAAGCATTTGAGAGGCTCAATTTAACTTATCAAGAGTTAAGTGAGATATATAAAAATATATATTATATATAGATGACTTGTCAATTTTCCTTGTGCCGTTTGAGATGTTTACTATCCCAACAATGATGCTCAGAGTTAAAAGGAACCTTGAGGGTTGTTCACTCCTAGCTCTACCACTTGTATACCTTGTAACCCTAACAAGTAGCAGTATCATAATGATTAGATACTAGAGTCAGCAGCAGTGATGTTGGAATGGCATCAAGGCTGTTAATGAAGTTACCGCCACTCCAAATGTATCTATAGCTTGTTCTCATTCTTCCACTTGTAAAAACTCCCTTGAATTAAATAAATTGGCCACATCCCACAGCCCAAACCTAACTAACCTTAAAAAAATACATTCCTTCAACCGCAATCCTGGAAAATTTACCTTGGGGATCTGATTACAAGGTGGGAAGAAGCAAAGGTAAATTTCTTACTTGCAATGCATGATGTTGATAATTATTGAGATAAACATTTACTTAGGTTCTTTTTGGAATGGGTGAACAAAAGTGAAATTTGAGAAAATAAAGCCCATGCAAAGCTAATATTGGTGAACTGCCATGACTACTTTGTTCCGTCAGCAATATAGAATTAATGCAGGATATTTGGTCAGATGCCATATCTGTTTTATGCTGTTTGCATCTAATCCTCGGGCAATAATCTGTATTTAAGGGAGTTCAAGTTTAGCTTATTGGGCTATCATAATTTAGTACTTTTTAATGCTGGTATCATTATGATGGATCCTCTTGCATTGCATGATCTCCATGGCTTTCAAAATCCTTCCTGAGATGTGTTGCCCAGAAGCAAACATAGTACTACAGAAAAGGCCTAATGGAGCCTTTTACAACTGTAGCTTTTTCATTGCTTTGTATTTAAGAACATAAGAACATAAGAAATAGGAGCAGGAGTAGGCCATCTAGCCCCTCGAGCCTGCCCCGCCATTCAATAAGATCATGGCTGATCTGACGTGGATCAGTACCACTTACCCGCCTGATCCCCATAACCCTTAATTCCCTTACCGATCAGGAATCCATCCATCCGCGCTTTAAACATATTCAGCGAGGTAGCCTCCACCACCTCAGTGGGCAGAGAATTCCAGAGATTCACCACCCTCTGGGAGAAGAAGTTCCTCCTCAACTCTGTCTTAAACCGACCCCCCTTTATTTTGAGGCTGTGTCCTCTAGTTTTAACTTCCTTACTAAGTGGAAAGAATCTCTCCGCCTCCACCCTATCCAGCCCCCGCATTATCTTATAAGTCTCCATAAGATCCCCCCTCATCCTTCTAAACTCCAACGAGTACAAACCCAATCTCCTCAGCCTCTCCTCATAATCCAAACCCCTCATCTCCGGTATCAACCTGGTGAACCTTCTCTGCACTCCCTCCAATGCCAATATATCCTTCCTCATATAAGGGGACCAATACTGCACACAGTATTCCAGCTGCGGCCTCACCAATGCCCTGTACAGGTGCATCAAGACATCCCTGCTTTTATATTCTATCCCCTTCGCAATATAGGCCAACATCCCATTTGCCTTCTTGATCACCTGTTGTACCTGCAGACTGGGCTTTTGCGTCTCATGCACAAGGACCCCCAGGTCCCTTTGCACGGTAGCATGTTTTAATTTGTTTCCATTGAGATAGTAATCCCATTTGTTATTATTTCCTCCAAAGTGTATAACCTCGCATTTCTCAACGTTATACTCCATTTGCCATATCCTCGCCCACTCACTCAGCCTGTCCAAATCTCTCTGCAGATCTTCTCCGTCCTCCACACGATTCACTTTTCCACTTATCTTTGTGTCGTCTGCAAACTTCGTTACCCTACACTCCGTCCCCTCCTCCAGATCATCGATATAAATGGTAAACAGTTGCGGCCCGAGTACCGATCCCTGCGGCACGCCACTAGTTACCTTCCTCCAACCGGAAAAACACCCATTTATTCCGACTCTTTGCTTCCTGTCGGATAGCCAGTCCCCAATCCACTTTAACACACTACCCCCAACTCCGTGTGCCCTAATCTTCTTCAGTAGCCTTTTATGGGGCACCTTATCAAACGCCTTTTGGAAATCCAAAAACACCGCATCCACCGGTTCTCCTCCATCAACCGCCCTCGTCACATCTTCATAAAAATCCAACATGTTCGTCAAGCACGACTTTCCCCTCATGAATCCATGCTGCGTCTGATTGATCGAACCATTTCTATCCAGATGCCCTGCTATCTCCTCTTTAATAATGGATTCCAGCATTTTCCCTACTACAGACGTTAAGCTGACCGGCCTATAGTTACCCGCCTTTTGTCTCCTTCCTTTTTTAAACAGCGGCGTAACATTAGCCGTTTTCCAATCAACCGGCACTACCCCAGAATGCAACGAGTTTTGATAAATAATCACTAACGCATCCACTATTACCTCTGACATTTCTTTCAATACCCTGGGATGCATTCCATCCGGACCCGGGGACTTATCCACCTTCAGTCCCATTAGTCTACCCAGCACTGCCTCTCTGGTAACATTAATTGTATTAAGTATTTCTCCTGCTGCCAACCCTCTATCGTTAATATTTGGCAAACTATTTGTGTCCTCCACCGTGAAGACCGACACAAAAAACTTATTTAAAGACTCAGCCATATCCTCATTTCCCACTATTAACTCCCCCCTCTCGTCCTCCAAGGGTCCAACATTCACTCTAGCCACTCTATTCCTTTTTATATATTTATAAAAACTTTTACTATCATTTTTTATATTAATTGCTAGCCTAGCTTCATAGTCTATCCTTCCTTTCTTTATCGCTTTCTTAGTCTCTCTTTGTTGTTTCTTAAATTTTTCCCAATCACTTGTTTCTCCACTATTTTTGGCCACTCTGTACGCAGCTGTTTTTATTTTAATACTCTCCTTTATTTCCTTCGTTATCCACGGCTGGTTCTCCCTTTTCTTACAATCCTTGTTTTTTGTTGGAATATATTTTTGCTGAGAACTGAAAAGGATCTCCTTAAAAATCCTCCACTGTTCCTCAGCTATCCTACCTGCCAGCCTGCTCTCCCAGTCTACCTTAGCCAATTCATCCCTCATCCTATCATATTTCCCTCTGTTCAAACAGAGGACACTGGTTTGGGACCAAACTTTCTCCTCTTCCATCTGAATCAGAAATTCGACCATATTGTGGTCACTAGACCCAAGAGGGTCCTTCACAATAAGATCCTTAATTCTACCTACCTCGTTACACAATACCAGATCCAAAATAGCTCGTTCCCTCGTCGGTTCCGTAACATGCTGTTCAAGGAAACTATCCCGACAGCATTCTAAGAACTCTTCCTCCATTCCACCCTTACCGACTTGAGTCTGCCAGTCAATGTGCATGTTGAAGTCCCCCATGATTATTGCCGTTCCGTTTTTACACGCATCCCTTATCTGCTTGTTTATAGCCCTCCCTACCTCAACATTATTATTTGGGGGCCTATATACCACACCTACTAGTGTCTTTCTCCCTCTACTATTCCTCATCTCTACCCATAATGATTCCACGTTTTGTTCCTCAGAGCCTATGTCATCCCTCAGTACTATCCTGATATTATCTCTTATTAATAGCGCGACCCCACCACCTTTTCCTTCCTGTCTATTCTTCCTAAACGCCTGATACCCCTGGATATTCATCTCCCAGTCCTGGTCACCTTTCAGCCACGTTTCTGTAATGGCCACTAGATCGTACCCACTCGTGCTGATTTGCACCATCAACTCATTTACCTTGTTCCGAATGCTTCGTGCATTCAGGCAAAGTGTCCTTATTCCAGCTTTTATCTGGACCCGCTTTGATGAGTCGCGAACACCCTCTCCCTCTACTCCCTTATCTAAATTACCGCCTTCATTCACTTGCACCCTCTCCTCTACTATTAATTTTGTAATTCCCCTTACCCCTGCATCCTCCACCCCATCAATTAGTTCCTTGATCCTAGTCAACTCTTCTAGCTCCCCTCCCCCCAACCTATCTAGTTTAAATTCTCCCCAGTAACCTTAGCCAACCTACCGGCCAGGATATTGGTCCCCGTGTGATTCAAGTTCCACCCGTTTTTTGTATACAGATCACCCCTGCCCCTAAAGAGGTCCCAATGGTCTAGGAACCTGAATCCCTGCCCCCTGCACCAGTCCCTCAGCCACACATTCATCTTCCACCTCACTCCATTCCTGCCCTCACCTTCCCGTGGCACAGGCAGTAATCCTGAGATTACTACCTTTGCTTTCCTCTTTCTCAGCTGTCTCCCTAATTCCCTGTACTCCCTTTTCATGACCCCTTCTCCCTTCCTACCCACATCAGCGGTACCAATTTCAATCTCTTTAAGATAAAGAGTAATATTCCACTTGCTTTTTAAATTGTATTTTGCTCTTGTCCACTATTTTTAGCGATTATTGTACATGTGCTCACATCTCTCTGCAGTTTCTAGCTTCTCAATGTTTGGAAAACCCTCTGATCTATCTTTCTTGGGCCCAAAGTCACTTTCCCACATTGAACCAATGCAGGGATTCCCAAACTGGAGTCTGTGGAATCCCAGTGTTCCATGAGAGGTCTCCAAGCAGCCCACAGAAGTTCCGATAACCATGTGACAAAAAGGCAGTTTTAAAAAAAAATTGTCACTATTGTATCTGCCTCCACTACCTCCCCCGGCAGCGAATTTCAGGCACCCACTACCCTCTGTGTTAAAAAAAACTTGCCTCATACATCTCCTTTAAACCTTGCCCCTCGCACCTTAAACCTATGCCCCCTAGTAATTGACTCTTCCACCCTGGGAAAAAGCTTCTGACTATCCACTCTGTCCATGCCTCTCATAATCTTGTAGACTTCTATCAGGTCACCCCTCAACCTCCGTCATTCCAGTGAGAACAAACTAAATTTCTCCAACCTCTCCTCATAGCTAATGCCCTCCATATCAGGCAACATCCTGGTAAATCTTTTCTGTACCCTCTCCAAAGCCTCCACATCCTTCTGGTAGTGTGACGACCAGGATTGAACACTATATTCCAAGTGCAGCCTAGCTAAGGTTCTATAAAGCTGCAACATTACTTGCCAATTTTTAAACTCAGTGCCTTGGGTGATGAAAGCAAGCATGCCATATGTCTTCTTGACTACCTTCTCTACCTGCATTGCCACTTTCAGTGACCTGTGTACCTGTACACCCAGATCCCTCTGCCTATGAATACTCTTAAGGGTTCTGCCATTTACTATATTTTTCCCACGTGTATTAGACCTTCCAAAATGCATTACCTCACATTTCTTAGAAATCTTAGAAACCCTACAGTACAGAAAGAGGCCACTCGGCCCATCGAGTCTGCACCGACCACGGTCCCACCCAGGCCCTACCCCCATATCCCTACATATTTACCAACTAATCCCTCTAACCTACACATCCCAGGACACTAAGGGCAATTTTAGCATGGCCAATCAACCTAACCTGCACATTTTTGGACTGTGGGAGGAAACCAGAGCACCCGGAGGAAACCCATGCAGACACGAGGAGAATGTGCAAACTCCACACAGACAGTAACCCAAGCCGGGAATTGAACCCAGGTCCCTGGAGCTATGAAGCAGCAGTGCTAACCACTGTGCTACCGTACCACCCCAATTTGTCCGGATTAAACTGCATCTGCCATCTCTCTGCCCAAGTCTCCAACTGACCTATATCCTGCTGTATCCTCTGGTCCTCATCACTATCCGCAATTCCACCAATCTTTGTGTCGTCCGCAAACCTCTTAATCAAGCCAGTTATGTTTTCCTCCCAATCATTTGTATATATTACAAACAGGAAAGGTCCCAGTACTGATCCCTGAGGACTGCCACTTGTCACAGCCCTCCATTCAGCAATGCACCTTTCCACTGCTACCCTCTGTCTTCTATGACCGAGCCAGTTCTGTGTCCACTGTGCCAGCTCACCTCTGATCCCGTGCGACTTCATCTTCTGTACCAGTCTGCCATGAGGGACCTTGTGGACAACATCCACTGCCCTACTCTCATCAATCATTTTCGTCGCTTCCTTGAAAAATTCAATCAAGTTAGTGAGACACGACCTCCCCTTCACAAGGTCATGTACACAGGGATCTGTGCTGGGTCCCCTATTATTCATCATTTATACAAACGACATAGATGACTATGTGGGGGTAGGATTAGTAAGTTTGTGGATGACACAAGGATTGATCGGATGCGAAGTGATGCGAAGTGTCTTGGGCTACAAGAAGATGTAGACAGGTTGGTCAAATGGGCAGATAAGTGGCAGATGGAATGTAACCTTGAAAAGTGTGAGGTGATACACTTTGAAGTAATTTGACAAGAAAGTATTCAATGAATGGCATGACACTAGGCAGTTCTGAGGAATAAAGGGACCTTGGCGTATTTATCCATAGATAAACCATCCATGGAAGGCAGAAGGACATGTTAGTGGGGTGGGGAGAAAGGCATATGAGATACTTGTGGCACTGTGATTAGCAGTCCTTGGGTGACTGTCGGTGTTGAGTTTGCACGTTCTCCCTGTGCCTGTGTGGGTTTCCTCCGGATGCTCCGGTTTCCTCCCATAGTTCAAAGATGTTCAGGTTGGGTGGATTGGCCATTGCAAAATTGCCCCTTATTGTACCAAGATTTGTGGGTTGGGAGGAGTGGCGTTTGTAGGGTTACGATAAAAGATTCAAAGATTGACCGTAAGGACATTCCACAGCTCACCTCCAACACATTCACTGAAAGAAACAAGTTTATGTTTTTGTTAATGCTCCAGCCAGTTCTCCTAAGGATATTTCTGAGAGAAAACAGCAGCTTTTTAAGAGATACCGCATTCTGTATCCTGACCCCCTTGGCCAGCATGCTTTTAACTGGGTGTTGTGATATTGTGTGAATTGAGATTATCTTGTATTTATGGCCTGAGTGAGATCAGCTTACTGAAGGGAATGACAAGTGGTATCTGAGAAGCAACAATTCCCATCACATTGAATCATACAATCGACCAACTGCATTTTTCCTTTTTAAAAAAACCTAAGGTGGAATTTCACCCCCAAAAAGCAAAAAAACTTATTGCAAGAAAACTGGAGCAATCTGTGCCAGTCATCAGGCACGCTCAGTCTTGTTTTGACAGTGTGGTGCGTTGCATGCTGGCACTGCTGGATGGGGGTGGGTACGGGAAGGGAGAGGGGCCTAAACACACCAGTGAGCCTGGCTGCAGAGTGCTCAGGCACCATTTTGCAAGGGTGCCCCGATCTCTGTGAGACAACTCTAGCCCGACCCCCTCCCTCCCCCTACTCCTCCCTGACACGGGTTTCTGTCATTGGGGCATTCCTGATAGAACCCCCTGCCTGACCCCCAATATGCCATCCCCAACATGCCCCCCTCATCCTGCAAACCCCCCCCCCTGCCCTGTATAGCTCCACCCCCTTGGCACTGCACCTGTCACTGTCAGGTGGGCACTTCTGGGGTGTCTGGGCACAGCTGGAGCATCTGGGCACTGCTCAATGGGTGCTGCCCAAAGGCACAGCCTGGCCATGCCCCCGACAACCCGGGGGCTTCAGTGGTCTCTGAGCCCCCTGTGGCATGGCCATCACGCCTGGTCTCTGCCAGTGAAGACAGTAGCGATTCTCACCTTTCCCACACTGTGCCCAAAGGCAGAAGATCCCGGGAGATGGGAGAATCCAGTGTTGAACGGGCTATGCATATTTTAATGCTATTTTAAAGATGCTAATTGCCTTGCGTTCTTTCTGGGTGCGATCTGGTCCGTTCCATTTGAAAGGGACTGGAATTATTGCAAACTGTTTGGCTCCAGGTGCGAAACCAAATTTTAGGCTTGCATGTTATTATCCTGGATCAGCGTGATCTGTGCCAGGCGTGGTGAGGTTAGAAACTCGTCCCCTTAATTTTTAATGGGATAACTTTAATTTAAATTTGATACTTTATGTATGGTTATAATTGCAGAAAGGCATTGATTTTTAAAATAATTCTGTTTATATATAAGATTTCTAAGTTCTTCATACTAGTTCTTCAGAAGCTTATGGCCTAGTTGCCTGTCTATCATTGTTTAATTAATGTGTCTTTTTATAAGATTTCAAAGTTCAAGCCGAAGAACCTTTGCGTTAGTAATGTCAATTTTGTGCGTTGGGGAAAGAACATTAAATCCATGCTTTTAAAAAGATCCTTTATAAAGGGGAATTGTGTTAAGACTTGAGCTCCGAATCTAATCCAAATGACTGAATTAGTTCACAGTTTCTGAGCTCTGTTAATAAGTGCTGCCTAGCAGCAGTTACAAGACAAACACCCCTCAGCAGGTTCTGGTAGATGTTATTGAGAACATGGTGTAAATCAAATCCTCTTTTTCTCCCTACTGTGTCCAAGCAGCTGGCAACTGGCCCAAGCCTAGTTTTTCTACTCTGTAAAACCAGTTACTAAGAATTGGGAAGATATGTCTCCACTCCAGTTATTAATAATTGACCTCAATATTTGCTGCAGCACCTTGCTTACAGTACTACCTCATATGATGATGATTTCTATGATGATTTGCCTTCATCGTTGCCAAATGCAGTTGCTTCCCCAGCTCCTCCAGATTGTGCCTCATTGATTTTTTTTTCACTTTGTTATCACCACTTGCTCTGCCTTCCTCTGGTGCCTGACATTGTGGGATGCCTGGGACTAAATTTGAATCCTCACTTTTGTACTTAATTTTTTGAGCATTGAAGTAATCATTATCCTCACAGAATAACGGCAGTATGGAAGCTGATCAAAATTAGCTCAGGATTGCAATCAGTGTGAGAAAGCTCCAAGTTACCTTTCACATGCAGTGATATTAGTAACAGTAAATACTCATGCAGCTCTTCATAAGTTTTTGCAGCAAATCTATACTCACAAAAGGGGCTAGATTATACAGTGAGGAAGGACTCCACACACCCCAATATAAAGAATCGGGAGCAAACCCACCTCCAGCTTGCCTAGCTTTAATTTTCCAACTGAGAGCCTTTCATTATTATAAGCGAGGCTTCCAATGCACTTCGGGAGGAAGTCACGCCTCATAGAGCTGCTGACCACTCTGAGGCTGACAGCTCTACAGTATGAGCAGAAATGTATCCGGACTTACAGGCAAGTCCAGGATCTCGTTGGGACAGGTCTTGGCAAGGGGGTATCAGGGAGCATGTTGTACCGAGAACCAGGAGGGTGTGGGGGTGAGGAGAGAAAGGGGAAAGCGGGGAAGGAAAACTTTGACGGGGGGACTGGCTGCCGATTGGCATTGAGGAGCAGAAAGGAGACACTCCTCCTTTCACTGGCTAGCAGTTTGCTGGGTCAAACCTGTCGGGCTGCACGTTGGTGTACTGGCCTGCCCTGCACCATGTGATGTCTGAGCAACAGTGGGATGAGGCGATTGCCCACTTTAAGTCCAAAGATGTGCAGGTTTGGTGGAATGGCCATGCTAAATTGCCCCTTCGTGCCACAAAGATGGGTAGGTTAGGTGGATTAGCCATGGCTAATTCGCAGGGCTACAAGGATGAGGTAGGGGGCCTGGGTAAGATGTTCTTTCGGAGAGTTGGTGCGGACTCGAGGGACCTGATGGCCTCTTTCTGCTCTGTAGGGATTCAATGGTTCTAAGGTCCTCAATTAGGCCATGAGCAGACAGCCTACCCAATGCCTTCTCCATTGCTTGTAAAATTGTGGCAAGGACAGGTGGTCTCGCGGCAGACAGGCCAGCAGTGGGCATGCCACTGATGGCATAATGCTTTATCTACTTTAGGGGTCCACGTGCATACTTCCCCGCCTGTGGGTGGGCAGAATATCCAGCCCATGAACCAATTGCACTTATTCAGTATTGGTAACCCTCAGCGTACAGAAGAATCTTCTAAAATCTATTCTATACTTGCTTGCCTTAAATGCATTGCCCCCTGACCGATTTAATATAAATCCTGATAGCCAAAATGAAGTGGATGCTAGACATATGAAAAGCATAAAATGTTGAAACGCTAAGATAGCCTTTTAAACATTCAATGAAAAGCAGTAATGCAAATGCTGGAAATCTGAAATAAAAACAGAAAATGCTTGGGGGGGAAATTCAGCAAGTTAGGCAGCACAGTGTTAAATGTTTCAGGTCTGTGACCTTTCATCAGAACATTTCTATTTCTCTCCTCTCTGATGCTACCTGACTACTGAGTGTTTCGAACATTTTCTACTTTTTACTACATGTGGTGCCCACACCGACATAGTGTCAGCCCTTTAATCATTTTAAGTATTTAAATTAAGTCTCCCTGAAACCTGTGCCTGTGTAAAAAGACTCAGCTCTCAGCTATAATGATAACCAAGGGCTTTTAAACTAGTTCATTTGACTGAATCTTTTCCAGAGCTTATAGTTACTAAGCATGTGAACCAAAACTGGAATGTATTCTAAGTGAGGCCTAACCAGGATTTTATACAAGGACACTGGGATTCTGTTTACTTTATATTGGATATGTCTCAGCTGACTGACTGGTGCCTCTCTTATCAGACATTCAGAAGTTCAAGCTTCGGCCCAAAATAGAAGGTTGACACTCAGATTCAATACTGATTTATGACCTGCCTTGTCACAAGTGTTGAGATTTCAAACCATCTGCCTGTTCAGCTGAACATGAACAATTCATGGCATACTTCAAAGAAATTATGGGGAGATATCCTAGTGTTCTAGCCAATATTTATTCCTCAGCCACGGTCACCTAAAGAGATTCATCGTTAACTTGTAATTTATGGAAATCATGTTGTGCAAAGTTTCCTCACAAAGTCTGCCTATATACCTGCAATTATTACACTTCAAAGTAATTCATGGCCTATGAAGAACTTTGGATGTTGTGAGAACATGATGGAATGCTAAACAAACATAGTTATGTTTGTTGAATTGTTTACTTACATAGATTAACTCAACAGTGTGAAAAGAGCAAGTGTGTGATTAAGACAGACACAATTCAATTGTGATCATTGTAAATTGAATCATCTTTTTATTTTTCACTTTGCAGTTGGCTAAATCCACTGTTTCGAATTGGAAACAAAAGGAGACTAGAGGAAAACGATTTGTACAAAGTGCTTCCAGAAGATGGATCAGAGAGGTTAGGAGAAGAACTCCAGAGGTATTCCTATTTTGCGCCCTACTCTTGAATTGCCGACATGTATATTCAGCATCAATGTGTCCAACATACTTATTAAACTAGGGATGCATGTGTCACACAACAACAGATGATGAAGTTAGTGTGTATTTGTAAGTTTGGATAATAAAATGTGTACACTCTGGTCAAACTCATTGGGCCATAATTTACCAAGCTCCAGAGCAGCGTAACTGGGGGACAGACAAAGATGCACTGAGGCACCCTACATTCCCCCCACCCCATGCCACCCCTGGAGGTTCCCAGGTAAGGCTTGCACAGCCTGGGAACTTCCTCTGGGCAATTACCCTGCACTGAGAGCCATCCGAAAATACAATTTTAAATCACAATCCGATACATCAATCAATACCCAGAAAAAGTTAGAAGGATTAAAGCCACATCTAACTTCTGGGTAACGATTTCACAGACTTCGACTGACCCCCAGGGGACTCCCCAAAACCTCCCAACCACACTCCTCCTCCAGAATTCTACCCATTTATTGACAAGGTGGCACAGTGGTATTGTGTACCGGGAATCGAACCTGAGTCCCTGGCACTGCAGCTTCTCAGCGCCAAGGACCCGGGTTCAATTCTGGCCTCGGGTCACTGTTTGTGTGGAGTTTGCACGTTCTCCCGTGTCTGCATGGATTTCCTCCAGGTGCTCTGGTTTCTTCCCACAGTCCAAAGATGTGCGGGTTAGGTGGATTGACCATGCTAAATTGACCCGAGTGTTACGGGGATTAGCAGGGTAAATATGTGAGGTTACAGAAATAGGGCCTGGATGGGATTGTGGTTGGTGCAGACATGTTGGGCCGATTGGCCTCCTTCTGCACTGTAGGGATTCTATGATACCTGGTTCTTGGCCTGTCAAAGATCGTTAAACCCGACTGGACGCTTAATTTACCTGGTTTATGGCAGCTAATGCCATAAAAATGGGGCACGGCCTTGTTGCATCCAACTAGCTGCCCTTGACATTAGACCCCGGAGACATGCTACACTGCCCGAATCTTGCCCGGTAAAAGTCAGAAGATTGGGGGGACAAGATAGGATTGAAAAGATTTTCAGGCAAGCAAGTAGGAATGGAGTGGCAATCTGACTCTCTGATTGCCATTTTGCAGAATTCTGGCCCATAGTAATATTGGTCATGTCCTGACACTGGTTTGGCATTGTGCTGAATGTAGTAGAGTCTCAGCGCTATCAGACATTGTTAGTGAAGGGTTTGGTTCAACTGTGTTATGAACTTGGATCAGGACTTGACTCTGTAATTATTAAAAAATTTATTAGTCACAAGTAAGGCTTACATTAACACTGCAATGAAGTTACTGTGAAATTCCTCTAGTCGCTACAGTCCGGCGCCTGTTCGGGTCAATGCACCTAACCAGCGCATCTTTCAAAATGTGGGAGGAAACCCACGCAGACATGGGGAGAACGTGTAAACTCCACATAGACAGTGGCCAAGTCGGGAATCGAACCCGAGTCCCTGGCGCTGTGAAGCAGCAATGCTAACCAGTGTGCTACCATGCCACCCAGATTTTCCACAACACATTCTATTAACATATGTTTGAAATTCTGGGCATGTTGCCATGTGCTGGAGATGTTGGATGGTGATTAGTCACATATAGTTTGGCAAGATTTACAAAAATAGTAGAAACATCGCAGATTGCATGACATTTCCTGCACTTCAGTCATTAACTTAAAATTATTAGTGTAAATAATATAAACAGCACCTTTTAGCCATTCTGAATGCATATGGGCCAT
Organism: Mustelus asterias; assembly: GCF_964213995.1. Taxonomy (NCBI): domain Eukaryota; kingdom Metazoa; phylum Chordata; class Chondrichthyes; order Carcharhiniformes; family Triakidae; genus Mustelus; species Mustelus asterias. Next base: position 34,099,505 of record NC_135810.1, on the reverse strand, counting down.
GTTCATAGTGATACATGTTTTACGCTGACCTTGACTAAGTTGTCATTGTTACAGAAGTGACAAACTGATTTTACTATAGTATTTTCCATCTGCATTGGCAAGGCCTCCAGCTGTGGTACATTGCCATTAGAAGTGTCAGTGCCAGATCCACATGTCTGCTGAATAGAACATGAATTAGGTAACCCCCTGAACTGAGATCAACTGTCCTCCACAGAGCAGAAACATTAAGAGGAGAATCTCAGCAGGTCTGGCAGTATCTGTAAGAAGGGAAAAGAGCTGACGTTTTGAGTCCAGAAGACCCTTTGTCAAAGCTAAAAAGCATAGAAAGTGGGAGATATAATGAAAGATGAATCATAGCCACAAAAACAAGGGGAAGCGCTAACAGGTGCCAATGGCAGTCCATAGAAAGAATAAAAGGTGTGAATGGCCAAACGGCAGAGAAGCTGAAATCAGAGTAAACTGTGACAGATGAAGATGTGGAGAGATGGGTGGGAGAGAATTAAAATTGAGAAAGGGGATAAAAGGGAAGCAGAGGGGGGATGAGATAAGGGGAAAGAGTGGGGAGGGGGAAAGAAAAATAAAGGAGGACAATGTTCTCCATGCAACCTGGAGGAACAGCATCTCATCTCCTGGCTTGGCAAGTTACAGCCTTCTGGTCTCAACATAGAATTCAACAACTTCGGATGATTAGCTCACCATACCTCGACCCCTTTGTTTTCATTTTATTTAATTTTTAACTGTTCTCTACCTTTACTTTATTGTCCTCCTTTATTTCCCCCTCCCCCACTCTTTTCCCCACAGACAAAACATACTGTTTGTAGAGTATAAAGAACAGTACAGTAGGAACAGGCCCTTGGCCCACCAAGCCTGCGCCCTATCTAGACCAACTGCCTCTATCCCTCTATACCCGACCTGTTCATGTGCCTATCCAGATAAGTCTTAAATGTCGCTAACACGTCTGCCTCAACCATCTCACTTGGTAGAGCATTTCAGGCCCCCACCACCCTCTGTATAAAAATCCTACCCCGCACATCTCTACTGAACTTTTCCCCTCTTACCTTGAACTTGCGCCCCCTTATGATTGTCATTTCGCCCCTGGGAAAAAACTTCCAATTGTTCATCTTGATATGCCCCTCCATAATTTTATAAACTTCTATCAGGTCACCCCTCAGCCTCTGTTTTTCCAGGGAGGACAATCCCTGTTTATTCAATCTCTCCTCATAGCTAATAGCCTCCATACCAGGCAACATCCTGGTAAAGCTTTTCTGTACTCCCTCCAAAGCCTTCTGGTAGTGTGGCGACCAGAATTGGACACAGTATTCCAAATATGGCCTAACCAACGTTTTATATAACTGTAACATAATTTGCCAACTTTCATACTTGATGCCCCGGCTGATGAAGGCAAGCATGCCATATGTTTTCTTCACCACCTTTTCCACCTATGCTGCCACTTTTAAGGACCTGTGGACCTGTACTCCCAGATCTCTGTGTCTATGCTCCTGATGGTTCTGCCATTTATTGTACATAGGGGAGAAGGAAAGGAGAGGGTGAAGAATATGTTGTTGCAGTTAGAGATAGAGTGAAGAGAAATATCAACTTAATAGATGATAGGTCCATTCAAAAGTCTGATGGCAGCAGGGAAGAAGCTGTTCTTGAGTCAGTTACATGTTCTCAGACTTTTGGATCTTTTTCCCGATGGAAAAAAGTGGAAGAGAGCATGCTTGTGGGATCCTTGATTATGCTGATTTCATTTTTCCCTTTCAAGATTGATGACTACAACTGGCTTTCCCTTTTAATAACCAGCATTCTGATTTAATGTGGCCCAGTTCATTGCAACAGTACCATCTAATCCTCTTCTTTTGGAAGAAGTGAAACCTCTTTCGCACTGTCTTTTCTCTGTGGTGGTGAACACTCTGAGTTTCAGCCACTCCCTCTTTCCATTTTCTATCTTTTTTGGATTTAAAATAATTACAGTAAATAGATGTGGTTCTATGGGCCAGTTCGTAATCATCAGCTCTCTGCTGCCTGTCTAGTAGTCTGAACTCTTTGCTCCTCCACTTGTTTCCTAACAATTAAGAATATTGAATTTTTAAATTCTTTCAAAACCATCACCTCTCTGAGGGCTTCAAACATTTTTGAGATCTTTATAGCCCGTATCTAAAGATCAAAAAAGCTTTCCTTTACTCTTTCTAATTCTAATGAGTTTTCCCAGGATGTTTACTAGTGCTTTGAAACTTCTGCCTGTATGCCTCTGGAATTAACTCAATGTACACTAGCTCTTTTGGCTCTCTCATAATCCTTTGACCCCTCCTCACCCAAAAATACGTACATTCCACTAGCCTTACCCACAAATTTACGTAGCAAATTGTCCAATTCTCTTCTGGCCATTTTAGTTGTTTAGCTGATTCAGAGCGCCAGGGACCTGGGTTCGATTCATGGCTTGGGTGACTGTCTTTGTGGAGTTTGCATGTTCTCCCCGTGTCTGCGTGGGTTTCCTCCGGGTGCTCCGGTTTCCTCCCACAGTCCAAGGATGTGCGGGTTAGGTTAATTGGCCATATTAAATTGACCCGAGTGCCAGGGGGATTAGCAGGATAGTGTGTGGGGTTATGGGAATAGGGCCTGGGTGGGATTGCGGCCAGTACAGACTCGCTGGGCTGAGTAGTCTCCTTCTTTACTGTAGGGATTCTATGATTCTTTTCAAAAGATATAAAGAATGCTTCTACTCCATCTCCTCAAATTTTGGAAGCGAATTTAAACATCTTCCCATTAGCTTCATGTCTAGAGTTGCTTTCTCACTCACTCTGCTCTAGTGGAGTGGGCGGAGAAGTGGCAGATGACTTCAACCCAAATAAATGCGTAGTGGTCCATTTTGGCAGGTCAAATGGGATGAAGGAGTACAATATAAAGGGAAAGACTCTTAGTACTGTAGAAGATCAGAAGGACCTTGGGGTCCGGGTCCATAGGACTCTAAAATCGGCCCCGCAGGTGGGGGAGGTGGTTAAGAAGGCGTATGGTGTGCTGGCCTTTATCAATCGAGGAATTGAGGTTAGGAGTCCGGGGATAATGATGCAGCTATATAAGACCCTCGTCAGACCCCACTTGGAGTACTGTGCTCAGTTCTGGTCACCTCATTACAGGAAGGATGTGGAAAAGATTGAAAGGGTGCAGAGGAGATTTACAAGGATGTTGCCTGGATTGAGTGGCATGCCTTATGAGGATAGGCTGAGGGAGCTCGGTCTTTTCTCCTTGGAGAGACGTAGGATGAGAGGAGACCTAATAGAGGTGTACAAGATGTTGAGAGGCATAGATCGGGTGGACTCTCAGAGGCTTTTTCCCAGGGTGGAAATGGCTGCTACGAGAGGACACAGGTTTAAGGTGCTGGGGGGTAGGTACAGGGGAAATGTTGGGGGAAGTTTTTCACACAGAGGGCGGTGGGCGAGTGGAATCGGCTGCCGTCAGTGGTGGTGGAGGCAAACTCAATCGGGTCTTTTAAGAGACTCCTGGATGAGTACATGGGACTTAATAGGATGGAGGGTTATAGGGAGGCCTAAAAGGTAGGGATATGTTCGGCACAACTTGTGGGGCCAAAGGGCCTGTTTTGTGCTGTAGTTTTCTATGTTTCTAGTGTCTCTAATTTGCTGCATTCTAAGCTTAAAATATCTCTCTTTATCCTTTTTTCTTTCTGCCATTGCTAAGTTCTGCATTTACAATTCCATTTCAAAAGCTACCTTCTCTTTCTAGTTCCAGTTCTCGTTTCTAATTTTGCTGTTTCCCTTTCTCTTTCAGCTTAAATGCATACTAATTTCACTGTCCCACTTTTAAGAGAAATGAGTTTGTCCGACATTCCTGGCAAGTTTAAGTGCTCTGCTAGTGTTTCGACAATCTTGGGTTTCTTTAACACAATTGAATATAGTATCCAGTTATCTGCCAATTCCAATAGCTTAACCTTCGGCACAATTTTCAATTTTGCCACGGCACAATTTTCAATTTTGCCACGGCACAATTTTCAATTTTGCCACGGCACAATTTTCAATTTTGCCACGGCACAATTTTCAATTTTGCCACGGCACAATTTTCAATTTTGCCACGGCACAATTTTCAATTTTGCCACGGCACAATTTTCAATTTTGCCACGGCACAATTTTCAATTTTGCCACGGCACAATTTTCAATTTTGCCACGGCACAATTTTCAATTTTGCCACGGCACAATTTTCAATTTTGCCACGGCACAATTTTCAATTTTGCCACGGCACAATTTTCAATTTTGCCACGGCACAATTTTCAATTTTGCCACGGCACAATTTTCAATTTTGCCACGGCACAATTTTCAATTTTGCCACGGCACAATTTTCAATTTTGCCACGGCACAATTTTCAATTTTGCCACGGCACAATTTTCAATTTTGCCACGGCACAATTTTCAATTTTGCCACGGCACAATTTTCAATTTTGCCACGGCACAATTTTCAATTTTGCCACGGCACAATTTTCAATTTTGCCACGGCACAATTTTCAATTTTGCCACGGCACAATTTTCAATTTTGCCACGGCACAATTTTCAATTTTGCCACGGCACAATTTTCAATTTTGCCACGGCAATGTTATCCACTTCCAAATACGTTTGCACAAAGAAAGTTAAAGCGCATGAACAGGCCCTTCGGCTCTCCAAGCTTGTCCCAACCATGCTGTCCAACTTAACTAAAACCCCCTACCCTTCCGGGGACCATATCCCTCTATTCCCATCCTATTCATGTATTTATCAAGAACGCCCCTGAAAAGTCACTACCTCCCCTGGCAGTGAGTTCCAAGCACCCACCACCTTCTTGTAAAGAAATCTGCCTCATACATCTCCTTTAAACCTTGCCGCTTGCACCTTAAACCTGTGCCCCTTAGTAATTGCCTCTTACACCCGAGGAAAAAGCTTCCGACTATTCACTCTGTCCATGCCTCTCATAATCTTGTAAACTTCTATTAAGTCGCCCCTCAACTTCCGTCGTTCCAGTGAGAACAACCCAAGTTTCTCCAACCTCTCCTCATAGCTAATGCCCTCCATACCAGGCAACATCCTGGTAAATCTTTTCTGTACCCTCTCCAAAGCCTCCACATCCTTCTGGTAGTGTGGCGACCAGAATTGAACGCTATATTCCAAGTGCGGCCTAACTAACGTTCTATTAGTTTGCAACATGACTTGCCTATTTTTAAACTCAATTCCTCGGTTGATGATGGCAAGCATGCCGTATGCCTTCTTGACTACCTTCTCCTCCTGCGTTGCTGCTTTCAGTGACCTGTGTACCCTTTGCCAATCAATACTCTTAAGGGTTCTGCCTCACTGGAGTGAGAGCCATTTCTTCTGCAGTCTTTTACTTTGAATAACAAGTTCTTACTCTCTTTCCCCATTTCTCTCAGTAGTTACTTTTTAAAAAGTTCTACACTAAAATAATTATGCTTTTTTAAAAATCCTGGTCCAAGAATCCCCAGTTAAGGATAGGCAGTGACACGTCCACGATTATCCTCAACACCGGTGCCCTGCAAGGCTGCATCTTCAGCCCCTTACTTTACTATACTCCTTATACACATATGATTGTGTGGCCAAATTCCACTCCAACTCTATTTTCGAATTTGCCGATGACACCACCGTAGTGGGTTGGATCTCAAACAATGATGAGAGGGAGTACAGGAAAGAGAGAGGAAATTTGGTGAACTGGTGCGACGACAATAATCTCTCCCGCAATGTCAGTAAAACAAAGGAGATAGTCATCGACTTCAGGAAGCGTAATGGAGGACATGCCTCTGTTTACATCAACGGGGATGAAGTGGAAATGGTCGAGAGCTCCAAGTTTCTAGATGTCCATATCACCACCAACCTGTCCTTGTCCCTCTACGCCGACGCTATAGTTAAGAAAGCCCACCAACACCTCTGTTTTCTCAGGAGGCTAAGGAAATTTGGTACGTCCGCTGCAATACTCACCAATTTTTATAGATGCACCATAGAAAGCATCCTTTCTGGATCCTTTCCACAGCTTAGTATGGCTCCTGCTCGGTCCAAGACCACAAGAAGCTGCAAAGAATTGTGAACGTAGCCCAGTCCATCATGCAAACCAGCCTCCCTTCCATTGACTCTGTCTACACTTTCCGCTGCCTCGGAAAAGCAGCCAGCATAATCAAAGACCCCATGCACCCTGGACATACTCTATTCCACCTTCTTCCATTGGGAAAAGTTACAAAAGTCTGAGATCACATACCAACTGACTCAAGAACAGCTTCTCCCCTGCTGCCATCAGACTTTTGAATGGACCAACCTTATTAAGTTGATCTTTCTCTACACCCTCGCTATGACTTTAACACTGCATTCCACACCCTCTCCTTTCCTTCCCCCCTATGTACTCTATGAATGGTATGTTTTGTCTGTGCAGCCCGCAAGAAACAATACTTTTCACTGGATCCCAATACATGTGACAATAAATCAAATCAACTTTATATGTTACAAAACCCTGCTGATGTTTTGTGTGTGATCCAACCTGAAATGCTGGTTCCCCGTAGTGTATTGTTTTTTGGATTTTCATGAAAATCTTTTGCGAAAACAGTGAAAACCCAGATCTCTTTCATTAAACAACAAAATAAAAGAGTATTTTTTAAAGTAGAAGAAAATAATAGAACACTACAAAGACCAATCTTGCACTTTAGCAAATTAACAGTAAGCACTTAGTCCCTCAAAGACTAAAAACCCAAAAGTATCTGTTGCCCCCATAATCCTAAACTCTGCTGAGACCCTCACTTCCCAAACAAGAGCAATAAACCTGTCGGTCAAATCTAGCCAGAGATTACCTCAAATTGCCTTGCAATAAAGGGCAATATACCATTTGCCTTCCTAACTGTTTGCTGCACCTGCATGCTTATTTTCAATGACTGGTGAACAGGGCATCCACGTCCCTTTGCAAATCAACATTTCCCAATAATACTCTGCAATTCTGTTTTTCCTACCGAATGGATAACTTCACTCTTATCCAGTTGAGGTTGAATCATAGAATCCCCCCAGTGCAGAAAGAAGTCATCCACCCCACTTAAGCTTCCCCTCAGGGCCAATCTACCTAAACTGCATATCCCCAGACACCAAGGGGCAACCCAGCACGGCCAGTCCACCCACCCGCACACATCCAGACCATTGCAGGAAACCAGAGCACCCAGAGTAAAACAGATGGGGGAGAACATGCAAATCCCACACAGACAGCCACCCAAGGCTGGAACTGAATCCAGACCCTGCAACCACCATGCCACCGCACTGCCCTAGTGTTCCATACAAGTTTAACAAAACTTCCTTACTTTTGGACTCTATGACAATGGGGGAGATTTTGCGCCCATGTTTGCCCCGAGCGCAAAGGGTAATGTGGGCGTTAAATCCTGTGAAAGTTGGGATGCGTGATTCTCACCAGCACGATCTCGATTCCCAATTTTCTCCACCCTTGCTGGTGACATAATGAGGTTCGCGCCCAGTAAGTGTGGGAACCTCATTTCAAGAAATTTTAATACACTTTAATACATAATGACCTACATTATTAACAAAGGCTTCACTTCTTTTCACATTGACAAAGTTGATAAAGAAATAAGACTATATAAGAATAGGAATCAGTCAAGGAGAGTCTGCTGGGGGTGGAAAATAAGGACGGCCCCAGGGGGGGGGGGGGGAAGGGCAGTGGCGCTGACTCTGGATCAGGACTTCTGGGGAGCCCCAAAGAGTGGGGTTCTTCTTAAGTGGGGGCGGGGGGGTGCTGTGAGGGCAGGGGAGGGGCGATAGCTGTAACGGGGGAGTGTATTAACGTTGCTGTCGCAGTAGTGGTGGAGAGAAGGGGGAGAGTCTTTCCAATACTTGTATGGTGGTGGTGTGGGGAGTGCCTCTAATATATGAGGGGGGAGGGGTCACCCTGATTCTTGTAGTGAGGCATCCTCTTTGTCTATGGGGGGGTTGTGGGAAGTATATTTTAAATGGGGATCGGGGCTTTAAAGATGGCTCTCTCATATCTGTGGAGCTGGCACCAGGCCTCGTCCTGCCAGAGTGGTGGTGCAAACCAGAGTGTCAGAAAATCAGGTCTGAAAACTCAGCTGTGTCTTTGGAGAGACACAGTAAGAAGTTTAACAACACCAGGTTAAAGTCCAACAGGTTTATTTGGTAGCAAAAGCCACACAAGCTTTCGGAGCTCTTGGCCCCTTCTTCAGGTGAGTGGGAAGGAGATTCTCACTCACCTGAAGAAGGGGCTAAGAGCTCCGAAAGCTTGTGTGGCTTTTGCTACCAAATAAACCTGTTGGACTTTAACCTGGTGTTGTTAAACTTCTTACTGTGTTTACCCCAGTCCAACGCCGGCATCTCCACATCTTTGGAGAGATACATGGTGGTTTTCAGTTAGAGCTTGACACTGACAAAGTTTGGGAAAATTCCACCCATCTATCATGTGCAATGAGGATTATTAATCATTAGTTTCATTGGCTGGTGTAATGCCTTGGATTGTTTTCAAAAATGAAAAGAAACAGCTTGAACTGCAAAGACAATGGGGCGATTTCTTTTGGCCCTGTTCCCTCCGGTGCAAATCCTGTTATGGCTAGAGCCTCTTGTGAGAGGGGCCATAACATGATATGTACTGGGGAGTGCTAATTTTGAGATTCTCCCCGCCCCTGGCTAGCAAACATTTAAATGTTCATTTAAAGATGCAGAATCTGTTTAAGCCAGATTCACCCTGCTCCTCAAATTCACCTACCCGCAGGTGCAACATGAAGCCGGCAGGAATCACTACTGGTCTTACCATGAATGAAGTCCAGAGCTGATGACCATGCTGGGGAGGGGGCTAAGAGATCACTGGACCCCCTGGGGGGTCAGAACATGGGAGCACTCTGGCACTGCCAGAGTGCCAGGGGTAGGGCCAGGTAAGCACTGCCAAGGGGCTCTGCTTAAAGGGGCCTAAAAGAGAGCAAGGCATGGCCTGAAGGGGGTCTTTGGCAACCTCATAGCAGAATTTTGCTCAGTTGGGAGCTTTGAGAAGATGGTCTTGTGTCTTTAAGTCTTGCACATCTCTTTCATGGCACAAATCACCCCAACCTCCAAAATATTCTCTTAAGTGTGAGTTGATTGCGATTGGAATCACACCAACCTGGCGGGAGTCGCACCACATTTCCTGTCGGAGACCACCCTTTGGGCCCATTTTGTTTGAAAATGGCTGAAAAAGTCACCTGGCCTACAAATTGGCCAAGTTCTCGCAGCCTCTGAAAGCAGATTACCAGGGGACATGGCTAGACAGTTCCCTGATGGACTTCACACCTGCCATTGTTTGAACTTTCTGCAAAACACAGGGGTCACCATAGAGGTCACCAGATGGCATGACTCCAGAAACTGTCAGGAACAAAGGACTAACAAAACTTATTTTACAAAGAGAATCATAGAATCTCTACAGTGCAAAAGGAGATCATTTGGCCCATCGAGCCTGCAACAACAACAATCCCACCCGGGCCCTATCTCCATAACCCCACGCACTTACCCGAGCTAGTCCCGCTGACAAGAGGCAATTTAGCTTGGCCAATCCACCTAACCCGCACATCTTTGGACTGTGGGAGGAAACCGGAGCACCCGGAGGGAACCCACACAGACACGGAGAATGTGCAAACTCTGCACAGACAGTGACCTAAGCCGGGAATTGAACCTGGGTCCCTGGTGCTGTGAGGCAGCAGTGCTAACCACTGTGCCGCCTTTGGAATGCATTAATTTTTATTATAATTTGCTGAGATGTGGGCCTCACTGGCAAGGCCAACAATTGCTGCCCATCCCTAATCATCTTGAACTGAGTGGCCTGTTGGGTAATTTGAGGGTGGTTAAGGGTCAACTATTTTCCGACTGACCTGGTGTCATGTAGGTCAGACTAGGTAAGGATGGTAGAATACTTTCCCTCCCTAAGGGGATAATGAATCAAATGGGCTTTTACAACTCCGGATTTTATTGAACTTAAATTCCATCAGCTGCAATGGTGGGATTTGGAGACGTGCCCAAACCATGTACCTGCGTCTCTGGTTACTAAGTCCAGTGGCAATACCATTATACCACCGTCTCCCCTATCATGCAAAGATAACGGATTTCAATCAAATGCAACATGAGTGCCTTGGCATCCGCTTTGGAAAAAGATGGATTACAGTGTAAAAGAAAAAAATAATCAGCTTACATTGGCTGAGTGTGTAAAATACTTTTACTTGAATTAGTTCAAGAGATCTCGCTGGCTTCATATAATTTTACATAGTTAAAAACATTCACAATTGAAAAATACCAAATTTTAAAAACTCAAACTCTTATAACCAACATCAGGAGTGGGTAAGAGAGGAATTTATTCACCCTTCCAGACTTGTGTTACAACCCCTATTAAGAAAGCTCAGGAATGCTGTATGCTTTATTAACCATTCTCTCAACCTGTCCTGCCATCTTCAATAATTTATGCACATATATACTGAAGTCCCTCTGCACCCGCCCCTCCCCTTTAAAATGTTATTTTATGTCTTTACGTTCTTCCTACCAAAATGAATCCCTACCCATTTGTCTACATTAAATTACATTTGCCTCTTGTTTGCCCATTCCACCAACATGTGTACGTCATTTTGAAGTTATAAGCTATCCTCCTCACGGTTCATAATCCCACAACTTTTACCACCTAGATGAATGAATAAACGCAGGGCTGTGCCAGGAGAAATGTTGAGGGGGCCTGTATGGGGAAGCTATCAGGGATTCTGAGGTGTGGGGGTGCAGGGGGATGGTCTGTGGGGTTTTCCTTTTTCTATCATTTTTTTTAAAATCAGGGCACCCTTTGTTGTTGGCAGGGTGAGCTCATTGAAAGCCTGGCTCACCAGTGTGACATTGTAGGACGTGCCCTTCACTTTTTTCCCCACAAAATATCAGAAAATATGGTGGGAAAAACCAACAGTGCAGTACTGCATGCAACTTTTCTCATCAGAACTGGCACTTTGAAAAACAATTGGAAACTTCTGTCCATTGCCATATGTTTACAAAGCTCTTCTTTTCCTAAACAGTACTTGTATGTACATATTGTTTTACAAGCGCTTTGAAATTTGTCCTCCCACTGTTTGCACAAATTACCTAAATGCTTAGTGCATAAAAATACTTAGTGAATGAACATGATAATTCTTGCATCAGGATCTGTGCTTCGAGTTACACCCATATACAATTAGTGATTTTCAGTGGAATTGGCTACTGGAGTAAGCTGCACAGTCCAAAGTAGTATACACTTGTATGTTACAGTTATGTAATAATTCCACCAAGGCCACTCTTCCATCACCAAAAACCCTTTATTGACAACCAAAGAAAGAGCTGCACTTGTGATTTACAGCAGCAATACCTGTGGACCTACAGAATACTGGTTTGGTTTGAAGCAATGGGTTTTAAACCCTGTTGTTCACTTCTCATTGGGTTGCTCACTTCCCATTCGGTGATCCTTCGCTCGCTGAGTAGGGAGTTTGTACTCCGTGAAACCACGGGAAGATCTATTGACAATCCCCGTGTCTTTCATGGCCATCATAATGAGGAGAATAAAGGAAAAACCACTATTCGAGTTCCAGTAGCCAAGTTAAACCCATAGAAAAGCTGGATAAATTGCCAACTTAACTCATCAACTGGCCACATCTCCTACAGGACAGATGGTGGCATAGTGGTAACATCACTGGACCCGTAATCCAGAGGCCCAGACCAATGCTCTGAGAACGTTAGTTCAAATTCCACCACGAGAACTGGTGGAATTTGAATTCAATTAATCACAGAATATTTACAGTGCAGAAGGCGGCCATTCAGCCCATCGTGTCTGCCCCTGAAAGAGCATACTACCTAGTCCCACTCCTCTGCCTTATTCCATAAACTTGCACATTCTTCCTTTCCAGATAGCAATCCAATCCAATTCCCATTTGAATACCTTGATCAAATCTGCCTCCACCAGCCTCTTGGGAAGTTTGTTCCAGCATCCAATCACTCTCTGGGTGACAAAATGTTTTCCTTGCATAATTTTTACTCCTTTTGCCAATTATTTTGAATCTGTGCCCTCTAGTTCTTCATGCTCTCTCAAGTGGGAACAGTTTCTCACTATTTATTCATATCGCTCAGGATCCTGAATACGTCTATCAGGTCTCCTTTCAGCTGTTTTTTTCAGAGGAAAACAGCTCCCAACTTTTTTAATCTATCCTCGTAGCTGCAGTTCTTCATCACTGGAATTATTCTTGTGAATCCCTTCTGCAGTCAGAGCTTCAGAAACTCTAGTGTAGCAATATCCAGAATAATCTGTGTGTCATGAGTTAGTGAGTATACCAGTGGTTGAATAAGTCATGGCTCGAGAAATGGTACAGAAGGGAGGACGTCAGTTTCCTGGATTAGAGGACCGTTCAAAGTGGATGGGTTGCACCTCTTCAGTGCTTACTCTAATGCCCTCACGGGACAATTACTAGTGTTGTGGGGGAGGGTGAAAAGTAACTTGGCATATGGACAACATCAGGATGAAGCATTGAAGAGAAAGAGGTTGCACAAAGGACTGGGAGAAAAAAAATACATGAAAGTAAAGAATAATTCAGGAATATAAATGATCAGATGGGGAAAATGCAAGGTCCTCCAAGGTAGAATAAAAGCAGAAAATGCTAGAAAACCTCAGTAGATCTGGAGAGAAACACACAAACGTTTCGAGTCTGTATGACTCCTCTTCAGAGCTAAAGAGAGGGAGAAATGTTATAGATTTTATACCGTTAAGAGGGGTGGAGCAACTGGAGCAAAATGGAAGGTCAGGGATAGGTGGGAGCTCATGAAAGATTTGACAAATATGTCAGGGGTGTTAATGGTGGTGTTAAAGACTAAAGAAGATGTTAATAGTGACAAAGTTAAGATAGCGGAATGTATTAATAGCAGATCAAAGGTCAGTGCTCAGTGAAAGTAAAACTTAAGAACAAGTAACAGATGCCCCTTTTAATGTTTATTTATTAGTGTCACAAGTAGGCTTACATTAACACTACAATTAAGTTACTGTGAAAATCCAAGACTCGCCACAATCTGGAGCCTGTTCGGGTACACTGAGGGAGAATTTAGCATAGCCGATGCACCTGTCCAGCATGTCTTTGGGACATGTGGGAAGAAACCAGAGCACCCAGAGGAAACCTATGTAGACACAGGGAGAACGTGCAGATTCTACACAGTAATCCAAGCTGGGAATTGAACCCAGGTCCCTGGTGCTGTGAGGCAGCAGTGCTAACCACTGTGCCACCATTCCATCCGTGGTTGGGATCATGCTTGCTGACTAAGCGAAGGTGTTCGGCAAAGCGGTCACCCAGTCTGTGATTAGTCTCTCCAATGTAGAAAAGACAGCATTGGGAGCAACTAATATGGTAGAGCAAATTGCAGGAGATGCATGTGGAACGCTGCTTCACCTGAAAGGAGTGTTTGGGGCTTTCATAGAATCATAGAAACCCTACAGTGCAGAAAGAGGCCATTTGGCCCATCGGGTCTGCACTGACCACAATCCCACCCAGGCCCTACCCCCATGTCCCTACATATTTACCCGCTAATCCCTCTAACCTACGCATCTCAGGACACTAAGGGGCAATTTTAGCACGGCCAATCAACCTAACCCGCACATCTTTGGACTGTGGGAGGAAACCGGAGCACCCAGAGGAAACCCACGCAGACACGAGGAGAATGTGCAAACTCCACACAGACAGTGACCCAAGCCAGGAATCAAACCCAGGTCCCTGGAGCTGTGAAGCAGCAGTGCTAACCACTGTGCCGCCCTTTGATGATGATGAAGAGGGAGGAGGTAAAGGGGCAGGTGTTGCACCTTCTGCAATTGCATGGGAGAGTGCTGTGGAAAGGGGATGAGGAATTGGTTTGCAGGAGGAGTGGACCAGGGTGACATGGAGGGAACGGACACATTTTCACATCTCCTGATTCCTATGGAGTCAGTTGTTACCAGGGACCTTCAGCAAATTGTGACAGCAGCTTATACTTTGTTTTATTTTTATGCCATAAAATTAAATTTTACATAAAATATCTAAATGATTTGAGAATTAAAGGCATTTTTATTGTTTCTTTTTTTTTGTCCAGGCACTGGGATAAAGAAGTCCAGAAAGCGAAAAACCAAGCTCGAATCCCCCATCTTACAAAAGCAATTTTAAAATGTTTCTGGAAACCATATGCTATTTTAGGTGCATTCACATTTTTAGAGGTAATTATAAATTTTTTTGTTGAATAGTGTAGTTATTTGTTCAGGAGTTGCACAGATGTTCTCTTGGCCTGGTTGGAAAATTAGATGTCCTGATTTAAGTTCAAGAACTTCAAAATTGTGGATGCTCCAAAGCAGATATGCGGACTTCCTTGTCTGATTCTGAGAGTTTTGATATTGTGTAGCTTTTATCCATACTACTTCAGTTGCTCTTCCTGTGTTAAGATTGACCAAGTTGCTTTAATGTAATGCTTTTAACAATCGCATTTGGTGAAGAAGCAAGCTGATAATTTCCAAAATCTGTGTCACTTCCAGTTTTCCTTTCTTGCTTGCTTCAATTCCCCTGAAACATTACTCAGCATTTTTCTATGCTGCACATTCTATTTGACACTATAGCATTATGCTGGTGCTATGCTCCACACAAGCATAATTATTTAAATTATCATGTCCAATTTAGCTATTATTTTGTTTCACTTTATTTAATTAATACCCATTTCTGTCTTTTCGTAACAATGAGGAAGGACACCAAGTTGACCAGAGTAACAGAGATGATGGTGAATTAGGAAGTAGTTAGCAGATACTTAGATAGAATTTTAAAAGACTGAAGGTGGTAAGAGAATTGAAAGACTAAGGGAGCTGAGGAGATCCACAGCCTTGAGATTACGATAAATAATTTTTAAAAAGTAGACCTTGACGTGCTTTGGCCAGTCCTACTTTCCACAGATTGAAAAGGGGGAACCATCATCTTAGTGTATCCTTTATAATGAGCAGCTAAGTAGGGTTCAGAGCAGAGATTCCTGCCCCTCCCCCTCCGGTTTTCTTCTCCAGGTGTATAAGCGAGGCATTGGAGGAGCTTTCCTTTTAGTGGACTTAAGTTGCAAGCTTGTTGCAGGGAAAAGTAGTGTTTAATACTGATTAGGGAACTGAACATTTTTGGAGTTATCTTTTACATTGAAGGTGAGGCAGTTGTGATTAAAGGAAAAAATGTGAGGAATGGTAATTAATGGGAAAATGATGCTTGGTGAAGGTATTATTTGCATAGAGAGACTATGGGCATGATTCTGGTACCCATTTGTCCCCTATGGTCAGAAATCTCTCTGCGTGTCACTGTTGGGGAAATTTGACCTGTTCATTCTCCTTTCGTGATCAGATGCGTTCACATTGCTGGTTCAAAAAAAAATTGGAGACTCTTCAAGAGTCCACACTGTGAGAGTCCAGTTGATTCTCTTGACAAAATTTAGATCCTTCCCTTATGCACTCTACTAAAATAGGATTGTTTTTAGGAAATGTTTCATTTATTCATTTTTAGATGCAAGGGAAGAGTTTATTCCATAGAAAAATTAATCTCTGTAGTTCTCCCAAAATGTTTTCTTCTAGGTACAAGCACCGATGGGGATTGAGGAAGTGCAAGAAAAATTTTGAATATGTTCTCTGAAATTTACCACTAGTGGATTCAACATGACAAATAAAATGTTCATTATCAAACAACACAAATCAATGATGGTGACAGTATTTATCTGAATCAGAAGTAATTCTATATTGTTTTGTCTTAAGATTTAAACAGTAGCTGTTGAATTTTTCTCAACTGTAATAACAGCTCTTTGATTTTATCCCAAAATTTGAGAGTTTATCACATTATACTGTTAATTTTATCTTTTTTCTTTTAGGAAATCATAAGAATTGCTCAACCTATTATGTTAGGAAAAATTATTAATTATTTTGAAAACTACAATCCTGAAGATACAGAGGCTTACAAAGTTGCCTTTGGCTATGCTGCTGGTATATCACTTTGTACACTATTTTTGGCAGTTCTACATCATCTATATTTCTTTCACGTGCAAAGGAGTGGAATGAAACTAAGAGTAGCAATGTGTCATATGATTTACAGAAAGGTAAGAATTTCATTGCTTTTAATAATTGGCAATGTTTTTGGAGGTGTAAAGCTTGGAAATGTTGAATGATCGATCTATTTATGTAATAGGGATGGAAGTATACTGTTTTGCAAACCACATTAACGTAATTACGGGGCTATGGAAGGGTGCTGCCTCTTTTTCCCTCCCTGGCTCAGATACCTTTAAGAAATCTCACAACACCAGGTTAAAGTCCAAAAGGTTTATTTGGCAGCACTGGCTTTCGGAGTCTCAAGCTCCTTCATCAGGCGAGTGAGGACTTGTGTTCACAAACAGGACATATAAAGACAAACTCAATTTACAAGATAATGGTTGGAATGTGAACCAAGTCTTAAAAGGTACAGACAATGTGAGTGGAGAGAGGGCCATGCACAAGTTAAAGAGGTGTGCCACAGCGAAAAACCGCCTCAGAAGACAAACACGGGACACGGCAGACAGAGTACCCTTCGTCGTCCAGTACTTCCCCGGAGCGGAGAAGCTACGACATCTTCTCCGGAGCCTTCAACATGTCATCGAAGATGACAAACATCTTGCCAAGGCCATCCCCACACCTCCACTTCTTGCCTTCAAACAACCGCACAACCTCAAACAGACTATTGTCCACAGCAAACTACCCAGCCTTCAGAAGAACAGTGACCACGACACTACACAACCCTGCCACAGCAACCTCTGCAAGACATGCCGGATCATCGACACGGATGCCATCATCTCACGTGAGAACATCATCCACCAGGTACACAGTACATACACTTGCAACTTGGCCAACATTGTCTACCTGATACACTACAGGAAAGGATATCCCGAGGCATGGTACATTGGGGAGACCATGCGTATGCTAGGACAACGAATGAATGAACACCGCTCGACAATCACCAGACAGGAGTGTTCCCTTCCACTCAGGAAACACTTCAGCAGTCACGGGCATTCAGCCTCTGATCTTCGGATAAGCGTTCTCCAAGGCAGCCTTCACGACACACGACAATGCCGAATTGCTGAGCAGAAACTGATAGCCAAGTTCCGCACACATGAGGATGGCCTTAACCGGGATCTTGGGTTCATGTCACACTACCTGTAACCCCTACGACTTGCCTAGGCTTGCAAAATCTCACTAACTGTCCTGGCTGGAGACAATACACACCTCTTTAACCTGTGCTTGGCCTCTCTCCACTCACATTGTCTGTACCTTTAAGACTTGATTAGCTGTAAAGACTTGCATTCCAACCATTATCTTGTAAATTGAGTTTGTGTCTTTATATGCCCTGTTTGTGAACACAAGTTCTCACTTACCTGATGAAGGAGCTTGAGACTCTGAAAGCTAGTGCTGCCAAATAAACCTGTTGGACTTTAACCTGCTGTCGGGAGACTTCTTATTGTGCTTACCCCAGTCCAACGCCGGCACCTCCACATTATGAGATACCTTTGCCAGATGCTCAAAGTATGGCGTAGGCGCCTACCATTTGCAAGCAAATAAGGGAGCCTTCCTCAAACCATGGAAAGTTTCCCCATATCCGTGGTGGAGGTTCCCAAGATGTACAATCCTAGAATAAGTGATAGTATTGCTGACCTGTGTCTTGTGGTGTTTAAATGACTTTTCTTGTGTTGGTTAATCCTTGGAAATGTTTGTTGTTCCTGGATTTTCACAAAAAGCATGATGGTAGTATTACAATGTTTTTTATTTTATCCAGCTCCAGCTCCTCACAGACTGTGTGGTTCGGTTGGAGCAGCAGCTGGACACACTGCAGAGCATAAAGAGGGCAGAGTGTGATAGACACTAGCTTCAGGGAGATGGTCACACCACAGGTCCAGACAGGTAGATGGATGATCGCCAGGTGAAGCAGGCAGGTAAGGCAGGAGTCTCCTGTGGCTATTCCCCCCTCAAACAGGTACACCATTTTGTTTACTGTTGAAGGGATAGCCTCTCAGGAAAATACCAGCAGCAGCCAGGTGTGTGGCACCACAACTGGTTCTGCTATAGGCAGGGTCGGGCTAAGTCCAAGTGAGTGATAGTAGGAGACTCTATAGTCAGGGGCAGAGACAGGCATTTCTGTGGCCACGAATGAGACTCCAGGATGGTGTGTTGCCTCCCTGGTGCCAGGGTCCTGGATGTCTAAGTGGGTACAGGGCATCCTGAAACAGAAGGGTAAACAGACAGATGTCATAAAGAACAAAGAACAGTACAGCACAGGAAACAGGCCCTTCGGCCCTCCAAGCCTGTGCCACTCCTTGGTCCAACTAGACCAATCGTTTGTATCCCTCCATTCCCAGGCTGCTCATGTGACTATCCAGGTAAGTCTTAAACGATGTCAGTGTGCCTGCCTCCACCACCCTACTTGGCAGCGCATTCCAGGCCCCCACCACCCTCTGTGTAAAAAACGTCCCTCTGATGTCTGAGTTATACTTCGCCCCTCTCAGCTTGAGCCCGTGACCCCTCGTGATCGTCACCTCCGACCTGGGAAAAAGCTTCCCACTGTTCACCCTATCTATACCCTTCATAATCTTGTATACCTCTATTGGATCTCCCCTCATTCTCCGTCTTTCCAAGGAGAACAACCCCAATCTACCCAATCTCTCCTCATAGCTAAGACCCTCCATACCAGGCAACATCCTGGTAAACCTTCTCTGCACTCTCTCCAATGCCTCCACGTCCTTCTGGTAGTGCGGCGACCAGAAATGGACGCAGTACTCCAAATGTGGCCTAACCAGCGTTCTATACAGCTGCATCATCAGACTCCAGCTTTTATACTCTATACCCCGTCCTATAAAGGCAAGCATACCATATGCCTTCTTCACCACCTTCTCCACCTGTGTTGCCACCTTCAAGGATTTGTGGACTTGCACACCTAGGTCCCTCTGTGTTTCTATACTCCTGATGACTCTGCCATTTATTGTATAACTCCTCCCTACATTATTTCTTCCAAAATGCATCACTTCGCATTTATCTGGATTAAACTCCATCTGCCACCTCTCCGCCCAATTTTCCAGCCTATCTATATCCTGCTGTATTGCCCGACAATGCTCATCGCTATCCACAAGTCCAGCCATCTTGGTGTCATCCGCAAACTTGCTGATTACACCAGTTACACCTTCTTCCAAATCATTTATATATATCACAAAAAGCAGAGGTCCCAGTACAGAGCCCTGCGGAACACCACTGGTCACAGACCTCCAGCCGGAAAAAGACCCTTCGACCACTACCCTCTGTCTCCTATGGCCAAGCCAGTTCTCCACCCATCTAGCCACTTCTCCTTGTATCCCATGAGCCTTAACCTTCTTAACCAACCTGCCATGTGGGACTTTGTCAAATGCCTTACTGAAATCCATATAGACGACATCCACGGCCCTTCCTTCATCAACCGTTTTTGTCACTTCCTCAAAAAACTCCACCAAATTTGTAAGGCATGACCTCCCTCTTACAAAACCATGCTGTCTGTCACTAATGAGATTGTTCCGTTCTAAATGCACATTGTTCACATTGGCACTAATGACATAGGCGGGAAGAGGTCCTGCGAAGACAATTCAGGGAGCTAAGTAGAGAGTTAAAAAGCAGGACCTCTAGGTAGTAATCTCAGGATTATGCCCCGTGCCACCTGCTAGTGAAGCTTGGAACAGGGAGAAAGTACAGTTAAACACGTGGCTAAAGAGCTAGTGTAGGAGGGAGGGCTTTAGATATACGGATCACTGAGATGTCTTTTGGGGAAGGTGGGACCTGTACAAGGAGGACGGGTTGCACTTGAACTGAAGGGGCACCAATATCCTGGGCAGGAGGTTTGGTAGTGCTGTCCGGGAGGGTTTAAACTAGTATGGCACTGGGGTGGGAACCAGAACAGCAGGCCAGTAAGTGTAGGGACTGGGGAAAAAAGTGAGACTGAGATAAACATAGGGTAGAATAAGAGCAGGTAGAGGGAAGCTGTGGGGCTCGGAGGGACTGGAGGTTTGGAGTGAGTTTGCTTCAATGCAAGTAGTATAAAAGGTAAGACAGATGAACTGAGATTACTGCATGAAATTATGTTATTGCAATTACAGAGGCATGGTTAAAGGAGGGACAGGACTAGCAGCTTAACATTCCGGGATATTGTTTTAAATGGGACAGAAGGGGAAACAAAGGGGTGGGAGAGTTGCATTGCTGATTAGGAAGCACATCACAGCTGTGTTGCAGGAGGACACATTGAAGGGATCTTGTAGTGAGACATTATGGTGGAGCTCAGGAATAGAAAGGGTGAAATCACAATGTTGGGAGTGTATTATAGACCTCCCAACAGCCTGTAGGAGACAGAGGAGCAGTTGCATAGTCAGTTACTGAAAAGGTGTGGAAAAAGCAGGGTAGTTATGTGGGTGACTTGAACTTCCCCCATCTTGACTGGGACTCCCTTACAGTCAGGGGCTTGGATGGAGAGCAATTTGTTAGGTGTGTCCAGGAGGGCTGTTTAATACAGTATGTTGACAATCAATCAGGGAGGGGGCCATACTAGACTTGGTATTGCGGAATGAGCCGAGTCAGGTGACTCATGTTTCAGTGGGGGAGTATTTTGGGCTTAGCGACCATAATTCCATAAGACTTCGGGCAGTCATGGATAAGGACAAGAGTGGCCCTTGGACGAGGGAGTTTAATTGGGTGAGGGCCAATTACATCCAAGTTAGGCAGGAATTGGGGAATGTGGATTGGGAGCGGCTGTTTGAGGGCAAATCCACGTCTGGCATGTGAGGGGCTTTTTAAGGCACGACAGGAATGTCCCTGCAAAAATGAAAGATAGAAATGGCAGGATTCGGGAAACATGGATGACAAGGGAAATTGTAAGCTTAGCCAAAAGGAAAAAAGCAGCATATGTTAGGTCTAGGCATCTAAAAACTGACAAAACCCTTGAGGAGTATAGTGAAAGTAGGAAGGAACTTAAAACCTGAAATTAGGAGGGCTAAAAGGGGCCATGAAATGTCTTTAGCAAACAGAGTCAAGGAGAATCCCAAGGCTTTTTTGCATATATTAGGAGCAAAAAGGTAGCAAAAGAAAGAGTCGGCCCACTCAAAGACAATAAAGGGAAGTTATGCACGGAGTCACAGTAGGTGAGATCCTTAATGAGTGTTTTGTATTGGTATTTACCAAGGCGAAGGACATGATGGATGTTGAGGTCAGGGATAAGTATGTGAATGCTCTAGAGAATGTCAATATATTGAAGGAGGAAGTGTTGAGTATCTTAAATTGCATTAAGGTAGACAAGTCCCCGGGGCCAGATGGGATGTATCTCAGGTTACTGCGGGAGGCAAGGGAAGAAATAGCTGGGGCCTTAACAGATATCTTCATATCCTCTTTGACCGCAGGCAAAGTTCCAGAGGACTGGAGAATCGCCAATGTTGTTCCCTTGTTTAAGAAAAGCAGGGATAATCCAGCAAATTATAGGCTGGTGACAGTGGTGGGGAAGCTTTTGGAAAAGATACCGAGGGACAGGGTATATGCACATTTGGAACAACATTGACTAGTTAGTGACAGGCAGCATGGTTTTGTACAGGGAGGGTCATGAGTTTTTGAAGAGGTGACAGATAATTGAGGGAAGGGCTGTGGATGTAGTTTTATGGACTTTAAGGCAGTTGACAAGGTCCCACATGGCGGACTGGTACAAAAACTAAAATCACATGGGATTCAGAATGGGATGGCTAGATGGATACAGAACCAGCTTGGTTATAGGAAACAGCGAGTAGTGGTGGAGGGATGTTTTTCAGAATGGAGATCTGTAGCGAGTGGTGTTCCGCAGGGATCAGCGCTGGGACCCCTGTTGTTTGTAGATTATACAAATGATCTGGAGGAAAATATGGGGGGGGGGGTCTGATTAGTAAGTTTGCGGATGACACAAAAATTGATGGAGTTGCTAATAGTGCCGGGGATTGTCAGAGGATACAACAGAATATAGATAGATTAGAGACTTGGGCGCAGAAATGGCAGATGGAGTTTAATCCGGACAAATGCAAGGTAATGCTTTTCGGAGGATCAAATTTAGGTGCGAATTATACTCTAAATGGCAGAACCCTTAGGAACATTAACATAGAGGGATCTGGGTATGCAGGTCCGCAGTTCCCTAAAAGTGGCAACACAGGTGGCTAAGGTGATTAAGAAAGCATATGGCATGCTTGCCTTCGTCAGCAAGGGCATTGAGTACAAGAGTTGGGAAATCGTGTTACAGCTATATAAAACCTCGGTTAGGCCGCATTTGGAGTATTGCGTGCAGTTCTGGTTACCACACTACCAGAAGGATGTTGAAGCTTTGGAGAGAGTGCAAAGGTTCACCAGGGTGTTGTCTGGTCTCGAGGGTATTGGTTATGAGGAAAGGTTGTGTAAAGTAGGATTATTTTCACTGTAAAGACAGAACCTGAGAGAGGTCTACAAAATTATGAGAGGCATAGATAGAGTGGATAGTCAGAGGCTTTTTCCAAGGGTGGAAGTGTCAATTACAAGTGGGCACAGGTTCAAGGTGAGAGCGGGAAAGTTTAAGGAAGATGTGCAGGGGAAGTTTTTCCACAGAGTGGGTGGGTGCCTAGAATGCGCTACCAAAGGTGGTGGTGGAAGCAGGTACATTAGCAACATTTAAGAGGCATCTGGATGGGTACATGACTAGGGAGGGAAGAGAGGTTTACGGACTGAGTCAGGGTAAAAGGTTTTTTCTTTAGTTTAGTCAGGGCATCATGATCGACACGGTATTGGAGGGGTGAAGAGCCTGTTCTTGTGCTGTACTTTTCCTTGTTCTTTGTTTTTTGTATCCCTCTGGTAACCTGCACACACACAATAGGAACATCTGGAAGAATCTACGTGAGGATGGGAAGCTAAGAACAAAGAACAATACAGCACAGGAACAGGCCCTTCGGCCCTCCAAGCCCGCGCCGCTCCCTGGTCCAAACTAGACCATTCTTTTGTATCCCTCCATTCCCACTCCGTTCATGTGGCTATCTAGATAAGTCTTAAACGTTCCCAGTGTGTCCGCCTCCATCACCTTGCCCGGCAGCACATTCCAGGCCCCCACCACCCTCTGTGTAAAAAAACGTCCTTCTGATATTCGTGTTAAACCTCCTCCTCCCTCCCCCACCTTGAACCTATTACCCCTCGTGAATGTCACCACCGACCTGGGAAAAAGCTTCCCACCATTCACCCTATCTATGCCTTTCATAATTTTATACACCTCCATTAGGTCACCCCTCATCCTCAGTCTTTCCAGTGAGAACAACCCTAGTTTACCCAATCTCTCCACATAACTAAGCCCTTCCATACAAGGCAACATCCTGGTAAACCTCCTCTGCACTCTCTCTAAAGCCTCCACATCCTTCTGGTAATGTGGCGACCAGAACTGGGTGCAGTATTCCAAATGCGGCCGAACCAACGTTCTATACAACTGCAACATCAGACCCCAACTTTTATACTCTATGCCCCGTCCTATAAAGGCAAGCATGCCATATGCCTTATTCACTACCTTCTCCACCTGTGACGTCACCTTCAAGGATCTGTGGACTTGCACACCCAGGTCCTTCTGCGTATCTACATCCTTTATGGTTCTGCCATTTATCGTATAGCTCCCCCGTACGTTAGTTCTACCAACCTAGAAACCTTCATGTGCAAAATTTGTGTTTGAAGTTACATTTTTCAAAATTTTAATTAACAAGTTCATAGTTTCAAATTCTTATATGGGTTCAGTTCCTGAGATGATGCTTGTAGAGCCTTGTCTGGTTAAAAAGTTACTATATATTACAGGTAGAAAAATGCTTAAATCTCTCTTCTGTGCACTCATGTAAATCATAATTTCTTATCTGATGCCTTTCAATTACACTGCATGGGAGTAGATCTTACAAATAACAATGGAAACCAAAATAAGTACATCCGGCTGGCAATGTAAGTTGTGAATGCAATTAAGTAACAAAACAACGCCTGATATTTACGAACGTCCTGTTGACATTAATTTAGAATAATATCATTGTATATTTCAGGCACTTCGTCTCAGCAATGTTGCACTGGCAAAAACAACGACAGGTCAAATAGTAAATCTATTATCCAATGATGTAAACAAGTTTGATCAGGTAATTAGTACTGTATGTGATTATTGGGAGGAGGGTGTGAGAGATGAAGAATGTCATAATTCATCGTCATTTTCTCCCCGTAAAATAAGACAAACTAAATTGGTGACCCATTCAACATGTTCCTCAACAGTAATTTGTAAAACATAAAGACCTGAATCTTTTATGCTGAGCACATTGCTACCATGTGCATAAATTCCCTTGACCTGATGCTATTGTGCATTTCTACCTGGAGCTTCTAATCCCACCGGTCAAAGAAATGCAAAGTGCAGTGTTCCTTGGGCACTCTGCTGGAGTGGAGTAGAGTTGGAGGAAGTTATAGCATCAGCTGTCATATTCTGGTAGGTATTTCATGAATATTAGTGAATGGGTGAGGTATGAAGGTAGGTGAGTAGTCAGTTGAGTGGCCCGGTGTTTAGTCAGGTCTGGTTGGGGAGGGGTGGTGGTTAGATCTAATCAGGGGGAAGTGGAATAGTCAGGTCTGATCAGGGGATGTAGTTGGTGTGAGTCAAGGGAGATAAAAGGCAGAAGTTGGTGGTGGCCGGGTTGGAGGAGATATTTTTGGATCAGTGGGTATAGTTGAGTCCAGTTTGGGGTGTGATCGGGTCTGGTTAGGGGGTTAGTTAGGTGGTGGGGTCAGTTGTGGAGTTATCCTGGCGTCTTAGACCAGGTTTTAACTTATCTAACATTGCCTGCTACATAAGATAAAGGTGCACAGTGTTACGGGTAATGTATTAGCATGGATAGAGGATTGGTTAACTAACAGTGGGCGGCACGGTAGCACAGTGGTTAGCACTGCTGCTTCACAGCTCCAGGGACCTGGGTTTGATTCCTGGCTTGGGTCACTGTCTGTGTGGAGTTTGCACATTCTCCTCGTGTCTGCGTGGGTTTCCTCCGGGTGCTCCGGTTTCCTCCCACAATCCAAAGATGTGCGGGTTAGGTTGATTGGCTATGCTAAAATTGCCCCTTAGTGTCCTGAGATGCGTAGGTTAGAGGGATTAGCGGGTAAATAGATAGGGATATGGGGGTAGGACCTGGGTGGGATTGTGGTCCGTGCAGACTCGATGGGCCAGATGGTCTCTTTCTGCACTGGAGGGTTTCTATGATTCTATGAGAAAGCAAAAAGAGTGGGGGTAAATGGGTGGCAATCAGTGACCAGTGGTGTGCCTCAGGGATCAGTGTTGGGACCGCAATTGTTTATGATTTACATAGATGATTTGGAGTTGGGGACCAAGTGTAGTGTGTCAAAGTTTGCAGATGACACTGGGTGGAAGAGCAAAGTGTGCAGAGGACGCTGAAAGTTTGCAAAGGGATATAGATAATCTAAGTGAGTGAGGGTCTCGCAGCTGGAGTACAATATTGGTAAATGTGAGGTCATCCATTTTGGTAGGAATAACAGCAAAATGGACTATTATTTAAATGGTACAAAATTGCAGCATGCTGCTGTGCAGAGGGACCTGGGTGTCCTTGTGCAGGAATCTCAAGGAGTTGGTTTGCAGCTGCAGCAGGTAATTAAGAAGGCAAATGGAATTTTATCCTTCATTGCTAGAGGGATGGAGTTCAAAAACAGCGAGATTATGTTGCAGCTGTATAAGGTGCTGGTGAGGCCACACCTGGAGTACTGTGTACAGTTTTTGTCTCCTTACTTGAGAAAGGATATACTGGCACTGGAGGGGGTGCAGAGGAGATTCACTAGGTTGATTCCAGAGTTGAGACGGTTGGCTTATAAAGGAGAGACTGAGGCTATACTCATTGGAATTCAGAAGAATGAGAGAGATCTTATAGAAATCCTATTTTCAAGAAGGGGAATAGGGATAGCCCAGGAAATTACCGACCGGTGAGTCTAACCTGAGTGGTTGGTAAGCTGATGGAGAAGATCCTGAGGGACAAGATTTATGAGCATTTAGAGAGGTTTAGTATGCTCAAGAATACTTAGCATGGCTTTGTCAAAGGCAGATCGTGCCTTACGAGCCTGGTGGAGTTCTTCGAAAATGTGACTAAACACATTGACGAAGGGAAAGCGGTAGATGTGGTTTATATGGATTTTAGCAAGGCGTTCGATAAGGTCCCCAATGCAAGGCTTCTAGAAAAAGTGAGAAGGCATGGGATCCAAGGGGTTGCTGCCCTGTGGATCCAGAACTGGCTTGCCCAAAGGAGGCAGAGAGTGTGTATAGACGGGTCTTTTTCTAAATGGAGGTCGGTCACCAGTGGTGTGCCCCAGGGATCTGTTCTGGGACCCTTGCTGTTTGTCATTTTCATAAATGACCTGGATGAGGAAGTGGAGGGATGGGTTGGTAAGTTTGCCGACGACAACGAAGGTTGGTGGGGTTGTGGATAGTCTGGAGGGATGTCAGAAGTTACAGAGGGACATAGATAGGATGCAAGACTGGGCGGAGAAGTGGCAGATGGATTTCAACCCAGATAAATGTGTAGTGGTCCATTTTGGCAGGTCAAATGGGATGAAGGAGTACAATATAAAGGGAAAGACTCATAGTACGGTAGAGGATCAGAAGGACCTTGGGGTCCGGGTCCATAGGACTCTAAAATCGGCCCTGCAGGTGGAGGAGGTGGTTAAGAAGGCGTATGGTGTGCTGGCCTTTATCAATCGAGGGATTGAGTTTAGAAGTCTGGGGATAATGATGCAGCTATATAAGACCCTCGTCAGACCCCACTTGGAGTACTGTGCTCAGTTCTGGTTGCCTCATTACAGGAAGGATGTGGAAAAGATTGAAAGGGTGCAGAGGAGATTTACAAGGATCTTGCCTGGATTGAGTGGCATGCCTTATGAGGATAGGCTGAGGGAGCTCGGTCTTTTCTCCTTGGAGAGACGTAGGATGAGAGGAGACCTAATAGAGGTATAGAAGATGTTGAGAGGCATAGATCGGGTGGACTCTGAGGCTTTTTCCCAGGGTGGAAATGGCTGCTACGAGAGGACACAGGTTTAAGGTGCTGGGTGGTAGGTACAGGGGAAATGTTAGGGTGACGTTTTTCACACAGAGGGCGGTGGGCGAGTGGAATCGGCTGCTGTCAGTGGTGGTGGAGGCAAACTCAATAGGGTCTTTTAAGAGACTCCTGGATGAGTATATGGGACTTAATAGGATGGAGGGTTATAGGTAGGCCTAAAAGGTAGGGATATGTTCGGCACAACTTGTGGGGCCGGAGGGCCTGTTTTGTGCTGTAGTTTTCTATGTTTCTATGAAACATAAGATTATGAAGGGAATAGATAAGATAGGTTTTGTGGCAGGTAGGTCGTGCCTTACTAACCTTATTGAGTTTTTTGAGAAAGTGACCAAGGAGGTGGATGGGGGCAAGGCAGTGGACGTGGTATATATGGATTTTAGTAAGGCGTTTGATAAGGTTCACCATGGTAGGCTTCTGCAGAAAATGCAGATGTATGGGATTGGGGGTGATCTAGGAAATTGGATCAGGAATTGGCTAGCGGATAGGAAACAGAGGGTGGTGGTTGATAGTAAATATTCATCATGGAGTGCGGTTACAAGTGGTGTACCTCAGGGATCTGTTTTGGGGCCACTGCTGTTTGTAATATTTATTAATGATCTGGATGAGGGTATAGTTGGGTGGATTAGCAAATTTGCTGATGACACCAAAGTCGGTGGTGTGGTAGACAGTGAGGAAGGGTGTCGTAGTTTGCAGGAAGACTTAGACAGGTTGCAAAGTTGGGCCGAGAGGTGGCGGATGGAGTTTAATGCGGAGAAGTGTGAGGTAATTCACTTTGGTAGGAATAACAGATGTGTTGAGTATAGGGCTAACGGGAGGACTTTGAATAGTGTGGAGGAGCAGAGGGATCTAGGTGTATGTGTGCATAGATCCCTGAAAGTTGGGAATCAAGTAGATAAGGTTGTTAAGAAGGCATATGGTGTCTTGGCGTTTATTGGTAGGGGGATTGAATTTAGGAGTCGTAGCGTTATGTTGCAACTGTACACAACTCTGGTGCGGCCGCACTTGGAGTACTGTGTGCAGTTCTGGTCCCCACATTACAGGAAGGATGTGGAGGCTTTGGAGAGGGTGCAGAGGAGGTTTACCAGGATGTTGCCTGGTATGGAGGGGAGATCCTATGAGGAGAGGCTGAGGGATTTGGGATTGTTTTCGCTGGAAAGGCGGCGGCTAAGAGGGGATCTTATTGAAACATATAAGATGATTAGAGGTTTAGATAGGGTGGATAGTGATAGCCTTTTTCCTCTGATGGAGAAATCCAGCACGAGGGGGCATGGCTTTAAATTGAGGGGGGGTAGTTATAGAACCGATGTCAGGGGTAGGTTCTTTACCCAGAGGGTGGTGAGGGATTGGAATGCCCTGCCAGCATCAGTAGTAAATGCGCCTAGTTTGGGGGCGTTTAAGAGATCCGTAGATAGGTTCATGGACGAAAAGAAATTGGTTTAGGTTGGAGGGTCACAGTTTTTTTTTTTAACTGGTCGGTGCAACATCGTGGGCCGAAGGGCCTGTTCTGCGCTGTAATGTTCTATGTTCTATGTTCTATGTTAGAAGCAGGGAAGTTGTTTCTATTGGCGGGTGAAACTAGAACTAGGGGGCATAGCCTCAAAATAAGGGGAAGCAGATTTAGAACTGAGTTGAGGAGGAACTTCTTCACACAAAGGCTTGTGAATCTGTGGAATTCCCTGCCCAGTGAAGCTGTTGAGGCTACCTCATTGAATGTTTTTAAGGCAAGGATAGATACATTTTTGAACAGTAAAGGAATTAAGGGTTATGGTGAGCGGGTGGGTAAGTGGAGCTGAGTCCACAAAAAGATCAGCCATGATCTTATTAAATGGCAGAGCAGGCTCGAGGGGCCAGATGGCCTACTCCTGTTCCTAGTTCTTATGTTCTTATCCAGGTTGCATGGATTTTTTCCAAGTCTCAGTTGGAGACATTCACTGAGGATCCTGAGGAGCAGGAATTGCCCATTAGAGGTTTAAATTTCCTGGACAATACCCACAGAGGTCTTTCTATCAGGATTTCGACTGGGTCCTGATGCACATCTTCTGTCATATGTCTAGTCTCCTAATTGGAGACTGGAAAATTTGGACTCAGTCCAAAGATGTGCGGGTTAGGTTGATTGGCCGTGCTAAAATTGCCCCTTAGTGTCCTGAGATGCGTAGGTTAGAGGGATTAGCGGGTAAAATATGTAGGGATATGGGGGTAGGGCCTGGGTGGGATTGTGATTGGTGCAGACTCGATGGGCTGAATGGCCTCTTTCTGCACTGTCGGGTTCTATGATTCTATGAGGTCATTGGACTTTGGTGGTTGAATATTGGTAAACCTATGTATATTGCACAGTTATGTTTTACAAGGCTATAATGCACGCTAGTTTTGTTGCATGAATCCTGCCCCACAAGTGACTCTTATTCATTGCTTCCATAGTCACTGAACTAGATTAGTTTTGTGTCTGACATGCTGAACTCAAGATCCCTCATGGCAGACTGGTACAGAAGGTGAAGTGTCATGGGATCAGAGGTGAGCTGGCAAGATGGATACAGCACTGGCTTGGTCATAGAAAGGAGTCTAACAACACCAGGTTAAAGTCCAACAAGTTTATTTGCTAGTTAATTTGGACTTTAACCTGGTGTTGTTAGACTCCTTACGGTGTTTACCCCAGTCCAACACCGGCATTTCCACATCTTGGTCATAGAAGACAGAGGGCATCATGGAAGGGTGCGTTTCTGAATAGAGGGCTGTGACAAGTGGTGTTCCTCAGGGATGAGTGCTGGGATCTTTGCTGTTCGTAATATATATATAAATGAGTTGGAGGAAAATGTAACTGGTTTGATTAGTAAGTTTGCAGACGACAGAGGTTGGTGGAATTGCAGATAGTGATGAGGACCGTCAGAGGATACAGCAGGATGTGTGGGTTAGGTTGATTGGCCAGGTTAAAAATTGCCCCTTAGAGTCCTGGGTTAGAGGGATTAGCGGGTAAATTAGTGGGTAAAAAAAAAAGGGATTAGTGGGTAGGGCCTGGGTGGGATTGTGGTCGGTGCAGACTCGATGGGCCGAATGGCCTCCTTCTGCACTGTAAGGTTTCCATGATTCTATGATATAGATTGGTTGGAGACTTGGGCAGAGAGATGGCAGATGGAATTTAGTCCAGACAAATGAGGTAATGCCTTTTGAAATGGCAGAACCCTTGAGAGTATTGATAGGCAGAGGGATCTGGGTGTACAGGTATACAGGTCACTGAGAGTGGCAATGCAGGTGGAGAAGGTAGTCAAAGGCATACAGCATGCTTGCCTTCCTCAGCCGGGGCATTGAGTTTAAAAATTGGCAGCTTTATGGAACCTTAGTGTGGCCGCACTTGGAATATAGTGTTCAATTCTGGTCTCCACACTATCAGAAGGCTGTAGATAGAGGCTTTGGAGAGGGTACAGAAAAGGTTTATCATTATGTTGCCTGGTATGGAGGGCATTAGCTATGTGGAGAGGTTGGAGAAACTTGGTTTGTTCTCACTGGAACGACAGAGGTTGAGGGGGCGACCTGATAGAAGTCTACAAGATTGAGGGGTATGGATAGAGTGGAGAGTCAGAAGCTTTTTCCCAGGATGGAAGAGTCAATTACTAGGGGGCATGGGTTTAAGGTGTGAGGGGCAAGGTTTAAAGGAGATGTACGAGGCAAGTTTTTTTTAAAAACACAGGGAGGTGGGGGGATGTGTGTGCCTGGAACTCGCAGCCAGGGACAGTAGTGGAAACATATGCGATCGCAACTTTTAAGGGGCATCTTGACAAATTCATGGTTAGGTTGGGAATAGAGGGATGCGGTCCCCAGAAGGGTAGGGGTTTTAGTTCAGTCAGGTAGCAGGGCCGGTGCAGGCTTGGAGGGCCGAAGGGCCTGTTCCCGTGCTGTAATTTTCTTTGTTCTTTGATGCTTGCTCTTATTAAAGTTGAAGTCCAATTCAAAGTCCATAGGATCCAAGGCAAAGTGGCAATTTGAATCCAAAATTGACTCAGAGGCAAGAGCGAATGGTCAGTGGGTGATTTTGAGACTGGATGACTGTTGCTGTTAGGGTTTCACAAGTTCCATGATTTTTGTGGTAAATATCAATGATTTGGACTTGAATTAATGGGTATAATTAAGTAGTTTGGAGCCAGTACATATGTTGTACATGTGGTTAATAATAAATAATTAAGTAGACAGCATGAAAATATCAGTGGACTAGTCAGATGGGTGGGACAGTGGCAAATGGGATTCAATCCAGAGAAGTGTGAAGTATTGCATTTGAGGAAAGCTTGTAAGGCAAAGAATGTGTAATAACTGGTAAGAAATTAAGTGAGGAGGAAAACATCCTGGACTGCTTGTCCATAGATCCCTGAAGGTGTCTGGACAGGTGAACAGGTAGATAAGGTAGTCAGTACTTGCCATTATTAGCTGAGGCATCGAATATAAAAGTTGGGACATTATGTTTGAACTGTATAAAATGCTATTTAGACCACAGCTGAGTATTGCATGAATTTCTGGTCACTGTACTATAGGAAAATGTGCTTATAGTAGAGAGGAAATTTATGAGGATGTTGCCTGGATTGAAATATTTTCATTTGAAGGAAAGATTGGATAGGTTAGTGTTGTTTTCTTTAAAACAGCAGAGGCTGAGGGAGACCTAATTGAAGTATATAAAATGATAAAGAGTGGATAGGAAGGTCCTGACCACCTCGGTCAGGATCTTCCTGTGCCTATAACTAGCAGCACAGATGTAGGCAAAGAGGGAAGAGGTTTAAAGGAGATCCATGAAAAATGAACAATGGTAGAGGCAGCAACAATCATAACATTTAAAATGTAATTGGATTAGCACTTGAAATGCCATAACCTACAATGGTACTGTGGTTAGCAGTGCTGTCTAACAGCACCAGGGACCTGAATTTGACTCCAACCTTGGGTGACAGTGTGGAGTTTGCACTGTACGGATTCAATGGTTTATCTGGTTTTCTATGGCTATGGACCAAGAGCTGGAACGTAGGCTGGAAGGTTACTTGTTGGCCAGCACAAACATTTTGGGCTGAATGATCTCCTTCCAATCTGTAAATATCTATGATTCAGTGATTTCTGTGTTTACTAAATACTCCGTCATCATTTCCTTCAACTCCAGATCTATGTAGGGAGGGGTCAAAGCTGCTTTATTCTAGACATTACTACTTGGTGAATAAATTATCCATGGTGCTGGGTTTTTTTAAACATAGGTTATATTCAGGGTTTCTTAACATAATATGTTGAACCTATGACCTGAAATAAGTGATACAAGCATGGGGGCTTAAATGTTTGTATAAAATTATTTTTAGCATGTCAAGTAATTGTGTGCTATAATACCACTGTGCAATTTTAATGCCTATGTTGCGTGTCCTAATGATAGAGTAATTTTCCTCCTAAGTTATAGAATTTTCCAAAATATACTCAATTTTTAATTCCACTTATTTTATCTTGACTGTTAAAGGTAACCATTTTCCTGCATTTTCTATGGGTTGGACCATTGCAGGCAATTGCAGTGGTAGCGCTACTCTGGCAGGAAATAGGACCATCTTGCATGGCTGGAATGGCTGTACTTCTTATCCTGATGTCCATACAAACCAGTTTTGGAAAGTGGTTTTCAGTACTGAGGTATGATCATTTTACAAAAAAGCCTTCTTTCAAAATTGTGGGTTTTGTAGGGGATTACTGATTGTATTTCTCCAAATAGATTTATGCCTGATTTCTAGAGAATTTTCACATTTGAGAACTTTTTTAAAAAACTGGTTCTATTTGAATTGAAAATTTCAACTTCAAATTTTTTTTTTTGTATATTCATTTTTGGGATGTGGGTATTGCTGGCAAGGCCAATATATATTTCTCAGCCATGGTTGCTATCGAGGAAGTTGTGATGGGCCACCATCTTCTTGAGCGTCTGCAATCCTAGTGGTGAAGGTAGACCATTACTGAGTTCCAAAATTTCATCCCAGCAGCCTTAAAGTAGCATTTTAATTTAAATTGGTGGAAAGGAGCTGATGGTTGCTTAAAACCACCTTTGGGTCGGTGTACTGGTTTCCCAATGCAAAACTGACATACACTAAATTGTAATAGGTTCTGCAGAGAGCAGGAGGATGAAATCCATCTAAGAGCAATAAATGGCCAGTGAAGTCTTCTAGTGAGCTTGTTGACAGCTTGCTAAGAGCTAGTTTAGAATTTGTAAAACACGGGATCCACAGAGTTATCAACCATGACTAGGAGGAACATGCACAAACATGGGGTGAGCAAGTCAAAGCGGCAGATGAAAGCGGCAAAGCGGCAAATGAGACATTATTGAAGTATGAATGAGGTGGCACAGTGGTTATCAGTGCTGCCTCACAGCATCAGGTAACATGGGCTTGAATCTGACCTTGGGTGGAATTTGCATGTTCTCCCCATGTCTGCGTGGGTTTCTTCCGGGTGCTCGGTTTCTTCCTACAGGTCAAAGATGTATAGGTTAGGTGGACTAGCCGTTGTAAATGTGCAGGGTTACGGGGATAGGACACGGGGGTGGGCCTGGGTGAGGTACTCTTTTGGAGAGTCGGTGCAGACTTGATGGGCCAAATGGCGTCCTTCTGCACTGTAGTGATTCTATGGTTCTGAGTAGGAAGGCTCTGAAAAGGTCCTCATTTGCTGGCACCAGTTGGAAAGTGTAAATAAATTCTGTTCTCTCTCTTTTATTAGAGTCCTAGATCAGAACCCCAAGTTATATTATGAAACCAGACTAGACCATAATATTTATATTTTGGCACAAATGTGAGGATATGATATTTCTTTCCAAGAATGATTCACGAGGGCAGGAGATTACATTGAATTCCAGACAAATAGTTCCAAAAGCTGTGAAATTTCCCTCCCGCACCGGATTCAGGCTGAAGGGACGATCTTTTAAAAAAACAGAGATGAGGAAGAATTTCTTCAGCCAGAGAGTGGTGAATCTGTGGACCTCTTTGCTGCAGAAGGCTGTAGAGGCCAGGTCATTGAGTGTGTTTAAGACGGAGATAGATAGGTTCTTGATTAATAAGGGGATCAGGGGTTATGGGGAAAAGACAGGAGAATGGGAACAAGAAAAATATCAGCCATGATTGAATGGCAGAGCAGACTCGATGGGCCGAGTGGCCCAATTCTGCCCCAATGTCTTATGGTAATGAGAAGGAATTAATTGCCAATCTAGCTGTATGCGACCCCTTGGGGATGAGCGACCATAACATGATAGAATTTTTAATCAAGTTGGAGAGTGAAATAGTTGATTCGGAGACTAGGGTGGTGAGTCTTAATGAAGGAATCTATGAGGATATGAGGCGTAAGTTGACCTTTATAGATCGGGGAGAGTTACTTAAAGGGATGACAGTGGATAGGCAATGGCAAACATTCAAGGAACACATGGGGAACTGCATAACTGTTTATTCCTGTCTAGCACAAAAGCAAAATGGGCAAGAGGGCCAATCCATAGCTTATAAAGGAAATTAGAGTATCCGATCTAAGGAAGAAGCCTGCAGATTGGCCAAGAAAAATAATAATAGGTCTGAGGATTGGGAGCAGTTTAGAATTTAGCAAAGAAGGACCAAGGGATTAATTAAAAAGGGGAAAATACAGTACAAAAGTAAGCTTGCAGGGAACATAAAGACTGACACTGAGTTACTATGGATACTTGAAGAGAAAGAGGTTGGTTAAGGCAAATGTAAGGCTCCTACAGACAGAAACGGAGGAATGTATAAAAGGGGACAAAGAAATGGCTGAGCAATTGAATACATACTTTGATTCTGTCTTCACAAAAGAGGACACAAATTAGATGCCAGAAATGTTGGAGAATGCAAGATTTAGAGAGATGGAAGAACTGAGGGCAATCAATATTAGTAGAGAAATGGTGTTGGCAAAATTGATGGCATTGAAGGTAGGCAAATCCCCAGGACCTGATAATCTACATCCCAGAGTACTTAAGGAAGTGGCTCTAGAAATAGTGGATGCATTGGTGGTCATCTTCCAGGATTCTATTGACTCTGGAACAGTCCCTGCAGATTGGAGAGTAGCCAACGAACAAAGAACAAAGAAAGTTACAGCACAGGTACAGGTCCTTTGGCCCTCCAAGCCTGTACCGAACATGCTGCCCGACTTAACTAAAACCCTCTACCCTTCCGGGGACCATATCCCTCTATTCCCATCCTATTCATGTACTTGTCAAGAAGCCCCTTAAAAGTCAGCACAGTATCCGCTTCCACTACCTCCCCCGGCAACAAGTTCCAGGCACCCACCACTCTTCTAAAAAAAAAATCTGCCTCGTACCTCTCCTTTAAACCCCTCGCACCTTAAACCTATGTCCCCTTGTAATTGACACTCCCACCCTGGGAAAAAGCTTCTGACTATCCACTCTGTCCATGCCTCATAATTTTGTAGACTTCTATCAGGTCTCCCCTCAACGTCAGTCGCTCCAGTGAGAACAAACCAAGTTTCTCCAATCTCTCCTCATAGCTAATGCCCTCCATACCAGGCAACATCCTGGTAAATCTTTTCTGTACCCTCTCCAAAGCCTCCATATCCTTCTGGTAGTGTGGCGACCAGAATTGAACACGATATTCCAAGTATGGCCTAAGGTTCTATAAAGCTGCAACATGACTTGCCAATTTTTAAACTCAATGCCGATGAAGGCAAGCATGTCATATGCTTTCTTGACTACCTTCTCCACCTGCATTGCCACTTTGTGACCTGTGTACGTGTACACCCAGATCCCTTTGCCTATCAATATTCTTAAGGGTTCTGCCATTTACTGTATATTTCCTATCTGTATTAGACCTTCCAAAATGCATCCACTCCCATTTGTCCGGATTAAACTCCATCTGCCATCTC
Organism: Mustelus asterias; assembly: GCF_964213995.1. Taxonomy (NCBI): domain Eukaryota; kingdom Metazoa; phylum Chordata; class Chondrichthyes; order Carcharhiniformes; family Triakidae; genus Mustelus; species Mustelus asterias. The sequence goes on along the minus strand of NC_135810.1, from coordinate 34,063,501 downwards.
TCCACCCAAGTCTCCAACTGATCTATATCCTGCTGTATCCTCTGATGGTCCTCATAGCTATCTGCAAATCCACCAACTTGTGTTGTCCGCAAACTTACTAATCAATCCAGTTACATTTTCCTCCAAATTATTTATTGATATATATATTTATATTATATTACAAACAGCAAAGGTCCCAGCACTGATCCCTGAGGAACACCACTTGTCAAAGCCCTCCATTCAGAAACGCATCCTTCCACTGCTACCCTCTGTCTTCTTTGACCGAGTAAGAAGTTTAACAAGACCGAGCCAGTTTTGTATCCACCTTGCCAGCTCACCTTTGATCCCATGCGACTTCACCTTCTGCACCAGTCTGCCATGAGGGACCTTGCCAAAGGCCTTACTGAAGTCCACGTAGACAACATCCACTGCCCTACCCTCAATCATCTTAGTCTCTTCCTCGAAAAACTCGATCAAGTTCGTGAGACATGACCTCCCCTTCACAAAACCATGTTGCCTCTCACTAATGTGTCCACTTATTTCCAAGTGGGAATAAATCCTGTCTCGAAGAATCCTCTCCAATAATTTCCCTACCACTGATGTAAGGCTCACCGGCCTGTAATTACCTGGATTATTCTTGCTACCCTTCTTAAATAAAGGAACAACATTGGCTATTCTCCAATCCTCTGGGACCTCCAGAGGATTGTTTGATGTATGTTTGAATAATGTCACTCCAATATTCAAAAAGGGAGGTAGAGAGAAAACAGGGAATTATAGACCAGTAAACTAAACACCGGTAGTGGGGAAAATTCTCAAATTCGTTATCAAGGACTTTATAGCAGAGCATTTAGAAAGCAGTGGCAGGATCAGACAGAGTCAGCATGGATTTATGATCCGGAAATCATGCTTGAATGTTGGAATTCTTTGAAGATGTAACTAGTAGAGTTGACAAAGGGGGAGCCAGTGGATGTGGTTTAGTTGGGCTTTCAGAGAGCATTTGACAAAGTCCCGCACAAGAGATTATCGTGCAAGATTAAAGCACACGGGATTGGGGAAACTTTATTGAGACGGTTAGAAAACTGGTTGGCAGAGAGGAAACAAAGAAGGAATTAATGGGGGCTTTTCAAATGGCAGGCAGTAACTAGTGGGGTGCCACAGGGATCGGTGCTGGGATTCCAGCTATTCACAATATATATTAATGATTCGGATGAGGGAACAAAATGTAACATCTCAAAGTTTGCAGATGATGCCAAGTTGGGTGGGAGGGTGAACTGTGACAGGGATGCAGAGATCCTTCAGAATGATCTGGACAGGTTGGGCGAGTGGGCAAATCAATGACAGACGCAGTATAATTTGGATAAATGTGAGATTATTCACTTTGGAAGCAAAAACAAAAAGGCAGATTACTACCCGAATGGCTGCAAATTGGGAAAGGGGAGCATGCAGTGGGACCTGGGTGTCCTTGTGCGCCAGTCACCGAAGGTAAGCATGCAGTTGCAGCAGGTGGTAAAGGCGGCAAATGGCATGTTGGCCTTCATTGCGAAACGTTTCCAGTGCAGGAGCAATTATAATGTTGCAATTATACAAGGCCTTGGTGAGGCCACACCTAGAGTAGCGTGTGCAGTTTTGGCCTCCTTTCCTGAGGAAGGATGTTCTTGCTCGAGGGAGTGCAGCAAAGGTTTACCAGGCTGATTTCGGAGATGGCGGGACTGTATGAGAAGAGATTGACTAGGTTAGGATTGTTTCCGCTGGAGTTCAGACGAATGAGGGGGGGATCTCATAGAGACTTATAAAATTCTGACAGGGTAGATGCAGGGAGGATGTTCGTGATGGTGGGGGTGTCCAGAACCAGAAGTCACAGTCGGATGATTCAAGGTAGACCATTTAGGACAGAGGTGAGATGACATTTCTTCACCCAAAGAGTGGTGAGCCTGTGGAATTCATTACCACAGGAAATATTTGATGCCAAAACATTGAATGTATTCAAGAGGCAGCTGGATATAGCACTTGGGGAGAATGGGACCAAAGGTTATGGGGAAAAAGCAGTATTAGGCTATTGAGATGGACGATCAGTCATGATCGTAATGAATGGCGGAGCAGGCTCGAAGGGCCATATACAGCCTCCTCCTGCTCCTATCTATGTTTCTATGTAGTGTGGCAACCAGAATTGAATACGAAATTCCAAGTGTGGCCTAAGGTTCTATAAAGCTGCAACATGACTTACCAATTTTTAAACTCAATGCCCCAGCTGAGGAAGGCAAGCATGCCTTACGCCTTCTTGATTACCTTCTTTACCTGTGTTGCCACTTTGTGATCTGTGTACTTTTACACCCAGATCCCTCTGCCTATCAATACTCTCAAGGGTTCTGCCATTTACTGTATATTTCCCATCAGTATTAGACTTTCAAAATACATTATCTCACATTTGTCCTGATTAAACTCCATCTGCCATTTCTCTGCCCAAGTCTCCAACCGATCTATATCCTGCTGTATCATCTGATGATCCTCATCGCTATCTGCAATTCCACCAACTTTTATGTAATCCGCAAACTTACTAATCAAACCAGTTACATTTTCCTCCAAACCATTATATATATATATATATATATATATATATATATTACAAACAGCAAAGGTCCCAGCACTAATCCCTGAGGAACGCCGCAAGTCATAGCCCTCCATTCAGAAATGCACCCTTCCACTGCTACCCTCTGTCTTCTATGATTGAGTAAGAAGTCAGGTTATACCAGGTTAAAGTCCAACAGGTTTATTTGGTAGCAAATACCATAAGCTTTCGGAGCGCTGCTCCTTCGTCAGATGGTCTGGAAATGTGCTCTCAAACAGTGCACAGAGACACAAAATCAAGTAACAGAATACTGATTAGAATGCAAATCCCTACAGCCAGCCAGGTCTTAAAAGGTACAGACAATGTGGGTGGAGGGAGCATTAAACACAGATTAAAGAGATGCAGGAAAGTCTATTGTCAACCTATCGGACTACACACTTCAGCCAGATGAAATCGAAACATCTCTTTAACCTGTGTTTAATGCTCCCTCCACCTACATTGTCTGTACCTTTAAGACCTGGCTGGCTGTAGGGATTCGCATTCTAATCAGTATTCTGTAACTTGATTTTGTGTCTCTGTGCACTGTTTGAGAGCACATTTCCACTCCATCTGACGAAGGAGCAGCGCTCCAAAAGCTTATGGTATTTGCTACCAAATAAACCTGCTGGACTTTAACCTGGTGTTGTGAGACTTCTTACTGTGTTCACCCCAGTCCAATGCCGGCATCTCCACATCACTTCTATGATCGAGCCAGTTCTGTATCCATCTTGCCATCTCACCTCTGATCCCGCGTGACTTCACCTTCTGTACCAATCTGCCATGAGACTTTGAGTTCAAAGGCCTTACTGAAGTCCATGTAGACAACATCTACTGCCCTACCATCAATCATCTTCGTTACTTCCTCAATATGCCCACTTATTTCCAAATGGGAGTAAATTCTGTCTTGAAGAATCCTCTCCAATAATTTCCCCACCACTGAAGTAAGGCTCCCTGGCCTGCAATTATCTGGATTATCCTTGCTCCCCTTCTTAAACAATAGAACAATATTGGCTATTCTCCAATCCTCAGACCTCCCCTGTAGCCAGTGAGGATACAAAGATTTCTCTCAAGGCCCCAGCAATTTCCTCCCTTGCCTCTCCGTATTCTGGGATATATCCCATCCGGCCCTGTGGACTTGTCTATCTTACTGTTTTTCAAGATCTTCAATACCTCCCCCTATCGGATTTCAACATGACCCAGCTATCTACACACCCTTCCCCAGACTCATCCATCAAGTCTTTCTCTTTGATGAATACTGACGCATAATACTCATTTAATACCTCACCCATTTCCTTTGGCTCAGTGTATAAATTCCCTTCCCTGTCCTGGAATGTTGCGTGCAGTTCTGGCGACCAGAACTGCACGCAACATTCCAAATGCGGCTCACTAAGGTGTTATACAGCTGTAACATAACTTGCCAACTTTTATACTCAATGTCCTGGTTTGATGAAGGCAAGCATGCTGTATGCCTCCTCGACATCTGATCCACCTTAGTTGCCACTTTTGGGAATCCGTGGACCTGTATGCCCAGATCCCTTCGCATACATGTCTCGCTAGTTATGAGCTCACTGTTCTTTATATTTCTTGCTGTTTTTAATATTTCCTTCTTAATTGTTTTTTAGCCACGTTTTGCTGGTTTCTCAAATCCTCCATCTATTGTCAAAATTGTGACTTCCATGGGGTACCTCAGCACATCATTTGGGGTACAACCCATTGGAGATCCATGTCTACTTTTCTTTGATCTGAAATAAATAGCCATTAACTGCTACTTGCTGCGTTCTATCTTTGTAGTTGTTGTATCCACCTTCACACTATTCACATAGCTATCAATTTTTCATTCGATGATGAGGAAAGTACTCAATCGTTTCATTGTCCTAAGATGTGGGAGTGGTGTTAGAGGATTGGTGAATTGCAAATGTTGCATACATTCCTTCAAAAGAGGGTGTAACGATAAACGTAGCAACCACAGAGTAATCAGTTTAATCTAAATGGTGGGGAAACTTTTAGGAATGATTTTTAAGTTTATTTATTAGCATCACAAGTAGGCTTACTTTAACATTGCAATGAAGTTACTCTGAAAATCCCCTAGTCACCATACTTGTTCAGGTACACAGAGAATTTAGCATGGCCAGTGTGCCTCACCAGCACATGCCAAATGTCAATTAACGAAAGTCAGCATGCATTTGTTAAAGGAAAATAATGTTTAACTAATTTGATGAATATTTTTGAGGTAATAGATGGTTGATAAGGTTAATGCAGTTCATGTGTATATGGATTCCAAATGGCATTTGATCAAGTGCTGCCTAAAAAACAGACTAGAATAGTTGAAGCCCATGGGTGGCCTTGCAAATATAGTAAGGTTGCCCTGTTGAAGAATTAGAGAAGTGTTTCCCTCTGCAGGGTATCTGTGCAATTACATTGCATAGAAAGAGAGAAGCCAGGATAGTTCTCCTTAGAAAGAGAAGGTTGAGAAGAGATTTGATAAAAGTGCAGGGTCATTGGTCTAGGGGTATCATTCATGAGTGAAGGTCTCGACCCCACATTATCTTTATATGACTGTCCCGGTGGTGTCTCCCTCGCAGGTCCTGTGCTCTCTGCTGCACAAAGGTCAAGGGCTCGTCCAGGATTTGAACCCCAGAACTCCCGCATGCTTATTTGGGGTACTTCAGTTGATAAACATGCTGGAGTTCCGGGATTGTGTAGGGTCGAGCCTTCACTCACCTTTGGGCAGTGGAGAGCTTGGACCTGCGAGGGACCTGCCACTGTTAAGACAGCATGTGGAGTTTGGAAAATAATCCAAGAGTGACGTCACAGAAAAGCTGATTGGTCAGTGAGTAACTGATATCAGTTTAAGTAGCTGAAGCTGAACAAAAAATTAATTGGGAAAAGTATTATTTGTCTGTATCTAGATTTCTTCTAGTCTAAGAATTAAATGTTTACATTTAAGACATGTCAGGTGAGGACAGCCGAATGTGTGGCTTGTCACGTGGGATTTCCTGGATGCTGCCAGTGTCCTAGATGACTACATGTACAGGAATTGCTCCCAGCTGCAGAAACTGACGCCCCGGGTTTCAGAGCTTGAGCAGCAGCTGGAGACACTGGCATATCAGCGAGGCTGAAATTTACATGTTTGGATAGCATGCTTAGAGAGGTGGTTATACCGCAGCTCAAGGGACTAGAGGAAAGAATGGAATGGATGACCAGTAGGCAGTCCAGAACAATCAGGCAGGTAGTGTAAGAGTCCCCTGGGATCCTGCTCACTAATCGATATTCCATTTTGAAAGCTGGTGTGGGCGATGGTACCTCAGAGGAGTGCAGTCAGAGCCAAGTTTCTGTCACCACAAACACTTGACTATACAGAGAAAGAAATGATGAGCAATAGTGATAAGGGGATTCATTAGTGGGGAGCAGACTGGCATTTCTGCAGCCGAAGACATGAGTCCAACATGGTGTATTGCCTCCCTAGTGCCAGGGTCAGGGATGTCACAATGTCTGCATAGCATCCTGAAAGGAGAGAGTGATGGGTTAAGAGGTCAATGTATAGGTTGGTACCAACGATATAGGTAAAATGAAGAATAAGGTCTTGTATCAAGAAATCAGGGAGCTAGGCAGTAGATTAAAAAGCAGGATCTCTTAAGGTTGTAATCTCTGGATTGCTCCCTAGTACCACATGTTAGCGAGTATAGAAATAGGAAAATAGGACAGATGAATGTGTGACTCCAGAGTTTGTGCCGGAAAGGGGGGGTTTTTAGAGTCCTCAATCATTGGGACAGTTTCTGGGGAGGGTGAAACATGTGCGACAGTATGCGCCTGAACCACATTGGGGCCAACTACAAAAATGGCTTTGGATGGGGAAGGCAAATTTTATTAAAATAAGGCAGGATCTGGCCAAAGTTGCCTGGGAACAGCTTCTTGTGGGAAAATCTACAGCGGAGCATTCAAAGAGGAAATGGGGAGAGTACAGGTCCAACATGTTCCCTGTAGGGAGAAATATAGGAGCAATAATTTCAGGGAACCCTGGATATCTAGGACAATTCAGGACTGATTAAGGAAGGAGATAAAGGCTTTTAGCAAGTCCAAAGGGAGCAATTCAGCTACGGCCCAAGAGGATATAGAAAGTGCAAAAGGGAACTTAAGAAAACAATTATAAGAGCAAACGGCGGCATAATAAAGGACTTGCAAACAAGATTAGGGATAATCCTAAAATATTCTATAAATAAAAGAGGAAGAGGTTAACCAGGGAAAGATGAAGGCTCATTAGAGACCAAGGGGGCAATCTGTGTTAAGGCACGGGACATTGGAAGAGCAGTAAATGAGTATTTCTCATCAGCCACTGAGGAATAGGAGAACATGGGTATAAATTCTGGAAAAGGGACTGTGAGGACCTTGTACAGTTTGACATATGAAGTGTGGAGGTAATGGAGGCTTTGACGGGCTTAAAAATGAACAAATCCCCAGGCCCAGGTGAATTGCAACCTGGGCTACTGTGGGAGGAGAGTAAGGAAATTCCAGAGGCTCTGATGTAAATTTTTAAGTCCTCTCTGGTCACCAGTGAAGTGTCACAGAACGGCTCATGTGGTTCCACTTTAAGGTGGTAGCGATGAACTAGGAAATTACAGATCGGTGAGTCTCATGTCAGTGGTAGAGAAGCTATTGGGGAAAATCTGAAGGAGAAAATTAATCTCCACTTGGACAGACATGGTTGATTAGGGATAGTCAGAGGTAGGTCACTCCTACAAATTTGATAGAATTTATCGAAAATGTGATCAAGTGTGTGGATGAGGGGAGTGCAGTTAACGTATGGATTTTAACAAAGCCTTTGACAAGGTCCCACGTGGGAGAATGATTGAGAAGGTTGAATCACATGGAATTCAAGGAAACTTGGTGAGATGGATCCAAAATTGGCTTTGTAATAGGACACAAAGATGGTGGTAGAAGGCTGTTTGTGTAACTGCAAGCCGGTAACTAGTGGTATACTACAAGGTTCAGTCCTGGGTTCCTTGTTTTTTTTATTCATTCGTGGGACATGAGCGTCGCTGGCTGGCCAGCATTTATTGCCCATATCTAGTTGCCCTTGAAGGTGGTGGAGAGCTGCTTTTTTGAATCGCTGCAGTCCATGTGCTGTGGGTTGACCCACAATGCCATTAGGGAGGGAATTCCAGGATTTTGACCCAGCGACTGCGAGGGAATGGCAATATATTTCCAAGTCAGACTGGTGAGTGGCTTGGAGGGGAACTTACAGGTGGTGGTGTTCCCCTGTATCTGCTGCCCTTGTCCTTCTCAATGGATGTGGTCATGGTTTGGATGGTGCTGTCTAAGGACCTTTGATGAATTGCTGCAGTGCATCTTGTAGATAGTAAGCACTGCTGCTACAGAGTGTCGATAGTGGAGGGAGTGGATGTTTGTAGATGTGGTGCCAATCAAGCGGGCTGCTTTGTCCTGGATGGTGCCAAGCTTGTGTTGTTGGAGCTCCACCCATTCAGAAAAGTGGGGAGTATTTCATCACATTCCTGACTTGTGCCTTGTAGATGGTGAATTGGCTTTGGGGAGTCAGGACGTGCGTTACTTGCCACAGTATTCCTAGCCTCTGACCTGCTCTTGTAGCCACTGTTTATGTGGCGAATCCAGTTGGGTTAGTCATAAAGGTTTACAGCATGGAAACAGGTCCTTCGGTCCAACTTGTCCATGCTGCCCTTTTTTTTTAAAAAAATCACTAAGTTAGTCCTAAGTGCCCACATTTGACCCATATCTCTTTATACCCATCTTACCCATGTAATTGTCTAAATGCTTTAAGACAAAATTGAACCCAGCTCTACTATAGCTCATTCCAGATACTCACCATCCTCAGAAACAGATGCCCTTCTGGACACTTTTGTATCTCTCCCCTCTCACCCTAAACCTCTGCCCTCTAGTTTTAGACTCCCCTACCTTTGGGAAAAGATTAACTACCTAGCTGATCTATGCCCCTCATTATTTTATAGACCTCTGTAAGATCACCCCTCAGCCTCCCTTTATAGCTCAAACAATCAAGTCCCAGTAGCATTCAAGTAAATCTTTTCTGCACTCTTTCTAGGTTAATAATATCCTTTCTATAATAGGGTGACCAGAACTGTACACAGTATTCCAAATGTGGCCTTAGTAATGTCTTGTACAACTTCAACAAGACGTCCCAACTCCTGTATTCAATGTTCTGACCAATGAAACCAAGCGTGCCAAATGCCTTCTTCACCACTCTGTCCACCTGTGACTCCACTTTCAAGGAGCTATGAACTTGTACCCCTAGATCTCTTTGTTCTGTAACTCTCCCCAACGCCCTACCATTAACTGAGTAAGTCCTGCCCTGGTTTGATCTACCAAAATGCATCACTTTGCATTTGTCTAAATTAAACTCCATTTGCCATTCATCAGTCCACTGGCCAATTGATCCAGATCCCCTTTGCAATCCTAGATAACCTTCACTGTCCATTATGCCACTAACTCCCTCAGTGTAACCGTTTCTGGTCAATGTAACCCAAGGATGGTGACAGTGGGGGATTCAGTGATGGTAATGCCATTGAATGTCATGGGGCGGTGGTTAGAGTGTGTCTTATTGGTGATGATTGATTGCTATAAACATAAATGGCAGATGATAATGTGTGGGAAACGATAAGCAAGTTTACAGATCACACCAAGATTGGCAAGTTTAAGTTTAATTATTAGTGTCACAAGTAGGCTTCCATTAATACTGCAATGAAGTTACTGTGAAAATCCCCTAGTCGCCACACTCCGGCTAGCGCCTGTTCGGTTACAGAGGGAGAATTTAGCATGGCCCGTGCACCTAACCTGCATGTATTTTGGACAGTGGGTGGAAACCAGAGCACTTGGAGGAAACCCACGCAGACAGAGGGGAGAATGTGCAGAATTCGCACAGTGACCCAAGCTGGGAATTGAACCTGGGCCCCTGGCGCTGTGAGGCAGCATGCTAACCACTGTGCCACAGTGGATGCTTAATAATGAAGGTTGTAAGTTACTGGAAGATATAGATGAGTTGGTCAGATGTGCAGAGCAGTGGTAGATGGTATTTAACTCTGATAAGTGAGAGGTGATGCACTTTGGAAGAAGTAGAAAGATAAGGGAGTACTTAATGAATGGCAGGCACTAGAAAGTGGAGGGGAACAGATGGATCCTGAGGTACTTATTCACAGATCCCTGAAGTCGGCACAGCACGTGAATAGGATAGTTAAGACAGCATATGGGACACTTAGAACATAGAACAGTACAGGCCCTTCGGCCCTCGATGTTGTGCCGAGCTTTGTCTGAAACCAAGATCAAGCTATCCCACTCCCTATCATTCTGGTGTGCTCCATGTGCCTATCCAATAACTGCTTGAAAGTTCCTAAAGTGTCCGACTCCACTATCACAGTCCATTCCACACCCCAACCACTCTGAGTAAAGAACCTACCTCGGACATCCCTCTTATATCTCCCACCATGAACCTTATAGTTATGCCCCCTAGTAACAGCTACATCCACCCGAGGAAATAGTCTCTGAACATCCACTATCTATCCCTCTCATCATCTTATAAACCTCTATTAAGTCGCCTCTCATCCTCCTCTGCTCTAAAGAGAAAAGCCCTAGCTCCCTCAACCTTTCCTCATAAGACCTACCCTCCAAACCAGGCAGCATCCTGGTAAATCTCCTTTGCACTCTTTCCAATGCTTCCACGTCCTTCTTATAGTGAGGTGACCAGAACTGCACACAATATTCCAAATGTGGTCTCACCAAGGTGCTGTACAGTTGAAGCATAACCCAACGGCTCTTAAACTCAAACCCTGTTAATAAACGTCAACACACTATAGGCCTTGTTCATGGCTCTGTCCACTTGAGTGGCAACCTTCAGAGATCTGCGGATATGAACCCCAAGATCTCCCTGTTCCTCCACATTCCTCAGAACCCTGCCGTTGACCCTGTAATCCGCATTCAAATTTGTCCTACCAAAATGAATAACCTCGCACTTATCAGTGTTAAACTCCATCTGCCATTTTTCGGCCCAGCTCTGTATTCTATCATGTCTCTTTGCAGCCTACAACAGCCCTCCACCTCATCCACTACTCCACCAATCTTGGTGTCATCAGCAAATTTACTGACCCACCCTTCAGTCCCCTCCTCCAAGTCATTGATAAAAAAAAATCACAAATAGCAGAGGACCCAGCACTGATCCCTGTGGTACACCGCTGATAACTGGTCTCCCGTCTGAAAATTTTCCATCCACCACCACCACCCTGTCTTCTATGAGATATGATGTGGAGATGCCGGCGTTGGACTGGGGTAAGCACAGTAAGAAGTCTCACAACACCAGGTTAAAGTCCAACAGGTTTATTTGGTAGCAAATACCATAAGCTTTCGGAGCTTTCTGCTCCTTCGTCAGATGGAGTGGTCTCTGTTCTCCAACAGTGCACAGACACAGAAATCAAGTTACAGAATACTAATTAGAATGCAAATCTCTACAGCCAGCCAGGTCTTAAAAGGTACAGATAATGTGGTTGGAGGGAACATTAAACACAGGTTAAGAGATGTGTATTGTCTCCAGACAGAACAGCTGGTGAGATTATGCAAGACCAGGGGCGAGCTGTGGGGGTTACTGATAATGTGACATAAATCCAACATCCCGGTTTAGGCCGTCCTCATGTGTGCGGAACTTGGCTATCAGTTTCTGCTCAGCGACTCTGCGCTGTCGTGTGTCGTGAAGGCCGCCTTGGAGAACGCTTACCTGAAGATCCAAGGCTGAATGCCCGTGACTGCTGAAGTGCTCCCCCACAGGAAGAGAACAGTCTTGCCTGGTGATTGTCGAGCGGTGTTCATTCATCCCTGGTCTTGCATAATCTCACCAGCTGTTCTGACTGGAGACAATACACATCTCTTTAACCTGTGTTTAATGTTCCCTCCAACCACATTATCTGTACCTTTTAAGACCTGGCTGGCTGTAGAGATTTGCATTCTAATTAGTATTCTGTAACTTGATTTCTGTGTCTGTGCACTGTTGGAGAACAGAGACCACTCCATCTGACGAAGGAGCAGCAAGCTCCGAAAGCTTATGGTATTTGCTACCAAATAAACCTGTTGGACTTTAACCTGGTGTTGTGAGACTTCTTACTGTTCTATGAGATAGCCAGTTACTTATCCAATCGTCCAAATTTCCCTCTATCCCACACCTCCTTACTTTCTTCTTGAGCTGACCATGGGGAACCTTATCAAACGCCTTACTAAAATCCATGTATACGACACCAACTGCTCTATCTTCATCGACACACTTAGTTACCTCCTCAAAGAATTCAGTCAAATGTGTGAGGCAAGACCTACCTTTCACGAATCCGTGTTGACTATCCTGGATTAAGCTGCATCTTTCCAAATGGTCATAAATCCTATCCCTCAGGACCTTTTCCATTAACTTACCGACCACCAAAGAAAGACTAACTGGCCTATAATTGCCAGGGTCATTCCTATTTCCTTTCTTGAACAGAGGAACAACATTCGCCACTCTCCAGTCCTCTGGCACTATCCCCGTGAGAATTTTAACACCATCAGGTTAAAGAACAACAGGTTTATTTGGTAGCAAATACCATTATTTGGTAGCAAATACCATTATTTGGTATTTGCTACCAAATATACCTGTTGGACTTTAACCTGTTGTTAAAACTCTTACTGTGTTCACCCCAGTCCAACGCCGGCATCTCCACATCATGACTATCCCTGTGGACAGTGAGGACCCAAAGATCAAAGCCAAAGGCTCTGCAATCTCCTCCCTTGCCTCCCAAAGAATCCTAGGATATATCCCATCTGGCCCAGGGGACTTAATGACCCTCAGGTTTTTCAAAATTGCCAATACATCTTCCCTCAGAACATCTACCTCCTCCAGCCTATCAGCCTGTATCTCACACATCCTCAAAAACATGGCCCCTCTCCTTGGTGAACACTGAAGAAAAGTATTCATTCATCGCCTCTCCTATCTCTTCTGAATCCATGCACAAGTTGCCACTACTGTCCTTGACCGGCCCTAACCTCTCCCTGGTCATTCTTTTATTTCTCACTTGAGTAAAAAGCCTTGGGCTTTTACTTGATCCAACCCACAAAGGTCTTCTCATGCCCCCTCCTAAGCGCTTTTTTTTAGCTCATTCCTTGCTACCTTGTAGCCCTCAAGTGACCCAACTGAACCTGGTTTTCTCATCCTTACACACGCTTCTTTTTTCCTCTTGACAAGACATTCCACCTCTTTTGTGAACCATGGTTCCCTCACTCGGCCATTTCCTCCCTGCCTGACAGGGACATACCTATCAAGGACACGCAGTAGTTGTTCCTTGAGCAAGCTCCACTTTTCATTTGTGCCTTTACCTGACAGTTTCTGTTCCCATCTTATGCTCCCTAATTGTGTCATAATTACCCCTCCCCCAATTATAAACCTTGCCCTGCAGTATGGCCCTATCCCCCTCCATTGCAATAATGAAAGACACCGAATTGTGGTCACTATCTCCAAAGTGCTCTCCCACAAACAAATCCAACACTTGGCCCGGTTCATTACCCAGTACCAAGTCCAATGTGGCCCCACCTCTTGTCAGCCTATCCACATAGTGTCAGGAAACCCTCCTGCACACACTGTACAAAAACTGCCCCATCCGAACTATTTGACCTATTAAGGTTCCAATCAATATTTGGAAAGTTAAAGTCACCCATGACAACTACCCCGTGACCTCCACACCTATCCATAATCTGCTTTGCAATTTCTTCCTCCATATCTCTGTTACTATTCAGGGGCCTATAGAAATCTCTTAACATGACCGCTCCTTTCCTATTTCTAACTTCAGCCCATATTACTTCGGTAGGCAGATCCCCCTCGAACTGCCTTTCTGCAGCCGTTAAACTATCCTTGATTAACAGTGCTACTCCTTCACCACCTTCCCTACTCTTACTGAAACATCTACTCCCCAGAACTTCCAACAACCATTCCTGTCCCTGTTCTAACCATGTCTCCGTAATGGCCACAACATCGTAGTCCCAAGTACCAATCCACGCTCCAAGTTCACCTACCTTATTCTGGATGCTCCTTGCATTGAAGTAGACACACTTCAACCCACCTTCCTGTCTGCTGGTACACTCCTGTGACCTTGATACCCTCCTCAGTACCTCACTACACTCAACACTGGCTTCTGGACTACAGCTTGTTTTCCCATCCCCCTGACAAATTAGTTTAAACCCCCCTGAAGAGCCATAGCAAATTTCCCTCCCAGGATATTGGTGCCCCTCTGGTTCAGGTGCAAACCATCCTGTTTGTAGAGGTCCCACCTTCCCCAGAATGTGCTCCAATTATCCATGTAACTGAAACCCTCCCTCCTACACCATCCCTGCAGCCATGTGTTTATGTGCACTCTCTCCCTGTTCCTCAACTCGCTAGCATGTGGCACCGGCAACAAACCAGAGATAACATGGTTTGTCCTGGCTCTCAGCTTCCACCCTAGCTCCCCAAATTCCTGTTTTAAATCCCTTGTTTTTAAATCGGTAGTGGCATAAAGTATAAGAGCAAGAGTGGTATGTTGGAGTTGTACAGAATGTTGGTAAGACCAAAGCAGGAGTACTTTATGCAGCTCTGGTCACCTCACTATAGGAAGGATGTGATTGCAGTAGAGCAGGTAGAGGAAATTCACCAGGATGTTGCCTGGATGGAACATTTGAGCTGCAAGGAGAGATGAGGTAAGCTGGGATTGTTCTCTTTAGAGCAATGAGGGTTGAGTGGGGACATGATTGAGGTGTATAAGACTGAGGGGAATGGACAGGGTGAATAGGAATCAGCTGTTCCTCTTGGTTGAGGGATCAATCATGAGGGGGCATTGTTTTAGGGTGAGGGACAAGAGATTCAGAGGGAATTTGAGAAATAATATGTTCTCAGAGCATGATGAGAATCTGGAATGCACTGCCTGGGAAGGTTGTGGAGTCCAGAAACTTTACAACCTTTAAAAAGTATTTGAATGAGCATTTGAATCATCATAACATTCAAGGACATGGGGCAGGGGCTGGAAAATGGGATCATCACGTCTTTAGCGTTAGTTATTGTCAGTGCAGACTCAATGGACTGAAGGGCCTTTTCTGCACTGTATGACTATTGGTGGGATTTTATGGCCTCGCTCGTCCCGAAACCGTAAAATCCCTCCCTAGGTCCCCCTTGCCTGCTCTGATTCCTGTAGTGGGCGGGCCGGCAAAATTCCAGTTAATTTCTCTAAATTTGTGAAGGGTCCAGACAGAGTAGATAGAGAGAAACTCCTCCCATTGGCTCAAGTGTCAAGAACCAGAGGACACGATTTAAGATGTAAAAGTAGTAAAGGTGAAATAAGGAAAAAAACAATGCAGTGGGTGGTAGGAATCTGGGATATACTACCGGAGATGGGTGGAGGCTACCACAATTGTACCTTTCAGATGGAAATTGGATAACCATGTGAAAATAACAATATCGCCGGGTTATGCAGAATGGGGATTGTTGGGGTGGAGGGGGTTGGGGGGTGGGGGGTGTGGAATAGTAGGGCAGAAGGGGCTGTAGAACTAGCCGAGAAGGACAGGACTGGCAGCTGAATATTCTGGGGTATAAGTGTTTTAGGCGAGACAGAGGAGGGGCTAAAAAAGGTGGGGGAGTAGCGATATTAGTTAAGGAGCATATTACCGCGGTGCAGAGGGTAGACAACTTAGAGGGGTCATGTACTGAGTCGCTGTGGGTGGAACTCAGAAACAGGAAGGGTGCAGTCACTATGCTGGGGGTGTACTACAGACCACCCAACAGCCCACGGGAAGTGGAGGAAAGGATATGTCAGGAGATTCTGGATAGGTGCAGAAAAAATAGGGTTGTTGTAGTGGGGGACTTTAATTTCCCTGGCACAGACTGGAAAGTGCTTAGAGCTGGGGGTCCGGACGGGGAGGAATTTGTAAAATGCATACTGGAAGGTTCTTTGGAACAGTATGTAGATAGCCCGACTAGAGAGGGGGCTATACTGGATCTAGTTCTGGGAAATGAGCCCGGTCAGGTCGTCAAAGTTTCGGTAGGGGAACGTGTGGCAAATAGTGACCACAACTCTGTTAACTTTAGGATAGTAATGGACAAGGATGAGTGCTGTCCTACGGGCAGGGTGCTAAATTGGGGGAAGGCTGACTATAGCCGGATTAGGCAGGAATTGGTGGATGTTGATTGGGAGAGGATGTTCGAGGGTAAGTCCGCGTCTGGCATGTGGGAGTCTTTTAAGGAACTATTGATAAGGCTGCAGGATAGGCATGTGCCTATAAAAAGGAAAGATAGGAAAGGTAGGATTCGAGAGCCGTGGATAACCAGGGAAATTGAGGATCTGATTAAAATGAAAAGGGCGGCATACGTTAAGTCCAGGCAACTGAAAACAGATGGAGCTCTGGAGGAACACAGAGAGAGTAGGAAAGAACTCAAATGGGGAGTTAGGAGGGCAAAAAGAGGTCACGAGATGTTCTTGGCAGGCAGGATTAAGGAGAATCCTAAGGCATTCTATTCATACGTTAGGAACAAAAGAGTTGTCAGGGAGAAAATCGGACCTCTCAGGGACAAAGGAGGGGAATTATGCTTAGAACCCAAGGGAATAGGGGAGATCCTAAATGAATACTTTGCATCGGTATTCACGAAGGAGAGGGGCGTGTTAACCGGGAGTGTCTCGGAGGGAGGTGTTGACCCGTTAGAGAAAATCTCCATTACAAGAGAGGAAGTATTAGGTTTTTTAGGGAACATTAAAACTGACAAAGCCCCAGGGCCTGATGGCATCTATCCTCGACTGCTCAGGGAGACGAGAGATGAAATTGCTGGGCCTCTGACGGAAATCTTTGTCGCTTCTTTGGACACAGGTGAGGTCCCTGAGGATTGGAGGATAGCGAATGTGGTCCCGTTGTTTAAGAAGGGTAGCAGGGATAACCCAGGAAATTATAGGCCGGTGAGCTTGACGTCCGTGGTAGGGAAGTTGTTGGAGAAGATTCTTAGAGACGGGATGTATGTGCATTTAGAGCGGAAGAATCTCATTAGTGACAGACAGCATGGTTTTGTAAGAGGGAGGTCGTGCCTTACAAATTTGGTGGAGTTTTTTGAGGAAGTGACAAAAACGGTTGATGAAGGAAGGGCCGTGGATGTCGTCTATATGGATTTCAGTAAGGCATTTGACAAAGTCCCACATGGCAGGTTGGTTAAGAAGGTTAAGGCTCATGGGATACAAGGAGAAGTGGCTAGATGGGTGGAGAACTGGCTTGGCCATAGGAGACAGAGGGTAGTGGTCGAAGGGTCATTTTCCGGCTGGAGGTCTGTGACCAGTGGTGTTCCGCAGGGCTCTGTACTGGGGCCTCTGCTATTTGTGATATATATAAATGATTTGGAAGAAGGTGCAACTGGTGTAATCAGCAAGTTTGCGGATGACACGAAGATGGCTGGACTTGCGGATAGCGAAGAGCATTGTCGGGCAATACAGCAGGATATAGATAGGCTGGAAAATTGGGCGGAGAGGTGGCAGATGGAGTTTAATCCGGATAAATGCAAAGTGATGCATTTTGGAAGAAATAATGTAGGGAGGAGTTATACAATAAGTGGCAGAGTCATCAGGAGTATAGAAACACAGAGGGACCTAGGTGTGCAAGTCCACAAATCCTTGAAGGTGGCAACACAGATGGAGAAGGTGGTGAAGAAGGCATATGGTATGCTTGCCTTTATAGGACGGGGTATAGAGTATAAAAGCTGGAGTCTGATGATGCAGCTGTATAGAACGCTGGTGAGGCCACATTTGGAGTACTGTGTCCAGTTCTGGTCGCCGCACTACCAGAAGGACGTGGAGGCGTTAGAGAGAGTGCAGAGAAGGTTTACCAGGATGTTGCCTGGTATGGAGGGTCTTAGCTATGAGGAGAGATTGGGTAAACTGGGGTTGTTCTCCCTGGAAAGATGGAGAATGAGGGGAGATCTAATAGAGGTGTACAAGATTATGAAGGGGATAGATAGGGTGAACAGTGGGAAGCTTTTTCCCAGGTCGGAGGTGACGATCACGAAGTGTCACGGGCTCAAGGTGAGAGGGGCGAAGTATAACTCAGATATCAGAGGGATGTTTTTTACACAGAGGGTGGTGGGGGCCTGGAATGCGCTGCCAAGTAGGGTGGTGGAGGCAGGCATGCTGACATCGTTTAAGACTTAAGATATGAGGTCGGGTCCCTGGCCCTGTGAGGCAACAGTGCTAACAATTGTGCCACCATGCCACCCTGTTTTCTGGTCTGTACATGGAATTTTTGGCAAATGAATTTCACTCAAATTTCAAAGGCCTCTATTTTCTTCCACATCTCTATTTATTGTCTAGGTATCTGAGGCATACAGGAAAATAGTTAGAATGTTGCGTTCTGAGATTTTTGTTCTTGTTACTCCCTTGACCTTTTTTTGAACTGCATCATTAATCTTCATGAAATTACTTCTGGCCATCTGTATGCTCCTTCTAACTTCAGCATTGCACTTGCCATTTTTAGTAGTAATTTGTCTTAAATAGTCAAACTTATATACTTGTTCCAGTGTAACACCATCCACTTCAATCTGGTTTCTTATAAAGTATTTATTTTACCATTGTTTTTGTCCTTTTGGTGTTCATACTCAATACATATTGTAAACTTCGAGATTTTACTACAAAGTGATTCACTTTGGTGGGAATATTGAGAGGAACACAAAGTAAAATGGCCCAATTTTGATGGAGGACAGAACGGCCGAGTATGCACATGGCAGGAAGACGCACATTAAGAAAGCATATAGGATATTTCACTTTCGGAGTAAAGCAGAGCACAAATGCAAGGAAGTGATTCTAAATATAAAACACTATGAAAGGGTGTCCTATTATGTTTATGACCACAAGTTAATAGATATGTTGCTGAAATGTGACATTGGATAAATCTCATCTTTACTGGCAAAGTCTTTAACTTGATCTATGATATTTTGTAGTTCCCCTTCTGATTCTACAAGTACTGCTGTGCAGTCAGTGTACTGTAACTATGTTCTTGCCTTCAATTTTTACCAGTGGAAGTACAATAATTCTTTGAACATTACTGAGTAGGCAAGTAATAGCCTAAACTACAGAAATCGTCATTATTAATACCTTAATGCAACCAACAGCATTTTTGCTGTACAACATGCTTTCCACACAAAGGCTGGGATTTTCTAGCTCTGCCCACTGGCAAGATCTCCAGTCATACCGAAGTCAATGAACATGTGGTTGGCATAAAATCCCAGGCACAATCTTTATAGAAAACAATCCACAATCACTCAGCTTCCAATGTGTTCACATATCCCTGTTTCCTTGAATCGTCAAGTTGAATTATCAACAAAAGGCATTTCCCTTAGTTTCTGAAGAATTCCTGGACTAGCTTCAAGCAGTAAGGATCACTCGCAATTTCCCCTCCCATCCTTACCAGGGCAAGTTTTTCAATCTTTAGAGTGTCATAGGGTGATTCTCTTTGATTGGATACTATTTTCGCTCCTATTTTCTGCCTTTTCTTTGATCACTTGAACTGCAACTTTATCTTTGTGAAGTTTCGCTCTCTCTCTGTCCAAAAACTCTGATACAGAAAGTTTGTTCACAGGCAGTTCCGCTGCCTCTCCTTCGGTTTTTGGGTATGAACAATTTGCACCTTGTGCTGGGGCCTCAACTTATTACAATTTAGCGAATGACTTGGATGAAAGGAGCAAAGGTATGTTCGCTAAATTTGCTGATGACACAAAGATAGGGAGAAATGTAAAGAAGAAATGTGAAGAATACATAAGGAGACTGCAAAGGAATATAGATAGGTTAAGTGAGCAGTCAAAGGTCAGACAAATATGGGAAATCATGTGGGAAAATGTGAAACTATCCATTTTCGCAGGAAAGAATAAAAACGAAGCATATTATCTAAATGGTGTGAGATTGCAGAGGGGACTGGTTGTCCTAGTGCATGCATCGCAAAAGGTTAGTGTGCAGATACATCAAGTAATTGGGAAAGCTGATTGAATAAAAAAAATTTAATGGGACATGAGCGTTGCTGGCTGGCCAGCATTTATGCCCATCCCTAGGTGCCCAAGGGCAGTTGAGAGTCAATCACATTGCTGTGTGTCTTGAGTCAAATATAGGCCAGACTAGGTGAGGATGGCAGATTTCCTTCACTAAAGGACATTAATGAACCAGATGGGTTTTTCTGACGATCAACAATGGTTTCATGGTCAGTGATGAATCTGGGAAAGGGTGTATTGATAGTTTGAGTCATGTTGAGATCAAAAAGGTGGTGGTATTGGGGTTCTTGAGAAACATTAAGGTAGACAAGTCACCAGGGCCTGATGGAATATACCCCAGAATACTGAAAGAAGCAAGGGAGGAAATTGCTGGGGCCTTGAGAAAAATCTTTGTATCATAGAAACCTTACAGTGCAGAAGGAGGCCATTCGGCCCATCGAGTCTGCACCGACCACAATCCCACCCAGGCCCTACCCCCACATATTTTACCCGCTAATCCCTCTAACCTACACATCCCAGGACTCTAAGGGGCAATTTTTAACCTGGCCAATCAACCTAACCCGCACATCTTTGGACTCACTAGCTACAGGGGAGGTCCCAGAGGATTGGAGAATAGCACATGTTGTTCCTTTGTTTAAGGAGGGTAGCAAGAATAATCCAGGTAATTATAGGCCAGTGAGCCTGACGTCAGTGGCAGGGAAATTATTGGAGAGGATTCACTCCCACTTGGAAATAAATGGACATATTAGCGAGAGGCAACATAGTTTTGTGAAGGGGAGGTCGTGCCTCTCTAACATGATTGAGTTTTTCGAGGAAGTGACGAAGATGATTGATGAAGTTGGGCAGTGGATGTTGTCTACGTGGACTTCAGTAACGACACAAAGGTTGGTGGATTTGCAGACAGCAATGAGGACCACCAGAGGATACAGCAGGACATAGATAGGTTGGAGACTTGGGTGGATAGATGGCAGATGGAGTTTAATCTGGGCAAATGTGAGTAATGCAGTTTGGAAGGTCTAATACAGATAGGAAATGTACAGCAAATGGCAGAACCCTTAAGAGTATTGATCGGCAAAGAGATCTGGGTGTACTGGTACACAGGCCACTGAAATGGGCAACACAGGTGGAGAAGGTAGTCAAGAAGGCATACGGCATGCTTGCCTTCATTGGCCGGGGCATTGAGTTTAAAAATTGTCAAGTCATGTTGCAGCTTTATAGAACCTTAGTTCAGACGCACTTGGAATATAGTGTTCAATTCTGGTCGCCACCCTACCAGAAGGATGTGGAGGCTTTGGAGAGGGTACAGAAAAGATTTACCAGGATGTTGCTTGGTATGGAGGGCTTTAGCTATGTGGAGAGGTTGGAGAAACTTGGTTTGTTCTCACTGGAATGACAGAGGTTGAGGGACGACCTGATAGAAGTCTACAAGATTATGAGGGACATGGACAGAGTGGATAGAAGCTTTTTCCCAGGGTGGAAGAGTCAATTACTGGGGGCATAGATATAAGGTGCGAGGGGCAAGGTTTAAAGGAGATGTACGAAGCAAGTTCTTTTTAAAAACACGGAGGGCAGTGGGTGCCTGGAACGCGTTGCCGGAGGTGGTAGTGGAAGCAGATACGTTAGTAACATTTGAGGGGCATCTTGACAAGTACATGAATAGGATGGGAATAGAGGGATATGGTCCCCGGAAGGGTAGGGGGTTTTAGTTAAGTCAGACAGCTTGGTTGGTGCAGGCTTGGAGGGCCGAAGGGCTTGTTCCTCTGCTGTAATTTCCTTTGTTCTTTGTAGATTCTTAATTCCAGATATTTTTTGTTCATTTCAATTCCACCATCTGCCATGGCACGATTTGAACCCGGGTCCACAGAATGTTATTTGTGAGGGGAATTGAATACCCAAGTAGGAATATTATGCTTCAGTTGTGAAAGAAATTGGTGAGACCACATCTGGAGCACTGAGTACCACATTTGACGTCTTGTTCAAGGAAAGGTGCAAGTGGAAGCAGTTCAGGGAAAGTTTAGTAGACTAATACATGGAATGGATGGATTGTCTTATGAGGAAAGGTTGGAACAGGCCAGGCTTGTAAGGTGAAGAGGTGACTTGATTGAAACATACAAGATTCTGAGGGGTCTTGACAGGATGGAGCAGATGTTTCTCCTTGTGGGAGAATCTAGAACTTGGGGTCACTTTCAAAACAAAAGGTCACCAATTTAAGGCGGAAATGAGGAGAATTTTCTTTGAGGGTCATGAGTTTTAGGAACTCTCTTCTTCCAAATGTGAATGCAGTGTCTTTGAATATTTTTAAGATAGAGGTAGCTTCTTGATGAGCAAGGGGGTATAGGATATTGGGTTCCGCAAGAATGTGGAGTTGAGGTTAGTCAGATCAGCCATGATCTTATTCAATGACAGTACACTCGAGGGGCTGAATGGCTTACCCCTAGTTCGTATCTCAATACTGTTGAATGCAGAAGAGCACTTTATCCTCAAGAAGTCCTTTTACAATGCTGATCAATTTACTGGTCACTTGCTTTTAAGGACAAAGCCCCACCATCAATCACTGCATAAAACCATGTTTAAATTATCAGGAAGCATTAACTTATAACTTCATTAACGGGTGGCACAGTGGTTAGCACTGCTGCCTCACAGCTTCAGGGACCTGGGTTTAATTCCTGGCTTGGGTCACTGTCTATGTGGAGTTTGCACATTCTCCCAATGTCTGCATGGGTTTCCTCTGGGTGCTCCGGTTTCCTCCCACAGTCCAAAGATGTGGTTAGGTGGATTGGACATGCTAAATTGCCCCTTAGTGTTCCTGGATGTTTATGTTAGAAGGATCAGCAGGGTAAATATGTGGGGCTTTGGGGATAGGGCCTGGGTGGGATTTTGTTGGTGCAGACTCAAATGGGCCGAATGGCCTCCTTCACTGTAGGGTTTCTGTGATTCTATCTGAAGTTGACAACAACTTATGAACTTAGTTATCAGAAGGTTCTTGATTCATGAACTGTCTGACCTGACATGATTCACACCTGCTTCAGAAACTCACTTACCTAACTGAACTCGATGAACTTACAAAATTGAGATGGGCATCAACATGGGAGATTCAGACTTGAGGAGCAGAAGTAGAGCATTCATCTCTTCAAGCCTGCTCTGCCTTTCACTAAGATCATGGTTGATTTGATTATAGTTTTAACTCCACTTTCCTATCATGGAAGTCCGTTTTCATGGGTGGTCTAAATGACGTCCAGCTGAAATCACACTTTCAGCTCGCCCCCGACTGTTTCCCTTCCACCTGATGTGGTTTTGCCCAACGTTAGATTGACTAAATCTAACCCTATGTAAGGGAGAAACTATTTCTACCTGTTGAAGGGTTTGCAACCAGATTGCACAGATTTAAGGATATTGGTAAAACAACCAGAAGTGGCATGAGGAAAAGAAAATTGCAAAGTGAGTTGTTATCAATAGAATGCATGCATGAAAGGATGGTTGCAGCAGATTCGTTGGTATTTTCAGAAGGGAATTGGATAAATACTTGAAATATATTTTCAGGACTTCGGGGAAAGGCAGGGTATTAGGATTATTCAGTAGGGCACAGGCATGATGGACCAAATAATCTCCTTTGCTGCTTTCTATGATTCAATGATAAGATGTATGTTTGTATATATGTATCAGAACTGTTTCAAGATTTGTCTCTTCTTTGTATCATTCCTGAAGATTAACAATCTAATAATTTTGAAAATATATTTGATTTAGTTAAATGTTGCTACTTAAATATGTATTTTCTTTCCCTGAACTCTTCATAGAGGCAAAACTGCAGCATTGACAGATAATAGAATTCGTACCATGAATGAAGTTATATCAGGAATGAGAATCATCAAGATGTATGCATGGGAAAGGCCATTTTCAAATTTGATTGCTCAAATTAGAAAGTAAGTTTTTTTTTTAAAAACAATATACACTTTAATCTCTTCAATCCAGAATGCTTGGGACCAAGTCATTTCTGGATTTCAGAATTTTTCAGGTTATAGAATCAAGTAAGGATCCCTAACCAGAAAACACTAATGATAGAAATATTTATTTGAGAGAGAAGACAATGATAAATCATTTTAAAACTGTCATAAAAGTTGTTTCACTTATCCAAATACTGCATCTTCTATGTTCCTGCTCCCAAAGTACTGTACTAAAATGATTCCATGAGTTGCTTGAATCTGCGCAAGAGAATTCCTGATAACTGGTATTTCCAACAAAACATTTCTGGATTGGAGAATGTAAATTTTGATAATAGTAATAGTTTTTGGGGTTTATTGTTGGCTGTGACATGAATAGGTTATTTAACCATGTTTTAAACTAAATGGTCAGGTTGAATTTCTGTTTGTGAGACAATGGTCAGCCAAGGCAGTTGGGATTCTTTATAGAAAGGCTGTTGTTTGTGAGAAATTACACTTAATGGTTTTATGACTTTCAATTAATTAAGAGTTCTTTTGTTCAACTTTGAAGGAATGATTAAAAATTTGATTGAAATTTGACTGAAACCTTTGCATTGATTCAATTGATTAACTATATTTGTAGGATAGGACATCAGTATGAGAGAGAAACTGTTCTTTCAGTTTTGACATTTGTTAATGGTTTTAGTGTTTGTAGGAATAGGTATGTTCATGTGAATATTTATGACAGTGGATTATTGACTTTGTGACTGTTCTATATGTAAATGAAGTGTATCATTTATTCATAATGGAATATAAACTGAGTCCCTGGAACAAGAAATGGACATTTGTCTTTAGTCTTTGTGACTCTAATTACAGAGCTGGGCTAACAGGAGATGACTCTCCGCCTAAGCCAATGGAAGAGGTGAATTTGGACTATTTCCAAATAAGGGATTCCAGAATAATGAGAAGTGGGGATATAAGTTGGAAATTGGCATCTTTGTTGGCACAGTATTACTATAGCATCTGCAGTATGCATTTTTGGACACATTTCAGCATCACTTAAAAGAGAAGAGAAATACATCACCTGTGCTGACAATGCTGAAGCAATTTGAGGGATAAGAGACTTCCACGTTGTCTTCACTTTGTTAAGTATATGTAAAATTTAATTTAACTTTTACTCTGGAAGAAGATGTAACTGGGGTGATCAGTAAGTTTGCGGACAACACGAAAATGGCTGGACTTGCAGATAGTGAGGAACATTGTCAGAGGCTACAGAAGGATATAGATAGGCTGGAAATTTGGGCAAAGAAATGGCAGATGGAGTTCAATTCAGATAAATGCAAAGTGATGCATTTTGGTAGAACTAACGTTGGGGGGAGCTATACGATAAATGGCAAAACCATAAAGGGTGTAGATACGCAGAGGGACCTCGGTGTGCAAGTCCATAGATCCTTAAAGATGACGTCACAGGTGGAGAAGGTAGTGAATAAGGCAAATGGCATGCTTGCCTTTATAGGATGGGGCATAGAGTATAAAAGTTGGGGTCTGACGTTGCAACCTGACCATGTTGTATAGAACGTTGGTTCGGCCACATTTGGAATACTGCGCCCGGTTCTGGTCGCCACACTACCAGAAGGACGTGGAGGTTTTAGAGAGAGTGCAGAGGAGGTTTACCAGGATGTTGCCTGGTATGGAAGGGCTTAGTTATGAAGAGAGATTGGGTAAACTGGGGTTGTTCTCACTGGAAAGACGGAGGATGAGGGGTGACCTAACAGAGGTGTATAAAATTATGAAAGGCATAGATAGGGTGAACGGTGGGAAGCTTTTTCCCAGGTCGGTGGTGACGTTCATGAGGGGTCATAGGTTCAAGGTGTGGGTGGGGGGGGGGGAAGAGGTTTAACACAGATATCAGAAGGACGTATTTTACATAGAGGTTGGTGGGGGCCTGGAACGCGCTGCTGGGCAAGGTAGTGGAGGTGGACACATTGAGAACGTTTAAGACTCATCTAGATAGCCACATGAATGGAGTGGGAATGGAGGGATACAAAAGAATGGTCTAGTTTGGACCAGGGAGCGGTGCGGGCTTGGAGGGCCGAAGGGCCTGTTCCTGTGCTGTATTGTTCTTTGTGTTTGTACTTGATTCATAAATAATAATTCAATCCTTGTTAGGTCAGGCATAATTGACGACTCAAATTCGGAACTTAGAAATTTTAATTAGAAGCGTTTTATACCTCAAAACCCTGAAATATTACAAAAGGTTACAGTGTATTACCATTTACTCATTCATCAAATATTAACTGATAATCCAGGTGATTTTATATGAACGTTTATATGAATGTTGCAGCTTTATAGAACCTTAATTAGGCCGCACTTGGAATATAGTGTTCAATTCTGGATGCCACACTACCAGAAGGATGTGGAGGCTTTGGAGAGGGTACAGAAAAGATTTACCAGGATGTTGCCTGGTATGGAGGGCATTAGCTATGAGGAGAGGTTGGAGAGAGTTGGTTTGTTCTCACTGGAATGACCGAGGTCGAGGGGCGACTTGATAGAAGTCTACAAGATTATGAGGGGCATGGACAGAGTGGATAGTCAGAAGCTTTTCCCCCAGGGTGGAAGAGTCAATTACTAGGGGGCACAGGTTTAAGGGGCAAGGTTTAAAGGAGATTTTTTTTTTTTTACATAGAGGGTGGCGGGTGCCTGGAACATGCTGCCGGGGGAGGTAGTGGAAGCAGATACGATGATTTTTAAGGGGCGTTTGGACAAATACATGAATAGAATGGGAATAGATGGATGTTTTAGTTCAGTCAGGCAGCATGGTCGGTGCAGGTTTGAAAGACCTGTTCCTCTGCTGTAATTTTGTTATTTAAAATTAATAGTTTGCGAAATCAAACGTGCTCCTGAATTTTACACATGACAAATGTTACATTGTTTATTATATTTCTGTATGAAACATCTGTTAAAATTACTGGATTTTGTAATTATTTAAAGGCTGTGCTACAATAGCAGTGTTAGAGACCAGACGAAAAACTCCAAGGCATATTATTCAGTTAGCCTACACCTCAACTTTTGCATTTGATTTTGGCATTAGGATGAGCATAATACATCTCATTCCAGATATGATTCAATTGCCCCACTAGGAAGCCTTTATCAAAGCGAAATTTAAGAACACAGTTCTTAAAGAAAAAGAACATAACTTCTACCAATTAAAATACTTAAACATGACAAAGTATAACTCTCAACAGCCAGCTGTCTCTATTGTTCCAATTTAGTCGTATCCCCTATTGACAAATTCTCTCTTTAGAACCAGTTAGTATCAAAAGCAGATATGCTTGTGGGTACACTAGATTTCCAGCCTTGTAGCACCTCTGAACAGAGATTCCAGAAAAGGATATATCCTCAAACAGCAGAACTTGAGAAATCAGCCTAGTCTCTGGCAGCTCCCAGTTCGAGATTTCAGAGAAAGGCATTGCTCTGTCTGCAGCTTCCAAATAGCAACTCAGAGAAACATCCACACTCATAGCAGAATCTCAGAAAAAGAGACTTATCTTCTGGCAGAATCCAGTCTCCAACTTTAGAGAGGGGAAAAGAGAGGCACTGCTCTCTCTCAACCCAAAGCAGCATCTAAACAGCAACTAAGCTTGAATTCTCTGTGTAAGCCTAGCTCCACCCAGACATGACCGTACCTGTCAATCAACCTAATCAAGTCCTACTCTGTAAAACCCCAGGGCAACACCAAGAACAACAGAGCAGCATTAGTCCAGACTAAAACAAACATTCTAGCAATTAGGAACAATTATGTTGCTGCGGTAATACAAGATGCTGGTTATAGACAAAACGGTACCAATAATACAAAAAACTGCTAAAACAGATCCTGCACAGAAATATGACTAAAATACACAATTATCACAGCAGCTATTAGTGCATTTTTATGCTTGTTCCTGTAGTTCCTAAAAATGATGAGCAATGTGAGAATATTGAATTTGAGCTCCATTAGTCCCCTAACTTTGGATCTGAACGGTTTTAAAATAGGTTGAACTTCATAACCAATGCTTACTACTCTTCTGGAAGCTTTCACAATGTATTTCAAATTCTCAAGCTCTCTGATCTTGCTGAAAATAGTATTTCATTTGCAAAGGTCTCCTTCCTCTTCTCCTTTCTCTCCCCCCACACCTCTCTCTCCTTCCCACAATGTTCAATGAACTTCTATTTTCACTGAAAGCCTTAGAAAGGACAACACCTAGGGTTACCTTTGCAAGGAAAGAGACATTTCCATTATATATTAATACAAAGAAAGGAGATTCCGTTTTTCAGTATTTGTATTTTTTCTGGAACACAATTCATATTTTGCACTTTCAATGGAGACTGAACTCAGTGTTTGAGACAAAAAAAGACCCAAGTTATTAACCTTTTTAACAAGTATTAGCATCTTTCAAATTAAAAGCAAAACAGCTCCTTATCAATATAATCACAAAGACAACAGCAAAATATTTCTGATGCTGGAAATCTGAAATAAAACAGATCATACTGGAAATAGTAGGTCTGGAAGCATTTGTGAAGTGAAAAAAAGTGTTAATGTTGCAGTTTAACAGCCTTCCATCAGAACTGACAATAGTTGGAAGTGTAACAAGTGTCAAGGAAAGAGGTAATGGAGAGCAAGGGGGGAGAGAATCAAAAAGATCTGTGCTCTGATGGAAGGCAGAAGTTGAAGAACCAGTTGTCATGGTTTCTGTAGAGATTGTTAGTTTGAAGAGAAATTTGAACAGCCAGTTACTTACTGAAATAATTAACCCATATGATTCCATGGTTTAAAACAAATTAATTTTATCATACAACAATCGTGTAACGCAAAGACTAAAAAAACATTCTTAGGTAATTACTTAAATTTTTCATCCAAAGGCACAATAAGCACAATCACAGACACTTTAGACTAAAACCCTCAACTGAACCTTCGCTTTTAGACAAAGTTGTCCCAGTCTACAAAGTCTTATTGGACTTTTGAAGGTTATCCTGTTTCTTTGGACCATCTCTGAACTATTCCACAGTTGAACAAAGAACAATACAGCACAGGAACAGGCCCTTCAGCCCTCCAAGCCCGCGCCGCTCCCTGGTCCAAACTAGACCATTCTTTTGTATCCCTCCATTCCCACTCCGTTCATATGGCTGTCTAGATAAGTCTTAAACGTTCCCAGTGTGTCCGCCTCCACCACCTTGCCTGGCAGCGCATTCCAGGCCCCCATCACCCTCTGTGTAAAATATGTCCGTCTGATATCTGTGTTAAACCTCCCCCACTTCACCTATGACCCCTCGTGAAAGTCACCACCGACCTGGGGAAAAGCTTCCCACCGTTCACCCTATCTATGCCTTTCATAATTTTATACACCTCTATTAAGTCTCCCCTCATCCTCCGTCTTTCCAGTGAGAACAACCCCAGTTTACCCAATCTCTCCTCATAACTAAGCCCCTCCATACCAGGTAACATCCTGGTAAACCTCCTCTGTACTCTCTCCAAAGCCTCCACGTCCTTCTGGTAGTGTGGCGACCAGAACTGGACGCAGTATTCCAAATGCGGCCGAACCAACGTTCTATACATCTGCAACATCAGACCCCAACTTTTATACTCTATGCCCCGTCCTATAAAGGCAAGCATGCCATATGCCTTCTTCACCACCTTCTCCACCTGTGACGTCACTTTCAGGGATCTGTGGACTTGCACACCCAGGTCCCTCTGCGTATCTACACCCTTTATGGTTCTGCCATTTATCGTATAGCTCCTCCCTACATTATTTCTACCAAAATGCATCACTTCGCATTTATCAGGATTGAACTCCATCTGCCATTTCTTTGCCCAAATTTCCAGCCTATCTATATCCTTCTGTAGCTTCTGACAATGCTCCTCACTATCTGTAAGTCCTGCCAATTTTGTGTTGTCCGCAAACTTACTGATCACCCCAGTTACACCTTCTTCCAGATCATTTATATAAATCACAAACAGCAGAGGTCCCAATACAGAGCCCTGCGGAACACCACTAGTCACAGGCCTCCAGCCGGAAAAAGACCCTTCCACTACCACCCTCTGTCTTCTGTGACCAAGCCAGTTCTCCACCCATCTAGCCACCTCCCCCTTTATCCCATGAGATCCAACCTTTTTCACCAGCCTACCATGAGGGACTTTGTCAAATGCTTTACTAAAGTCCATATAGACGACATCCACGGCCCTTCCCTCGTCAACCATTTTGGTCACTTCTTCAAAAAACTCCACCAGGTTAGTGAGGCATGACCTCCCTCTCACAAAACCATGCTGACTATCGTTAATGAGTTTATTCCTTTCTAAATGCGCATACATCCTATCTCTAAGAATCTTCTCCAACAACTTCCCCACCACGGACGTCAAGCTCACCGGCCTATAATTACCCGGGTTATCCTTCCTACCCTTCTTAAATAACGGGACCACATTAGCTATCCTCCAATCCTCTGGGACCTCACCTGCGTCCAGTGACGAGACAAAGATTTGTGTCAGAGGCCCAGCGATTTCATCTCTCGTCTCCCTGAGCAGCCTTGGATAGATTCCATCAGGCCCTGGGGATTTGTCAGTCTTTAAATTCTCTAACAAACCTAACACTTCCTCCTTTATAATGGAGATTTTCTCCAACGGTTCAACACTCCCCTCCGAGACACTCCCAGTCAACACATCCCTCTCCTTTGTGAATACCGACGCAAAGTATTCATTTAGGATCTCCCCTACTTCTTTGGGCTCCAAGCATAATTCCCCACTTTTGTCCCTGAGAGGTCCGATTTTTTCCCTGACAACCCTTTTGTTCCTAACGTATGAATAAAATGCCTTGGGATTCTCCTTAATCCTGTCTGTCAAGAACATTTCGTGACCCCTTTTTGCTCCCTTTTTGAGTTATAAGGTCTGGGATTCAGCCAAAGCCTGAACCTCACTTGCAATTCCTGCGCAGTGACTGAAACAAAAAAATAAAAACAGCTGTGGTTTCTAATAGCTTTATTCTGCTGGTCCACAATTACTTAGCCCCTCAGGCAGACTTGCTCTGTTAGTTCCATGGTGAATTGTTTGTTTTCACTATAACGATCACTGTAGATTTCTATGGTGAATAAAATTAGGTTTTTTTCTCTGCTTAAGTCGTAGGCCTCGCTAACATTTATCTCTTTTGCTCCCTCCACTCAGTGAATTGCAAACTACACAAGACCAAAGCTGCAAACACCTCTATCTGCTCCCAAGCTGAACTGCTTGTTCCTGTGCGCAAACAGACATAGATAAATTAAAATAAAAGAACTTCCCTAACATCACAACCCATCTCTGTAGCAATGTGACATACCCGAGTGTGCCAAACAAACATAAATTAATTATCTTTTAACTTGATCCTGAGGCCCACGTGACTAACAGCTTTATGGAGCCAACAGTCCTCTCTCCAGCCACCCTGGTTCTAGCAAGGAACACTTGTTCCCAAAATCCCTTTATCATCTTCAATCTGTGTATCACATCAATACAAATCCCTTGATGAAATAACTGTTCAAATCCTGTTTCTACAATGGGTCATTGATTATTTATATTTTCCTCCTCCTAAGGGTGGAATTCTCCATTTTTGAGACTAAATGCAGTGGCTGGCAGGACTGGTGGGGCCTCTCCTGCTGGCCAGAATGGTAGAAAGGCTTTGTTGCACTCCGCTCAAAGTCTGTTGTAAACATGCCTTGTGCATGCTACTCTTTATTAATCTAGCTTTAAACCAATGTAATTTCATGCTGTCATGGCACAAGATTGGAGGCCTGATGGGACACCAATGGCTAGCTGTTCGAATGAGTATTCACGGGATGCAAATAGCATTAACTTCTCCAGCAAGCAGCAAGACCGACCCACCATTGGGAGAATTGCAACGTGATTTTATGGCACACACGCAAAAACAGAAAATGCTGGAAAATCACAGTAGGTCTGACAGCATCCGAGGAGAGAATAGAACCAACGTTGCAAGTCTAGATGACCCTTCATCAGAGGCTTGCTCTAATGAAGAGTCATCTAGACTTGAAACGTTGGCTCTATTCTCTCCCCACAGATGCCGTCAAACCTGACTAGATTTTCCAGCATTTTCTGTTTTACTTTCAGATTCCAGCATTTGCAGTATTTTGCTTTTATCTTAGTGATCTTATGACAACTTCTTGGCTCCTGCTAGATTCTTCACTCCCATCTGCTATGAAACCTGCCCTAAGTAAATACACGTAGGTTACCCGTTTGAACTGTAATTACTTATTTGAACTGCACTTATTTCTGGGTTGTTTCAGTTTCTCAACCAAGTTTCCAATTATCTTACATTTAACAAATTCAACACTTAATTGCTAAAATTAAAAGTTACACCACTAAAACACAAATTCTGAAAATAGATACAACATTGTTCCTTTGTGACAACTTGTTTTACTCATCAGTCACTCACTTAACTTGCCCCAAATGATATGCATTATAATTTCTATTCACCGAATTATTTTCCGATACTGGGAGCTTGTGTCAGAACCTTTCTTGGAGACAATTTCTGTGGTCTTGCAAGGCTAGATTTTCAAATGTAGAGGAAAATGTGCTGCTCTCTGCTATGTGTATGGGGGTTAACATCATTTCTCTTTTGCTGTTACAATAAATACGTTTTTCCACACATTTACTACATTTTTAGATAGATCATAGAATTCTATAGTGCAGGTGGTGGTCAGTTGGCCATCAAGTCCACACCGATCACAATCCCACCCAGGCCCTGTCCCCATAACCCCATGCATTTACCCAGCCAGTTCCTCTGACACTAAGGGGTAATTTAGCATGGCCAATCCACCTAACATCATTGGACTGTGGGAGAAACCAGAGACTTGGAGAAAAGCCACGCAGACACGGGGAGAATGTGCAAACTCCACACACAGTGAACCAAGCTGGGAATCAAACCTGGGTCCCTGGCACTGAGGCAACAGCGCTCACCACTGTGCCACCGTGCTGCCCGTGATCTTTTTGTTTTGCTCAGAACTGTTGAATGGCTCTGCGGCAAAGTGTAATGCATTTGCAAACTCTTATAATCCAGCTTGTATTCTTTTCCCTATATGTACTGATCAATTTTTGAAGCTGAAGATTTTACAAAAGTCACTGTCATGTTTGTTTAAATCTATAAAAATCCTCAGACCATCATGAGAATATTATGTCTAGTTTTGTTGCGTGTTAAAAGAATGTCAAGATCTTGCAGAGGAAGCAGAAGAGATGATACCACGAATCTAAGGTAAAAATAGAATGTGCTGGAAAACCCCAGCAGGTAAGGTAGCATCTGTGGAGAGAAAAATAGATTTGACATTTCAATAGCCTCTTCAGAAGAATTTCCTAAGAAGAGTCAATTGACTCGATATGCTCACTTTATTTCTCGTTCCACAGATTTTTTAAAAATTCATTTATGGGATGTGGACATCACTGGCTAGGCCAGCATTTACTCCCCATCCCAGTTGTCTGAGAGGTGGTGATGGTGAGCTGCCTTCTTCAATTGCTGATATCCACTTGTTGTAGGTATACCCACAGTGCTGTTAGGGAGGGAGTTCCAGGGTTTTAACCTAGCAACAGTGAAGGAGCAATGATATTTTTCATATCAAGGTGGTGAGTGGCTTGGAGGGGAATGTCCAGCTGGGGGGGTGTTTCCATGCACCTTCTCTTGTCTTAGGTGGTAAGGGTCATGGTTTAGAAAGTGCTGTCAAAGGAATCTTGGTGTGTTGCTGCTGTGCATCTTGTTCATGGTGCAGACTGCTACTGTGCATTGGTGGTGGAGGGAGTGAGTGTTCATTGTGCTGGATGAGGTGCCAATCAAGCGGGTTGCATTTTTCTGGATTGTGTCAAGCTTCTGGCGTGCTGTTGGAGCTGTACTCATCCAGGCAAGAGGAGAGTATTCCATCACATTCCTGATGTGTGCCTTGTAGATGCTCAACAGGCTTTTGAAAACAAATGGACTTATTAGTGATAGACAGCATGGTTTTGTGAAGAGGAGGTCGTGCCTCACTAACTTGATCGAGTTTTTCAAGGAAGTGACAAAGATGACAGACGAGGAAAGGTAGTGGATGTTGTATACATGGACTTCAGTAAACCCTTTGACAAGGTACTTCATGGTAGACTGGTACAAAAGGTGAAGTCACATGGGATCAGAGGAGAGCTGGCAAGATGGATACAGAACTGGTTTGGCCTTAGCAGACAGAGGGTAGCAGTAGAGGGGTGCTTTTCTGAATGAAAGGCTGTGACTAGTGGTGTTCCACAGGACCTTTGTTGTTCGTAGTATATATAAATGATTTGGAGGAAAATGTAGCTGGTTTAATTAGTAAGTTCGCAGACCACACAAAAATTGGCAGAATTGCGGATGGTGAAGGGGATTGTCAGAGGATACAGCAAGATATAGACTAGTTGGAGACTTGGGCGGAGAAATAGCAGATGGTGTTTAATTTGAACAAATGTGACAGTACAGCACAGGAAACAGGCCCTTCGGCATTTAGAAATTATACAGTAAATGATAGAAATCTTAGGAGTATTGACATGCAGAGAGGTCTGGGTGTACATGTCCACCGATCACAAAGTGGAAACACAGGTGGATAAGGTGGTCAAGAAGGTATTCAGTATACTTGCCTTCATCTGTCAGGGCATTGAGCATAAAAATTGGTTCGTTATGCTGCAGCTGTACAGAATCTTAGTTAGGCCTCATTTGGAATATTGTGTACAATTCTGGTCACCACACTATCAGAAGGATGTGGATGCTTTGGAGAGGATACAGAAGAGGTTTACCAGGATGTTGCCTGGTCTGGAGGGTATTAACTGAGGGGAGGTTGGATAAACTCGGTTTGTTCTTACTGGAATGACAGGTTGAGGAGTGACCTGATAGAAGTTTACAAGATTGAGTGGCATGGACAGAGTGGATAGTCAGATGCTCTTTCCTAAGGTAGAAAAGTTTTATGTACTAGGGGACATAGTTTAAGGTGTGTGAGGAAAGGTTTAGAGGAGATGAGGGACAGATTTTTTGTTTTTACACAGGGTGCTGAATGTCTGGAACATGCTGCCTGGGGAGGTGGTGAGAGCAGGTACGATAGCAGCATTTAAGGGGCATCTGGACAATACATGAATAGGATGGGAATGGAATAATATGGACTCTAAAAGCATACGTTTTAGTTTAGGCAGGCATCATAATCAGCACAGGCTTGGAGGGCCGAAGGGCCTGTTCCTGTGCTGTACTGTTTTTTGTTCTTTGAATTAGGACGCAAGTTACACGCCTCAATTTCCAGCCTCTGACCTGCCCCTGTAGCCACAGTATTTATATGGCTAGTCCTGTTCAGTTTCTGGTCAATGATAATCCTGAGGATGTTGACAGTAGGAGATTTAGTGATGATTATGCCATTGAATGTCAAGGGGTGATTGGTAGATTCTCATCTGGTTGGAGATGGTCTTTGCTTGGCACAAATTTTACCTGCGATTCATCATCTCAAATCCGAATATGGCCCAGTTCTTACTGCACATGGACATGGACTGCTTCAGTATCTGAGAAGGTACAAATGGCAATGACCATTGTGTGGTTATCCATGAACAGCCCCACTTGAAAATAGAGTACAAGAGTAAGCTTGTGGGAAACATAAAAACTGACTGTAAAAGCTTTTATAGATATGTAAAGAGAAGATGATTGGTGAAGACAAATATAGGTAACTTAGTCAGAAATGGGAACTTGTATTTGGGAAACAAAGAAATGGCTGACTAAATACATATTTTGGTTCTGTCTTCACAATGAAGGACACAAATAATATGTCAGAAATGTTGGGGAACACTGGATATTAAACTAGAAAGAGTGCAGAAAAGATTTACTAGGATGCTACTGGGACTTGATGGTTTGAGTTATAAAGAGGCTGGATAGACTGAGACTTTTTTCCCTGAAGCGTAGGAGACTTAAGGGTGATCTTAGAGGTCTATAAAATAATGAGGGGCATAGATCAGCTAGATAGTCAACATCTTTTCCCAAAGGTAAGGGAGTCTAAAACTAGAGGGTATATTTAAGGCGAGAGGGGAGATACACAAAAGGGTCCAAAGGAGCAATGTTTTTGTCTGGAATAAGTTGCAAGAGGTAGTAATAGAGGTACATAGAACATAGAAAAGCTACAGCACAAACAGGTCCTTTGGCCCACATGTTGCACTGAACATGTCCCTACCTACTAGGCTTACTTATAATCCTCTATCTTACTAACTTCCATGAACTTATCCAAAAGTCTCTTAAAAGACCCTATCGAATCCATCTCCACTACCACTACTGCCAGCCGATTCCACGCACCCACCATCCTCTGAGTGAAAAACTTACCCCTAACATCTCCCCTGTACCTACTCCCCAGCACCCTAAACCTGTGACCTCTTGTGGCAACCATTCCAGCCCTGGGTAAAAGCCTTTGAGAATCCACTCTATCAATACCCCTCAACATCTTATACACCTCTATCAGGTCACCTCTCATCCTTTGCCTCTCCAAGGAGAAAAGACCTAGCTCTCTCAACCTATCCTCATAAGGCATGCCATCTAATCCAGGCAACATCCTTGAAAATCTCCTCTGCACCCTTTCTATGGCTTCCACATCCTTTCTGTAATGAGGCGACCAGAACTGGGCACAGTACTCCAGGTGGGGTCTGACCAGGGTCCTAGACAGCTGCAGCATTATCTCCCGATTTCTAAACTCAATTTCTCTATTGATGAAGGCCAGTATTCCATACGCCCTCTTAATTACAGCCTCTACCTGCAATTACAATTGTATTACAATTACAATTGGGTACAATTGTCTTTTAAAAAGCATTTAGACAGTTACATGGGTATAGAGGGATATGGGCCAAATGTGGGCAATTGGGACTAGCTTAATGGTAAAAACTGGGCAGCATGGACAAGTTGGGCCGAAAGCCCTGCTTCCATGCTGTAAACCTCTGACTCTGACTGGGTTTAGAGAGAGGGAGGAACTAAAGGAAATCATACCAGCAGAGAAATGGTTTTGGGGAAATGGATTGTTGTCTTCCAAGATTCTATAGACTGTGGAACAGGTCCTATAGAGTGGAGGGTAGCTAATGTAACTCCATTATTTAAAAGTGAGGGTAGAGAGAAAACAGGGAATTATAGACCAATCTGCCTGATATTTGTAGTGGAGAAAATTCTAGAGTCATTATCAAAAGTTTTAGAGCAGAGCACTTGGTAAATGGGTGGAATCAGACAGTTAGCATGGATTTATGAAAGGGAAATCATGCTCGACAAATCTATTGGAATTCTTTGAGGATGTAACTAGTAGACTTGATGAGGGGGGGGGGGGGGGGGGGGCGCGGGGGGGACCAGTGGATGTTGTTTACTTGGACTTTCAGAAGGCTTTCAACAAAGTCCCACATAAAAGATTGTGTAAAATGAAAGTGCATGGGATTCATAGAAATCATAGAAACCCTACAGTACAGAAAGAGGCCATTCGGCCCATCGAGTCTGCACCGACCACAATCCCACCCAGGCCCTACCCCCATATTTACCCACTAATCCCTCCAACCTACACATCTCAGGACACTAAGGGCAATTTTTAGCATGGCCAATGAACCTAACCCGCACATCTTTGGACTGTGGGAGGAAACCGGAGCACCCGGAGGAAACCCACGCAGACACGAGGAGAATGTGCAAACTCCACACAGACAGTGACCCGAGCCGGGAATCGAACCCAGGTCCCTGGAGCTGTGAAGCAGCAGTGCTAACCACTGTGCTACCGTGCCGCCCAGGGTAGTATATTGAGATGGATAGTATCAGGGTAGTATATAGATGGATTCAGGGTAGTATATTGAGATGGATAGAAAACTGGTTGGCTGACAGGAAACAGTAGGAATAAACTGGTAATTTTTCCAAATGGCAGGCCATGACGAGCGGGGTACTTCAGGGACCCCAGCTATTCACCATACATTTTAATGATTTAGATGAGGGAACTAAATTAATATCTTCAAATTTGCAGATGACAGACGGGAGGGTGACCTGTGAGGAGGCTGCAGAGATGCTTCAGTGTGATTTGGACAAGCTGAGTGAGTGGGCAAATGAATGGCAGATGTAGTATAATGTACATAAATGGGAGGTTATCTACTTTGGTAGCAAAAACAGGAAGACAGGTTATTATCTGAATGACTATAAATTGAGAGGAATGTGCAATGAGACCTGGGTGTCCTCATACACCAGTCGCTGAAGGTAAGCATGCAGGTGCAGCAGATGGGAATGAAGATAAATGACCTTCATAGCAAGAGGATTCGAGTGCAGGAACCCCGGGATGTCTTGCTGAAATTATACAGGGCCTTGGTGAGGCCACACCTTGAATATTGTGTACAGTTTTGGTCTCCTTTTCAGAGGAAGGATGTTCTTGCTTTAGAGGGAGTTCAGCAAAGGCTTAGCAGAGACTGGTCCCTAGGATGGGAGATTGATGTAGGAGGAGAGATTGAGTTGGTTAGAATTGTATTTGCTGGGGTTCAGAAGAATTGCAGGGGGTGCCTCATAGAAACCTATAAAATTCTAACAGGACTAGAGAGGGTAGATACAAGAAGGATGTTCCCGATGGTGGGGGTGTCCAGAATCAGGGCTCATAGTCTAAGGTTACAGGTTAAACCTTTTAGGACTGAAATGAGGGGTGGCACGGTGGCAGTGGTTAGCACTGCCACCGTGCCAGGGGTTAGCACTGCCACCGCACCAGGGACACGGGTTCAACTCCAATCTTGGGTCACTGTCTGTGTGGAGTCTGCACGTTCTCCCCACGTCTGCGTGGGTTTCCTCCCACAGTCCAAAGATGTGTGGAGTAGGTCAATTGGCCGTGCTAAATTGACCTAGTTTTGGGGGAATTAGCAGGGTAAATATATGGGGTTACGGGGATAGGGTTGGATTGTTATTGGTGCAGCCTCGATGGGCCAAATGGCCTCCTTCTGTACTGTAGGAATTCTATGATTTTATGAAATTTCTTCACCGAGAGTAGTCAGCCTGTGGAATTTGCTACCTCAGACAGCAGTTGAGGCCATAACATAGTATGTTTTCACGAAGGAGTTAGATATAGCTCTTGGGGCAAAGAGTATCAAAGGATATGGGGGAAGGCAGGATCAAGCTATGGAGTTGGATGATCAGCCATGATCATAATGAATGGCAGGAGTAGGTTTGAAGGACTGAATAGTCCACTCTGGCTCCTATTGTCTATGTTTCTGATTTATGATGAAAGGAAGATTTGTGAAGCAGCTGAAGATGATTGGGTCTAGGAATCCCTGCAAAGATATTCCATGACTCAGATGATTGACCTCCAACAACTACAATCCTTGTGCCAGGTACAACTCCAACCAGGAGAGTTTTCCCCCAATTTCCATTGGCTTCAGTTTTACTAGGGCTCCTTGATGTCAGACTTGGTCAAATGTGGCCTTGATGTCAAGCGCTGTCAGTCATTTTAGTTCACTCGTCCATATTTGAACCAATAAGGTCAGGAGCTGAGTGGCCCTGGTGGAAAGAAATTGAGCAGTGAGCAGGGTATTGTTGAGGATTACAAGTACAGTGATTTGTCTTGCTTTTGTGGACAGAATATACTTGGGCAAATTTCCATTTTGCTGGGTAGATGCCAGTGGTTTAGCTGTACCAGAACAGCTTGGCTAGGGGTATGACTAATTCTGGAGCACAAGTCTTTATAATACTGCCAGAATGTTACAGGACCCACAACCTTTGCATGCCTTTAGCCATTTCTCAATATCATGTGGAGCGAATCAAATCGGCTGAATATCTGATGCTGGGAGACCTCAGAAGGAAGCGGAGATGGATCATCCACTCAGCATTTCTGGCTGTAGATAGTTGCAAATGCTTCTGCTTTGTCTTTTGTAATGTGCTAGATTCCCCCTTTTTGATGTTTATTAATGAATTGGACTTGGTTCCTTTGCATGAAATTTAAAGTTTACAGATCATACAAAACTTGGAAATTTAGTAAATAGGAGAATGGTCACAGATGTCAAGAGGATATACATAGTCTAACGAAATGGGCAGATGTGGTAGATGGTGTCCAATGCAGGATAACATGACATGATGGGTTTTGGAAAGAAAAATGAGGAGAGGGTATATAAACATTAGATTTAAAGGGAGCGTGGGAACAGTTCACATGTGCAAACATTTAATGATGGCAGGTTGTTTCAAACAAATTGCAGGATTCTTGGCTTAATAAATAGAGACATGGGGCTGGTATTTACTGCCATTTGCAGGCAGGAAAGCCTGTAAAATAAAATGGGCATTGTGCCTGCCATTGCTGCCCCCATGCAATTTTACCAGTGATGGTGGGGAGGGAAGTCAGGTGCCTACCCAACTAAGTCACTCAATGTCCAGTGCAATCAACAGAAATCTGTTGCTTTATGCCGAAATCAACATGGTATCACAAAAGCTATAGCTGTTATGTCCAAACTGAACAAGAGAGATGTGACCAAGAACACCAGAGTCTACCTGTACCCTCAGCACACTGAAACCGAGACAGCATATGCTAGGCAAGAGTTTCCACATTCAGTGTCTCAGACTTGTGCTCTGCATTCTTGGCAGAACATGGTTACCAACTTATCAAGGTCACCCCACCAGAGGTTCTGGAACATGCTAATTCCATCAGCATACATGTATTGATATGAGCTGGCTCAGTCATGTTCATTGGATGGATGACATAAACCAAACACGTATCAGTGAATGGCCACTGGATCATGATCTCCTGGCCATCCATACTTCTCCCACAAGGGCACTGGAAATGAGATGTGAAGATTGACACTGACAACTGGAGAGCACCATGATATCTGGAGGCAGATCTTTGCTGAAAGAGCAGGGGAAGCGAGATTAACTTTGTGCCTTTACTAGCTGACTAAGAGCTACAATGTGCTGAGTGGCCTCTGTGCTGTTTGATTCTGAATTTATGAAGTCAGTTTGGAACACCAATGT
The DNA here is from genome assembly GCF_964213995.1 of Mustelus asterias. Classification (NCBI taxonomy): domain Eukaryota; kingdom Metazoa; phylum Chordata; class Chondrichthyes; order Carcharhiniformes; family Triakidae; genus Mustelus; species Mustelus asterias. The sequence goes on along the minus strand of NC_135810.1, from coordinate 34,023,013 downwards.
TTCTAGTTCAAAATGTGGCATGAATGGGAGGAGACAGGAGTTGGGGTTAACAAGCTTGTTCAGAGTGGTAGCCAAAATGCACATTCAGAATGGATTCTGGGGGGAATTCAGATCTCACAGGATTGTTGAAGAATTATTGATGCAGGTTGTGGGTCGTAAATATGAGTTTTCTTCTCAATCCACATGCCTTGTAACAGATGAAAAAAATCCACTTACTTTAATATTTAAGAACCAACCTCTGTGGGATTGTGGTCGGTACAGACTCGATGGGCCGAATGGCCTCCTTCTGTACTGTAGGAATTTTATGGGTAAATCCCACCCCACAATTAACCAATCAATTGGACTAAAATTCCAGTACCTAGAGCAGGAAGATTCTCCTCATCAGTTAGCCTTTCTCAAATGGAAATAACAATTATGATTCCTCTGATTATTCAGTGATCCCTGCTGCTGAAAATGTATTTTTGATGGATAAGGACAGAATCAGGCTTAACTTTAATTTCCTATCCATTTTGCAGAGAAGCACTAGTATTTTAAGGATAGCAGAAGGATGAGGAACTATTATTTAAGCAAGATAGCTGGTGGACCCTGTGAAATTGTACCCCAGTACAAGTCACTGTTTTAAGATTAGTGTTAAGGAAGGAAATTGGAGGAGAAGAGAACAGTTGTATGTAATTTGAGCATTGCAGTATTCAAAATTGTATTATTCTTATAGTTTGCAGCATATCACAAAAGTTAATCATTTGTATTTTACTTTGTATTGTGGCTAGGAAGTGATGTTTTCATTAAAAATGTGAAATACTTGCAATTTCATTGGTTTATCCAAATAAGTATATAAATTAGATATGCTAATCCATTGAAACACAAAGCTCAGGTTGTTTACAGTAGAGGACATCTAGATGAATGTTTAGTTTAAAACAAAACCTTTCATGTGAACTAGCATACAAATTGTGAAGAAAACAAATGGTTGTATTCTGCATTTCAGGAAGGAGATTGCCAAAGTTCTGCAAAGTTCTTATCTACGTGCCTTGAACATGGCCTCATTCTTTATTGCTAGCAAGATGATATTGTTTTTTACGTTCCTGGTGTACGTGCTACTTGGCCACACTATCACAGCAAGTAGTGTGTTTGTCACAGTTTCGTTGTACAGTGCTGTGAGACTCACAGTCACACTGTTCTTCCCAGCAGCTATTCAGACAGCTTCTGAAGGATTAATCAGCATAAGGAGGATAAAGGTACGTACAAGTATTGAAAAATAATTGATGCCAGCTTTATTTTTCTTGACAAGGAAGTGATATTACTTTGGTGAATTTTCATGTTCAAGTTTCAGAATATTAATGAAAGGAAATAGAACACTGTCAGTTAAGACATTCAGTCCCAACATTACATGGTATAGATATTGGGTTGTAACTTCTGGGTTCCCCAGCTTTGGATTTGGGGGTTATCCTAAAGGTGTGCTGAGGAATCCCTCATTAGTTCCCAGGTAAGCATTTTCACAGCAATTGTCCAGAAGCGCTAACTTCTCCAGGACAATCACGCTGAATGTTGAACCATCTGACAAAGGTTTAAATTGCTAACTTTGGATGCCACCAGAGTTACACAGAATAAGTTAGAAATAGAACCTTTTCTCACTTCTGCAAAACTATTTTAAACAACCAGACCAATCCCAGATCCCCACACAGAACTGCCCCCACACTTGATTTCCCACCCCCCCAGATCCTGCCTGGATTGGGCTGGGAAGGAAGCTCGGGTGAGATAGACATAGAAGAAATTTAGTGCAACTACGTGGGTACAGAGTGGCAATCCAACACTGATTGCCACTCTAAGGAAGTTACAGTTCACCTCTGGAGAACTTAAGGAACTTGTCAAACAGTATGGGTTCAACAGAGTCACTTCATTACCACATTACCCAAGAAATAAGGGTTTACAGAAAGGCACATCCAAACAGTTAAATGAACCCTCAAAATTCTGGGCGACAAAGGAAGACTCGAACCTTGCTTCATTGTCACTCCAATCTTCACCTCTCAAGGTTGATGTGTAATCACCTGCAGAGCTGTTTAATGGAAGAAAGTACAAGATAATTCCTCCATGTGACCAGGTGTAAGACACTCACTACTGCACAGTTAGAAGGAAGTCAACACTTCAATATGTATGCTAAATTCTTGCCTGAATTGTTGAAAGAACTAATTGTACATGTACAAGATAAGATAAGTCTCAGCCTGACTTGTGTTATTGCATGTGTCAGGGCTGCACAATAAATTTTTTCCAATTGTGTCTGCCAGCATGGGTGGAGGCAGGGAATTAGATAGTTATCTGAAAAGGAAAAGTGTGGAGAAAGCGGGGAAATAGCTGGAGGTGAATTGCTCATTGAGAGCTGGTACAGACAATATGCTGAAGGGCCTCCTATACTGTAACAATTTTGCAATTGATCATGAAAACCTGGAACCCAGCAAAAGTAGTGAGTGAAGCTGAGACTCCAAGGTCATACATTGAGACTGAAACCAGTATGTATATGTGAAGGAACAGAGCCCATGTTCGACCTACACACGAGGTGGAAAAATGGGAAAGATCAATGCCAGCAACATCACTAACCAGCGAGACAACATTGCAAGCATCACCACCAAGCAGTGCAACATCAGCAATGTCACCAGCAAGTGACAACATTAGCAACATCAAACACAACACCAACACCAAGCAAAACACACACCATTGCCTGCACAGCATACCAGAGTGATATCAACTTACAAGAGGTGCTCAACACCCTACCACCTATACAATGTGAATAATACTTATCGCAAATTGAAAGTTAATCTTCATTTTAAAAAAGTCGATTGGAAATTATATTGATGCAGAGACACTTGAAAAAAGAATGTTGTTTTATTCATAAAGAGCCAGGAATTAATTGTTATGAGTAGAAAACAATTAGGGTGCCATATTTACTGCCAGACAATATTGTATCAGTCCTCCAGCCACATGGAGAGCTGAAAGAAACACAATGAAGCTCAAGCATTGAGTCAAGTGATTATTTATAACTTATGGGAATAATAATATGCATCAAAATGCTTGGAATATGCACCAAACCTCCTGGAGGCAGGATCAGTATGTGTCCACACATTTAATGCCTAAAGAGATTGACCCAGATCTTCTGGTCTCCAGTTTGTTGGAGACCATTTGTACAACCCAAGGTGTGCATTGGGAAATAGCCCGGAAAATTTGAACTTTCAATGAGCAATTCCCCAGAACACTGAGAAAGTCTCTGACTCCAAATTAGAGTCAGAGATTTTGGATAGTTAAGGTTTACCTACCTGGCTATTTGCCCAGGAAATTTTAGACAGTAAAATCCTAGCCTAACACCTGGGTAATTATGCAACTGATCCCCAATCACAGGCCACCTTCCCTAACCCTAGCTGACTACCCCTGAACTGACTTTACTTGTCCTCACCACCTGAATGCACCCTTGACTCAATCTGACTATCCCCTCCCATCCAAACTACCCCTAACCCACCTGCCACTCTACCATCTCACCCACCCATCCTACCACTAATCATTCACCAACATGAGTCTGGTCACTCATTTGCTAATATTCATACTGGACATTTAAACTTACCTTATGGAAGCTGGTGCTGTAAAAAGAGGATGTATAGGGGAGGTGATGGCCTAGTGGTATCATCACTAGACTATTAATCCAGAAACTCAGCTAAATTTCTGGGGACCACAGCAGATGGTGGAATTTGAATTCATTAAAAAATATCTGGAATTAAGAATCTACTGATGACCATGAAATCATTGTCAGAAAAACCCATCTGGTTCACTGATGTCCTTTAGGGAAGGAAATCTTCTGTCCTTATCTGGTCTGGCCTACGTGACTCCAGAGCCACAGCAATGTGGTTGACTCAACTGCCTTCTGAAATGGCCTAGCAAGTCACTCAAGGTCAACTAGGGGTGGGCAATAAATGCTGGCCAGCCATCAATACCCATGTCCCACGAATGAATAATAAAAAAGTATTCTGCACTGATCTCTTTGTTATTCTCTTCATGGATTCTTAAGCTGAGGGAGTTTTTCATATCATGTATCAGAATTCTGGTCTTTTTCAACCTATCCAGGTTTTCTGTCTAATCAGCTTTGGGCTCAGTCATTCTGACAAATCAGAAGATTTGGGCCAATAGTGTAAAATCAGTTTCACTGCTGCACAAAAAGATCACAGTATCCTGGGGGAAAACTACCCAGAAAGTGTGAACTTTAATATCCACAAGTTCTTCCTCTGTGGCTTCCGTAAAGATGCCTTGTTGCAGACTGCAGTAGTGCTGGACCATAATCTTTAATACTTTAGCTGAACTGTAATACAGTAAGACTCTAGACTCATCCAAGTATCTAAATGGCTGTTTCAACATGTCAGAAACCCTCCTCCGGAAGGGAAGCAAAAGCAAACAAATACATATTTAAAGAGACGCGAGACAGAGGGTATGGTTAAAGATTAAAAATATGGTCCATGCTTGCCCCAGTGGATGTCTAAGACCTCATTATACCAGTTTTCAACTGATGTCATTGGATCTAGGGAGATGCATTAGGAATGGCTGCAAACCTTGATCAGTGGGAAAACCATTTAACACTTACATTATAGGTGATTTCTTCATGGGACAATGAACTACTTAAGATGGAATTCTCCTGATCATGGGAAAAACTGGTTTCAATAATCTGGTGCTGTTTGTTGCAAAGTGGCAGACGTTCAGAATTTCATCCCATCCACACTGTTGGTAATAGCATTATGCATGGTCATATAGCTATTCTCTTCCTCCTCAGAATTTCAGAAAGCTCAATCTGAAGTTATACTGCACTTAGTTTGCTGTCAGTTTTCTCTGGGAAGGTATTGCATGCTGAAACTTGTGCCACACACAGGCTTTCTATATCTGTGGACTGCTAATTATCATTGATGGTGCTGTATCTGTAGTAGAATTTGGATGAAAGTTACTTTGGAGCATATAGCACAATATACCACAATCTGTTCCATTTTAGTATCTGCAGGCACTACTTCCCTGAGAAATGCATGCACCTCTTCCTGTACCAGGGAACCATAGAAAAGAAAACCACAGAGGCAATTCATCCCCTCCTGTCTGAAAAAAGAAACTAGCTGCTTATTTTAATCCCACTTTCCAGCACCTGGTCCATAGCCTTGCAAGTTACAGCACTTCAGGTGCAGATCCAGGTAACTTTTAAATGAGTTAAGCATTTCCGCCTCAACCATCAACTCGGGCAGTAAATTCCAGATGCCCACTCTGGATGAAAAAGTTTGTCATGACTCCTCTGATCCTTCTACCAATTGACCCCCCCCCCCTCGCTAGGGGAAAACAGTGTGCACCTCATGACCCTCAAATTTTGTACACAATTAGATCACTCCTCAGCTTCCTCTTTTAAGGAAAACAACACTCATGTATCTGATCTCTCCTCATAATTGTAATGTTCAAGTGCTGACAACATTGTTAATCTCCTGTGTCTTTCCAAAGCAATCATGTCATCCCTATGATGTCATCAGTACTGTGCACAATTCCAGCTGTGGCCTAATCAATTTTTTAAATATATACAGTTCCATCAGTACAGCCCTGCTTTTGTGTTCTATACCTCATCCAATAAAGGAAAGCATTCCACATGCCTCCGTTATCACCTTATCCACTTTTCCTGTCACTTTCAGGGATTTGTGGATATGCACTCCAAGGTCTCTTGCTTACTCTACCCCTCTCAATATCCGCCCCCCCCCACCCCCACCCCCACCCCCACCCCACAATTAACTGTGCATTCCCTTGCTTTATTGCCCTCCAAATGTATTATTGTATAATCCTCTGGATTGAATTCCATTTGCCACTTTTCCTGCTCACTCAACTAAGCCCTTGATATAATTCTGGAGACAGTTATCCTATACACTGACATTTTGGGAGTCATCTGCAGATTTCCACATTTAAGTCCAAACTATTAATATGTACAACAAATAGCAAGGGCTTCAACACTGAACCCTATGGAATGCCAGAGGAAACAGCTTTTCATTCACTAAAATATTGGTTGATCATTACCTTTTGTAGAATTGTAGAACTGCCCTACAGTGCAGAAAGGCAATTCAGCCCATTGAATCTGCACCGACTCTCCGACAGGGCACTAGGCCCACTCATCCCTGTAATTGCATGTATTTACCCCACTAATCTACACATCATGAGGCACTAAGGGTCAATTTAGCACAGTCAATCCACCTAACCTGCACATCATGGACTATGGGAGGAAACGAGCACCTGCAGACAGGGAGAATGGACAAACTCTACATACAGTAGCCCAAGGCTGGAATCGAACCTGGGTCCCTGATGCTGAGGCAGCAGTGCTAACCACTATGCCACTGTTACTGATCCCATTTTGAATCTAATCTGCCACTTCCCCTGTATCCCAGGAAATTTCACTTTTCTGACCAATCTGCCATGTGGGACCTTGTCAAAAGCCTTACTACAATCAACACAGGCACCATCCACAGCACTACCCTCATCATACCTCCCTATTATTTCCTTGAAAAATGTAATTATGTTAGTACGACATGATCTACCACTAGCAAACCCATGCTGACTATTTCTGATCAATCCGTGTTTAAGTGACAGTTTATCCTGTCTCAGAAGTAATTCCAATAAGTTGCCCACCATTGAAGTCAGACTGACCAGCCTATAATTTTCTGGCCTGCCCCTTGTACCTTTTTAAATAATGGTGCAATGTTCACAGAACTGCAATCCTCTGGTACCTTGCCTGTATCTAGTGAGGGTTGGAAAATGATCCTCAGAGCATCTGCTATTTCCTCTCAGGCTCTCCAACAACCTGGGATACAATCCATCCGGCCCTAGTGATATATCTACCTTCAAGAATGTCAGTCCCTCCAGTGCTTCCTCAATTTATTTAGTGCATCATACCTTCTATCAGCTGTAATTGATTCTTTAACCAATAATGCTACACCCCATACACTATACTTTTTAACCTGGGCTTCTGTCTTTCAATTTCAGAGTCACTCACTAGTTCTCTGTCTCCAAGTCGGAATTTGCCCTCCCCCTGACAATCTAGTTTAACCCCTCCACCCAAGCAGTAGCAAATCTACCTGCCAGGATTTTCATTCCAGTCCTGTTCAAGTGTAGACAGTCCTGCTTGTACAGCTCCTACTTTCCCCAGAGCTGATCCCAATACCTCAGAGAAATACCCTCTTTTCTACACCAGCTTTCCAACCACATGTTCAATCACTCACTTCTCCTAAATCTGTGCTCACTACCATATGGGACTGGGAATAATCCTGAGATTACTACTTAAGGGTCTTGCTTTTCAATCTCTTCCTAGTTTCCAATCACCATCCGAGGAATGTCCTGCAGCTGCTCAGTGACATCCTTGACCCTTGCACCAGGGAGGAAACATACCATACTGAAGTCACGTCCATGGCCACAGAAATGCCTTTCTGTTCCTCAAGCTAACAAATCCCCTATCACTACTGCTCTTCCCCTCTTGTTTCCTCCCTGTGCAATTGAGCCACCCTTGCTGCCATGAACCTGGCTGATTGTACTCCTGTTTGGAACCAATGCCCACAATATCCAAAACAGAAATCTGATTATTGATCAGAATCTCAGGGGGCTCCTGCACTACATGCCTGATCCTCCTGAACTGTTTGCCCAATGCCCATTACATTTCTGCCTGTTCCTAGTCTGCAGTGTCACCACCTCTGAATGTGCTGTCCATGTAGCTCTTATCCTCACTGATGCACCACAGTGACTCCAACTACAGCTTGAGCTCCAAATCCTAGAGCTCAGGTTTCTGCAGCTGGTGACACTTCCTGCACACGTGGATGTCTAGGACATCAGCAGCATCCATGACTTCCCACATACTAAAGGACATGCAACCCACATGTCCAAACTGCCCTGCCATATCTTAAATTCACTTACATGGAGAGGAGGTGTAAATTAGACTCAGCGGCAGTAACCACCATCTAGACGAGTGGGTGAATCCAATTCAGTCAAGTCTGTGGTTCCGGAGCAGAACAGCCACGTTCAACTTACCTGGAAGTCAGAGAGGCAGCGGACCACTTAGCTACTCTGAATCAGCCCAGGCTGAGTTTAAAAGGAGTGAAAAAAAAGTGACATAACACAAAAACCATTAGTTCATTAGTTGGTAAGAAATTTGTTAAAGACCATCTTTAAATTAGATAAGCGTATTATTTTTGAGAAATAGCTATACTTGGGATTTCAGTGTGCAATTCCAGGAGTAAGGGAGTCAGGGACAGTATACTAAAGTGAAGTAAAATAAACTTAATGTAAAGTTAAGACGAGGACCTTGGTCACGTGGAATGCATGCCCTGTAATATGTGGAGGTCATGGATGCTACCGATGTCCTAGACAACTGTTGTGCATGATGGGCTTCCAGCTGCAGAAACTTGAGCTCTGGGTTTTAGAGCTCCATTGGTGGTTGGAGTCACAGGTACATCAGTGAGACTGTGTGGATAGCACATTCAGAGTGTAACTGATACTGCAGTTTAGGAGCCTGTAGATGGAGCGGGAAATGGGTGACCACCAGGCAGGTAGTGCAGGAGTCCCCTCGGATCCCACTCAAATTCGCTTTCAATTTTGAAAGTTGGTGAGGGTGCTGTTTCCTCAGAAGAATACAGTAAGAGCACAGTTTGTGGCACCACAAGTGGCTCCGCTGTACAGGAGGGGAGGAAGAAGAAATAAGCAGTAGTGATAGGGGATTTGTCAATTTGAGAAAGTGATAGATGTTCCTGTGACAATCACGATGGGTGCAGGATGGTATGTTGCCTCCTTAGTATCAGGGTAAATAATTTCATTGAGCAGTTGCAGAACATCCTCCAGAATGCCAGAGGTTATTGTCCACTTTGGTACTAATGATTTACGCATGAAGGGAGATGTGGTCCTGTAATCAGAATCTGGGCAAGTAGGTAGAAAATTAGCTAGCAGGACCTCAGATGTAACCTCTGAATTACTCCCAGTGCTGCATGCAAATGAGTACAAAAATAGGAGGATAAGGCAGATGAATACATGGCTAGAAAGATGATGCAGGATGGAAGGCTTTAGATTCCTGACATTGGGACTGGCTTTAAGGAAGATGGCACCTGTACAAGCCAGGCGGGTTGCATCTGAACAGAGCTGGGATGGAATTCCTTGTGGACATTTTGCTAGTGCTGTTGGGAGGGCTTTAAAAAAAAATTGGCAGGGGTGTGGGAACCATGAGAGAATATTGGAGGGGAGTACCAGGTGCACAAAATACTTGGGGAGACAGATAGCACTAGTATAGAGAATAGCTAAATCATGGAGTCAGTAAGGGAGAAAGTAATTAAGTCTAAATTAGGGTGACTGTGCATGTGTGAATGCATGGAGTATAATGAATAAGATTAGGGTGTTACACATCTAAATTACATGTGGAAGTATGATGATGTAGTGATAACAAATCTGACTCAAGGAACAGCAGGACTGGGTGTAAAATATTCCTGGATGCAAAGAACAAACAAAGAACAGTACAGCACAGGAAACAGGCCCTTCGGCCCTCCAAGCCTGTGCCGCTCCTTGGTCCAACTAGACCAATCGTTTGTATCCCTCCATTCCCAGGCTGCTCATGTGACTATCCAGGTAAGTCTTAAGCGATATCAGCGTGTCTGCCTCCTCCACCCTACTTGGCAGCGCATTCCAGGCCCCCACCACCCCCTGTAAAAAACATCCCTCTAATATCCGAGTTATACGTCGCCCCTCTCACCTTGATCCCGTGACCCCTCGTGATCATCACTTCTGATCTGGGAAAAACCTTCCACCGTTCACCCTATCTATCCCCTTCATAATCTTGTACACCTCTATTAGATCTCCCCTCATTCCAGAGAGAACAACCCCAGTTTACCCAATCTCTCCTCATAGCTAAGACCCTCCATACCAAGCAATATCCTGGTAAACCTTCTCTGCACTCTCTCTAAATCCTCCACGTCCTTCTGGTAGTGCGGCAACCAGAACTGGACGCAGTACTCCAAATGTGGCCTAACCAGCGTTCTATACAGCTGCATCATCAGACTCCAGCTTTTATACTCTATACCCCATCCTATAAAGGCAAGCATACCATATGCCTTCTTCACCACCTTCTCCACCTGTGTTGCCACCTTCAAGGATTTGTGGACTTGCACACCTAGGTCCCTCTGTGTTTCTATACTCTTGATGGCTCTGCCATTTATTGTATAACTCCTCCCTACATTATTTCTTCCAAAATGCGTCACTTTGCATTTATCTGGATTAAATTCCATCTGCCACCTCTCCACCCAATTTTCCAGCCTATCTATACCTTGCTGTATTGCCCGACAATGCTCATCGCTATCCGCAAGTCCAGCCATCTTCGTGTCATCCGCAAACTTGCTGATAACACCAGTTACACCTTCTTCCAAATCATTTATATATATCACAAATAGCAGAGATCCCAGTACAGAGCCCTGCGGAACTCCACTGGTCACAGACCTCCAGCTGGAAAAAGAGCCTTCGACCGCTACCCTCCGTCTCCTATGGCCAAGCCAGTTCTCCACCCATCTAGCCACTTCTCCTTGTATCCCATGAGTCTTAACCTTCTTAACCAAACTGCCATGTGGGACTTTGTCAAATGCCTTACTGAACTCCATATAGATGACATCCACGGCCCTTCCTTAGTCAACTGTTTTTGTCACTTCCTCAAAAAACTCCACCAAATTTGTACGGCACGACCTCCCTCTTACAAAACCATGCTGTCTGTCACTAATGAGATTGTTCCGTTCTAAATGCACATACATCCTGTCTCTAAGAATCCTCTCCAACAACTTCCCTACCACGGACGTCAAGCTCACCGGCCTATAATTACCCGGGTTATCCCTGCTACTCTTCTTAAACAGGACCACATTCGCTATCCTCCAATCCTCAGGGCCCTCACCTGAGTCCAAAGAAGCGACAAAGATTTCCATCAGAGGCCCAGGAATTTCATCTCTCGTCTCCCTGAGCAGTCTAGGATAGATGCCATCAGGCCCTGGGGCTTTGTCAGTTTTAATGTTCCCTAAAAAACCTAACACTTCCTCCCTTGTAATGGAGATTTTCTCTAACGGGTCAACACCTCCTTCCGAGACACTCCCGGTCAACAAGTCCCTCTCCTTCGTGAATACCGATGCAAAGTATTCATTTAGGATCTCCCCTATTCCCTTGGATTCTAAGCATAATTCCCCTCCTTTGTCCTGGAGGAGTCCAATTTTCTCCCTGACAACTCTTCTGTTCCTAACGTATGAATAGAATGCCTTAAGATTCTCCTTAATCCTGCCTGCCAAGAACATCTCGTGACCTCTTTTTGCCCTTCTAACTCCCCGTTTGAGTTCTTTCCTACTCTGTATTCCTCCAGAGCTCCATCTGTTTTCAGTTGCCTGGACTTAACGTACATCTCTCTCTTCATTTTAATTAGATCATCAATTTCCTTGGTTATCCACAGCTCTCGAATCCTACCGTTCCTTTTTACAGGCACATGCCTATCCTGCAGCCTTATCAATTGTTCCTTAAAAGACCCCCACATGCCAGATGTGGACTTGCCCTCAAACATCGTCTCCCAATCAACGTCCACCAATTCTTGCCTAATCCAGCTATAGTTAGCCTTCCCCCAATTTAGCACCCTGCCCGTAGGACAGCACTCATCCTTGTCCATTACTATCCTAAAGTTAAGAGTTGTGGTCACTATTTGCCACATGTTCCCCTACCGAAACTTTGACGACCTGACCGGGCTCATTTCCCAGAACTAGGTCCAGTATAGCCCCCTCTCTAGTCAGGCTATCTACATACTGTTCCAAAGAACCTTCCAGTACGCATTTTACAAATTCCTCCCCGTCCGGAACCCCAGCTCTAAGCACTTTCCAGTCTATACCAGGGAAATTAAAGTCCCCACTACAACTACCCTATTTTTTCTGCACCTATCCAGAATCTCCTGACATATCCTTTCCTCCACTTCCCGTGGACTGTTGGGTGGTTCAGGATGTTTAGACAAGATAGGAAAGAAAGAAAAAGAGGTGGTGTGATGCTATTGGCTAGGGAGAGCTGGATAAACATAGAAAAACTACAGCACAAACAGGCCCTTCGGCCCACAAGTTTTGCCGAACACATCCCTACCTTCCAGACCTACCTATAACCCTCCATCCTATTACGCTCCATGTACTCATCCAGGAGTCTCTTAAAAGACCCTATTGAGTTCGCCTCCACCACCACTGACGGCAGCCGATTCCACCCGCCCACCACCCTCTGAAAAACTTACCCCTAACATCTCCCCTGTACCTACCCCCCAGCACCCTAAACCTGTGTCCTCTCGTAGCAGCCATTTCCACCCTGGGAAAAAGCCTCCGAGAGTCCACCTGATCTATGCCTCTCAACATCTTATACACCTCTATTAGGTCTCCTCTCATCCTTCGTCTCTCCAAGGAGAAAAGACCGAGCTCCCTCAGCCTATCCTCATAAGGCATGCCACTCAATCCAGGCAACATCCTTGTAAATCTCCTCTGCACCCTGAAGGACATTTCCTAGAGGGTTCAAGGACAGAATCAATTTGGCTGGAGCCAAAGGATAAAAAGGATGCAATTTTATTGCTTATGTAGTTGACAGGCATCCAGCTAGTGGGAAGAATGGGGAGGAACAAATCTGCAGGAGAATTACAGATGCAATGTAGTTATAATGGGGGATTTTAATTGCCCGAATGTAGATTGGGACAGTGGTAGTGTAAAGGATGGATTGTGGTCAGGAGAATTTTTTACAGCAGTATGTATCTTGTCCAACAAGAAAGGATGCAGTGTTGGATCTGCTTCTTGGAAATGAGGTGAGCCAAGTAGATCAAGTGTCAGTGGGGAAACATTAAGGATAAGTGATAATTGTATCATCAATTTATGATGGCAGGAGAAAAAGAATGGACAATCCAGAGTACGAATAATTATTGGGGGAGAACTGAATAGAGCTGGGCCAGATAGACCGGCACCAAAGGTCGGTGGGAAAAACAGTAACTCAATCAAAAAAGTAATGCTTGGGCACAGTCAAGGTATATTCCCTCAAAAGGCAAAGGTAGGGCAAGCAAATCCAGAACTCTTGGATGAAAAAGGAGATAGAAATTAAGATAAGGAATTTGAAAAATGCACCCATGACAGATAGAAAATATAATTGAGAGCCTAGATGGTGGTTCAGAGGGGAGGTGAAGAAGCATGTTAGAGTCTTTTATAGACCTCCTAAAAGTTCTAGAGAGGTTGAGGAAAGGATTGCGGAGTCAATCCTGCTTAGGAGTGAAAGTAATAGGGCAATTGTTATGGGGGATTTTAACTTGACTAATATTGACTGGAATTGTTATAGCTCTAGCTCGTTAGAGGGGTCAGTTTTTGTTCAAAGCGTGCAGGAAGGTTTTTTGACTCAGTATGTAGACAGGCCAACTAGAGGTGAGGCTATATTGGATCTGGTGCTGGGAAATGAGCCAGACCAGGTGCTAGACTTGGAAGTTGGTGTGCATTTTGGTGATAGTGACCACAATTCGGTTACGTTCACCTTCGTGATGGAAAGGGATAGGCATGAACCTCGGGCCAGTGGTTTTAGCTGGGGGAAGGGTAATTATGAGGCTATTAGGAGAGAATTAGGAAACATAGGTTGGACTAGGAGATTACAGGGACTGGGAACGTCCGACATGTGGAGTTTTTTCAAGGAGCAGCTACTGCGAGTCTGTGATAGGTATGTCCCTGTCAGGCAAGGAGGAATTGGTAGGGCTAGGGAACCGTGGTGCACCAAAAAAGTTTCTTTGTTGGTTAAAAAGAAAAAGGAGGCTTATGTTCGGATGAGACGTGAGCACTCGGGTAGTGCACTAGAAAGCTTTAGATTGGCTAAGAGGGAGTTGAAGAGCGAGCTTAGAAGGGCTAAAAGGGGACATGAGAAGACTTTGGCGGATAGGGTTAAAGAGAATCCTAAGGCGTTCTATAGGTATGTCAAGAACAGAAGGTTGGTTAGGGCAAGTTTAGGGCCAGTTATAGATGGCAGAGGGAAGTTATGTGTGGAACCGGAGGAGATTGGTGAAGCATTGAACCAATATTTCTCTTCGGTGTTCACGCAAGGGGACATGAATATAGCTGAGGAGGACACTGGGTTGCAAGGGAGTAGAATAGACAGTATTACAGTTGATAAGGAGGATGTGCAGGATATTCTGGAGGGTCTGAAAATAGATAAATCCCCTGGTCCGGATGGGATTTATCCAAGGATTCTCTGGGAGGCAAGAGAAGTGATTGCAGAGCCTCTGGCTCTGATCTTCAGGTCGTCGTTGGCCTCTGGTATAGTACCAGAAGATTGGAGGTTAGCGAATGTTGTCCCATTGTTTAAGAAGGGGAACAGAGACTTCCCCGGGAATTATAGACCGGTGAGTCTCACTTCTGTTGTCGGCAAGATGTTGGAAAAAATTATAAGGGATAGGATTTATAGTTATTTGGAGAGTAATGAATTGATAGGTGATAGTCAGCATGGTTTTGTGGCAGGTAGGTCGTGCCTTACTAACCTTATTGAGTTTTTTGAGAAAGTGACCAAGGAGGTGGATGGGGGCAAGGCAGTGGACGTGGTATATATGGATTTTAGTAAGGCGTTTGATAAGGTTCACCATGGTAGGCTTCTGCAGAAAATGCAGATGTATGGGATTGGGGGTGATCTAGGAAATTGGATCAGGAATTGGCTAGCGGATAGGAAACAGAGGGTGGTGGTTGATAGTAAATATTCATCATGGAGTGCGGTTACAAGTGGTGTACCTCAGGGATCTGTTTTGGGGCCACTGCTGTTTGTAATATTTATTAATGATCTGGATGAGGGTATAGTTGGGTGGATTAGCAAATTTGCTGATGACACCAAAGTCGGTGGTGTGGTAGACAGTGAGGAAGGGTGTCGTAGTTTGCAGGAAGACTTAGACAGGTTGCAAAGTTGGGCCGAGAGGTGGCGGATGGAGTTTAATGCGGAGAAGTGTGAGGTAATTCACTTTGGTAGGAATAACAGATGTGTTGAGTATAGGGCTAACGGGAGGACTTTGAATAGTGTGGAGGAGCAGAGGGATCTAGGTGTATGTGTGCATAGATCCCTGAAAGTTGGGAATCAAGTAGATAAGGTTGTTAAGAAGGCATATGGTGTCTTGGCGTTTATTGGTAGGGGGATTGAATTTAGGAGTCGTAGCGTTATGTTGCAACTGTACACAACTCTGGTGCGGCCGCACTTGGAGTACTGTGTGCAGTTCTGGTCCCCACATTACAGGAAGGATGTGGAGGCTTTGGAGAGGGTGCAGAGGAGGTTTACCAGGATGTTGCCTGGTATGGAGGGGAGATCCTATGAGGAGAGGCTGAGGGATTTGGGATTGTTTTCGCTGGAAAGGCGGCGGCTAAGAGGGGATCTTATTGAAACATATAAGATGATTAGAGGTTTAGATAGGGTGGATAGTGATAGCCTTTTTCCTCTGATGGAGAAATCCAGCACGAGGGGGCATGGCTTTAAATTGAGGGGGGGTAGTTATAGAACCGATGTCAGGGGTAGGTTCTTTACCCAGAGGGTGGTGAGGGATTGGAATGCCCTGCCAGCATCAGTAGTAAATGCGCCTAGTTTGAGGGCGTTTAAGAGATCCGTAGATAGGTTCATGGACGAAAAGAAATTGGTTTAGGTTGGAGGGTCACAGTTTTTTTTTAACTGGTCGGTGCAACGTCGTGGGCCGAAGGGCCTGTTCTGCGCTGTAGTGTTCTATGTTCTATGTTCTAGAAGTGAAGAGCAATGGTAAAATGAGGAGTAGGGCCAGTTAGGAATCTAAATGGGAATTTATAATGGAGGCAGGAAGCATGGCTGAGGTACCAAATGGATATTTTGCATCCCTCTTTTCCAAGGAGGTAGATGCTATCTGGGCCATAGTGGCAGAGGTGGAAACTCATTAGAAAGGTTCAAAATTGATTAGGAGAAAGTGATGGATAGACTGTCAGCACTTAAAGTTGACAAGGCACCAATACCAAATGAGATACTTCAAAGAATATTGAAGGAAGAGGGAGTGGAAATTGCAGGGCACCTGGACATAATCTTTCAGCCTTCCTTAGATTCAGGGAAGGTGTCAGAAGACAGGAGAATTGCAAATATTGTACCCTTGTTCAAAAAAAGGATAAGCCCAGCAATTAGTGTGGTGGGTAGCTTCTCTAAACAATTATTTGGGATAGAATTAGTAGTCTCGTGGAAAAACTGCAGGTTGATTAAGAGCCAGCATTGATTTCAAAAGGGAAAATAGTGTTTAACTAACTTGGAGTTTTTTGAAGAGGTAACAGAGGGATGATGAGGGTAATACTGTTGCTGTAGTGCACATAGATTTTCAAAAGGCATTTGATACAGTGCCACAACAGACTTGAGAAAAATGATAGCTGATGGAATAAAAGGGACAGTAGCAGCATGGATACAAAATTGGCTGGAGGAAGATTTGTAGTCATGTTCCCCAGAGGTTGATAATGGAACCCTTGCTTTTACTGATATACGAGTGATCTAGATCTTGATGTGCAGGGGACAATTTCAAAGTTTGTGGATGACAAAATCTGGAAACATTGTAAACTGTGAGGACAGCATAAAGCTTTAAAAGGACAGACAAGTTGGCCAGATGAAGTTCAATACATAGAAGTGTGAGGTGATGCATTTTGGTAGGAGGCACGTGGAGATGTTGTAAAATAATACACTAAAATAGGATGAAAAATAAAAATATATAGTATCCTGGGCTTTATTAGTAACAGCACAGTACTAGAAAGGAGCTCACGATGAACTTACATAGGCACTTTTTAAACCTCAGAATATTGTGTATAGTTCTGGGCACTATTGTATAGTAACAATGTGAACACATTATAGGAGGTTTACAAGAATGAGCCCAATGACAAGAAACATTAGTTATGACAATTGATTGGAAAGGTTGAGACTGTTCTTGAAGATAAGGTGGCTAAGAGATTTGATAGAGATTAACAAAATCATGAGCAGCTGGGCAGAGTAGATAGCTGTTCCCACTCAAAAAGGATCAAGAACAAGATGGCACAGATTTAAAGTAATTGGCAAAAGAAGCAAATGTGATGTGACAAGAAACCTCTTCACAGTGAGTGGTTTGGGCCTGGAATGCACTGCCTGGATGTCTAATGGAGGCAGGTTCAATAATTATTTGAATAGAAACAATGTACAAGGGCAATGGGAAAAGGCAGGAGAATGGCACTTAGTCATAATGATCATTTGCAGAGGCAGTGCAAACACAATGGGCCAAATGGCCTCCTTCTGCACCATAACAATTCTGTGAACAATATTTTGTTTTGGTTTACTTATATTAACTTTGTTTGGCTTTAACTTAAACCATACAATTGTTGATAAACTTTCTTGATACAACTAATAGTTAACATAGTTTGAGTTGCAATAAATCTTACTTAAAGTATCTTTTCTCATGTGCACTGAATTCCCATGAACCTAATTCCTCCCAGTCACTCGCACTCTGTCTTGTCATGTGCCTTCCTACCATATGATGTGAAAAGCCTGCCTTTTATATAGACTCTCCAGTGAGTCATGGTCGAGTTTTGCTTCCTGCTCCAGTAATTAACACCAATTGAACCAACTACTTTCAGCTGATTGACAGATAACTGCACGCAGTTTCCTGTTTATCATGGTAGTCTAATTTACTTAAAGATTGTTGGAGATTGACTCTTGGCTATATAAAAACTGAAAAAGGTTTACCAGAACTTACCACGTGAACCTATTTCACTCTTCAAGCATAGTCTCTTGTCTCCTCTTACTACAGCAGGTGTGAACTTGTTGGCAGATGGTATGACTCAACCAGTGTGGTGTCTGTACTGGTCTCTCTATTCCCTTTCAAATAAACAGAATGGTGGCTATCCATTGGGAAATCAATTGTGCTACTATTGATGATACCAAAGAATGACAAGACTGTGTTGTGGTCACACCTACCAGTATTTTTGAGGACAGAGAACTCTGATTGTTGAGGATGAAGTTTTTTCCCTTTTGCTGGTTCTCTCACCACCTGTCACAGACCCAGTTAGGCAGATATGTCCTTCAGGACTCATCAAGCTTGGTTGGTAGTGTTGATACCAATTCACTCTTGGTAACAGGCATTGATGTCGAGAGTGAATTCTGTGCCCTTGCTACCCTCAGCGCTTCTTCCAAGAACTGTTCAATATGACAAAGTGCTAACTGGTGAGAGAGGTCGATTGGTGACAAACAGCAAGAGATTTCTTTGCCATGAGACCTCATGGAGCCGGGAGTCAATGTTGAGGACTCCTGGGGCAACTCCATCCCGGCTGAATACCACTGCCGCTACTTATGGTGGGTCTGTCCTGCCAGTGTGACAGAACATACTCGGGGATGGTGATGAAGGTGATTGGGACATTGGTTGAATGATATGATTCTGTGAGTGTGACTGGCTGTTGGACTGTTCTTCAAATTTACCCTCATAATGTTTGGGAGGAGGACTTTACAGGGCTGCCTGGGCAGTGTTTGTTACATGCCTAGGCTGATGCCACATGATCCTGTTTTATTTTTTGACTTCTCTGTAGTGGTTTGATGCAACCAAGCAACTTGCCAAACAATATTAGTGTTAAAAATCACCCACATTGTTGTGTGTCTGGAGTCCACATTCGTCAGATTAGGCAGGATGATAGATTTCCTTTCCTGAAGGACAATAGTGAACCAGATAGGTGTTTACTATAATCTGCTAGTTTCTTGCTCATGGGACTAATTTTTTATTCCAAGTTAAATTTACTTTAATTTAAATTTCCCTAATGGTCATAGTGGAATTCCTAATCATGTCTCCCGAATATTTATCCACCCTCTAGATTACTTGGGCATTGCTACGCAACCGTTCCTCTTAGATATGCTCACCTTAAGTTCATTCATTAGGTGTAACCTACTGGAAAATCTAAGTTGTAATAGAGCTCTCACCTCCTGATATTCAAATAGTATCAAACTCAGACTGCAATTAACAAAAATCCAGGCAGGTATATCCAAAGTTCAAATAAAATGAACAGTACTGAATACTGAAATAAACACAGAAAATGCTGAAAAGAACATATATATGTTCTACTACATCTAATAACAAAAGGGAGATGTTTGTGTGGTACTTCTCATTAGAATGGAGGTTTCAAATGCAGAGTTGGGGATCTGGAGCTTTTTGGTTCATTCTGGGCTGGTATCTGTGACCTACTCTGGAAGAAAGTTCCAATACAATTCAGACTAGTCCTGAGAATAGCAATTTTAGAATTAACTGATATTTCCTGAATTACAGCTTCGCATATGGGACAAAAATGTCATACAAAATCCCATACTTTACAAATGGTAGAATGCTTTTCTACATTTCCAATCAATCATTCAAAAACATCCAGCACATTCAGACAGAACAAAAGCAAAATACTGTGGATGCAGGAAATTGGAAACAAGTACCTGAGGAAAATTTGGTAAACATAGAACATTACAGCGCAGTACAGGCCCTTCGGCCCTCTATGTTGCGCCGACCAGTGAAACCAATCTAAAGCCCATCTAACTTACACTATTCCAATATCATCCATATGTTTATCCAATGACCATTTAAATGCCCTTAATGTTGGCGAGTCCACTACTGCTGCAGGCAGGGCATTCCACGCCCTTACTACTCTCTGAGTGAAGAACCTACCTCTGACATCTATCCTATATCTAAAGGATGTTGTGGGATATATTTCCTTGATACCAGATGAATTGCAGTTACCCTGTACATTCTGTATCTTCAAACATGGACTGTGGTCATACGGAAGCATCCTGAAATTTTATTGTTAAAAATAGACACTAACAAGACTTTAAGGTGACTGTTACAAATTCAACACAGCCCACCTCAAAATTTCAAAATGTTCCTAATTGAATGATCCTAGGCCTCTCCCTTGAATGGACATAGAATCATATCATAGAATCCCTACAGTGCAGAAGGAGGCCATTTGGCCCATCGAGTCTGCACCGACCACAATCCCACCCAGGCCCTATCCCCGCTTAGTTACTCTGCTAATCCCTCTAACCTATCACATCCCAGGACACTAAGGGTTAATTTAACATGTCCAATCAACCTAACCCACACATCTTTGGACTGTGGGAGGAAACCGGAGCACCCGGAGGAAACCCACGCAAACACGGGAGAACGTGCAAACTCCACACAGACAGTGACCCAAGCCGGGAATCGAACCCAGGTCCCTGGAGCTGTGAGGCAACAGTGCTAACCACTGTGCTACCGTGCCGCCCCTAATACCCAGATGAACCTCTCTGTGGGATTCACACCTGCCATTGTTAATGGTTTACTCCAAACTCAAAATCTTACAGATTACATATCTCCAAGTTTGAAATTTAACAAATGGGGA
This sequence comes from Mustelus asterias, assembly GCF_964213995.1. Lineage (NCBI taxonomy): Eukaryota > Metazoa > Chordata > Chondrichthyes > Carcharhiniformes > Triakidae > Mustelus > Mustelus asterias. The sequence continues at coordinate 34,002,599 of NC_135810.1, read as the reverse complement.
CCTACAGAAAATGAGTTAACCACAAGTGGGTGTGAATTGCTGTCATCTATCTCCATTGTGTAGCAATGACTCTTGGCATTAAACCACTCTAGACAGACAATAGTAGTTGAATCTATGACTGAAACTAGTTTCTGATACTAAAACCTTTTGTTAGTCTAAGAACCAGAGCAAAACAGTCAGTCCGCAAAGAATACCATTGCAGAATATCACCTGTCAACCAAGGCAGCAACAGCAAAGTTTTTAAACTTGGAGGTCATTGTATCTTTAAAAGTCTCCCAACCCTATTCCTAATCCAAATCCAAGAAGATCTACAATTGACAAACTTTGTGAACTACTGAACATCCATCTCTTCAAGGGAGTCCTGGAATAATCCTTATATACAACTCCAGATTTTGAAATGGCTTAAACTACTCTTTTGGAGTGAAACACCTTTACAGGGCCCACAATGACTGTTTTCCTGTGCTAAGCCAAGCACATGAATCTGAACTATTTTGTTTACAACTTGTAAAAGTGCATATTCTCTTTAACTGTATCTTTCTCAAGAGTGTGTGAGTGATGAGTGACTTAGCGCTGGGTGAATGCGTGAAATAAGCCTCTATTTAAAGCCACAAAAGCTTGCTGCTGTTAAACTGTCTGTACACTTGGGGCTAAAAAAACACATATACATCTTCCTTTTTCTAAACATACACTGATTACAGTCTGTACAAGGTTCAGGGTTTTTTTACAGTTCCCTAAAGTTAATTCCCCCCTTTAAGACTCCCCCCTGGCTTCTTGCACCTGGTCCACTCAACCCTCTCACCGAGACTTCTAATCCCAGACTTACATGGGCTCCTCGGCATGGTGGGATTGTTTGTAGTCCCAGCAGGGGCTACTGCTCCCAGCTGGCATGGCTGAGACTACAGAGTTGTCAGCCACGCGATTGGTTGGCAACTCTTTAAAACAGAACAGCTTCCCGAGAAAGGGTAGAAGTCTTGTCTTGGAGCAATTAATGCTGTTTCCAGAATTAACTTATTGCAGAGCAGCCATCAGGATCATGGACAGGGTCTTTTCCAATATTTTAGCCGGCTGGGAATGGGGGACATGGCAACCCACAAAACCCAACCCAGTAAAGTAAAAAAAACATTGTTTTAAAATATGTATCCACCTAATATATTTTTCAAGCTGGTGCATAAAGATTCTTTTTATTGAGGTTCTTTTTAATGAATATAAAGGAGAGAAAAGTTCCTTCACCCTGTCTTGATGGTGACACAGGATGAAGAAAGTGGAAATGTGCATTTGTTAGCACTATGTCCCTCATTAAGCACTGCAAATGAGCCTAATGCGAAATGTAAGCTGGTTTAGGTACATTAAATCCTACGTTGTGTATTGTAGCACAATCTAATTCAGAACAAGGCCATTTTCCCAGACACATTTGTGCTTAGGTTTGGAATGTAGTGAAAAAGTGGATTAGTGAAAAAAGTGATAAATTGGCTTAAGAAGAATTAATGGATTTGTAATCTGAAAATAAGGGCATGAATTTCCAAAGCTCAGTGACCTATTTGGTCAGGAGAGCTGAATATTTGGGTTGGGACTTTGAATTTCAAGCAATTATTTATTTTGAGAAAAAACAAAAATCTATTTCAGCTGTATCTTGATGCTGCTGTATGTGAAATATTATTTATAGGCTGAAGAAACTACTTTAGTAAGGTTCTATATTTGAAGGTAAAAATATTAACGTGAAACTAACAAGTTATTGAAAGCATCTTTGCATTTACTTTGTTTAAGAGTATCAGATAATTCATCCAGTAAATAATAATGCATAATTTGTGTCAATTTTTCCACTTTCCAATTTCATTTATGAAATGGTTTTGTTACGATGTTTGTTGATCAATTTTGATTTTATTTCACTGATAGGGATTCTTAATTCTTGAAGAAATTAAAAAACCCAATGAGGATGTAAATAGCTATGAAAATGATTATTCAATCCACATAGAGGATCTCACATGCTTTTGGGACAAGGTAAAATGATTATATAATATGCAAGTAGTTTTTGCCTAAAATTTTGCTTATACCTTAAAACGTTTAATATTGACGATTTTCTTTCCTCAAGTGAGGCACGTTTGGATTGCATACAGAATGAACAAGTTTTGCTGCTAGTAAATTATTAAATGATTGAATTTATAGTAAAGAAAGCACACCATTATTTTCTTCTCAGTAAATCTTCCTAGCATATAGCTAGGAAATTAGGGAGCAGAAGGGCTAGAAATAGAGCCAGTGCAAAATACTTTTCTAATAATTAGAGATGCTGTCTCCGACCTATATTTACATAGGAACATGGGAGCAGGAATAGAGCCTTCAAGCCTGCTCCACCATTCAATCAGGTCAGGGCTGATCGGTTGTGGTCTTAATTCCACTTCACTCTCTGCCCAACCCCCACCATATTGCTTGACCCTGTTGCCGAACAAAAATTGGTCTGACTCAGCCTTGAATAAATTCAAAGATACAGCCTCCACTGTATCCTCTGGTTATCCACTTTGTCAAATCCCCTCAGGATATTATGTTTAAATAAGATCGTTCTCATTCTTCTAAACTCTAATGGGTATATGCTGAATCTTTACAACCTTTCTTCAAAAGACAACTCCTTTATCCCAGGAATGGATCCTTTCATGTGCCAGAACACCAAGATTTCTCTGTACCACCAAATTCTGCAATCTTTCTCCATTTAAGTAGTATACTGCTTTTCTATTCTTCCTTCCAAAATGGACAAGTTCACATTTATTCGCATTATACTCCATCTGCCATTTTATGCCCACTCACTTAACCTGTCTATATCTCTTTGTAGATTCTCTCCCTTGTCACAGAATCATAGAATCCCTACAGTACACAAAGAGGCCATTCGGCTCATTGAGTGGCAATCATAGAATCCTAAGTGCAGAAAGAGGCCATTGGCCCATCGAGTCTGCACCGACCCCACAATCCCACCCAGGCCCTACCCCCATATCCCTACACATTTACCTGCTAATCCCTCTAACCTACGCATCGCAGGACACTAAGGGGCAATTTTTTAGCATGGCCAATCAACCTAACCCGCACGTCTTTGGACTGTGGGAAGAAACCGGAGCACCCGGAGGAAACCCACGCAGACACGGGGAGAATGTGCAAACTCCACACAGACAGTGACCCAAGCCGAGAATCGAACCCAGGTCCCTGGAGCTGTGAAGCAGCAGTGCTAACCACTGTGCTACCGTGCCGCCCAATGGCAATGATCCCACCCAGGCCCTATCCCTGCAGCCCCACGCATTTACCCTGCCAATCCCCCTGACACCAAGGGGCAATCCAGTATGGCCAATAAACCTAACCTGCACATCTTTGGAGTGTGGGAGGAAACTGGAACACCTGGAGGAAACCCATGCAGACATAGGGAGAACATGCAAACTCCACACAGTCAACTTAATTTCCTACTTGTTTTGGCGTCATCAACAAATTTAGCTGCCATACATTGAAAGCTTGTAAATTTGAGGATCCAGCACTAATTCCTGTGACACCACACTAATACAGCTTGCCAATCTGAAGCAGCCCATTTATCCCTGTCTCTGTGAACCAATCCTTTATCCATGCTAAATATGTTTGCCCCCCCCCCGCCCCCCACCACACCATGTGATCTTGTGTAATAACTTTGAGACATACCTTATCAAATGACTTTGGGAAATCCAAGTACACCACATCTACTGGTTCCCCTTGTATGTTGTTTCATTGAAAACTCTTACAGTTAAACACGATTTCCCTTTCACAAAGCCATGTTAGCTATGCCTGATCAAATTATAATTATCTAAGTATCTTGCTATAATTTCCTTAATAATGAATTCGCAGATGTTAACTAACTAGTCGATGGTTTCCTGCTTTCTGCCTCCCTGCTTTCTTCAATTGTTACATTAGTTATTTTCCAATTTGCTGGAACCTTTCCAGAATCTTAGGAATTTTGGAAGATTATAACCAATGCACCTGCTATCTAAGCTGCCACTTCTTTTAAGACCCTAGGATGCAGACATCCGGTCCTGGCAACTTGTCAACCTTCACCTCTAACAACTTTTCTAGCATCCTTTCCCTGGTGGTGATGATTGTATTAAGTTCATCCCTCCCTTTCATCTATTGATTTTCCAGAATTTTTGGGAAGTTTTCCAAGTCCTCTGAAGACAGACAAAAATATCTGTTGAGCGGCACAGGAGGACAGTGGTTAGCATTGCTGCTTCACAGCGCCAAGGACCCGGGTTCGATTCCCGGCTTGGGTCGCTGTCTGTGTGGAGTTTGCACATTCTCCTCGTATCCATGTGGGTTTCCTCCAGGTGCTCCGGTTTCCTCCCATGTCCTTGGCGCTGTGAAGCAGCAATGCTAACCACTGTGCTACTGTGCCGCTCAACAGATATTTTTGTCTGTCTTCAGAGGACTTGGAAAACTTCCCAAAAATTCTGGAAAATCAATAGATGAAAGGGAGGGATGAACTTAATACAATCATCACCACCAGGGAAAGAATGCTAGAAAAGTTGTTAGAGGTGAAGGTTGACAAGTTGCCAGGACCGGATGTCTGCATCCTACGGTCTTAAAAGAAGTGGCAGCATAGATAGCAGGTGCATTGGTTATAATCTTCCAAAATTCCTGGTTAGGTGCATTGACCCGAACAGGTGCCGGATTGTGGCGACTAGGGGAATTCCACAGTAACTTCATTGTAGTGTTAATATAAGCTTTACTTGTGACTAATAAATAAATAAACTTTGATAAACCTTGAACACCTCTGTCATTTCTTTATTTTCCAGTGTCAATTCTCCAGACTCTATCTAGAGGACCAGCTTCAGTTAGTTTTCCTATTCAAATACTTGTAGAAACTTTTACTATTTACATTACTAGCTAGCTTTCTGCTTCTTATTATAATTTAGCCTTTCTTTGCTGTGTTTCTGTATTTACTTACCCTTTTCTCCTTCCTGAAAGGACTTGACTTTTGCTGGATGTGGTTCTTTGGGTATTGAGAGCTCTCGAATACTTCATTAATTTGCATGCTTTATCCTAAAGTCTACATGCTGGATAGGCCACTTTTGGTCACATATGGCAGAAACTGAAACAAAGAAATCTCCCACCTAGTGACCCAGAAGTCATTTACAAAATCGGTACAAAGCTTTAGGGGCTTGTAACCAATCAGAGACACTGACCAATTTGAACAGAAATATACAGAATAATCTGTATTCAGTTGCTGCTCTTAGTCCATGATAAATATAGTGACATGACTATGTAAAATGTTTGGATGCTGTAAATAGATTTGAAGATCTTCAGGATTTTTAATATCTTGCATAATAATTACAAACAGCAGATTAAAATGTATAAAGGGAAAATACTGTGGATGCTAGAAATGTGAAATCAAAACAGAAAATGCTGTAAATATTCAGCATGTGAGTATCAATATGAGTATCAGCGCAAAATCTGTGGAAAGAGAACCAGGGTTAACATTTCAGGTTGATGACCTTTGATCAAAACTGATGAAAAAAAAAGTTGCCTCCTCAAATAATTACAAGTCTTGGATGTAGCTTTTTTCATATCTAGGCATAAATAATTTCAATAACATACGAATGCATATAAATGTCTGTGTAGGAAAAGAGGGGAAAAGCTGGCATGACACCTGACACCGAAATAAAATGTTATGCATTTTAACCAAGAGTGAATACCCTGGAGAGGACACTTTCATTCCTACTATTAGAAAAATACATTTTTAAAATATATTCAATTAAGTAAAAAAAAATCATTGGCCAGTTCATCTTTTTCCATCGACCTCTCTCTGGTGATGGGAATGGGATCAATGCTATTTAGACATCCCTGTTGACTCATTGTTATCCCAAATTTACTTTGTCGGATATCAAGGGCCCTATTTTACCATTTTGATTCTAAGTGCTGGGCGGACTTGAAACTGGGAGTGTTTCAGATCCGTCTTTTAGACTCGTTCTCAGGCGCCACCATATGCAGTCTACCTGGAAAAAATATCAGCGATTCCAAATCGTGCTGCGCAAACCTGTGGGTGGGGCTTAACACAGGCTGGATAATGCCTCCCCCTAGCCACCACAGGCATTGCCCCACCCCCCCAACATTACTGACCCGCTTATCCCCCTACCCTCCCCTCACCCAGAATGATCGTGGCCCCCTTCCCCCTACTGATCTCGGGCAGAGTGGCAGCGGATCACCCTTCCCCCTCACTGATCTCGGGCAGAGTGGCAGCGGATCCCCCTTCCCCCACTGATCTCTGGCAGAGTGGCAGTTGACCCCCCTTCTCCCCACTGATCACCAGCAGAGTGGCAGCGGACCCCTCTTCTCCCCCACTGATCTCCGGCAGAGTGGCAGCGGACCTTCCTTCCCCCCCCACTGATCTCCGGCAGAGGGGCAGCGGACCCCCCTTTCCCCCACTGATCTCAGGCAGAGTGGCAGCGTAACTCCCCCTCACCCCCGACCGTCCTGCACGAGGCTCCCATCTCCTCCGGACTCCAGTGGGCTGTATGACACTTCCCTCTCCCACATGCCCAATCATTGAGGCATCGATCCACCCCCCTCTCCCCCCAGCACACCTGCAAGTGCCTTCCCCTCAATGCTGCAAACTGCATGTATCTTGTCGGAATGCTCTGCCAAACTGACTGCAGCTGATCTGCCTTAACGAGGGGCAGATCCATAAAAATCCCACGGATGGACAGGCAGGCATTCCTGCACAAAATGAGCGCACGACCAGCCCCCCAATTTTCTGCGGGCAACCTGGGGAGGCTACTGGATGCAGCAGAGGCGAGGCGGGACAACCTCTTCCCCCCAGGAGAACGTAGACCCAGGGGAGCTGTTAGCAATGCGGCCTGGGAGGCAGTGCCAGGGCACTGGCCCCCCCGAACCGGGAAGCAGTGCTGCCAAAAGGTCAATGACTTCATCCGGGCAGCAAGGGTGAGTGCTTAACCTCATTAGCATCTTCCCCCAAATCTCCCCCAGATCCTCCCATCCCCAGCACCTTGCATGTTTCCAGCCCCTGACCCCAAGCGGCTCCTTCCTATCACCCCCAAGAGCCCCACTGCACTTGCCCTCTAAGGGCCACCACCTGATACTCTCCAGGAGTCACGCCATCATTTATTTCATAGCTCCTTCTGTCTCCACAGGAGAAGACCAACCATAACACACACAGAGGGCGAAGACAGGGGGTGGTGAGCCAGACTTCCGGGTCCTGACCCCTTTTGAGGAGTGGGCACTGGAGCTGTCAAGAAAAGGGGAAATGCGGGCTGTCAGCGACAGCATGGTTGGGCTGCCGTCAAGAAGTGAGCACTTGTCAATCCTCCACTCACTTTGAGGCAACTTCTCGGAGGCATGAGTTTTGGGTGCAAGGGGCAAGATTTAAAGGAGTTATACGAGGCATGTTTAGAGGGTGAGGGTGCCGGGGGAGGGGGGGTTCGCGGAGGCAGATATGATAGTGACCTTTAAGGGGCGTCTTTACAGCTATGTGAATGAGATGGGAATAGAGGCATGTGGTCCCTGGAAGGGTAGGGGGTTACAAATCAGGTGGACAGCCTGGTCGCTGCAGGCTTGGAAGGCCAGGGGGCCTGTTCCTGTGATGTAATTTTCTTTGTGCTTTGTTCTGTGTTCAATGGGGAAATGTGAATTACGTGTTTTGCATCTGGGACTCCTCTCCCTCCCTTACACTTAATCTTGTGTCCCGTGTTGCAGGGACAGAACCAACACACTGTGGCCATCTGCACTTCTAGGCCTCTACTGCAGCTCCCGCCCATCCTGGTCAGGACAGCTCAGACGAGTCCTCAGAGGATATGGCTGAAGGGACCTCCAAGGGTGGCGCTGTTTTCGTGACAGCTTCCACCTCACAACTCACCATCCCAGATACTGACGCGTTGGTGGGTCCAGTTAACGGTGAGGCTTCTGGGTCACTCTCTGGTGAGCACGACACATCTGCTGATGTACATCGGGTGGAGGAAGGAACATCCAAGGCCTCTGGCACATGGGAGCTTGCTGGAGGTGAGGACTTAGTTGGCCCCAGGCTACATGCTGGGCCTCTGAGATTACTTCTCCCTCAGCTGCTGTAGATGCAGCATCAGAGCCAGGAAATGCAGGAGGGGCTGATGGCCACACTGCACCAACTGCGAGGCTGTTGGGAGGAGTCCCAAACCTTTCAGGCGGACCAGCTATTGCCTGTCTAGAGTGCTTCCCAGGACAACACTGCAAGGGTGGCGTCTGCAGTGGAAAGCCTGGGACAGGGGATCCTCACCATGAGTGGCAGGCTCCAAGCAATGGCCGAGTCACAGCAGGCCACAGCAGAGTCCCAGAGGGCCACAGCTGAGTCACAGCAGATCACAGCTGAGGGACTGAACAGCCTTCTTGAGTTTCTGCAGCCCATGGTTGAGGGGCTCGAGAGCTTGCAGGAGACCCAGCGGGACAGCGCTGAGACACAGGGGCCTACAGCAGCAGCCCTTGAGAACGTGGCCCAGTTGCAGAGGGTCGTGGCTGAAGGGCTGCAGAGTATGGCCCAGTCTGAGAGGGCACTTGCTGCAGCCGTTGACAGGTGATCCCCGACTCAGGTGGCCATCGCAGAGGGCTCGACCACCAAGGGTGGGACACAGGTGGTCCTTCAGGACTGGCAGGGCCAAGTGACACCGGAGCTTCTGGAGCTCACTGCAGAAGCACCGCCGTCCCATGGAGTGACCCAGGGGTCCACAGGAACCCCAAGGGAGAAGGAAGGGCTCAAGCCCATGCCAGAGCCTTCCAGCCAGGAGACTGTGGCTGTGGCTACACCTACTGACTCCCCCTTCCTGATATTGGGGCATCTCATGGGCAGCAGGAAGAAGAAGGTGTCACGGAAACATCCCAGATACTTGGAAGCCGGCCAGGACCCTAAAGGTCCAGGGTCTCCAGAGGACGCCTGCCACATGCATCACAGGCAACGGGGCGAGGTAGGCAGCTGGCCCCCTCCACCTCCAATGTACATTCTGGGGAGTCACTGAGACGTAGTGGTTGGCCACATAAGGTTAGGAAGTTGTAGTTGCACTAAGATGGCACAGGTGAAGGGCTGCACTAGTTAAATAGATCTTCAAGCACCTTAACATTTTCTGTTCACAGACACAAGCCCATAACGACTGAACTGCCTGGTTATCAGGACCTCCCCAGCCACCCTCGCATGCCTCGTTCGAGCTGCCAGCCCTCCAACGCCTAGGTGGTGTCCCTCAACATGCTCTCCCTCCTCCTCTTCTTCCTCCTCTTGCTGGTCAGCCTCCTCCCCAGCGACGTCCGGCTGGTCAGCCTTCGCATGTCCTCCTCCTTCCTCCTCCAATAGGTCACATCTCTGCAGAGCCAGCTTGTACAAAGCACACAGCACACGACTACAATGCGGGAAGAGATCAGAGGGCTGTATTGTAGGGTCCCGCCAGAGCGGTCCACACACTGGAATCTCATTTTAAGGAGCTCTCTACAATCATGCGGGTGGCTACATGGGCCTCATTATAGCGGGCCTCTGTCTCAGTCACAGGCCTCCACACAGGCGTTATCAACCATGTCCAAAGTGGGTAACCCATATCACCCACAAGCCACCCCCGCAGCCTGGGCTCCTCCTCAAATGCCTTTGGGATGTCAGAGCTCCTGAAAATGAAGCTGTTGTGCACACTGCCTGGGTGTCTTGCGCAGACGTGCATAATGTACATGTTATGGCCACAAACCAGTTGCACATTCAGGGAGTGGAACTCCTTTCTGTTGATGAATCTTCATGGATTCTGTAGGGGGATCTTGAGGGCAACGTGGGCGCAGCCGATGGCCCCCTGTACATTAGGTATCCCCGCAATGGTTGCAAACCCTGCAGCCCGGGCTTCCTGATGGACCTGCTCCAGATTAAATTTGATGTACTGCCCTGCCTGGGCGTACAGGGCTTCCGTGACCTGCTTGACACACGTGTGCACAGCTGACCTGGAAATGCCACATACATCTCCGCTAGGGTTCTAGAAGGAGCCAGTCGCATAAAAGTTCAGAGCGGCCGTCACTTTGACAGTCACCGAGCGTGGGTGCTCTCCCTGTCCCTAAGTGCCAGGTCTTGCAACAGGTGGCACAGGTGTTGCACTGTCTCCTTTCAGAGGCGGAAACATCGGCACACGGTGTCCGACATCTGTTCAAATGACACTCGTGCACGGAACTGCTGGGGTCTCTGCTCCCTCCTCCTGCACCCCCCCCCCCCCTCCCAACTCTGGGCAAATGGCGGCCACCTTCTGCCTCTGATGGTTGTCTCCCTCTACTCCTGCAAGTGGTAAGGTCTGGGCCTCCTGTCCCCACAATTCTTCCTCCAGCTCCTCCTCCTCCTTAGCTCAGCAGCAACCAAAAGAACAGCAAGATCAATCGGTTGCATTGCAAAAGCCATCTCCTCACTCTGAAGTGAGGGAGGGGGACGGAGAGGTGGTTGGAGATAGAGAGGTACACATGTAGAGGTTAAGGAATGCTGCTTGCTCCTAGCCCATCAACAGTCACAGTCCATACTGCTGATTCCCCAACCACATGCTCCCCAAAATCACAGCCCCCTCCCATCATTTCCCCCAGCCACATGCTCTTCAAAATCACAACTTCACCCCTCATTTCCCCCAGCCACATGCTCCTCAAAATCACAGTTCCTTGAAAAGTTGAGAGGCTGCAGCAGTGCAAATTTCGAGGCATTGTGCACATCCTTTAGCTGGAAAGAGTGCTGAGTGCACTAGGACCCAGCAGCATCCAAATGTCTATGCTGCAAATCTGACATCGGACACCCTGCTGAGCAACAGCGTCCCACACCCCCACACACTCTCAGAGCCCCCACCCATTCGAGAAAGGAAATGCCTGCAACAAAAGGACACCCATAAACAGCAGAGAGCCGTCGGACGCTATGCACTTACCTCCTCACTAACCCTCACTGATGGAGCACCCGAATTGGATTTTTATGGAGCATGTCTGTTTCGCGCCGATTCCGGATTGGTGAACGTGGTGGTAAAGGGGGAAGTGCTGGTAAAGTTGGGCATACAGCCAATTAAGTCAATTGAAATGCATGCAAATTCATTTAAATGGCTGTTGCATCCGTTTTGGGTGCGGTCCCGATTGCGTCCATTTTCGGACTTTGGTAAAGGGGGAACCGGCGCAGAAGCGGGTGCGAATCTTGCTCCTCGCCTCATGCCCGACTTTACCAAGTTTTCATGCCCGCAAATGGGCACAACTTGATGGTAAAATCAGGCCCCAAGACCGAGATATCGAAAAGTACCAGCTGCTTGACTCCCTATTTTAAATTCTGTCTTTAGCCCCTCAATTATCCTTTTTTCAAACTCTTCCTTGCCACCCCATAGGAACGCATCAACACGCATCATGAAAATTTCAGCTAATTTTGCTTCAGACTTCCAATAGAACATTGCCAGAAACAAAAAGAGAAAATGCTGGAAAATCTTTGCAGGTCTGGCAGCATCTGTAAGGAGAGAAAAGAGCTCACTTTTCAAGTCCAGATGACCCTTTGTCAAAGCCAGATCTGCCTTTAACTGGACAGAGCCAGTCTTCAGCAATACAGATCGTACAGAGAAATACCAAACCCTTGATGCATCACTTAATCCGTAAAGGCATTTGTTCAATCTCCACAATTGTCCCTGTGTATTACCTGCTCCTCTGGGCAGCCTCAAAAACACATTTCTTTGAAATGTTTGATCATGCAGAAACGCTGCTTTGATATCTATTGATTTACATACCCAATTATTAGATGTTAGAAAGGCAAAAAAAAATTCATTGTCACTTTCACTGCTGTGGGTGAATTGACCCCAATGTCTCTCCCCTCCAAGTGTTCCTCATCCCCACGGGCTACTAATCTGGCGTTTGCTTTATATGTCCCATCTTGCAAAACGTTTTCTGTGCAAACCCACAGGTGGGACAAAGCAAGCTTCCCCTACGTCTGGTACCTCGGTGTACACCCCAAACCCTTTCCAAATACCTAACTTTTTTTTGGCCTCTCTTATCTCCATGAGCTCCATTTTGTTGGCAACTACCAACATTTCACTATCATGGGGACTTCGATCCTACTACTATCATCATTTTGATTCCTAGCCTTTCTTGTTAAACTCTAGCCTCTACTGCCATGTCTGTGCCTGTCGGGGCTGCTACTCTCAGACCACGACCAGGGCAGCATGGTAGCACAGTGGTTAGCACTGCTGCTTCACAGCTCTAGGGACTTGGGTTCGATTCCCGGCTTGGGTCACTGTCTGTGTGGAGTTTGCACATTCTCCTCGTGTCTGCGTGGGTTTCCTCCGGGTGCTCCGGTTTCCTCCCACAGTCCAAAGATGTGCGGGTTAGGTGGATTGGCCATGCTAAAATTGCCCTTACAGTCCTGGGATGCGTAGGTTAGAGGGATTAGTGGGGAAATATGTAGGGACGTGGGGGTAGGGCCTGGGTGGGATTGTGGTCGGTGCAGACTCGATGAGCCGAATGGCCTCTTTCTGTGCTGTAGGGTTTCTAAGATTCCTAAGACCACTGTTGTCTGTTGACACAACTTCGGTCATAGATTCGTGACTTTTTTCTGGGCTCACGGTCTCATCCTAAGGATTTAGATCTCTCTTTTTTTGCTTCCATCTTTCCACCCCATTTTCCCAATCTGTAGCTTTCTCTTTTTGCCACTGCTCTTGAATGTTGAGCCACTGTTTATACTTCCCTGAGGTTCTACTGATTATAGTGGCATCTCTCCACTCACTTGACCCTTTGGGTATGTATGATACCACTGCGTATCACAGAGGGGACTGAGTGTAGGGTAACAAAGTTTGCAGACGACACAAAGATAAGTGGAAAAGTGAATCGTGTGGAGGGCGTAGAAGATCTGCAGAGAGATTTGGACAGGCTGAGTGAGTGGGCGAGGATCTGGCAGATGGAGTATAACGTTGACAAATGCGAGGTTATTCACTTTGGAGGAAATAATAGCAAATTGGATTATTATCTAAATGGAAAAAAATTACAACATGCTACTGTGCAAAGGGACCTGGGGGTCCTTGTGCATGAGACGCAAAAACCCAGTCTGCAGGTGCAACAGGTGATCAAGAAGGCAAATGGGATGTTGGCCTATATCGCAAGGGGGATAGAATATAAAAGCAGAGATGTCTTGCTGCATCTGTACAGGGCATTGGTGAGGCCGCAGCTGGAATACTGTGTGCAGAAGGATATATTGGCCTTGGAGGGAGTGCAGAGAAGGTTCACCAGGTTGATACCAGAGATGAGGGGTGTTAATTATGAGGAGAGACTGAGCAGATTGGGTTTGTACTCGTTGGAATTTAGAAGGCTGAGGGGGGATCTTATAGAGACTTATAAGATAATGAAGGGGCTGGATAGGGTAGAGGTGGAGAGATTCTTTCCACTTAGAAAGGAAGCTAGAACTAGAGGGCACAGCCTCAAATTAAGGGGGTCAGTTTAGGACAGAGTTGAGGAGGAACTTCTTCTCTCAGAGGGTGGTGAATCTCTGGAATTCTCTGCCCACTGAAGTGGTGGAGGCTACCTCGTTGAATATGTTTAAATCACGGATAGATGGATTCCTGATCAGTAAGGGAATTAGGGGTTATCGGGATCAGGCGGGTAAGTGGAACTGATCCACTTCAGATCAGCCATGATCTTATTGAATGGCGGGGTGGGCTCGAGGGGCTGGATGGCCTACTCCTGCTCCTATTTCTTATGTTCTTATGTCTACTTTGGGTAACTGAATCTTTGAAGTAACAGCTTCATTCCCTGCCTCACTGTTACTTCGTTGATCATCACATTCTTTCTCATCTATAAAACCAAATTATTGCGGATGCTGGAATCTGAAACCAAAAGAGAAAATGCTGGATAATCTCAGCAGGTCTGGCAGCATCTGTGAGGAGAGAAATGGGCTAACATTTCAAGTCCAGATGACCCTTTGTCAAAGCTTTGTCAGAGCTTTGATGATCTTATGCGATGCCTTGGGGCTCATCGTATCCGTTCTGAAACCTCAACTTTAATGAAGGACTTTCTCCCTGCATGCATAGCGTTTAAATGTGCCAAAAACATGGAGTTAATGCTTGTCCCTTCTAATACTGGAGGAGCGTCTGTTAATACTGACAGCAACTTTGGATTTCTCCTATATACCAGCTGGTATGGACTATAGGGGTCATGGTAGCACAGTGGTTAGCTCTGTTGCCTCAGCGCCAGGGACCTGGGTTCAATTCTGGCCTTGGGTCACTGTCTGTGTGGAGTTTGCACATTCTCCCCGTGTCTGCGTGAGTTTCCTCCGGGTGCTCTGGTTTCAAAGAACAAAGAAAATTACAGCACAGGAACAGGCCCATCGACCCTCCAAGCTTGCACCGACCATACTGCCCAACTGAACTAAAACCCCCTACCGTTCCAGGGACCATATCCTTCCAATTCCCATCCTATTCATATATTTGTCAAGACACCCCTTAAAAGTCACCATCGTATCTGCTTCCACAACCTCCCCTGGCAGTGAGTTCCAGACACCCATCACCCTCTGTTTAAAAAAATCTGCCTCGTACATCTCCTTTAAACCTTGCCCCTCGCACCTTAAACCTGAGCCCCCTAGTAATTGACTCTTCCACCCTGGGAAAAAGCTTCTGACTATCCTTTCTGTTCATGCCCCTCATAATCTTGTCGACTTCTATCAGGTCGCCACTCAACCTCTGTTGTTCCAATGAGAACAAACCAAGTTTCTCCAACCTCTCCCCATAGCTAATGCCCTCCATACCAGGCAACATCCTGGTAAATCTTTTCTGTACCCTTTCCAAAGCCTCCACATGCTTCTGGTAGTGTGGCAACCAGAACTGAACACAATATTCCAAGTGTGGCCTAACTAAGGCTCTATAAAGCTGCAATATGACTTGCCAATTTTTAAACTCAGTGCCCCGGCTGATGAAGGCAAGCATGCCGTATCCTTTCTTGACTACCTTCTCCACCTGCATTGCCATTTTCAGTGACCTGTACACCCAGATCTCTCTGCCTATCAAGGGTTCTGCCATTTACTGTATATTTCCCATCTGTATTAGACCTTCCAAAATGTATTACCTCACATTCGTCCAGTTTAAACTCCATCTGCCATCTTTCCACCCAAATCTCCAACTGATCTATATCCTGCTTTATCCTCCGACGGTCTTCATTGCTATCCATAATTCCACCAACCTTTGTGTCGTCCGCAAACTTACTAATCAAACCAGTTACATTTTCCTCCAAATCATTTGTATATATTACAAACAGCAAAGGTCCCAGTACTGATCCCTGAGGAACGCCACTTGTCACAGCCCTCCATTCAGAAACGCACCCTTCCACTGCTATCCTCTGGGTTCTATGACCGAGCTAGTTCTGTATCCATCTGGCCAGTGCATCTCAGTTTCTTCCCACACTCCAAAGATGTGCGGGTTAGGTTGATTGGCCATGCTAAATTGCCCCTTAGCGTCAGGGGAACTAGAGTAAATATGTGGGGTTACACGGATAGGACCTGGGTGAGATTGTTGTCGGTGCAGACTCGATAGGCCGAATGGCCTCCTTCTGCACTGTAGGGATTCCATGATTCTCTAGTCCCCCCACCATCTGTAAAGAGTTTTTCGCGTGCACTGCCCATGCTAATGCAATCTGCAACTTACAGCCCGGCTGATCTGCCAAACTTTTATGCAATGTGTCATCTAACTGCATGATTCCTTTCAGATGCCATTGCGGAATGGGCTGTCCGTTGCAGTGTGCATTATTACAATATTTAAATTTTCACACATATCTTGAAACTCATCATCTGCGAATTCACCCCCATTGTCAAAAATTTAGACTGTGTCCCCAACTCTGTTCAAACCCATTGGGTCATAATTTTATCTATAACGGTCTTTTCATCTTTGCTGCAAATCACAACAGTGACTAGGATTCAAGAGGTTTTTTTGTTGCATGTGAAGTCCAATGAGATGTTCTGAGGTTGTGAAAAGTATTATATGAGATCATACCACAAAATCCCTGAGGCAGCAATAAAATAAATGTGGCAGAAGAGCATTATGCATTGGTGTGGCAATAAAATGACATGGCGGCAGAAGAGTGCAGCAGCAGAATGTATTGGGAGACGATAAAAGAATGTGGCAGCAAAACAGCAGGAGGAAAAAATAAGAAATAACGTGATGTTGTAACCAATACAGAAGAGTCGTGGAGTCTGAGGAATCTTAACCAGACAATTCAGCTTGGTTTTCAGTGGGCTATGGTATAGGCATGTAGTTGATTAGGGGGCTAAGTGTCATTAAAAAGAGCGACATAAGAGAACATAAATCTTAACCGAGTAATTGGATATAATAGATAAACTTAAAGAAAATTAGATGAGAAGTAAAGTGTTTCATTGAGCACTGGAGATAAATCTTCGTGGACAGTCCCTCAGAGTCAAGAATGAGTTGCTTCTACTCCGGGGAGGTGGGTTCTGCAGTGGCTGAATAGTCCAGTCCTGGAGCCGCAGACACTGCCACATGTTTGGCAAGTAGTGTTTGATGAGATGGGTGGGTGGGACACTGTGGAATCTGCGCTCTTTCCGCTGTCTACGCTTGGCCTCCACGTGCTCCACCTGGTGACATTTGAGGTGATTGGCGCCTTCACGGATGCTCTTTCTCCAGTTTGTACATTCAAAGGCAAGCAATTCCTACGTGTCAATGAGAATGTTGCATTTATTTAGCGAGGTTTTCAGAGTGTCCTTGTAGAGTTTCCTCTGCTCTCCTAGTGATCACTTGCCAATGCGGAGCTCAGAGTAGAGCATTTGTTTTGGGAGCCTTGTGTCGGGCATGCGGACAATGTGGCCCATCCATCACAGCTGGTGGAGCGTGACCAGTGCCTTGATGCTGGGGATACTGGCCTGGGAGAGGACGCTCATGTTGGTACACCTATCCTGCCAGTGGATTTGCAGGATTTTGTGGAGGCAACGTTGATGTAAACTCTCCAGGATTTGAGTTGTTTTCTGTACATTGTCCATGTTTCTGATGCATACTGGAGGGCAGGAACCACAGCTGCTCTGTAGACCATGAGCTTGAAGCTGGATTTGAGGTCTCGGGCTTTAACCAATCTGTCCCTCAGGCATCTGAAGACTGCACCGGCGCATTAGAGTCGATACTAGATTTCATCATTAATGTCTGCTTGCGCCTAGAGGAGGCTCCCGAGGTATGGGAAATGATCCACATTGTCCAGGGAGTCACTGTGCATCTTGATGGTTGGCGGGCAGTTTTGTGTGGCAGGAGTGGGCTGGTACTGTTTCCAGATGTTTATTCTGAGGCCCATTTACTCATATGCCTAGTGAATGCGTCAACGATGATTTGTAACTCGGCCTCTGAGTGTGTGCAAACACACACATCATCTGTGTACTGGCCTCTCTCAGGCCAGTATCCCCAACATCAAGGCACTGGTCACACTCCACCAGCTGTGATGGACGGACACAAGTTGGAGTGGTTTTGGTTCTACCTGGAGGCATAGTGGTTGAAGAGTTTCCCGCTTGTCCGAAAGGCTAGCTCCATTCCAACGGGGAGCTTCAGGTTGATGGGGTGGATTGTTGTTGTGAGGAAGATGGAGAAGAGCGTTGGTGCAATATCACAGCCCTGTGACCCCAGTTTGCTTATGTATTGGGTCTGTGGTGGTTCCATTGGTGAGGATAACGGCTTGCATGGGAGCAGGTAGAGAATCAGGACATATTTTTGCAGGCAGCCTAATTTGAGGAGGATGTTCCACAATTCTTCATGGTTGACAGAATTGAAGGCTTTTGCGACATCGAAGAAGGCCATGTACAGAGGTTGATGCTGCTCTCTGCACTTTTCCTGAATTTGTCGCATGCTGAAGATCATGTCCATTGTGCCTCTTGATGGCCAGAAGCTGTACTGACACTCAACGAGGAGCCACTGGGAGGTGGCAATTGTGGAGGATTCTCGCGTTGACCTTTCCTGTGGCAGAGAGTAGGAAAATCCCTCTGTAATTTCCACAGTCAGACCTGTCTCCTTTCTTGAAGATGGTCACAATTAAGGCATCTCTGAGAACTCCTGGCATGCTCTCCTCCTTCCAGACAAGGTGATGAAGTTGTGGACTCCTTGTCAAGAGTGCCTCTCTGCTGCATGTTAGTACTTCAGTGGGGATTCCATCTGCGCCAGAGGCCTTGTTGTTTTTCAGCTTTTGGATGGCTTTTTCGACCTCATGGCAAGCTGGGGTTGCGCTGTGTTGTAGCGTGTTGCTGGATGGCGTCGAGGGCACTTGCATCGAAGGCTGCATCTTGGTTGAGGAGGTCCTTTAAGTACTCTCTCCAGCGGACAATCGAGAAATAAAAGTCTAATGATGACCATGAAACCGTTATTGATTGTAGCTTCAAAAAAAATCTGGTTCACTAATGTCTGTTTTTGGCTCTCAGTGGAGTGGGTCCCTGGGTACTTAGTCCATAGATAGTTTTAATTAGGCTGAAGTCGCTGTACACATCGGGTTGTCAGCAGGTTACTGAGTCTTCTGCGCTCTTTCCACCCACCTTTAGGTCTTTAGATTCTTTAGGTCGTGAGTTCTTTGTTGCACCTCAGCCTTCAGTTGCCAGTTGGGTTGTTTCCTCTTACTCACGTTTTAGTGGAACTGCCAGTTTAGGAATGCCTTGCGTTTGCAGTCAAGAAGTTTCTGGATCTCCTGATCATTCTCGCCCATAACAGCCTTAGTGTTTCTTGGTCGAGAGCTTGAGAGTCTCAAAGAACAAAGAACAATACAGCACAGGAACAGGCCCTTCGGCCCTCCAAGCCTGCACCAATCATGTGTTCCTAAATAGACCATCCTTTTGTATCCCTCTATTCCCAGTCTGTTCATGTGGCTATCTAGATAAGACTTAAATGATCCTAGCATGTCTGCCTCAACCACCTTGCTTGGTAGTGCATTCCAGGCCCCCACCACCCTCTGTGTAAAATACATCCCCCGCATATCTGTATTGAATTTTACCTTGAACTTGTGACCCCTTGTGTTTGTCATTTCTGACCTGGGAAAAAGCTTCCAACTGTTCACCCTATCTTTGCCCTTCATAATTTTATAAACTTCTATTAGGTCGCCCCTCAACCTCCGTCTTTCCAGGGACAACAACCCTAGTTTACTCAATCTCACCTCATAACTAATACCCTCCATACCAGGCAACATCCTGGTAAATCTTTTCTGCACTCTCTCCAAAGCTTCCACATCCTTCTGGTAGTGTGGCGACCAGAACTGGATGCAGTATTCCAAATGTGGCCTAACCAACGTTCTATATAACTGCAACTTCATATGCCAAGTTTTATACTCTATGCCCCGTCCAATAAAGGCAAGCATTCCATATGCCTTCTTCACTTGTGCTGCCACCTTTAAGGATCTGTGGACTTGCACACCCAGATCCCTCTGTGTGTCTATACCCCTGATGGTTCTGCCATTTATTGTATAGCTCCCCCCTGCATTAAATCTACCAAAATGCATCACTTCGCATTTATCTGGATTAAATTCCATCTGCCATTTCTCCGCCCAATTTTCCAGCCTATCTATATCCTGCTGTATTCTCTGACAATGTTCATCACTATCCACAACTCCAGCAATCTTTGTGTCGTCCGCAAACTTACTAATCAGACCAGCTACATCTTCTTCCAAATCATTTTTATATATCACAAACACCAGAGGTCCCAGTACAGAGCCCTGCGGAACACCACTAGCCACAGAACTCCAATCAGAAAAAGACCCCTCCACTGCTACCCTCTGTCTTCTATGGCCAAGCCAGTTCTGTGCCCATCTAGCTAGTTCACCTTTGATCCCGTGAGATTTAACCTTTTGCACCAGTCTGCCATGAAGGGCCTTGTCAAATGCTTTACTAAAATCCATGTAGACGACATCTGCGGCCCTTCCCTTGTCAATCATTTTTGTCACCTCCTCAAAAAACTCAACCAAATTTGTGAGGCATGACCTCCCTCGTACAAAACCATGTTGTCTATCGCTAATGAGAATATTCAGTTCTAAATGTGTATAGATCCTATCTCTAAGAAAATTCTCCAACAATTTCCCTACCACGGACGTCAAGCTCACTGACCTATAATTACCCGGGTTATCCTTGCTACCCTTCTTAAATAACGGGACCACATTTGCTACCTCCAATCGTCTGGGACCTCACCTGTGTCCAATGAAGAAACAAAGATTTCTGTTAGAAGCCCAGCAATTTCATCTCTTGTCTTTCTCAGTAATCTAGGACAGATGCCATCTGGCCCTAGGGATTTGTCTACCTTAATGCTTCCTAAAACACCTAACACTTCCTCCCTTGTAATTGCGATTTGTTCTAACGGGTCGACACATCCCTCTGAGACACTACCAATCATCGTATCCCTCTCCTTTGTGAATACTGATGCAAAGTATTCATTTAGGATCTCACCTACTTCCTCGGATTCGAAGCATAATTCCCCTCTTTTGTTCTTGAGAGGTCCGACTCTTTCACTGACAACCCTCTTGTTCCTAACGTATGTATAAAATGCCTTGGGATTCTCCTTAATCCTGTCTGTCAAGGACATTTCGTGACCTCTTTTTGCCCTTCTAACTCCCTGTTTGAGTTCTTTTCTACTTTCTCTGTATTCCTCCAGTGCATCATCTGTTTTTAACTGCCTGGACCTTATGTATGCCTCTTTTTTCTTTTTGATTAGACCCACAATTTCTCTGGTTATCCACAGCTCTCGAATCCTACCTTTCCTGTCCTTCCTTTTTACAGGCACATGCCTGTCCTGCACTCCTTTCAACTGCTCCTTAAAAGACTCCCACATGCCAGATGTGGATTTACCCTCGAACAGCCTCTCCCAATCAACAGCCACCAAATCCTGCCTAATCCGGCTGTAGTTAGCCTTCCCCCATTTCAGCACCTTACCCATAGGACAACTGCTAATATTGAATTGAATTGATTTTATTATTGTCATGTAATGGGATTCAGTGAAAAATATTGTTTTTTGTGAGCTGTTTCCCTCATAAGGAATTTTCGCAGAGGATTTAAAATCACTGATTTCCCTTTGATGGCAGCCCCAGTTAAGCCTGGGGGCTCTCCTGTTTCTTCTCCTTTAATGAGTTGTTAGAAAATAGGACTCTAGCTTTTGCTATCCCATTGACTGCTTGCCATGCAGTTTGGCCAGGCTGCACCCCAGTGTTAAGGACTCCTCCTTAATTGGTTTCTGGCTGTGGCTAAAGATCTCCTCCCAGAGTTGCAATGTAGAATCTGTCCACTAAGGAGCACAATGGACACGATCTTCACTGCATGACAGCTACAAGAGAAATGCCTGGAACAGCACTAAACATTGTGCAAAGCCTTCTTTAACCTCACGAATGTCTTCAACACTGTCAACCGTGAGGGAATATGGATCATCTTTCTCCATTTCAGCTGCTTCCAAATAAGAACATAAGAACTAGGAGCAGGAGTAGGCCAGCTGGCCCCTCGAACCTGCTCCGCCATTCAATAAGATCATGGCTGATCTTTTTGTGGATTCAGCTCCACTTACGCGCCCGCTCACCATAATCCTTAATTCCTTTACTGTTCAAAAATCTATCCTTGCCTTAAAAACATTCAATGAGGTAGCCTCAACAGCTTCACTGGGCAGAGAATTCCACAGATTCACAATCCTTTGTGTGAAGAAGTTCCTCCTCAAATCAGTCCTAAATCTGCTTCCCCTTATTTTGAGGCTATGCCCCCTAGTTCTAGTTTCACCCGCCAGTGGAAACAACTTCCCTGCTTCTATCTTATCTATTCCCTTCATAATCTTATATGTTTTTATAAGCTCTCCCCTCATTCTTCTGAATTCCAATGAGTATAGCCCCAGTCTACTCAGTCTCTGCTCATAAGCCAACCCTCTCAACTCCGGAATTAACCTAGTGAATCTCCTCTGCACCCCCTCCAGTGCCAGTATATCCTTTCTCAAGTAAGGAGACCAAAACTGTACGCAGTACAGCTGTTTGTCAGCTTCTTCTCCTTGCTGCATGATAACATACAAGCCATGATCCTGACGAACAAATACACCACAGACTCAATTCACATTCAGACTGGAGTCATGCAAGCTGTGTCTTCGCACTGGCACTCTTCTCGATCTTTCTTGCTGCAATGCTCCATTTTATCCACACCAAGCTCCCTGGTGGAGTGGAGCTGAACTACAGAGTGAACCAAAATTTGTTCAACCTCCGCCACCGACAGGCCAGATCCAAGGTCGCCCCATTTCTCTGTCATTGAACTATAGTGTGGAGACGATGCTTGCATCTGTGCACATACGGAGGCCAAGTGCCTAGCTCCAAGCCATTCATCAACATCTCCACTAAGGCATACAAGAGCATTAGCTTGCGAGTAAACATCCCAGAGACAAAGTTCCTCTGTCAACCTGCCCCCACCACACAGCCCTGCTCCTGGTCATCAGTATCCATGATGAGGCCTTGGACAATGTGCACCGCTTTCCATACTCTGGGAGCTTACTTTCAGCTAGGATAGATGTGGACAAAGAGGTTCAACCCCATCTTCAGTGTGCCAGTGCAGCCTTTGGTTGCCTGAGGAAGACTGTGTTTGAAGACCAAGACCTCGGGCCTGCCCACTACCAAACTAATGCTCTGCAGAGCAGTAGTGATACTCGCCCTCCCATATGGCATGTACTATATGCAGTCGGGACCCTGGGGAAGTATCACCAGCACTACCTCCACACGATCTTGCAAATCCACTGGCAGGATTGGGACACCAATGTCAAGTGCTCTAGCCCATGTCAACATCCCCATTGACCACCCCACATCAACTTTGCTGGATGGGCTACATCATCTACATGCCTGACACGAGACTCTGGAAACGAACTCTCTACTTGGAGCTTTGACATGGCAAGCAAGTCCCAAGAGGGCAGAGGAAACACTTCAAGGACACCCTTGAAGCCTCCTTGAAAAAGTGCAACATCCCCACTGACAGTCGAGAATCCCTGACTCAAGACCCCCAAAGTGGAGAAAAAGCATATGGAGAAAAAGCTGAACACCTCAAGCAGGAGTTTCCAGCTGCCCTTGCCCCAAAACTGGAAAATCCTGCTCGAGGTCATTGGATCGTTGCATGGTCTGAGCAAACCCCCCCCCCCCCCGCGCCATAATCCCCGTGGTGGGCAGGACAGGAAAATTCCCCCGCTCGAGTTTAATTGTTGAAAGCAAGCTAAAGCTAAGTGTCAACAACGAATGAAGTGTGTGGCAATCCAGGCACGCCACCCACCTGTGACAGAGACCAAGTTGCGCCTTGGACTCCTCATTCACCTGAGAACCCATTTTTAGTGTGAAAGCAAGTCATTCTCAAATTTGAGGGTCTGCCTCAGAAGAAGAGACTCCATCTTCTACCCAGAGACATGATTCCAACTCTCTATCTGTGCTGGTGAGGCAACCACTCCCCACGGAACATTTTCTGTGCCTCAGCTACCCAGCTGCATTGAACCAGGAGTTGTTCTTCACTGGTGTACTCTTGTGTCCCAGCTCCCCAACTGCACTGCTGCCAACGACTGCTGCTAACTTCCTCTACTCAGATTAATCTCACATGGACACGTTCTTGCGCTGCACACCAAACAAATGCCGATCCGTGTCCCATTCGAAACGACAACATGCAGGTACAGCATGTAATCAAGAAACCTAATGGAATGCTACCCTTTATTATGAGAGGAATTAAACATAAAAGTAAGAATGTTATGTTTCAGTTATACACGCATTGGTGAGACCACATCTTGAATAGTGTGTGCAGATTTGGTCTCCTTATTTAAAAGAGGATGTAAATGTGTTGAAGGCGATTCAGAGGACATTTACTAAATTGAGATCTGGAAAGTACCGGTTGCCTTATGAAGAAAGATTGGACAGACTGGACTGATTTTCACTGGAATTTAGAGTGAGGGGTGACTCGATTGTATAAAGATCCTGAATGGTATTGAGAAGGTGGACATGGAAAGGATATTTCCTTGTGTAGTTGAGTCCAGAACTATGGGGAACTGTTTTAAAATTAGGGGTCACCTTTATAGGAAAGAGAAATATAGATTCAGGAGAAATATAGATTCCCTCACAACTGGGAGATAATTATTGCGGGTTATGAGATCTTTAAGGAAGGACAGGCACATTGGAAAAGGAATAAGATTATAAGTATTGATAAAGGATGCTATTATAGCATTATAAAGGGCATGTCAGAAAGGATGGACAGGCAGTAGAAACTCTGGGTAGAATTGAGAAGTTGAAAAAATCATGTCTGAACCTCCTGATCGCAGTGATAAAGGAGCATTAACACAGATCTGAGAAACTTGCTGCAAAAGAAGAGTTGTTACAATGGGAAGTTTTAATTTCCGCATAAACTGGAAATTGCAGAATTGGTAGTACATTTCTTGTGTTTTCCGGAGCAGTGTGTTCTTGCATCAATAGATTTAGTGATTAGTAATGGACCTGAATTTGTTAATCTTATCAATTGTTGACTGACCTTAAAAAGATTGAATTCAATGCCAGGTTTGTGAGGGGAGAGGGGTGGTGAGTCATGGCTCAGGCTTTTATGTTCTGATTAAGGTTTTCTGTTGACTAAAATTTGTCACAGTAGAATGGTGAAACAATTAGCTGATAAAATGGCTGATAAAACTGCATATAAATTTTGAGATGCATTCAAATAAATATTTGATGTAATACAAGAGCTGTGCATGCTGGTAATGGGCAAGAACTCCACCTGTGTAATTAACCTTGATCAACAAAAGAGGTAAGTGATAGCATGAATCTAAAAAGAAAGGGCTTGTACAAATACAAATAGTGGTCCCTTAGACTAGATGAGATAATGCAGACCAACAAAAAAAAGTGATGGCTTCCGAAAGGGAAGATGAGAAAAAACTTTCATGGGATATCATGAATATCATCAACAGTTTTTGCAAGTCTATTAAAAAAAGGGTGGCTAAGGATAATATGGTCCTTTAAAGAAAAAGGTAGCTGATATTTACGAATAAGAAACTGGTGTAATTTCTAAAAATTACTCTGTCAGTCTTCACATTAGAGGAAGAAGAGAAAATACCAGAGATATGAAGAAAAATGAATACATTGGCGGAACTTGCTACTTAATATGAATTTTAGAACGTACAAATGGAGAAAATATTGGACAGAATTTTCAGATTTGGTCTTAACTGCTTGAAATCACAAGTGAAGTGAAGGCCAACAGCTGCACACCACTTGTATCTAAATGTGTTTCAGACTGGTCTAGTTTCCCACTGACATGTCACAAGATTGGGATGGCTGCTTGATTCTGGCAAGAAGTGTTTTTAATGAGCATTCATGACATGGTGATGCATTCAAGTTGGGCTGCGCCATGGATCAGCAGGAAACCCAACTTGCCATCTGCCCGCCATGTAAATGGTGAGGGGAAAACGACAAACTGTTTTCCCCAGCGGGTTTCCGATTTATGGCACCTCTCCAAGTTTTTCTGACCCTGCCCACCATGAAACCTGCCACAGGCTGGATGGGAAAGTATTACCTATTGAGGTTGAAGAAAATCAAATCTCTACTACAATTTATTTCCACCCTAGGATATTAAATGAAGTAGGCATAGATGCTTTGGTCATGATCTTCTGAAGTTGTCTTGATTGAGCAATTGGAAAATTGGATTGAGAAATTGCCAATCTCATTCCATTAATAGAGTAATGAAGATAAAGCAGAAAATTATAGATGTATCAGCTGAATGTCTGTTGTTGAGAAATTGCTAGAATCTGTTATCAGGGGCAAAGTCACTGAGCATTTGAACAAAAATAATCTAATCAGCGAGAACTAGTATTGATTAGTCAGCTGTGACTCAGTTGGTAATATATTCGCCTCTGAATCAAAAGGTTCCAAGTTCATGTTGCACTCAAGTGCTTGAGCACAAAAATCAAGGCTGATACTCCAGTGCAGTACTGAAGGAGCATTGCACTGTTGGCAGTATCATCTTTTGGTTGAGATGTTAAAATGCGGCCCCATCTGCTTGCTCAGGTGGATATAAAAGATCCCACGGCACTATTTTGGAGAAGAGCAGGGGAGATTTCCTGGTGTCCTGGCCAATTATTATCCCTCAATCAACATCATAAAAATCAGATTGTTTAGGTGATTATCAAAGATGTTTATGGAAGTTTGTTGAGAGCAAATTGACTACTGCATTTCCTACAGCAGTGACATACTTCAAAAAAGTATTTTGAAACTCAGCAGGGGGCACGGAGAGGGAGTCAGGGAGTGTGAGAAGTGCTATATCAATTTTTTAACTGGTAATGCCTAATCAGTCTGGTTGCATATTTTTGAGGGGATCACTAACGTGATTGATAGTGCAGAGAATCAATATTCAAATGGGCTTCAATAAGGTTCCATCCAAAGAAGCTTTGGAAAAATGGAAGTGCATGGATTTGAAGACATTTTGATAAGGTTAGGAAATTAGTTAGGTGGGAAATAAAGTAGGAATATTGGCTAAGCACCATAGTTGACAAAAAGTGGCTAGTGATATCTCCCAAGGGCCTATAACTGGGCCTCCTGTTATGACGCAAAGGTTGCTCCCCTTTTGAAAAGCCACGCCGAATCCCTCAAAGAGGAATACCTTGCTTCGTAATTTGTTAAAAATGTACGGGAAGGTGTGAACGGTCTTTAGTCATTTTTAGAGGTTAACTAACAGAAATACCTGACACACACTTCAAGGGAACAACGAACAATTTAACTAACAGGGAACTTTAACGAAACAAATAACATACCAACAAAAATAAAATTCCATTGGAATACTGTTCAAATAAATACAAGGTCCATTCATTAACTTGATGCTTGGTCTTTGCTACAAATGTTGCAATCTGTGTACCCTGTATGTACCTGTATTATAAACCTCCAAGAACTGACACAAAACCAGCTTTTAAAGGAACCATACTTCACAAACTCAACTTTGCAACACTCTGCTTTTCATAATATTTATAAATGACTTGGTGAAGGACTGGAGAGCGATATGCTTGTGTTTGCTGATGACACTATGTTAGGTGGTACAATAAGTTGTATAAATGAAAGCAAGATTTTGCAAAAAAACATGGACAGGTTAATTTAGCAAAGCTGTGGCATATAGAGTTCAATCCATTTTGGACCTAAGACAGAATATTTTCTGAATGTTGAAAAATTGCTAAAAATGGAGCAACATAGGTTTAGAAATCCATATCCAGAAATTATTTTAAAAATAGTTACTTTGAATTTAAAGCACAGCAACAAACCAGGTGAACAAACTGGTCCACAACAATAGTTCTGCTTCAAACAAGCCTTTCCCACCTCTCGTTCTAACCCTATCATCCTAACAAAAACAACTTCCACTTGTAAAACACTTTTGAAAGAGTAAAGAGGTCAAATAGCACTTCATGGGGAGCATTGTTAATCTTTTAAAAAATTCATTCATGGGATTTGGGTGTCGCTGACTAGACAAACAATTTAGTGCTCATCCATAATTGCCCTTGAGAATGTGGTGGTGAACTGCCTTCTTGAACTGCTGCAGTCTGTGTGGTATTAGTAGAGGGAGGGAGGGAGTTCTGGGTTTATGACCCAGCCATGATTGGAAATGCTGGCGTTGGACTGGGGTAAGCACAGTAAAGCTTGTGGCTTGTGCTACCAAATAAACCTGTTGGACTTTAACCTGGTGTTGTGAGACCTCTTACTGTTATGACCCAGCAACAGTGAAGGAAGGGCAATATATTTCCTGATGTGAAGCTGCCACTGTTGGACTGGGGTGGGCACAGTAAGAAGCCTCAGGTTAAAGTCCAACAGGTTTATTTGGAATCACGAGCTTTCAGAGCGCTGCTCCTTCATCAGGTGAGAAACACCTCATGAGGGAGCAGCGCTCCGATAGCTCGTGATTCCAAATAAACCTGTTGGCCTTTAACTTGGTGTTGTGAGACTTCTTACAGTATATTTCATAGTCAGGATAGTGAATGGCTTGGAGGGGAACTTTCAGGTGGAGGGGTTCCCATGGGTCTATTGCCCTTGTTTTTCTAGTTCGTAATTGTCGTGAATTTGAAAGGAGTTAAGGAGCCTTGGTGAATATCTGCAATGCATCTTATAGATGGTACACATTGCTGCTACTGTGCATTGGTGGTGGAGGGAGTGAATGTTTGTGGATTGGGTGTTAGTCAGGCAGGTTGCTTTGTCCTGGGTGGTGTGAAGCCTTTTTAGTGTTGTTCGAGCTGCACTCATCTGGCAAGTGGAGAGTATTCCATCATACTCCTGACTTTTGCCTTTTAGATTGTGGACAGGCTTTAGAGACTCTTTAACACAAGATTCCGAGCCTCTGACTTTCTCTTATAGCTACAGTATTTATATGGCTCGCCCAGTTATGTTTCTGGTCTTTGTTGATAGTGGGGGATTCAGCGATGGTAATGCCATTGAATATCAAGGGGCGATTGTTAAATTCTCTCTTATTGGAGCTGGTCATTGCCTCACCATTGTGTGGTCCAAATGTTACTTGCCACTTGTCAGCCCAATCCTGGAAATTGTCCAGATCTTGCTGCATTTTGACATGGGCTGCTTCAGCATCTGAGGAGTCATGAATGGTGCTGAACATTGTGTAGTCATCTGTGAACATCCCCACCTGGCCTTTTGATTGCAGGAAGGCTGTTGGTGAAGCAGCTGAAGATGGTTGGGCCTAGGACATTACCCTGAGGAACTCCTGCAGTGATATCCAGGAAATAAGATGATTGACCTCCAGCAACCACAACTATCTTCCTTTGTGCTAGGTATGACTCCAACCAGCACAGCTTTGTCCCTGACTCCGATTGATTCCAGTTTTGCTAGGGCTCCTTGACGCCACACTCAGTCAAATGTTGCCTTCATGTCAAAGGTAGTTTGTCTCACCTCACCTCCAGAGTTCAGCTTTTTCATCCATGTTTGAACTAAGGCTGTAATGAAGTCAAGAGCTGTTTGATCTTGGTGGAACCCAAATTGAGTGTCCGTAAGCACTATAGATGACCCCTTCCATCACTTTACTGATGATCGAGAACAAACTGATAGAGTGGTAATTGGCCTGGTTAGGTTTGTTGTGCTTCTTATGGACACATCTAGGTAATTTTCCACTTTGCTGGGTAGATGTCAATGTTTTAGCTGTACTGCAACAGTTTGTTGGGTAGGAGCACAGCAAGTTTTGGAGCACAATCTTAAGTACAATTGCTATATCCATCTTGCCTCAATGGCCTTCTCCCGTTGCTTGTGGAGTGAATCAAATTGGCTGAAAAGTTGTATCTGTATGCTGGGGACCTCCAGAGGAGGCCGAGATGGATCATCCATTTGACATTTCTGGCTGAAGATTGCTGCACATGCTTCAGCCTTATCCTTTGCACTGATTTACTGGGCTTCTCCATCATTGAGAATGGGGAGATTTGTGGACCCTCCTCCTCCAGTGAGTTATTTAATTGTCCATCACCATTCACAACTGAATGAGGCAGGACCACATGTTGTAGAGTCACTTAGCTCTGTCTGTTACTTGCTGCTTATACCGGTTGGCACACAAAAAATCCTCCATTGTAGTTAACATGTTGACCAAGTTAACATCTCATTTTTAGATGCTGCTCCTGGCATGCCCTCCTGCACACTTCATTGAAGCAGGGTCCAAACCTCTGGCTTGGTGGTAATGCTAGAGTGGGAAATATGTCTGGACATGAGGTTACAAGTTGTAATTGTATGCAGTTCTACACTGCTGATGACTCATGGTGCCCAGTCTTGAGTTGCTAGATCGATTCGTAATCTATCCCATTTAGCACCGTTGTTGTGCGACACGATATGATGGAAGGTATCCTAGCCCATGGGAAGTTGAGGAACAGATGTAGAAATAATAGGGTTGTTGTAGTGGGAGACTTCAATTTTCCTCATATTGACTGGAAATCCCTTCGGGTTAAGGTATGGTGAGGAATTTACGTGTGTCCAGAAAGGCTTTTTGGAACAATATATGGATAGTCCGACTAGAGAGGGGGCTATACTGGACCTAGTATGCTGGGGGAATCACTACAGGCCACCTAACAGCCCACGGGAAGTGGAGGAACGGATATGTCAGGAGATTCTGGATATGTGCAGAAAAAATAGGGTTGTTGTAATGGGAGACTTCAATTTCCCTGGTATAGACTGGAAAGTGCTTAGGGCTGGGGGTCTGGACGGGGAGGAATTTGTAAAATGCGTACTGGAAGGTTCTTTGGAACAGTATGTAGATAGCCCAACTAGAGAGGGGGCTATACTGGACCTAGTTCTGGGAAATGAGCCCGGTCAGGTCGTCAAAGTTTCGGTAGGGGAACATGTGGCAAATAGTGACCACAACTCTGTTAACTTTAGGATAGTAATGGACAAGGACGAGTGTTGTCCTAAGGGTAGGGTGCTAAATTGGGGGAAGGCTAACTATAGCCGGATTAGGCAGGAATTGGTGGCCGTTGATTGGGAGAGGCTGTTCGGGGGTAAGTCCACGTCTGGCATGTGGGAGTCTTTTAAGGAACAGTTGATAACGCTGCAGGACAGGCATGTGTCTGTGAAAAGGAAGAATAGGAAAGGTAGGATTCGAGAGCCGTGGATAACCAGGGAAATTGAGGATCTGATCACAAAGAAAAGAGAGGCGTACGTTAGGTCCAGGCAACTGAAAACAGATGGAGCTCTGGAGGAATACAGAGAGAGTAGGAAAGAACTCAAACAGGGAGTTAGAAGGGCAAAAAGAGGTCACGAAATGTTCTTGGCAGACAGGATTAAGGAGAATCCTAAGGCATTTTATTCGTATGTTAGGAACAAAAGAGTTGTCAGGGAAAAAGTCGGACCTCTCCGGGACGAAGGAGGGGAATTATGCTTAGAACCCAAGGGAATAGGGGAGATCCTAAATGAATACTTTGCATCGGTATTCACGAAGGAGAGGGACTTGTTGACTGGGAGTGTCTCAGAGGGAGGTGTTGACCCGTTAGAGAGAATCTCCATTACAAGGGAGGAAGTGTTAGGTTTTTTAGGGAACATTAAAACTGACAAATCCCCAGGGCCTGATGGCATCTATCCTAGACTGCTCAGGGAGACAAGAGATTTAATTGCTGGGTCTCTGACGGAAATCTTTGTCTCTTCATTGGACACAGGTGAGGTCCCTGAGGATTGGAGGATAGTGAATGTGGTACCGTTATTTAAGAAGGGTAGCAGGGATAACCCGGGAAATTATAGGTCGGTGAGCTTGACGTCTGTGGTAGGGAAGTTGTTGGAGAGGATTCTTAGAGACAGGATGTATGTGCATTTAGAACGGAACAATCTCATTAGTGACAGACAGCATGGTTTTGTAAGAGGGAGGTCGTGCCTTACAAATTTGGTGGAGTTTTTTGAGGAAGCGACAAAAACGGTTGATGAAGGAAGGGCCGTGGATGTCGTCCATATGGATTTCAGTAAGGCATTTGACAAAGTCCCTCATGGCAGGTTGGTTAAGAAGGTTAAGGCTCATGGGATACAAGGAGAGGTGGCTAGATGGGTAGAAAACTGGCTTGGCTACAGGAGACAGAGGGTAGCAGTCGAAGGGTCTTTTTCCGGCTGGAGGTCTGTGACCAGTGGTGTTCTGCAGGGCTCTGTACTGGGACCTCTGCTATTTGTGATATATATAAATGATTTGGAAGAAGGTGTAACTGGTGTTATCAGCAAGTTTGCGGATGACACGAAGATGGCTGGACTTGTGGATAGCGATGAACATTGTCGGACAATACAGCAGGATATAGATAGGCTGGAAAATTGGGCGGAGAAATGGCAGATGGAATTTAATCCGGATAAATGCGAAGTGATGCATCTTGGAAGAACTAATGTTGGGTGGAGTTATACAATCAATGGCAGAGCCGTCAAGAGTATAGAAACACAGAGGGACCTAGGTGTGCAAGTCCACAAATCCTTGAAGGTGACAGCACAGGTGGAGAAGATGGTGAAGAAGGCATATGGTATGCTTGCCTTTATAGGACAGGGTATCGAGTATAAAAGCTGGAGTCTGATGTTGCAGCTGTATAGAACGCTGGTTAGGCCACATTTGGAGTACTGCGTCCAGTTCTGGTCGCCGCACTACCAGAAGGACGTGGAGGCTTTAGAGAGAGTGCAGAGAAGGTTTACCAGGATGTTGCCTGGTATGGAGGGTCTTAGCTATGAGGAGAGATTGGGTAAACTGGGCTTGTTCTCCCTGGAAAGACGGAGAATGAGGGCAGACCTAATAGAGGTGTTCAAAATTATGAAGCGTATAGATAGGGTGAACAGTGGGAAGCTTTTTCCCAGGTCGGAGGTGACGATCACGGGGGGTCACGGGCTCAAGGTGAGAGGGGCGAGGTATAACTTAGATATCAGAGGGACGTTTTTTACACAGAGAGTGGTGGGGGCCTGGAATGCGCTGCCAAGTAGGGTGGTGGAGGCAGACACTCTGGAATCGTTTAAGACTTACCTGGATAGTCACATGAGCAGTCTGGGAATGGAGGGATACAAACGAATGGTCTAGTTGGACCAATGAGCGGCACAGGCTTGGAGGGCCGAAGGGCCTGTTTCCTGTGCTGTACTGTTCTTTGTTCTTTAGTACCAGATAATGAGCCCGGCCAGGCCATCAAAGTTGCTGTGGGGAAACCTGTGGCGAACAGTGACCACAATTCCGTAAGCTTTCAGATACTGATGGAAAAGGACGAGTGTTGTCCTAGGGTTAAGGTGCTAAATTGGGGGAAGGCTAACTATAACCAGATTAGGCCGGATTTGGAGGCTGTTGCTTGGGAGAGGCTGTTTTGAGGGTAAGTCCACATTTGGCATGTGGGAATCGTTTATGGAGCAGTTGACAGGAATGCAGGACAGGCATGTGCCTATGAAAAGGAAGGACAGGAAAGGCAGGATTCAGGAACTGTGGATGACCAGGGAAATTGTGAGTCTAATCAAAAAGAAAAAGGATGCAAACATGAGGTTGAGGCAATTAAAAACAGATGAAGCATTTGAAGAATACAGGGAACGTGGAAAAGAGCTCAAACGGAGTTAGGAGGGCAAGAAGGGGTCACGAAGTGTCCTTGGCAGAGAGGATTAAGGAGAATCCCAAGGCATTTTATACATTTTTTAGGAACAAGAGGGTGGCTAGAGAAAGTGTTGGTCCACTTAAGGACAAAGGAAGGAAATTATGTGTAGAACCAAAGGAAGT
The DNA here is from genome assembly GCF_964213995.1 of Mustelus asterias. Classification (NCBI taxonomy): domain Eukaryota; kingdom Metazoa; phylum Chordata; class Chondrichthyes; order Carcharhiniformes; family Triakidae; genus Mustelus; species Mustelus asterias. Next base: position 33,969,484 of record NC_135810.1, on the reverse strand, counting down.
GGGTGAGATCCATGATGAGTACTTTGCATCGGTGTTCACAAAGCAGAGGGACATGTCAATTGATGGTCTCTTGGAGGGATGTGCAAAGCCTTTAGAACAAGTCATCATTATGAGGGAGGAAGTGTTAGGTGAATTACAAAGCATTAAGGTAGACAAAACCCCAGGGCCAGATGGCATCTATCCCAGATTACTGAGGGAGACAAGAGATGAAATTGCTGGGCCTCCAACAGAAATCTTTGTTCCTTCGTTGGCCGCAGGTGAGGTACCAGAGGATTGGAGGGTAGTAAGGATAACCCGGGTAATTGTAGGCCAGTGAGCTTGACGTCAGTGATAGTGAAACTGTTGGAGAAGATCCTTAGGAATATGATCTATGCACATTTGGAAATGAATGGTCTTGTTAGCGACAGACAGCATGGCTTTGTACGTGGGAGGTCATGTCTCACTAATTTAATTGAGTTTTTTGAGGAGGTGACAAAAATGATTGACAGGGGAAGGGCTGTGGATATTGTCTACATGGACTTTAGTAAGGCATTTGACAAGGTCCCTCATGGCAGGCTGGTGAAAAAGATTAAATCTCATGGGATCAGGGGTGAACTAACTAGATGGATTCAGAACTGGCTTGGCCATAGAAGACAGAGGGTAACGGTGGAAGGGTTTTTTTTTTCTGAATGGTGGTCTGTAATTAGTGGTGTTCCGCAGGGATTAGTGCTGGGACCTCTGCTGTTTGTAATATATATAAATGACTTGGAAGAAAACATAGCTGGTCTGATTAGCAAGTTTGCAGATGATACTAAGATTGGCAGAGTTGTGGATAGTGATGAAGATTGTCAGAGAATACAGCAGGATATAGATAGACTGGAAAATTGGGCGGAGAAATGGCAGATGGAATTTAATCCGGACAAATGCATTTTGGTAGATTCAATTCAGGTCGGAGCTATGAAATAAATGGCAAAACAATCAGGAACATAGACACACAAAGATCTGGGAGTACAGGTCCACAGATCCTTAAAAGTGGCAACACAGTTGGAAAAGGTGGTGAAGAAAGCATATGGCATTCTTGCCGTCTTTGAACGGGGGATCGAGTATAAAAGTTGGCAAATTATATTACAGTTGTATAAAACGTTGGTTAGGCTGGAATACTGTGCCCAGTTCTGGTCACCACACTACCGGAAGGGTGCGGAGCCTTTGGAGAGAGTGCAGAAAAGGTTTACCAGGATGTTACCAGATATGAAGGGTATTAGCTATGAGGAGAGATTGAATAAACTGGGATTTTTTCTTCCTAGAAAGACGGAGGCTGAGTGGCGACCTGATAGAAGTTTGTAAAACTATGTGAGGTATAAATAAGGTGAACTGAGCCACTCTTGTTGATGGACATTAAGTCCCCTATCCAGAGTACATTCTGTGTCCTTGCCACACTCCTTCCTAATCATGTTTAACATGGAGGGGTACTGATTCATCAGCTGAGGGAAGTGATACATTGTAATTTGCAGGAGGGTTCCTTGCCCATGTTTAACCTGATACCACGAGACCTCATGGGGCCCAGTGTCGATATTGAGGACTCCCAGGGCCACGCCATCCCGATTGTCTACCATTGTGCTGCCTGCCACCTATGTTGGGTCTGTCTCGGCGGTGGAACAGGACATAGCCCGAATGGTAGTGATGGTGGAGTCTGGGATATGACCTGTAAAGAATGATTCCAAGAATATGACGATATCAGGCTGTTGCTCGACCAGTCTGTGAGGCAGCTCTTCCAATTTTGGCACAAGTCCCAGATGTTAGTAAGGATTTTGCAGGGTATGATAGGACCAAGCTTGTCATTGTTGTTTCTAGTGCCAAGGCTGATGCTGGATGTTCCGTTGCTTTCATTGTTTATTGACTTTCTAGCTGTTTGATACAACTGAATGGTTTGCTAGGGCACTTAAGAGTCAGCTGCATTGCTATCTATCTGAATATAAAAACAGATAGCAAAAGTTTCTACAAATATTTAAAATGAAAAAGAGTGGCTAAAGTAAACATTGGTCCTTTAGAAGATGAGAACGGGGATGTAATAACTGGAAATGAGAAAATGGCTGAGGCATTGAACAGGTATTTTGTGTCGATCTTCACAGTGGAATAACATGCCAAAAATTGATGATAGGAAGGCTATGGCAGGTGAGGACCTAGAAACTATCATTATCACAAATGAGGTAGTGTTGAGCAAGCTAATGGGGCTTAAGGTAGACAAGTCTCCTGGCCCCGATGGAATGCATCCCAGGGTATTAAAAGAGATGGTGGGGGAAATGTTCTAGTGGTAATTTACCAAAATTTGCTAGACTCTGTGGTGGTTCCTGCAGATTGGAAAACAGCAAATGTGATGCCACTGTTTAAAAAAGGAGGTCGACAAAAGGTGGGTAACTATAGGCCGGTTAGCTTAACTTCTGTAGTAGGGAAAATGCTTGAATCTATCATCAAGAAATAGCGAGACATCTGGATATAAATTTTCCCATTGGTAAGACACAGCATGGGTTCATGAAGGGCAGGTCATGTTTGACTAATTTGGCGGAATTCTTTGAGAACATTACATGTACAGTAGACAATGGGGAACCTGTGGATGTGGTGTATCTGGATTTCCAGAAGGCATTTGACAAGGTGCCGCACCAAAGACTCCAAATAAGATAAAGGTGCACGGTGTTAGGGGTAATGTATTAGCATGGATAGAGGAATGGTTAACTAACAGAAAGCAAAGAGTGGGGATATATGGGTGTTTTTCAGGTTTGCGATCAGTGACTAGTGGTGTACCTCAGGTATCAGTGCTGGGACCGCAATTGTTTACAATTTACATAGATGATTTGGAGTTGGGGACTAAGTGTAGTGTGTCAAAATTCACAGATGACACTAAGATGAATGGCAGAGCAAAGTGTGCAGAGGATGCTGAAAGTCTGCAAAGGGATATAGATAGCCTAAATGAGTGGGCGAGGGTCTGGCAGATGGTGTACAATGTTGGTAAATGTGAGGTCATCCATTTTGGTAGGAATAACAGCAAAATGGACTATTATTTAAGTCATAAAAAATTGCAGCATGCTGCTGTGCAGAGGGACCTGGGTGTCACAAAGAGTTGGTTTGCAGGTGCAGCAGGTAATTAAGAAGGCAAATTGAATTTTGTCCTTCATTGCTAGCGGGATGGAGTTTAAAAACAGCGAGGTTATGTTGCAGCTGTAAAAGGTGCTGGTGAAGCCACACCTGGAGTACTGTGTACAGTTTTGGTCTCCTTACTTGAGAAATGATATATTGGCACTGGAGGGGGTGCAGAGGAAATTCATTAGGTTGATTCCGGAGTTGAGAGGGTTGGCTTTTGAGGAGAGACTGAGTAGACTGGGGCTATACTCACTAGAATTCAGAAGAATGAGGGAAGGAATTAAGGGTTATGGTGAGTGGGCGAGTAAGTGGAGCTGAGTCCACGAAAAGATCAGCCATGATCTTATTGAATGGTGGAGCAGGCTCGAGGAGCCAGGTGGCTTATTCCTGCTTCTAGTTCTTATGTTCTTATATCTGGAGTCACATGTAGGCCAGACCAGATAAGGATCGCAAATTTCCTTACCTAAAGGACATCAGTGAACTAGGTGGGTTTTTATGACAATTGACAATAGTTTTGTGGCCACAATTAAATTTAATCATCAGTTAATTACTGATTTTTTTTGATTGATACAAGTTCCACAATCTGCTGTGGTAGGATGTAAGCTCAGTCTCTGGATTCTGAATCTAGTGACAATATTAGTATGCCGTCACCTTTTCATACCATCTCTCTTCCATCTCTCATGTTTAACTAGCTTCATCTTAAATGCAATTATGTCATTTGCCTTAACTACTTCCCATGATTGTTAATTCTACATTCATACTGCTCCTAGGTATTTGCCTGAACTATCTGTTAAATTTATATGTTTATGATCCCCAGTTTTGATCCATCCACAAATGGAAACATTTTCTCTATCTCTACCCTATCAAACTCTTACACAATATTAAAGACCTCTGTGAGATCATCACCCAGCTTTCTTTTTCCTGTAAAATAATGCCCTAACACCTCTAACCATTCCTGATGGGTATAACCTCCGAATTCCGCTATTTTCCTTGTAAATTATATTTACACTTTCCTATTGCCTTTGTTTACTTTTTTTATAATGAGACCAATAAAACTTCTATATACATTTAACGTAACTTCTATTTTTCCGTTCGTTTGGAACTGAGCCCCAATACTTGGTTTCCATATTTTATAGCCTTATTAACCTACTTTATGGCTTTTGGTGATTTGTTTATCGAGAGGTGGATAAAAAAACAGGTTACACGTGTCACAAAATGGTAGGATGCTATTAAAATGAATTCTTTTTTTCACAAGTAAAATCAAATTGCCACACATTTTATAAACCTTGTTTGGGCAGCACCTAAGAGAAGGGAAAGCCTGGGGAATAGGCTGTTCTTTGCAATTGAATTAGTAGTCAGAGTGCTGTGAGCCAGGAAGCAGTTTAGATATAGGTAAGAGTATACATTTTCTCTCCCAAAATTGGTACTTAATTTTTCTAGATAATTGTGATAAGTAATTATTAATTTTAATAAAATAACATTTATTTCTTCTTTAGAAACTTAACATAGGTACGACAGTAGTCAATTCACCCCTTCCAGTTCTATTGTTTAGTTAAATCATGACAGCTCTATATCTTAATTTTGTCAGTCGCCTCTCAGGAAGGATTTAGAATCATAGAATCCCTACAGTGCAGAAAATGGGCATTCGGCCCATCGAGCCTGCACCGACAACAATCTTACCCAGGCCCTATCCCTGTAAGCCTACTCATTTACCCTGCCAATCCCCCTGACACGAAGGGGCACTTAAGCATGGCCAGTCCACCTAACCTGCACACCTTTGGAGTGTGGGAGAAAACTGGAGCACCCAGAGGAAAGCCGCTTAGACATAGGGAAAATGTGCAAACTCCATACAGTCACCCGAGGCCAGAATGGAACCCAGGTCCCTGATGCCGTGTGGCAGCAGTGCTAACCACTGTGTCACCATGCAGCCCAAAAAAACCTTATTTTTTCAACTTCCATCATTTATTCATTTGTTGGCATTGTGCAGCTTCACCAGATTGATACTAGGCTAAATATTTAAATTATGATGACAGGCTATGTAGACTAGCTTGTATTGTCTTAGTGATTACAAATGATTAAACTAAGATGGTCAACATTGTTAAAGTATTTGCTGGGCCACATAGAACCTATTTCCTCAGGTATGAGAATTCAAACAAAGAGCATTATCTTAAAATCAAGAAGAATGTCAAGAAGCACTTCTTCACACGAAAAGTAATGAATTCAATCACAGAATCTTTAGAGTAGAGAAGGAGGTCAGTCGACCTGTCAAGCCTGCACTAGCTCTCTGAAAGAGCATTCTCCCCTGCCCTATCCCCTTAACTGTGCACATTCTTCCTTTTCAGGCAGCAATCCAATTCCCTTTTGAATACATCGACTGAATCTGCCTCCACCTCAGGAAATTTATTCCAGACCCTAACCACCGTCAGAGTGGAAATTCTTTTCCTTCGACTCGTTTTGCCCATTTGTTTGAATCTGTGCCCTTCAGTTTTTGATATCCTCTTGAGAAGTCATAGAGGTTTACAGCATGGAAGGCCCTTCAACCCAACTTGTCCATGTCACCCAGTTTGTAGCACTGAGCTAGTCCCAATTGCCCGCATTTGGCCCATATCCCTCTATATCAATCTTATCCATGTAACTGTTTAAATGCTTCTTAAAAGGCAAATTTGTATCTGCGTCTAATACTGCCTCTGGCAGCTCATTCCAGACACTCGCCATCCTTTGAGTGAAACAATTGTCCCTCTGGACCCTTTTGTATTTCTCCCCTCTCACCTTAAACCTATGCCCTCTATGCCCCTACTTTTGGGAAAAGATGTTGATTATCTACCTCATCTATGCCCCTCATTATTTTATAGACTTCTATAAGATCACTCCTCAGCCTCCTATGCTCCAGGAAAAATAGTCCCAGCCTATCCAGCCTCTTCTTATAACGCAAACCATCAAGTCCCAGGAGCATCCTAGTAAATCTTTTCTACACTCTTTCTAGTTTAATAATATCCTTTCTGTAATAGGGTGACCAGAACTGTACACAGTATTCCAAATGTGGCCTTACTAATGTCTTGTACAACTTTAACAAGACGTCCCAACTCCTGTATTCAAAGTTCTGACCGATAAAACCAAGCATGCCGAAAGCTTTCTTCACCACCTTGTCCACCTGCGACTCCACTTTCAAGGAGTTATGAACCTGTACTCCTAGATCTCTTTGTTTTATAACTCTCCCCAATGCCCTACCATTAACAATGTAGGTCCTGCCCCTATTTGATCTGCCAAAATGCATCACCTCAAATTTATCTGAATTAAACTCCAAGAAGGAATGGAAATATGGAATTCTCTTGTTCTTCGGGCGGTGCATTGGCACAGTGGCTAGCACTGCTGCCTCACAGCACCAGGGACCCAGGTTCGATTCTGGCCTTGGGTGACTGTCTGTGTGGAGTTTGCATATTCTCCCCATGTCGGTGTGGGTTTACTCTGGGTGCTTCGGTTTCTTCCCACAGTCCAAAGATGCGTATGTTAGATGGATTGGTCATGCTGAATTGCCCCTTACTATCCAAAGATTTGTACGTTAGGTGGATTAGCCATGGTAAACGTGCAGGGCTATGGGGATAGGACAGGATAAGATACTTTTCCGGAGAGTTGATACAGATTCGATGGGCCAAATGATGTCCTTTTGCCTATCAGATGGGCTGATTTCAAATAACGTGGCAAAACTCAAAAATCCCAATCACAAGGGATGGAGTATTAGAGAAACACGAGGGCTAAAGGCAGACAAGTCGTCAGGACCCAATGAACTGCATGCTACGATTTTAATGGAAGTGGCTTTAGAAATAGTGGACTTGTTGGTTGAAACTTTTCCTAACTTGCTAAATTCTGGGAGGGTACAAGAAGATTGGAAGACAGTCAATGTGTCTCCTTTGTTCAAAAAGGGAGAAAGGCAGAAGGCAGGGAACTATCGGCCTGTTAGCTTAGCATTTATTATTGGCAAGATGCTGTAGTCAATAATTACAGAGGAAATAGCTCATCAGTTAGGAAAGCTGAACCTCAGCCGAGTCAACATGGTTTTATGAAAGGTAAATCATATTTGACAAATTTGCTCAAATTCTTTGAGGATGTAACAGGGAGAGTAGATAGAGGGGAACCTGTAGAGGTAGTGGAGGTGGATAAATATTTGATAGATTGAGGAATAGAGGGCTATGGAGAAATGGCACTGAAAAGGAATTAAGGCTGGCATAGATCAGCCGTGATTGTACTGAGTGTTGGGGCAGGTTTGAAAGGCCTGGTGGCCCACTCCTGCTTCTATTTCTTGTGTTCTTGTGCAATTAGGTATTCTATGTTTCTAAAAAATGCACTGAGGCTAATTCTCTCCCAAAGGCTGCCTGTTTTAATAACCTACGTGTATTTTCTGTCATTCTCACTCAGAGGGTAACTTATTTCCACGATCCTGCTCAAAATTAGGAACAATTACAGCAAATAATGTCCGAGGAATTGAGGTAGTCAGTGACTATCAACACCTCATCATTCTTCTAACTGGAATTTTTCTGGTTTAGAACAGATTTTCTTTTTTCTAACCAAGTTATTTCTGAGACCCAGGGTCAACATGTTGAAAGATGGCTGTGTGAGTATTGGGAGATGGCAGTAAAAGCCAAGAGTTCCTCAAAGGGAGAGAGAGGATCCTTAGAGCTATTTCTTCTCCCTCCAGTTAGCCCCTGAGATTTACTTTTTAAAAGTCTCAATTTTCGCCAAGGCCTTCAGTGCGAGATTCCATTCCAATCTTGTTGTATATCTGTCCCTTTTTAAGGTCTCTTGCCATTTTGTCTCTGTTGCTACACTGATATTTACACTGTGGCACTGCTAGGGTTTTCTTGCTCATTCAGACGGGCTGTCTCTTGAAGGTGGTAATTTCAGCAGAAGTCCATCATTCATAGGAAAATGGTTTGACCTTGGGTAAATACAAGGAGAGGAGTTGAAGTACTATCCTGTAGGAACTTCTTCCAGACAGGATAATCCTCTTCAAGCTATTCTTAACCAGTGTATCCTTTATGGTTCATCGGGACCTTAGTAAGAAATCTCACAACACCAGGTTAAAGTCCAACAGGTTTATTTGGTAGCACAAGCCACAAGCTTTCAGAGCACTGCCCCTTCATCACGTGAGTGGGAGTGAGAACTCCCACTCACCTGATGAAGGGGCAGTGCTCCGAAAGCTTGTGGCTTGTGCTACCAAATAAATCTATTGGACTTTAACCTGGTGTTGTGAGACTTCTTACTGTGCTTACCCCAGTCCAACGCCGATATCTCCACATTATTGGGACCTGCCATCAACATTCAAATGAACGCTCAATGGTACAATAATTTCCTTTCTTCTGATACTTTCATAACACTCACTAGACGACCCAAGAATCTACTCACTGTTTAGTAGCATCAAAGTGATGTGCATGCAGAAAAACTTTTAGTTTTCTTGTATCTAATAATGTGAAGTTTACTTACCAGCTTTCATAGGCTTTTGCTGACCCTACTGTTCCTTGTGTTTTGCCATAAATTCTTAATACTCAATATTCTTGTATAATGAGATCGAAATGAAAAAAAAATGAGTAATATCTTTTTCTAATTACTTAGGTTGTTATATTGTTCAGTCTTTGGCACCCTCCCCATGTTTATTGAAGTAAAGTTGTCTTTTGAGATGCTTCAAATGGCCGGAGAGGCAGTTAAGCCAATTCTTCATTTTCTTGCAGTTGTTAGTCTGCCTCGATAAAAAGTCTGAGGTTTGTCTGTTTTGTGCACTTGTTCTGTAGTCTTCCACTGGATCAGCATCCATACAATGGTGAACAAGGGATGATGCTTCTAATCTGATATTGAAAAGATTACGTGAAATGGTATGACTCAGATGCGATTGAATTTTTGTGATTATCCATGAGATGAAGCATCCCCATAAAATTGGTGTATTATGATCATTCCTAGCTAAGATTTATATGTAACTAAGATTAATTAAATATATCTAGGCTGAGTGTAAAAAGGTTGAATTATGTTTGCATTTATGCCTGATCTGCAGCTGAATAAAATCATCATCTTGCTATTGTTTGGAGATAACTAGGTACAAATCTTTCTTTTGCTATCCTACCATTGCAAACAGAATCTTTAAAATTTGAATTTAACGGTACATATTGATGTTTGAGAAGCAAATATTTACCCATTTTAACAAATGCAGAAAATGAAACTTGTGCAGCTTTCAGGTCAAGAAAGATAATCATAGGTTTTAAACTGAAGTAAATAGTGGCAGTGAAAGCAGTGCTGGTACAAGTTGGAAGTCCTCTTCATCTTTCCCCACTCTGGTAATCCAGTGCTTTTGCTTGCATTTTTCTAATATGTTGTTTCTTGGATCTCTGTCAAAAAGTTAACATGTATATAAAAATAAGAAAGCTGCATAGCTTTTGTATTTGATTTAAAACTTTTCTACTGAGTGTGATGGCTGCAGGAAAGCAACACCTAAAACTTGCATTGTTCTTTTATATCAGGCATTAATTTATATCTGTTTGTTACAACCTGTGAAAAGTTGATTGACAAATTTCATTGTGGCATGACACACTGGAAATAACAAATATTTCTGTTTTTGCAGTTCTGCAATAGTGGATTATGGTACAAGTAGGTATGGCCTTGTTTCAATGCTTTAATCACTTTTGCACAACAGAAATTCCACCAAGAAGTGACAAGTGCATTGAGGGTTAAGAATATGATTCTTTAAAAGCTGTTAAGAAGAATGGCAATTCTTTGGATAAGAGTTTGACTTTCCAATAGATGGCAGACTTTCATTCTGACAATATGAAGATCTTGTAAACTGTAATAGCAGTTACTTGAGCTGAAGTTCCTACATAGACAAAATTGAGGAAATATTTTTTATGAACAGGAGTGGACTATTTTGCACTTAGAAGCTGTCATGTCGCTTAACTGGATTATGGCTGATTAGTTTACAGCGAAATACATTGTGTGTGTGTTTCATTGAGCGTTTCTAATGGAATGCACAAACAATATGATTGGTAACCTGGTTTAGTAAGAGACAAAATCATATTGGGTGTTCAATGGTGGAGTAAAACATTATTGATTATTACTTCTGAGCTCCCCAGATTGGAAGGGAATCTGTTTTGGAACTTTACAGCAAGGGTTTGCACGGCTATTGCTCATTAGCGCTAACTTCTTCTGGGCAATTGTGCTGTGAACCAAGCAAAAATGTGATGTAAATTGCTAACTTTGGATGGTTATGCGAGGGTTACATAACCCCCCACAACCCAACTCCCTAGATGAGCCCCTCACCACCACCATACTTTTCCCCACCTTCCAGACCCTCTCGAATGATTCCACCTCTGGTGGACTCGATGCAACTGCGAGGAGCCTTTTGATGCAGGCCCCCTGTAGCTCCAGCGATTAGCGCAGTTTTTCAGATCAGGTAAGTGCACATTTAAGTCTCCTAATTCACCTCCGGGCAACGGAGATCTCCTGATCACCTGCGAGGGATAGCCACTGTTCAGACAGCATGCTAAATTTGAAAATAATCCAAGAGTGACATCACAGCAAACTGGTTGGTGAAAAACTGATATTAGAACTGTGTCTAAGTAGCTTGTATTTTATTGATTCAAGTTTCAAGTCCTTTCATTTCTTCCCATTCGGAAAGTTTTGCGCATCTCCAGGATTCACTGTTGGATCTTGCACTTGCACCAGATAAGTATTCACTTCACTGAAACCATCCCAATCCTGTCACTAAACACAAGGCAGTGTTTGCACAGATGGATGGACCTCCAATTCCATCCACCTCTGAAGCTAAAAGAAACATTATTTATTGGGAAAAGTGTTATTTATTATCTCTGTCTAGATTGTTCTAGTCTAAAGGCGTAAATTTTACATTTAAGACATGTCAGGTGAGGACAGCCGAATGTGTGGCTTGTCACATGAGGGGAGTTTTAGATGTTACCGGTGGCATGTGCAGGAAGAGCTCCCAGCTGCAGCAACTGGAGCTCCAGGTTTCGGAGTTTGAACAGCGGCTGGAGACACTGTGGCACATCTACAAGAGAGTTATGTGGATGGCACATTTAGAGAGGTGGTCACACCACAGCTCAAGAGGGAAAAAGGGAATGGGTGACCACTAAGCAATCCAGAAAGAAGAGGCCGGTAGTGCAGAAGTCCCTTGGAGTCCTGTCCTCAAATCGGTATTCCATATTGGAAGCTGATGAGGGTGCTGGTACCTCAGAGGAGTGCAGTCAGAGCCAAGCCTCTGGCACAAAAAGCAACTTGACTGTGGGGGATGGGGGAAAGAGGAAGTGGGGGAGGAAAAAGAAAGAACAATAGTCATAGGGGATTCATTAGTCAGGGAGCAGCCAGGTGTTTCTGCAGCTGAAGACATGAGTCCAGGATGTTTTGATTTGATTTGATTTTATTGTCACATATATTAGCATACAGTGAAAAGTATTGTTTCTTGCGCACTTTACAGACGGAGCATACCGTTCATAGAAAAGGAAACAAACGGTGTGGTCTGTCTGTATGACGTGCAAGAAAAAATACTTTTCACTGTTGTGATGCCTTCCTGGTGCCAGGAACAGGGATGTCAATATATGGCTGCAGGGCATCCTGAAAGGGAAGGGTGATAAGCCATGGTACATGTTGGTACCAACGATATAGGTAAATTGAAGAGTGAGGTCTTGCATCAAGAATTCAGGGAGCTAGGCAGTAGATTAAAAAGCAGGACCTCTTCAGGTTGGTGAAGAAGGCATATGGTATGTTTGCCTTTATAGGACGGGGTATAGAGTATAAAAGCTGGAGTCTGATGATGCAGCTGTATAGAACGCTGGTTAGGCCGCATTTGGAGTACTGCGTCCAGTTCTGGTCGCCGCACTACCAGAAGGACGTGGAGGCATTGGAGAGAGTGCAGAGAAGGTTTACCAGGATGTTGCCTGGTATGGAGGGTCTTAGCTATGAGGAGAGATTGGGTAGACTGGGGTTGTTCTCCTTGGAAAGACGGAGAATGAGGGGAGATCTAATAGAGGTATACAAGATTATGAAGGGTATAGATAGGGTGAACAGTGGGAAGCTTTTTCCCAGGTCGGAGGTGACGATCACGAGGGGTCACGGGCTCAAGCTGAGAGGGGCGAAGTATAACTCAGACATCAGAGGGACGTTTTTTACACAGAGGGTAGTGGGGGCCTGGAATGCGCTGCCAAGTAGGGTGGTGGAGGCAGGCACGCTGACATCGTTTAAGACTTACCTGGATAGTCACATGAGCAGCCTGGGAATGGAGGGATACAAACGATTGGTCTAGTTGGACCAAGGAGCGGCACAGGCTTGGAGGGTCGGAGGGCCTGTTTCCTGTGCTGTACTGTTCTTTGTTCTTTGTTCTTTGTACTCCCAGTGCCCTGCACTAGCGAGTGTAGAAATAGGAAAAAGAGCAGAAGAATGCTAAACTCAAGAGTTTGTGCAGGAGAAAAACTTTTAGATTCCTGCATCACTGGGACTGTTCCTGGGGAGGGTGAGACATGTACAAGTGAGACAGTCTGTGCCTGAACCACGTTGGGGCCAATATCCTTGTGGGTAGGTTAGCTAGTGCTGTTGGGAGGAGTTTAAGCTAGTCTGGCAAGGAGAGGCTACAGAACATTAGTAAAATAGAGACACGTCATGCTATAGTAAAGGAAGCAAGTCAGAGTGAATTTAGCAATGTTGAGCGTCAAGAGAGTAAAGAAGGCTGGATGGTCTTTAATGCTAGGAATGTAATAGGTAAGACTGATGAGTTAAATACATAGATTGAAACATGGAAATGTGATATTGTTGCCATCACAGAGACATGGTTGAGGGAAGGGCAGAACTGGCAACTCAACATTCCAGGATATAGGATATTAAGGCGAAACAGAGGAGGGTGTAAGAAGGAAAGTGGTTTTGCACTATTAATTAAGGAGTCAATTACTGCAAGAAGGAGAGATGATATCTTGGAAGGGTTTTAAAATGAGGCTTTGTGGTTAGAACTTAGGAATATAAAGGGGGTACCCACATTACTGTGAGTATATTATAGGCCCCAAGGAGTCAATGGAAAATAGAGGAGCAGATATGTAGACAATTCAGTGAGGTGTGTAAGAATAGTAATCAGATAATTATACTAGAGGACTTCAACTTCCCGAACACATATTTGGCATAATCATAGATCATAGAAACCCTACAGTGCAGAAACAGGCCATTCGGCCCATCAAGTCTGCACCGACCACAATCCCACCCAGGCCCTACTCCCATATCCCTACACATATTACCCGCTAATCCCTCTAACCTACGCATCTCCGGACACTAAGGGGCAATTTTAGCATGGCCAATCAACCTAACCCGCACATCTTTGGACTGTGGGAGGAAACCGGAGCACCCGGAGGAAACCCACGCAGACACGAGGAGAATGTGCAAACTCCACACAGACAGTGACCCAAGCCGGGAATCGAATCCAGGACCCTGGAGCTGTGAAGCAGCAGTGCTAACCAATGTGCTACCGTGCCGCCCCATGGTAGTGTAAAGGGTTTAGAGGAGGCAGATTTCTTGAAATTATTCAAGGGAGTTTTTTGTATGAATATATAGAAGGCCCAACAAGGGATGAACTCATGCTGGATCTAGTTCTGGGGAATGAAGCCAGACAAGTGTTCAGTGTGGCAGTGGGGGAGCATTTTATTGATAGCGATCAATTGATTGATAAGGACAGCCATAGTATTAGAAGGGAGAAGGGAGAGAAATTTATCGAGTGTATTCAGGAGGAATTTCTCATTCAGTATGTGGATGGCCTGACTAGAGAGGGGGCAAAGCTTGACCTCCTCTTGAGAAATAAGGAAGGGCAGTTGACAGAAGTGTTAGTGAGGGATCACTTTGGGACCAGTGACCATAATTCTATTAGTTTTAAGAAAGCTATGGAGAATGATAGGTCTGGCCCAAAAGTTAAAATTCTGAATTGGGGCAAGGCCAATTTTGATGGTATCAGGCAGGAACTTTCAACAGTTAATTGGGGGAGTTTGTGGGAAGGCAAAGGGATGCCTGGTAAGTGGGAGGCTTTCAAAAGTGTGTTAACCAAGATTCAGGGTAAGCACATTCCTCTTAGAGTGAAGGGCAAGGCTGGTAGAAGTAGGGAACCTGAATGACTCGGGATATTGAGGCCCTGGTCAAGAAGAAGAAGGAGGCACATGACATGCATAGGCAGCTGGGATCAAGGGAATCCCTTGAAGAGTATAGGGGGTGTAGGAGTAGAGTTAAGAGAGAAATCAGAAGGGCAAAAAGGGGACATGAGATTGTTTTGGCAGATAAGGCAAAGGAGAATCCAAGGAGCTTCTACAAATACATAAAGGCCAAAGAGTAACTAGGGAGAGAGTAGGGCCTCTTAAAGATCAACAAGGTCATCTATGTGCGGATCCACAAGAGATGGGTGAGATCCTAAATGAATATTTCTCATCAGTATTTACGGTTGAGAAAAGCATGAATGTTGGGGTACTTGGGGAAATAAATAGTGATGACTTGAGGAATATACATATAAAAGAGAAGGTGGTGCTGGAAGTCTTAAAGCACATCAAGGTAGATAAATCCCCGGGATCTGATAAAGTGTACCCCATGACTTTTTGGGAGGCTAGGGAGGTAATTGTGAGTCTCCTAGCAGAGATATTTGGATCATCAATAGTCACAGGTGAGGTGCCTGAAGGATGGCAAATGTTGTGCCTTTGTTTAAAAAGGCCTGCAGAGAAAAGCCTGAGAACTACAGGCCAGTGAGCCTCACATATGTGGTGGGTACGTTGTTGGAAGGTATTTTGAGAGACAGGATGTACAGGCATTTAGAGACGCAAGGACTGATTAAGGACAGTCAGCATGGCTTTGTGAGTGGAAAATCATGTCTCACAAATTTGATTGAGTTTTTTGAAGGGATAATCAAGAAAGTAGATGAGGGCAGTGCAGTTGATGTTGTCTACATGGACTTTAGCAAGGCCTTTGACAAGGTACCACATGGTAGGTTGTTGCATAAGGTTAAATCTCACGGGATTCAGGGTGAGGTAACTAAATGGATCCAAAATTGGCTTCTTGACAGAATGTGGAGATGCCGGCGTTGGACTGGGGTAAGCACAATAAGAAGTCTCACAACACCAGGTTGAAGTCCAACAGGTTTATTTGGTAGCAAATACCTAATACGAAGGAGCTCTGCTCTGAAAGCTTATGGTATTTGCTACCAAATAAACCTGTTGGACTTCAACCTGGTGTTGTGAGACTTCTTACTGTTCTTGACAGAAGCCAGAGGGTGGTTGTAGAGGGTTGTTTTTCAAACTGGAGGCTTGTGACCTCAGGGATCAGTGCTGGGTCCACTGTTATTTGTCATTTATATTAATGATTTGGATGAGAATATAGGAGGCATGGTTAGTAAGTTTGCATATGACTCCCAAGATTGGTGGCATAGTGGACAGTGAAGAAGGTTATCTCCGATTGCAATGAGATCTTGATCAATTGGGCCAGTGGGCTGACGAATGGCAGATGGAGTTTTAGATAAATGCGAGGTGATGCATTTTGGTAGATTGAACCAGGGCAGGACTTACTCAGTTAATGGTAGGGCGTTTGGGAGAGTTACAGAACAAAGAGATCTAGGGGTACAGGTTCATAGCTCCTTGACAGTGAAGTCACAAGTGGACAGAGTGGTGAAGAAGGCATTCAGCATACTTGGTTTCATTGGTCAGAACATTGAATACAGGAGTTGGGATGTCTTGTTGAAATTGTACAAGACATTGGTAAGGCCACACTTGAAATACTGTGTACAGTTCTTTTTTCCCTGGAGCGTAGAAGGCTGAGGGGTTTATAAAATAATGAGGGGCATAGATCAGTTAGATAGCCAATATTCTTTCCCAAAGGTAGGGGAGTCTAAAACTAGAGGGCATAGGTTTAAGGTGAGAGGGGAGAGATACAAAAGGGTCCAGAGGGGCAATTTTTCCACACGCAGGGTGGTGAGTGTCTGGAACAAGCTGCCAGAGGTAGTAGTAGAGGTGGATATAATTTTGTCTTTTATAAAGCATTTCGACAGTTACATGGGTATAGAGGGATATGGACCAAATGCAGGCAATTGGGACTAATTTTGGGATTTCTTTTTAAAAGGGCAACATGGACAAGTTGGGCCGAAGGGCCTGTTTCCATGCTGTAAACCTCTATGACTCTGACAACATGTTATAGTTCAACTTTATTATGGACAAGGAAAAAGATGGCCTGCAAAAGACGGTTTTGGTTTGGAAGAAGGCAGATTTTATTAAAATAAGGCAGGATCTGGCCAAAATTGACTGGGAACAGCTTCTTATGGGAAAATCTACAGCAGAGCAGTGGGGGGATTCAAAAAAGAAATGGGGGAGAGTATACTTCCAACATTTTCCCTATAGGGGAAAATGAAGGAATGATAAGTTCAGGTGAACCCTGGATGTTCAGGACAATTCAGGACTGGATAAGGAACATGAGAAAGGCTTTTAGTAAGTCCAAAGGGCGCAATGGAGGAATATGGGAGAAGGAAGACATAAGTACTGAACTCAAGAAAGTGACTGTGAGGACCTTGAGTGGTTTGACATAGGAAGTGAGGAGGTAGTGGAAGCTTTGACAGGCTTGAAAATGGACAAATTCCCTGGCACAGATGAATTGCATCCCAAGCTGTTGTGGGAGGCAAGGCAGGAAATTGCAGGGCTCTGGCACACATTTTTGATTCCTCTTTGGCCATGAGGGAAGGCCGGCGTTGGACTGGGGTAAACACAGTAAGAATTTAACAACACCAGGTTAAAGTCCAACAGGTTTATTTGGTAGCAAAAGCCACACAAGCTTTCGGAGCCCCAAGCCCCTTCTTCATGAAGAATAAACCTGTTGGACTTTAACCTGGTATTGTTAAACTTCTTAATGAGGGAAGTGCCAGAGGCCTGGAGGATGGCTAATGTGGTTCCACTTTTCAAGAATTACACACTAGAGAGTCTCATGTCAGTGGTACGGAAACTATTGGAGATAATTCTGAAGGAGAGAACTAATCCCCACTTGGAAAGGCATGGGTTAATTAGATATAGTCAACATGGTTTTGTCAGAGGGAGGTCATGCCTAACAAATTTGATGGAATTTTTCGATCTGGTATGTGGATGAGGGACACATCCACATACCAGTTGATGTAATTTAAATGGATTTTAGACAAGTTCCCACATGGGAGACGAATTGGGAAGTTTGAAGCACATGGAATTCAGAGAAACTTGGCGGAATGGATCTGAAACTGGCTTAATAATAGAACACAAAGTGTAATGGTAGAAGGCTGTTTGAGTGACCGGAGCCAGTGACCATTGGCATACCACAAGGATCAGTGCTAGGTCCTTTATTGTTTGTTATCAATGATGTAGATGATAATGTGAGGTGAATGATAAGTTTGCAGGTGACACCAAGATTGGTAGAGTGGTTAATAGCGAAGAATAAGGTCATAGGTTACAGGAAGATATTGATGAGTTGGTCAGATGGGCAGAGCAGTGGCAGATGGTACTTAACCCTAATAAGCGTGAGGTAATGCACTTTGGAAGATGTAACAAGACAAGGGAGTACTTAATGAATGGCAGGCCACTAGGAAGCTGAGAGGAACTGATGGACCTTAGTCACAGATCCCTGAAAACAGCAGATCAGGTGAATAGAGTAGTTAAGAAGGCATATGGGACACTTGCCTTTATCAGTTGTGGTATAGAGTATATGATCAGAGGGATTATGTTGAAGCTGTACAGAACATTGGTTGGGCTATAGCTGAAGTAGTGTGCGCAGTTCTGGTCACCTCACTATAGGAAGGATATGAATGCACTAGAGGGGCTATGGAGGAGGTTCATCTGGACATTGCCTGGGATGGAGCATTTGAATTGTAAGGAGAGACTGGATAGGCTTGGATTGTTTTCTTTAGTGCAGAGAAGGCTGAGGGGGGGGACATGATTGAGGTATATAACATTATGTGCGGTTTGGACAGGGTGAATAGGAAGCAGCTGTTCCCCTTGGTTGAGGGTCAATCACAAGAGGGTTTGGTTTTAGGGTGAGGGGCAGGAGATCGTTTGAGAAAAAAACATTCACTCAGAGGATGATGGGAATCTGGAACGCTCTCCCTGGGAAGGTGGCAGCAGCTGGAAACCTTTCAACCCTGGAAGATCATTTGAAAAAACATAACATTCAAAGATTTGGGCCAAGTTCTGGAAAATGGGATCAACATGACTTTAGTGGTGTTTTTGTCGGTGCTGATTTGGTGGGCCGCAGGATCTTTTCTGCTCTGTACAATTCTATTGCCAGAATTCTACTGCACCGACCACCACAGAATCGGAGTGGGTGAGGGGTGGACAACGGAAAGATCTGTTGACCTCGAGCGTGGATTTCTTGCTCTAGCGAGGCTGTAAAATCCCACCCCATGTCTCTTAATTCCTGTGGGCCATCACTTTTCGATGTTATGGAAATTATGACTCTATGTAGTTACACTTGTCAAACTGGAGGTCAGATATTACCCAAACTTGGGGACATCCTGGCTGTCTCTTTATTGAAAGGCAACAGTTGTTAGATTATAATTTACTAACTTGAATGGTTGGCACCTTCGTGGGTTTGCATTGAGCATCTACTAATAGAAGTTGAAATGCAAAGAAATGCATAGAATCATAGAATGTTTACAGCACAGAGGGAGCTATTCAGCCCATCAAACTCATGCCAGTGCTCTGAAAGGGCAATTTATCTAATCCCACTCATCTGCCATTTTCCTGTAGCCTTGCAAATGAACTTTCCCTTTTGAAAGCCATAATTGAATCTGCCTGCACCACTCTTTCAGCTGGTGTATTCCAGATCATAACCACTTGCAGGACAAAGAAAAGCTTTTCCTTAGGTTGCTTTTCGCTCTTTTAGCTGTTGCCTTAAATTTGTCCTCTGGTTCCTGACTCTTCTGTTAGTGAAAACAGCTTCTCCCTATCTATTGTTTCCACACCATTCATGGTTTTGAACACCTGTATTAAATCCCTTCTTAATCTTCCCTTTAAGGTGAACAACTTTATTAGTGTCACATGTAGGTTTACATTAACTGCAATGAGGTTACTGTGAAAATCCCCTAGTCGCCACACTCCGGTGCCTGCTGGGGTACACTGAGGTAAAGTTTTAGCATGGCCAATGCACCTAACCAGCACGTCTTTTGGACTGAAAGAGGAAACCGGCGCAACCGGAAGAAACCCATGCAGACATGCTGTTGATTTCAAGAACAAATTAGATATAGCTTTTGGGGCTAAAGGAATCAAGGGGTATTGGGGGAAGAGAGGGGGGGTGGTCAGGATATTGAATTCGATGATCAGCCATGATCAAAATGAATGGCAGAGCAGGCTTGAAGGGCCGAATAGCCTACGCCTGCTTCTAGTTTGTATGTGTCTATGAAACCAGGAGAACATGCAGACTCCGCGCAGTGACCCAAGTCAGGAATCAAACCCGGGTCCCTGGTGCTGTGAGGCAACAGTGCTTGCCACTTGTGCCGCCCAATGCGAGCTACTTCAATCTGTCCCCATAATTGAATTTCCTCATTCCTGGAATCATTCTTGTAAATCTTTCCTGCACTCTTGCTGAAACCTTCACATTTTTCCTAAAGTGGGGTGTCCAAAATATGGCAATGCTCCAGTTGAGTCCCAACCAGTGTGTTTATAAAGGTTTAGTAAAGTTTCCTTTCTTATGCCTCTGTTAATAAAACTCAGAATCGTGTATACCTTTTTAACCACTTTCTCAACTTGCCCTCCAACCTTCAATAACTTGTGCACATGTACCCTAGGTGTCTGGTCCTGCTCCCCCTTTAGAATTGTACTCTTTAGTTTATGTTGCCTCTTATCATTCTTTCTACCAAAATGTATCATTTGATACTTCTCTGTATTAAACTTCTCCTGTCATGTGTCTGTCCATTCCACCAAGCTATCTGTCTACCTCACAATTTACAATACTTCCAAATTTTGTCATATCCAAATTTTGAAATTTTAGTTTGGACGTTTAGGTCATTAATATATATTAGGAAGAGCATTGTTCCTAGTATGTACCCTTTTCTCATGGAGAAACACCACTGAATCGTCTTCCTGTCTTAAAAAAAACAGCAGTTCACTAATGCTCATTGTTTCCTGTCACTTAGCCAATTTCATACTGCCTCTGCCCCTTTTATTCCATGAACTTTATTGGCAAGACTCTTTAATAAATGTCTTTTGGAAGTCCATATACACCAAATCAACCACATTACCTATTTCATACCTCTCTGTTGCCTGATCAAAAAAGTCAAGTTAGTTAAAGATGATTTGCTCCAATAAATCAATGCTGGCTTTTCTTAATTAATCCAGATGTCCAAGTGATTGTTCATTTTGCCTTGGACAAAATATAAAGCTTCTGCTAAATCAGTTAGTCTTACCTTATGCATTATCTATCATATTCTGGAAAACCTAAAACAATGGTTCATTAAATCATACAAAATAGTATAGTACTCTGTACTGATTCTTTGACAGGTCTATCCAATTGGCCACATTGGTGTTTTTTCTTTCTCCTCTTGCCAAATAAATGTTTCCCTTTGAGTATTTATCCATTTCCCTTTGGAAAGGTATTGATTCTCCTTCCCCCTTTCAGGTAAACCATTCCAGATCTTCTTCATCGTGCATTAAAAAAGTCCCTTCATCTGTCCTCTAGTTATTCATGCCAGTTATCTTAAATCTGTGCCCTCTGGTTACTGACATGAAATTGTTTCTCCTTATTTACCTTATCATGACTGAGAACATCCACTAAATCTTTCCTCAACCTTCTGTGTGCTAAGGAAAACAGCCCCAGCCCCTCATACAATCAAAGTCCCACATCCCTTGTACCGTTCTGGTCAATCTTTTTTGATCCTTGAAGTCATGCAGAGAAAAAAGAGCCTCTAGTCTCCAGTAGGTCCTCAACAGATTTATGCACAAAGTTGGCCATCACGCTTTTCAATGTGGTGAAATGAGCAGCCTGCCTCCACAGGTAACAAAGGGAGAACTACATAGGAGTGTTTGCCACATAGAGTGCCACGGCTATTCAATCACTGATGCGTTCACTGTAATGACATTTGATATCGCTATGTTAGGAGTTGGATTCATTACACATACTATCTTCAATGAATTTGTTGTCTCTCATTGCATTAATAGCTTCAATTACCAAGTTCACAGAAAGCAGCAGGTTCTTACCAGGTTCTGCAGCCAGACATCCATCTCTCAATGGTTGTACGAGTGTCAAGGGCGTGCCCATGCATATCTGGTAATGAAAGGCTGATTCATTATCCAGACGTTCAGAGAAGATACTATTCTACCAAGACTGTGGATGCCATGGGCCATTCTAGGATTTGTTGTTTATTTATAAGTACTTTTGACGGAGGAGAGGTGATCCACCTTACTGATAAGATGCAGCTCATTTGATGTAGTTCAACCCTGAGTGCTGTGCAGAAGGCAGTCAGACATGTGAGTGTTTCACAGTGATGGAACTATGGCAGCTTCATGTGTCAGGATGCCATGTGTCTTTGAGGGAAATTTGCTTCTTTGGCAGCTCCCATGCAGTTGAAGCCTTTGTCATTCTATTTAGTAGAAGCCAAGGGTCAACAAGGAGCCTTGGTGAGTTGCAGGACCGCATGTTGTAGATGTCACCTACTGATGTCACTGTTTGATGGGTGGGTGGATAATTTGGAAAGTAGTTGAACTTGTGGGGGCGATTCTCCCAAAAAAGTTCTAAGTGCTGAATTTGTGGGAAAATTGGTGTAAATCATGATTGTTTTTTCAGTGGGAGTTCAGACTCGAATCTCCTACACTCTGTGCAATGCAGAGGTCACAATCGTGAATAACATTAAAAGCTCAGATGGTGGGTCCTGTTCATGCCAGAGTCTGATAGTTCCGGGCCTCTGCGCATGCACAGTGGCTCTGATCTGTCAGCCTGCAGTTTGCTGGCCAGCTTGATCACTGGCCAGCCCAGAACCCCTGCAGTGTTGCCACCCCCCCCCCCCCCCCCCCCCCCCCCAGTCTCCCCCACGGCCCGACCGCAGCCCCCCCGTCCATTCCCAGGCCAGCCCCATTCCCCCGTCCATTCCCCCCAACCCCAGAGCGCACTGATCTCCAACACCGTGTCCCCCCCCCCCCGCCAGCAGTGACGATTCCCCACCACCATCAGCAGACCCCCCTCCCCCCAGCCTGCCCTGATCGCTGGCCTCCCTCCAGCCCCGAACACTCTTGTTGGGTATGGGAACTTCCTTGAAGATTGTGACTCCAATATAAAAGAGCAGTTTTGTACTAAAGCAGGTTTAAGTTGGAGCTCCAAATGAAAGACAGATTTGTAGCACTTTATCCATTTTAGATGAAGATTCATTTGAGTGGGTGTTTCCCATTTTTTTCAGAGAAGTTCTGAAAAGCACCTGGACAGTTCAATCTGTTAGCAATCTACCCTGTTATATTTTTGTAGTGTAATATAATTTGGTGCTACTGTTCAAAGGGCTTGTAGGCATACAGCATGCACTAGGTTGTAACAAAGGTTTGTTGTTTATCCAGCACTTACTACATTGAAAGTCACTCCAAAGCATTTCACAAATGTGTAAGGAAAATAAATGCTGAGCCAAAGATTAAAGTTTATTTCTTAGTCACAAGTAAGGCTTACATTAACACTGCAAATGAAGTTGCTGTGAAATTCCCCTAGTCGCCACATTCCGGCGCCTGTTCAGGTCAATGCACCTAACCAGCACGTCTTTCAGAGGGTGGGAGGAAACCAGAGCACCCGGAGGAAACCCACGCATAGAACGTGCAAACTCCACACAGACAGTGACCCAATCCAGGGATCGAACCTGGGTCCCTGGCACTTTGAGCCAACAGTGCTAACCACTGTGCCACCATGCCGCTAATTAGGAGAGGCAACCAGGAATGTGGTTAGTGTCATGTTTTAAGGAAGTCCTTAAATGAGGAGAGAGATTGAGCAGTTTACAGAGGGAGTCCCAGAGAGTGCAGCCTAGACAACTGAAGCAGGACCAATGAGTATGGTCAATGTCGGAAGATGCAAAGAGGAGTGTTAGGTGAAGGGCATGTTACTGACAGGAGGGAAATTAATTTAAAACCCTGATTTCTCCACTTGCTACCAGTTCTTAAACAAAGTGTTTTTGATTATTAATTGCACGTGCGGCCAGGAAGTACCTAAAGAAAGAGTTAAGAAGAGCCAGGAGGGGACATGAGAAGTCTGGCAGGTAGGATCCAGGAAAACCCTAAAGTTTTCTATAGGTATGTCAGGAGTAAAAGAATGACTAGGGTGAGATTAGGGCCAGTCAAGGACAGTAGTGGGAAGTTGTGCGTCGAGTCTGAAGAGATAGGAGAGGCACTAAATGAATATTTTTCATCGGTATTCACACAGGAGAGGGACAGTGTTGTCGAGGGGAGTACTGAGATGCAGGCTGTTGGACTGGACGGGATTGAGGTTCATAAGGAGGAGGTGTTAGCAATTCTGGAAAGGGTAAAAATAGATAAGTCCCCTGGGCCGGATGGGATTTATCCTAGGATTCTCTGGGAGGCTAGAGAGGAGATTGCAGAGCCTTTGGCTTTGATCTTTGTGTCGTCATTGTCTACAGGAACAGTGCCAGAAGACTGGAGGATAGCAAATGTTGTCCCCTTGTTCAAGAAGGGGAGTAGGGATTACCCTGGTAATTATAGACCGGTGAGCCTTACTTCTGTTGTGGGCAAAGTTTTGGAAAGGATTATAAGAGATAGGATTTATGATCACCTAGAAAGGAATAATTTGATTAGGGATAGTCAGCACGGTTTTGTGAACGGTAGGTCATGCCTCACAAACCTTATTGAGTTCTTTGAGAAGGCGACCAAAGAGGTGGATGAGGGTAAAGTGGTTGATGTGGTGTATTTCAGCAAAGCATTTGATAAGGTTCCCTGTGGTAAGCTATTGCAGAAAATACGGACACATGGGATTGAGGGTGATTTAGTGGTTTGGATCAGGAATTGGCTAGCTGTAAGAAAACAGAGGGTGGTGGTTGATGGGAAATATTCATCCTGGAGTTCAGTTACTAGTGGTGTACTGGAAGGATCTGTTTTGGGGCCACTGCTGTTTGTCATTTTTATTAATGACCTGGATGAGGGCGTAGAAGGATGGATTAGTAAATTTGTGGATGACACTAAAGTCGGTGGAGTTGCAGACAGTGCGGAGGGAAGTGGCAGGTTACAGAGGGAAATAGATAAGCTGCAGAGCTGGGCTGCGAGGTGGCAAATGGAGTTTAATGCGGAAAAGTGTGAGGTGATTCACTTTGGAAGGAGTAACAGGAATACAGAGTACTGGGCTAATGGTAAGATACTTGGTAGTGCAAATGAACAGAGGGATCTGGGTGTCCATGTGCATAGATCCCTGAAAGTTGGCACCCAGGTTGATAGGGTTGTTAAGCCATATGGTGTGTTAGCTTTTATTGGTAGAGGGATTGAGTTTTGGAGCCAGGAGGTCATGCTGCAACTGTACAAAACTCTGGTGCGGCCGCACTTGGAGTATTGCGTACAGTTCTGGTCGCCGCATTATAGGAAAGATGTGGAAGTGTTGGAAAGGGTGCAGAGGAGATTTACTAGGATGTTGCCTGGTATGGTGGGAAGATCGTATGAGGAAAGGCTGAGGGACTTGAGGTTGTTTTCATTGGAGAGAAGAAGGTTAAAACGTGACTTAATAGAGGCATACAAGATGATCAGAGGATTAGATAGGGTGGATAGTGAGAGCCTTTTTCCTCGGATGGTGATGGCTAACACGAGGGGACATCGCTTTAAATTGAGGGGTGAGAGATATAGGACAGATGTTAGAGGTAGGTTCTTTACTCAGAGAGTAGTAAGGGCGTGGAATGCCCTGCCTGCAGCAGTAGTGGACTCGTCAGCATTAAGAGCATTCAAATGGTTATTGGATAAACATATGGATGATATTGGAATAGTGTAGATTAGAGGGGCTTTAGATTGGTTTCACAGGTCGGCACAACATCGAGGGCCGAAGGGCCTGTACTGCGCTGTTATGTTCTATGCTCTATTTCCCACTTTGTAAGTGGTGTCTTCAATTCTTAAATTTGGAGTGTTCCAATCCTCTATGAGTAACTTGCACAAAAACTTGAGATAAGATAAAAAATAAAATGGTTGATTGGTTTCACACAAACAACATATGGAAAAGGGTTTTGCAACGTCCGTCCCTTTTGCATTGATATGATAAAAGAGGGATAAGGGAAAGAAAAGGATGCAGGGCCAGATTACTAGAGACCAAAATCAAGTCTAATGGAAGGTTTCTTCTGAGAGTAGGTCAGTTGACTGGTGCAGGGTGACCCATCCTTCCAGAAGAGAGATCTCCACAAAGGGAGAAGGCACATAGACTTGAATTAGGCTGGAGGGCACCCATTCCAATTTTCTTGCATTTGCAGTGGTGGATGAGGGCCAGGCAGTTGTAGCTGGACCGAGCTCTTAGCTGTTTGATGGTAAGATGGTAGACAGCACAGACTGCTGTTTAGAATTACTGTTCCCTTCAGAGGTCAAACAGCAACTGAAGATAAAATCCAATAATGGAATCAGACAGTTTAAGTTTTGGCCATATGACCACATGGTTTGGTTGAAACCCATTGTGTTTGAGAGCAGGTAACAGTTGGGCTATTAACACTACCATGGGCCATTAGGAGTCACAAATTGCTGCCTTTGTCCATTGCTCGCTGAGATAGACATACCAGCTCCAGAGCGGGAGCTCTGCCTTAGAAATGGGAAATGGAATTCCATTGCTGGCAGTCACAGAGGCATTAGCATCTCTTTTAAAAAATAATGAGCTCCCTGCTCATTTTCTGAGGGTTAGAAATTCCTCTAGTAGGAATCATGGCTATTCATTGAAATCATTGTCCGCTTTAAGAAAAAATGCAAAATGATGATTTTGACAGAGTAGTCAGGGTGACTACTCTGCATGCATGCATTTAAATTGACTTAATGGGCTGCACGCCCAACTTTACCGGCACTTCCCCCTTTACCACCGTGTTCGCCCATCCAGAATCAATGCGAAACAGGCATGCTCCATAGAAGTCCGATTCGGGTGCTCCAGCTAGTGAGGAGGTAGGTGCTCAGTGTCCGAAAGCTCTCTGCTTGAAGATCGGTTGGGGGGGTGGGGAGGTGGGTCCGCTGCCACTCTGCTTGAGATCGGTGGGGGAGGAGGGGGTCCGCTGCCACTCTGCCTGAGATCAGTAGGGGGGGGGAGAGGAATGGGGGTCTGCTGCCAGTCTGCCTGAAATCAGTGGAGGGAAAGGGGGATA
Source organism: Mustelus asterias (assembly GCF_964213995.1). Lineage (NCBI taxonomy): Eukaryota > Metazoa > Chordata > Chondrichthyes > Carcharhiniformes > Triakidae > Mustelus > Mustelus asterias. The sequence goes on along the minus strand of NC_135810.1, from coordinate 33,943,086 downwards.
CGCTGCCACTCTGCCTGAGATCAGTGGAGGGAAGGGTGCAGGGGCCCATGATCAGTCTGGGTGGCGAGGGGGAATAAGGGAGTCAGTAATGTTGTGGGGGTGGGGCCATGTCCATGGGGGGCTTGAGGGAGGCATTATCTGGCCCGGGAGGGATGTGGCAGGGGAGTTGCCATTCTATCATTTGTTTCCTGTGCATGCGTAGTTGTAGGCTCCGATCGGAGCTTCAGAGTTTTGGGCGCGTTAAGCCCCGCCCACAGGTTTCTGCAGCATGATTCGGACTCGCTGATATTTTTGCAGGCAGAGTGCAGACGGGGGCGGCTCAGAACAGGTCTCAAAGTCAGATCTGAAACACTCCCAGTTTCAAGTCCGCCCAGCATTTGGAATAAAAATGATAAAATAGGGCCCTATTTCTCAATTACGACAGGTAGGAGGAGGTTGTGGAGATTAAATAGAATGAGGTCATGTTTGGAGACTAGAAGAATGAAAATCTAAGAAAGTGGTGTCGGTATGTTTTATTCCTACATGGGGTTTTGCTGGCTGGGCCAGCAATTATTTCCTATCACAATTGCCCTTGGACTGAGTGGCTTGCCAGACTATTTCAGAGGGCATACAAGAGTCAACCACATTAGTGTAAGTCTGGAGTCGCATATAGGCCAAACCAGGTAAGGATGGCAGATTTCCTTTCCTAAAGAACATTAGTGAACCAGATGGGTTTTTCCAACAATTGACAATGGTTTTATGGTCATCATTAGACTTTCAATCCCAAATTTTTTTTATTGAATTAAAATTTCATCAACTGCCATGGTGGGATTCGAACCTGTTCCTAGAGCATTACGCTGGGTTTTTGGATTACTAGTCCAGTGACAATAACACTACTCCACCACATCCCCACAATCAGGTCAGTGAGGATGGAGTACTTGGTTTGGTATTGATACGAATATCATAGTTTGTAGTTTATGGAATGTCAGCCAGGAGAGCAGAGAGACAGGGTGTGCAGGTCCAAAGGCATGCACCATGTTTTCAATAATGTATCTGCTGAGATAGAGATGGAGGCTGGTGATGTATCAGAACTTGGAAGTAGATAGATTTTTGGACAGAAAATTTGAGGTCAGAAGCTCAGTTTGGGATTGAATAAGACATTGATGATGGCTTCAATTTTCCCAATGGTTGGGATGTATCATCTAAGACTGGATGTATCATCTAAGACTGGATGTTTGATGAGTAGTCTCAACAGCACAGAATCAGTGGAGCAATAGAGGGAAGTGGCTGGCATAGTACTGTATGTCATCATGTCATACATAGAATGAGACTTTATCTGTTGATGATATCACCAAGGAGCCCAATATGGATGAAGCAAAGGACCTTGTGAGGTGACTGCTTGTCAGAGAAACAATTGTCTCTACCTTGATGACAAAGAGGTGGGTCAGGATTGCGCCAGGAATGGCTTTTTTAGACAGTATTTAGTAATGACAAAAGGAAGCTGTGGGTTAACTTTGTCTACCAATGTGACCATTGATTAGTGGGCATGTTGTGGACAACAACATGATTATATATAGCAACCCTAAAGTAGCAAAATGTCCCAATGTGCCACACAGGTGCTTTATCAGACAAAATTAGACAGCAAGTCACATAGACATAATAGGACTAGGTGACTGAAAGCTTGATTAAAGTACTATTTATTAAGGAGCAACCTAAAGGAGGAAAGAGCAGCATGGCTCCCAGTGGCGATGGAAGCACAAGGGGCCAGAATTTGAGAAAATCTGAGATCTTGGAAGGAGGATATAGAGGTAAGAAGAGGCAAACTCATGGTGGGACAAGAATAAGAATTTTAATTTCAAGGAGACCTGTTAAATTTGATGAATGGATAAATTAAGTATTAGTTATTATAGTAACGTGGAAAGTAGCTGCTATCTGTTCTCTAACTGGAAACCAAACATTAAAATAAGAGGCCAAAAATTGCTGTAATGCCTGAATTTGTGGCAAATGTGAAATGAACTTTGGCTTACTGCTAACATTCCATTGTATTTGTACCACAAATATCTGGAAGGTTGTCACACATTGAATCTCCTATCCAATGGCTTATCTCCTTCACTAATGAAAAAAGGGGATCGAGAAAGAAAGAATGAACAGTGGAGAAGGGAATTAGATGAATTATGATGAAAACTGATTAATTTCTATTGCAACAAAAAGATAAATAGAGCGAAAGAAGTGAATTAGTAGCAAGAAAATGTAAAAAAATTAAATAAGCAGAAGAGAACTTGGCCACCCAGTGGTATTTGGGTGTTATTGTATTGATCGTTGAGAAGTTAGGAGTGAATGGCAGGGTAGGTATATGAAACATTTCTCATTTACGAAGTAAAGAACCATCATTTGCGCATTCTGATCAGGAATAGTGTATGGTGGCAGTGGTTTGCACTGCTGCTTCACAGCACCAGGGACACGGCTTCAATTCCAGCCTCGGTGATTGTGTGGATTTTGCACATTCTCCCCGTGTCTGCGTGGGTTTCTTCCCACAGTAAAAGATGTACAGGATAGGTGAATTGTCCACTTATTGGCCTTCACCTGCATATAATTAAAAACAATTGGTATTCAATTAACAGGCCAAAATGTTCATTTCAAGAGAAAACGTATCGATTTTGCATTGAATGAATGACCCTCTTCTGAGTGTGAAAGCAATTTTGCGTACTGGAAACTACTGCCATCTTTCATTAACAGGGATGGCAAGACTGGCACAATAATGCTATCAAGACAGATTAAAAATATAATTTGATTTGATTTATTATTGTCAGATGTATTGGTATACAGTGAAAATGATTGTTTCTTGCAAGCTATACAGACAAAGCATACCGTTCATAGAGAAGGACAGGAGAGAGTGCAGAATAGTGTTAAATCATAACTAGGGTGTAGAGAAAGATCAACTTAATGTGAGGTAAGTCCATTCACGGCGGCACGGTAGCACAGTGGTTAGCACTGCTGCTTCACAGCTCCAGGGTCCCGGGTTCGATTCCCGGCTCGGGTCACTGTCTGTGTGGAGTTTGCACATTCTCCTCGTGTCTGCGTGGGTTTCCTCCGGGTGCTCCGGTTTCCTCCCACAGTCCAAAAATGTGCGGGTTAGGTTGATTGGCCAGGTTAAAAATTGTCCCTTAGAGTCCTGGGATGCGTAGGTTAGAGGGATTAGTGGGTAAAATATGTAGGGGGAGGGCCTGGGTGGGATTGTGGTCGGTGCAGACTCGATGGGCCGAATGGCCTCCTTCTGCACTGTAGGGTTTCTATGTTTCTAAAAATCTGATGGCAGCAGGGAAGAAGCTGTTCTTGAGTTGGTTGGTTGGTGACCTGACTTTTGTATCTTTTTCCCGACGAAGAAGGTGAAAGAGAGTATGTCCATGGTACGTGGGGTCCTTGATTATGCTGGCTGCTTTTTCAAGGCAGCAGGAAGCATAGACATGTCAATGGATGGGAGGCTGGTTTGAGTGATGGATTGGGCTTCATTCACAACCCTTTGTAGTTTCTTGCGGTCTTAGACAGAGCAAGACCCATACCAAGCTGTGATACAACCAGAAAGAATGCTTTCTATGGTGTATCTGTAAAAGTTGGTGAGAGTTGTAGCGGACATGCCAAATTTTCTTAGTCTCCTGAGAAAGTAGTGGCATTGGTGGATTTTCTACAGGTGGAGAAGGTGGTGAAGAAGGCATATGGTATGCTTGCCTTTATAGGACGGGGTATAGAGTATAAAAGCTGGAGTCTGATGATGCAGCTGTATAGAACGCTGGTTAGGCCACATTTGGAGTACTGCGTCCAGTTCTGGTCGCCGCACTACCAGAAGGACGTGGAGGCGTTAGAGAGAGTGCAGAGAAGGTTTACCAGGATGTTGCCTGGTATGGAGGGTCTTAGCTATGAGGAGAGATTGGGTAAACTGGGGTTGTTCTCCCTGGAAAGACGGAGAATGAGGGGAGATCTAATAGAGGTGTACAAGATTATGAAGGGTATAGATAGGGTGAACAGTGGGAAGCTTTTTCCCAGGTCGGAGGTGACGATCACGAGGGGTCACGGGCTCCAGGTGAGAGGGGCGAAGTATAACTCAGATATCAGAGGGACGTTTTTTACACAGAGGGTGGTGGGGGCCTGGAATGCGCTGCCAAGTAGGGTGGTGGAGGCAGGCACGCTGACATCGTTTAAGACTTACCTGGATAGTCACATGAGCAGCCTGGGAATGGAGGGATACAAACGATTGGTCTAGTTGGACCAAGGAGCGGCACAGGCTTGGAGGGCCGAAGGGCCTGTTTCCTGTGCTGTACTGTTCTTTGTTCTTTGTTCTTAAAACACACCAGAAACATTTCGCTACCTGCGAGAGTGAAATTCTGCAGTTTTATTGTTCCCTTTTCTGGGCCGCCCAAGTTTAAATGTCATAAATCACATAAATTAGTGGTCCGATCAGGAAATGTCTGGAACCACTTATAATGTTATAAATTTAATGATTGCCATTAAGTTCAATGGGAATCTCACAGTGTAAAGGGACTTTTATTGGATATGGCGTTGCTAATGGCATAATGGTGCTAATTTACAGTAAAATGCTGCTTATAATTTATTTTTTATCCTGTGAATTGCTGAATTTTTGTATTAGAGGTGAACACTGTTAATAAATCATTATAATCTCAGCAATTTCTGGCCCTGAATATTTAAATACGATTCGTCATTTGTAAATTAAATGAATACTTTGTAATGGGCAAAATTTCCTCTATTGTTTCAATCAGCTCAGATGTAGCATTGTAAAACTGAGATAGATGAATGTTAAAATGAATATCAATATGGAGGCATGTTAAGGTAAGCATGACACAGTTTTACCCCGTTTAAGCTATAATGTGTCATATGAAGCCTTCTTTAGGGCTTTTCGTTCCATTTAGATTGTATTATTTCCTGCTCATTTATTATTTCTTGTTTTTTGACAGACAATAGAAACGCCATCGCTGAAAAATATTACTTTCTCTCTAAAACCAGGACAACTTGTGGCTGTGATTGGACCTGTGGGTTCTGGCAAAGTGAGTTTTAGTAATGGATTAACTCAGTTCTTTACATTATAAATATATTGTCTGTGGAATCAGGATATTGTAGCATTCACCTAAAAGGTAACTTGATATTAAATAGATCCTTGTCTTTTTTCAGTAATTTCATTCTGTTGTTACTTCAGTTCGCTATTTTTATTTTTAAATTATTGTATGCTTTCTCAGACTCCCTTAAATGTTATGTTCAAGAGGTTTTTTTTTCCTATTTAAGAAAACTGATTACTTGAAAGAAAATTGAGCAGTGATTAAAATTTATTTTTCAGCACCACGAAAAAGCAATGTTTTGATTGTTATTTCACATTGAGTTACTGGTCACCTATTGAATCTTGAATAGTTTATTAAAATAGAGCAGCAATTATTTAATACTTATAAAACTCTTGTTTCCAGTCCTCTATGCTTGCTGCAATACTCGGAGAACTTACAAAAGAAAACGGAATCCTGGACGTAAAAGGAAAAATAGCTTATTGTGCTCAACAGCCATGGGTATTTCCTGGTACAGTCCGGAGCAACATCCTATTTGGCAAAGAGTACCAAAGAGCAAAATATGAAAGGATCCTCACTGCTTGTGCTCTGAAGAAAGTGAGTATTGAAAGCTTAACTTGCACTGATTCTAATGCTCACACATTGTGAATCACGTGGGACGGCACGGTAGCACAGTGGTTAGCACTGCTGCTTCACAGCTCCAGGGACCTGGGTTCGATTCCCGGCTTGGGTCACTGTCTGTGTGGAGTTTGCACATTCTCCTCGTGCCTGTGTGGGTTTTCTCCGGGTGCTCCAGTTTCCTCCCACAGTCCAAAGATGTGTGGGTTAGGTTGATTGGCCATGCTAAAATTGCCCCTTAGTCTCCTGAGATGTGTAGGTTAGAGAGATTAGCGGGTAAATGTGTAGGGATATGGGAGTAGAGCCTGGGTGGGATTGTGGTCGGTGCGGACTCGATGGGCCGAATGGCCTGTTTCTGCACTGTAGGGTTTCTGTGACTATATTGTTTTATTTGTATATTAGTTAAATAGTTTGAAGAAGAATTGGCATCATAAACAAGTGTATCAATCCCTGCTGATGTTGATATTGAATAAGTCAAATCCCAGGATGGAACCTGGCTTGATAGATCTTCTGGACAGGACCTTGTTCAGATTACTGTTCTTTGTTCCTGTCGTCCTTGGACATTCTTTTGTACCCACTCCCTGGTTTCTGGGACTTTCTTTTGTTCTTTTGGGAAATTTGCTCTCTGCAGTTCCAATTCTATGTCCAGCTGTTCCTGATACTAGCTTACAACTGACTTAAAAATCTTTGCTCTCTCAGGGTATGTCCTGGTTGCTAAGCAACAGCCTATTTTCTCTTTAAATTCTGTTTGCTTTATAGTCGTAAACCCCTCATTACAGTGCAGGTATCTGAACCAAACTGAAGTTATTAACCCTTTCTTAACACAAAAGTACAGCAGCGTAAAATGAAGCTTACTAAAAATTCAAACTGATTTCTAATTCCACAACACAGATATAAATTATTTAAAATCACCTCTATTTCCTGACACGCATCTTTCCATTCAGTGAAGGAGAAGGGCTGGAAAATGCTTTTATTGTTTGTATCATGATGCTGTCTTTTAAAACAGAGATAGATAGGTTCTTGATTGGTAAAGGGATCAAAGGTTTCGGGAAAAGGCGGGAGAATGGGGTTGAGAAAATTATCAGCCATGATTGAATGGCAGAGCAGACTCAATGGGCCAAATGGCCTAATTCTGCTCCTATTCTTATGATTTTATGGTCTTATGTAATACCCCAAATAATAGTTCAGTGAACTAGTTTCTGCAGACAGTGGCAAAGCAATGGTATTCGCTGCTGACTTTGCAAGATGCCACCCAAAGACCTTAGCAATCTTTATGACAGACATGCCCTTTCCCGGCATCAATTTGAATTTGCAGCAAGTCATGGGATTCCACAGGCATCCTGTAACAATAATTACATCAACCAGGTAAACAGCCATTCACATTGAAATATTGTCACACAGAAAAATAGGAAAAACCACTGAATTCCTTCATATTTGATTTTTAAATTTTACAAGAAGCGAAATCAATAATTGAAACATATGCAAGTGATTAAGGTAGAAACTATGATACCATAAACTTTATTAAAATATTTAATATGTATAGATTTTCCAATCATAATGGCGAAATTTGACATTCAGTAAATATAAAATCACTCTTTCCAGACCAGTGAGGCTGTTTAAAAGTAACTATGAACTTAGTATCCCATTAAAATGTAGTTATACCTCAAAAAGGGTTTGGTAGCAATACTAAGAGGGAATGGTAGCATAATGGTAACGTTGGAGTCTGATGATGCAGCTGTATAGAACGCTGGTTAGGCCACATTTGGAGTACTGCGTCCAGTTCTGGTCGCCGCACTACCAGAAGGACGTGGAGGCGTTAGAGAGAGTGCAGAGAAGGTTTACCAGGATGTTGCCTGGTATGGAGGGTCTTAGCTATGAGGAGAGATTGGGTAAACTGGGGTTGTTCTCCCTGGAAAGACGGAGAATGATGAGAGATCTAATAGAGGTGTACAAGATTATGAAGGGGATAGATAGAGTGAACGGTGGGAAGCTTTTTCCCAGATCAGAAGTGACGTTCACGAGGGGTCACGGGCTCAAGGTGAGAGGGGCGAAGTATAACTCAGATATTAGAGGGATGTTTTTTACACAGAGGGTGGTGGGGGCCTGGAATGCGCTGCCAAGTAGGGTGGTGGAGGCAGGCACGCTGACATCGTTTAAGACTTAGTCACATGAGCAGCCTGGGAATGGAGGGATACAAACGATTGGTCTAGTTGGACCAAGGAGTGGCACAGGCTTGGAGGGCCGAAGGGCCTGTTTCCTGTGCTGTACTGTTCTTTGTGGACTAATAATCCAAAGGCCTGAACTGTTGCCCTAGAGACATAAATTTAAATCCCATCACAGCAGTTACAGGAATTCAAATTTGGTTAATTAAAAATAAATCTGGAATGAAAAAGCTGCTGTCAGTAATGTATTGTTGTAAAACCCAGCTGGTTCACTCACTAATGTCCTTCAGGGAAGGAAATCTGCCATCTTTAGCAGGAAATACAACCTCTGAAATGGTCTAGCAAGCCAGTCAGTTGTATCAAACCACGATGAAAATTTCAAGAAAGAATCAGCTAGATCACTTTGGCATCAATTTCGGAACCAAATACAATCAAGTCATTGGGCAGAATTTTGCCATCGCGTTGCGCCCGTTTTTGGGCGCGAAAAAGTGGTAAAGTCAGGCATGAGGTGATTAGTGCGATCTGCGCCCGTTTTCGCGCCAGTTCCCACTTTACCAAAGCCAAAACATCGAGGCGATTGGGAGCCCGCCCAAAATGGGCATGAGATCAATTTAAACATTTTTGCATTCATCTCAATGCAATTAACGAGCTGCTCGCCCCAATTTGCCAGCATGCCTGCCTTTACCATCTCATTCGCCCGATCTGGATCGGCCTAGAAAACACCTCTTTAAAAGTCAGCTTCTGCCGCTCTGTCAATGAGGGTTAGTGAGGAGGTAAGTGCCTACCGTCAGACTGCTCCATGCTGCTCACAGGGGTCGTTTTGTGACGGCCATGCTGGGTTTCGTGTCAGGAGGGGTCTGTGAGTGTGAGGGGGTGGGGGGCTGTTGTTGATCACGGTGTCTGATGTCCAATTTTCAGCACGGACCCGGGTCTCAGCACTGACCTCAGGTCTTGGGGATGTTGCTGGGTCCTAATGCACACAGCACTGTTCTAGGTGGGGGGTGCGCTGGAAACCCTTTGAATTGGCAATGCTGCAGCCTCAGGACTTGTCAAGCAGCAGTGATGTGGTCACTACTGCATGGGTTCTGGGCTGTGTTACTTGGGGGGTGGTTCTATGGGTGGGGGTGGGGGGCCTGTGTTGCTGGGGGGCCTGTGGGGGAGATGGGGGCCAGTGTTGCTGGAGGACCTGTGTTGCTGGGGGACCTGTGTTGCTGGGGGGCTTGTGTTGCTGGGGATAATGGGGGTGCTGTGTTACTGGGGGTTGGGGGGCTGTGTTGCTGGGGGGACCTGGGGGGGAGATGGGGGGCTGTGTTGCTGGGGGGTCTGTGGGGGGGGGGGCGTACTGTGTTGCTGGGGGGGCCAATAGGGGGGGATGGAAGGGGCTGTGTTGCTGGGGGGCCTGTGGGGAGTTAGGGGCGGGGGGGGAACAAATTCCAGGCATCCTCTGTGTAAAAAAAAAACTTGCCTCGTACATCTCCTTCAAACCTTATGCCCCCTAGTAATTGACTCAGATTGAGTGGAGGATTGACAGATGCTCAATTTTCAACTCCAGCCCAAACATGCTGTCGCTAATGGCCCGGATGTCTTCCTCTCCCGACAGTTATGGGCATTCTTCTATGGGGACAGAAGGAGCCATGAAAGAAATGATGGCATGACTCCTGCAGTGTATCAGGGGGTGACCCTCAGAGGGCAAGCGCTGTGTTACTCTTGGGGGGTAGAGGAAGGAGGTGCTTGGGGATCAGGTGCTGCAAAAATGCAGGGTGCTGGGATTGGGGAAACTGGGGGTGATTTGGGGGAAGATGCTAGATGGAGTTAAACACCTCCACTCTGATTTGGGGGAAGATGCTAGATGGAGTTAAATGCTGCCACTCTGCCTCCGATCGGCGGGGGAGGGGGGGGTCACATTGCCTGCAATCGGCAGGAGAGGGAGGGGGGGCCGCAGCCACTCTGCCTATGATCGGTGGGGGGTGGGAGGAGCCGCTGCCACTCTGCCTGCGATTGGCAGGGAATGGGGGGAGCACTGCCACTGTGCCTGCGATCGACAGGAGAGGGGGGGCAGTGCCGTTCTGCCTGCGATCATCGGGGAGGGGGCTGTGATTGGTCTGGGTGGCGGGGGGTGGGGGGGGGATAAGGGGGTCAGTAATGTTGGGGGGTGGGGTCCAAAGTCCGTGGGGGCCAAGGGGAGGCATTATCCGGCCTAATCGGGATCTGGCAGGGGAGCTGCTTTATTTTATTTTATTTGCTGCGCATGCGCAGTTGGAGGCTCCGATCGGAGCTGCAGGCTTTTGGGGCACATTAAGCCCCACCTACAGGCTTCTGCAGTGAGAAACTGACTCGCTCAAAAATTTGCAGCCGGTGTGCGTATGGAGTGGCCTAAAAACGCACCCAAAAAACGGCTCTGAAACTCTTCCAATTACAAACCCACCTGGCACTGAGACACAAAATGGTAAAATACAGCCCATCGTCTTCCCAGTCAACCCTACAAAGCCCTCCCTACTGACATCTGATGACATATGTCAAAATTGGAAGATAGCTGTTTTAATATATTTTGCTAGGTTTCTTGATCCAGTAATGCATAACTAACACTATGCTACAATAAGTTGCCACTGCAAATGTAAAATAAACTTTTGAATTGACCGTTACCATGTTTTTGGCATTTGTAAAATACAATTTTGATGGGATTGTAAAAACTGTGGAGGTTATGTACCAAAATATGCAAACCAACCCCTGGCTGCTACTGTCTGTATTTGATGTTTCATATTATTTATGATCCTGGCACTCTTCTTCAAGCTTAAACTTTCACAATAGTTTGTTTTTTCTTTCGACTCTGGCTCATTGGTTCCTCTCTTCAAAGTACTCACAACAATGACTTTTAAAAGAATTTTTCTCTCTGCCAAAATTCCGTTCTTCCTCTTAAATGACATTTTGTCAAATCTGTTTCTGCTCTCACAATATTTGTTTGTACCACCACCTCTAAAAATGCATCTATCCTTTATTGCATAAAAAAGTACAAGAGCTGATCAAATGCCAATATATGGAAAGCCTCTTGCTTAAAATGAATCCGCTTACATTCTTTCCACAAAGGGAATTTTCAAGATGGTAGCTACTGGGGGCAACTGACATGCAGCTCTCAAAAAGCTAAGGAGTAATAATCTTCATTAGATTAAACATTTGATTTATTTTTAAAGCTGCTTTGTAACTTTTTTTGAATAAATGTTATTTGCTCAGTCTATATTGCCAATATAAAGTTATAGATAAATTTGTAATCTCATTGAATACATGAACAATTTATCCTATGCACACAAGATAACAACCTGACTGGAACTACCTTTCTGCAGGGTTTTTTTAAAGTCAAACAACTCTGCGCTGGCACAGTGAAGCAGGGAGTGTCAGCTGTAACCAACCCCTATTTCATAACTGCTGCAAAACTTTTTGTGGTGTCAGTCACACAAATAAAGCATTCCATGATGCACAACTAACACAACTGAGTTTGCTCACTCTGGCTGTCAGTGATTATTCTACCTGTCAGCATAGAACTATCTCATAACACCTCCCCTGATTGAAATTCTACATCTAAAGGTATTTTTTTAAACCAAGCAGCATAAATTCCACAAAGAAAATGTTGCATAATGAGTTGTTACATTTGTTAAATTGTAAAGCATAATATTTCATATTATTTATGATCTTGCCACTTGATTGACTCTTGAACAATTTAATTCATTGATAGAATAAGCACATACGTTATTTTCTGTTGGGGGCAGTTTGTCTCAGTTGGTAGCACTCTCTCTTAGCCAGAAGATTATGGGTTTAAGCCTCTCTATGGATGTAACATAGACTGACACATCATTGTAGTCCTGAGGGGTGCTTCTTTTTAATGGGAAATTAAATCAGGTCTCCATTTGTATGCACAGATAAATGTAAAAGATCCCACTGCACTATTAATAGAAGAGTAGGTTTCCCTTGTGTCTTAACAACATTTCTCCCCTAAGCATTTTCTTGGTGTTAGTGGGACCTTCCTATGTACAAATTTGACACTATGTAACAGTAGCTGTTCTACAAAATAAATAATTCTTTGTGGTTTGAGATGTCCTACATATGTAATCAATTGCTATATAACTTGTTAGTTTTCATATCCGATCATATCCTTTACAGTTTTTAATCTTTCTTAGCAGTGTGGACAGAAACACTTTCCAATTATGAACAATTCAACAGCCTTAAAAGAACAAAATTAGAAACATGCATTAATAAGGTGCCTTTCATGAGTAAGGCATTTGAAACTGTTTCATCCAATAAATTTGAATTATTCGTAGGAAAATATGGTAGCCAAGCATTCAACGATCTTCCCACAAAATGTGTGTAGTTAATTTGATTTGGTGGCCAAGACATTGCAAAGTTTCTGCTATTCTCAAAAGGGTGCTATAAAATATTTTATATCCACTGGTGCAGGAGCCTTGATTTTATTTTTCATCCAAGAGAAAGCATATATGACAATCTAGCATTCGTTCATAACTGCACTGAAGTGCCATTCTAGATTATTTGCTCAAGTTCTGGGGTGGGTTCTGGTATAATGAAGATTTGTTTGGAAACAGATGCGGTATCTGTGCTGACTCTCTTTGATCAACTGGTATCTCTGCTCCATCACTCTATCTCTGATTAGATTCCGGTAACTGGCCCTCAGTTTATGTTAAACTTAATAAGTTTGTAGTTACTTGATGTCTTTGTCCCTGTGTCCTTTCTAAATTTTCACCAGTGTAATTTGTCAACTTCTAAATCCAGTATATATAACAAACTGGTGTAAGACTCTTTTTGGGATTCAACATCTATCCTCGTCTTTTGTATAGCTGTCAGTGAATTTACAGTACAAACTTATTTTGAAGTTTTTGCTTGGCTCCACAACAAAATGTTGAAAACTCAAGGGACATAATTTCCCTGTAATTTATTGAAAGGCAAGTGGCATAAGGGTTTGTAGTTTGTTTCTTTATCTACTGGTAGAAGGCAGAATAACATCCTGTGATTTACCAATTATCTAGGATAACACATTTAGTAACATTACCGTCTGTGATTTGTTCGGTATCCAAGATAACATCTCCCATTATGGATCAAAGATGGATACATCTTTGAATGTTAGAAAGCTGAGGCTGTTAAATCTTTCTGTTGTTGTGTTTTTTTGAACAGGGGATTTCTCACAAATTGCCTTTCCCACTGTACATTGTCAGTTTAGAAAAGGTTGAGAATGCTTAAAGATTCAATGTTGCATGCTAGGATTTAAATTGTTTTTAATAATGCAGGTTGTGTGGTGAATCTCTGTTCTTGATCTTAATTAATTCTTAGGGGAGATGGTGGCATTGTTGTAATATTTCTGGACTAGTAATTCAACCTAATTCTTTGGGGACACAGGTCCAAATCACACCATTGCAGCTCATGGAATTTAAATTCAATTACTAAATCTGGAATTAAAAGCTAGTCTAATGGTGACCACAAAATCACTGTTGATTGTTGTAAAAACCCATCTGTTCACTAATTTCCTTTATGGAAGGAAATCTGCTGCCCTTACCTGGTCTGACATATATGCAATATTTTTAGTTTTGACTGTTAAATACCCTCTGAAATGGCCGAGGAAGCCACTCGGTTATATCAAAATGCAACAGAACAGTCGATAAGCCACGAAACCAAATGGACCACCCGGCATTGACCAAAGCACCAGAAACAACAATGGCACACCGAGCCTTGTGAACCATGCAAAGTTCTCCTTAGTAACATTTGGGGGCTTGTGTCAAAATTGGGAGAGCTGTCCCACAAACTAGCCAAGCAACAGCCTGACAAAGTCAAAGCTGGGGCTGCATGGTGGCACAGTGGTTAGCACAGCTGTCTCACAATGCCAGCAACCCAGGTTCGATTCCCGGCTTGGGTCACTATAGAACCATAGAAAATTACAGCTCAGAAACAGGCCTTTTGGTCCTTCTTGTCTGTGCCGAACCATTTTTTGCCTCGTCCCACTGACCTGCACTTGGACCATATCCCTCCACACCCTCTCATCCATGAACCCGTCCAAGTTTTTCTTAAACTATCTGCGTGGAATTTGCACCTTCTCCCCGCATCTGCGTGAGTTTCCTCCAGGTGTTCCATTTCCTCCCACTGTCCAAAGATGTGCAGGTTAGGTGGGTTGGCCATGGTAAATTGCTCCTCAGTGTCAGGAGAACTAGCTAGGGTAAATGTATGGGGTTATGGGGAGAGGGCCTGGATGTAGATTCGATGGGCAAATGGCCTCCTTTTGCACTGTAGGATTCTACTCATGGAATCATGGCTTACCGACATTTCCCACACTCCACCATCATCATCCCTGCGAATGACCTGTACTACTGGCAGGGCAGACCCACCAGAGGTGGCAGCACAGTGGTATGAAGTCAGGATGAAGTTGCCCTGGGTGTCCTCAACATTGACTTCAGCCTTCATGAACTCTCATGGAATACCATTAAAAATGGGCGAGAAACCTCCTGCTAATTACCACCACTGTGGTTCTTGGAGGTCAATCATCTGAGACCCAGGATGTTGTTGCAGGAGTTCCTCGGAGGAGCATCCGTGGGCCAACCATCTTCAGCTGTTTCATCAATGGACTTCCCTCCATCATAAAGTCTTGAGTGGGATTATTCACTGATGATTATGCAATATTCAGCACCATTCGTGACTCCTCTTGATATCCATATCCACATGCAGCAAGACTTGGACAACATTCAGGCTTGCTCTGATGAGTGGCAAGTAATGTCACAAGTTCCAGACAATGACCGTCTCTAGCAAGAGAATCTGACCATCTCCCAATGACTTTCAATTGCATTAGTATTGAAACCCCCACTCTGAGCATTCTGTGGGTTACCGTTGACCAAAAACTGAACTGTGGCTACAAGAGCAAATCATTTGCTGGGAACTCTGCAGCGAGTAACTCATGCCCCAAAGTCTGTCCATCATCTACAAGACTCAAGTCAGGAGTGAGATTGAATACTCTCCATTTGCCTGAATCAGTGCAACGCCAGCAACACTCAAAAGGTTCAACACCAATTAAGACAAAGCAGTCTGTTTGATTGGCACCACCTGCAAGTTCCCCTCCAAGCCACTCACCATCCTGACTTGGAAATATATCGCCGTTCCTTTGCAGTTGCTGGGTCAAAATCCTGGAATTCCCTCTCTAATGACATTGCGGGTCAACCCACAGTACGTGGACTGCAGCGTTTCAAGAAGGCAGTTCACCACCACCTTCTGAAGGGCATCTAGGGAAGGACAATAAATGCTGGCCAGCCAGCGATGCCCATGTCCCACGAATGAAGTAAAAAAAAAACATCCACCACCTTAAAAATTCACTCCCTCCAGCACTAAAGCACAGTGGCAACAATGTGTATCATCCATAAGGTGCACTGCAGCAACTCACTAAAACTCGGGTGGCATAGTGGTTAGCACTGCTGCCTCCCAGTGCCAGGGACCCCAGTTTGATTCCAGCCTTGAGTGACTGTGTGGAACAAAGAACAGTACAGCACAGGAAACAGGCCCTTCGGCCCTCCAAACCTGTGCTGCTCCTTGGTTCAACTAGACCAATCGTTTGTATCCCTCCATTCCCAGGCTGCTCATGTGACTATCCAGGTAAGCCTTAAACGATGTCAGCGTGTCTGCCTCCACCAACCTACTTGGCAGCGCATTCCAGGCCCCCACCACCCTCTGTGTAAAAAACATCCCTCTAATATCTGAGTTATACTTCGCCCCTCTCACCTTGAGCCCGTGACCCCTCGTGATCGTCACTTCTGATCTGGGAAAAAGCTTCCCACCGTTCACCCTATCTATCCCCTTCATAATCTTGTACACCTCTATTAGATCTCCCCTCATTCTCCGTCTTTCCAGGGAGAACAACCCCAGTTTACCCAATCTCTCCTCATAGCTAAGACCCTCCATACCAGGCAACATCCTGGTAAAACTTCTCTGCACTCTCTCTAACGCCTCCACGTCCTTCTGGTAGTGCGGCGACCAGAACTGGACGCAGTACTCCAAATGTGGCCTAACCAGCGTTCTATACAGCTGCATCATCAGACTCCAGCTTTTATACTCTATACCCCGTCCTATAAAGGCAAGCATACCATATGCCTTCTTCATCACCTTCTCCACTTGTGTTGCCACCTTCAAGGATTTGTGGACTTGCACACCTAGGTCCCTCTGTGTTTCTATACTCTTGATGGCTCTGCCATTTATTGTATAACTCCTCCCTACATTATTTCTTCCAAAATGCATCACTTCGCATTTATCCGAATTAAATTCCATCTGCCACCTCTCCGCCCAATTTTCCAGCCTATCTATATCCTGCTGTATTGCCCGACAATGCTCATCGCTATCCGCAAGTCCAGCCACCTTCGTGTCATCCGCAAACTTGCTGATTACACCAGTTACACCTTCTTCCAAATCATTTATATATATCACAAATAGCAGAGGTCCCAGTACAGAGCCCTGCAGAACACCACTGGTCACAGACCTCCAGCCGGAAAAAGACTCTTCGATCGCTACCCTCTGTCTCCTGTGGCCAAGATGTGGAGATGCCGGCGTTGGACTGGGGCAAACACAGTAAGAGTTTTAACAACACCAGGTTAAAGTCCATGTGGATGGTGTAGTTCCTTTGTCTCGTCTGCTTGGCAGAGTTTCGCAGCTGGTCTGCGTCCTGAGCGCAAGTTGAGAATATGGATTCTATCTTGGTTTCCAGGTTGCGGCGTTTGCTGTAGAGCTGGTGTATGAGGTGGTTGAGGAGTGTGAGAGAGGTGCGACGGCAAAGTCTCTCAGCGTAGTCTGTGTTACAGGTTGACCTGAGTGGGTTCGTGATCCGTAGTCTTTTCGGTATCTTGTCTGCTTTCTTGCATGTTTGTAGAAACTTGATGTCTGTGTCGATATGCGCGATCTTTTTGGAGATCCTCTCCACTTGAAGCCGGCAGTTTGCGGTGTCAATGGTAGTCATGATGTGGAGATGCCGGCGCTGGACTGGGGTAAACACAGTAAGAGTTTTAA
The DNA here is from genome assembly GCF_964213995.1 of Mustelus asterias. Lineage (NCBI taxonomy): Eukaryota > Metazoa > Chordata > Chondrichthyes > Carcharhiniformes > Triakidae > Mustelus > Mustelus asterias. The sequence goes on along the minus strand of NC_135810.1, from coordinate 33,926,234 downwards.
CAACACCAGGTTAAAGTCCTATGGCCAAGCCAGTTCTCCACCCATCTAGCCACTTCTCCTTGTATCCCATGAGCCTTAACCTTCTTAACCAACCTGCCATGTGGGACTTTGTCAAATGCCTTACTGAAATCCATACAGACGACATCCACGGCTCTTCCTTCGTCAACCGTTTTTGTCACTTCCTCAAAAAACTCCACCAAATTTGTAAGGCACGACCTCCCTCTTACAAAACCATGCTGTCTGTCACTAATGAGATTGTTCCGTTCTAAATGCACATACATCCTGTCTCTAAGAATCCTCTCCAACAACTTCCCTACCACGGACGTCAAGCTCACCGGCCTATAAATACCCGGGTTATCCCTGCTACCCTTCTTAAACAACGGGACCACATTTGCTATCCTCCAATCCTCAGGGACCTCACCTGTGTCCAAAGAAGCGACAAAGATTTCCGTCAGAGGCCCAGCAATTTCATCTCTCGTCTCCCTGAGCATTTGTGTGTTCTCTCTGTGTCTGTGTGGTTTTCCTCTGGTGCTCTGGTTTCCTCCCACAATCCAAACATGTGCGGGTTAGGTGGATTGGCCATGCCAAATTGTTCCTTATTGCCCCAAGGTGTGTAGGTTAGGGCAATTAGCAGATAAATGTATGGGGTTAAGGGCCTGGGTAAGATGCTCTGTCAGAGAGTCAGTGCAGACTCAATGGGCTGAATGGCCTCCTTCTGCACTGTAGGAAATCAATGAATCCATCTCACCTTTGACAGCTTCTTCCAAACTCTCAACCTCTACCATTTTGAAGGACAAGGGCAGCAGGTGCATGGGAACACCACTCTGAGTTGGATTTATATTGCTATTCCTTCTCTGTTGCTGGGTCATTGAGCCCATACCCATGGAACCATATAATCAACCAAAAACTAAATAAAAATATTGTTGGGTAGGAAGCATATTTAAAAAGGAAGGTAGTCAAACGGATGTGATTATACACATTGGTGAAAATGATGTAGGTAGGGTCATACGAGAGAAATTCAGGGAGTTGGGTGCTAGGCTAAAAGGTAAGGCCTCCAGGGTAGCAATCTCTGGACTGCTCCCGGTGTCTAGTGCAAGTGAGGCTCGGAACAGGGAGATTCTACAGTTGAACGCGTGGCTAAAGGACTGGTGCAAGGCGGAGGGTTTTAAATTCATAGATAACTGGGAAATCTTCAAGTCAGGATGGCAACTGTACAGAAAGGATGGGTTACACCTTAACTGGAAGGGAGCAAATATCCTGGCTGGGAGTTTTGCTAGAGTGTTTCGGCAGGATTTAAACTAGTGTGGCAGGGGGGTGGGGAACAAAACAGTAGGTCAGTAAGTACTGAGGCTGGGGTTGAGCTGGGGGCCAGGGCAAGGTTAGCTAAGAAGAGGAACACTCTGGAGGAGGATGACCTGAGTGGGCCTGAAGGTCTGGAGTGCATCTGCTTCAATGCGAGGAGCGTAACGGGTAAAACAGACGAACTTAGGGCCTTAATGCTTATGCGGAATTTGGATGTGGTTGCGGTGACGGAAACTTGGTTAAAAGAAGGACAGGGGTGGCAGCTGAATATTCCGGGGTATAAGTGTTTTAGGCGAGACAGAGGAGGGGCTAAAAAAGGTGGGGGAGTAGCGATATTAGTTAAGGAGCATATTACCGCGGTGCAGAGGGTAGACAACTTAGAGGGGTCATGTACTGAGTCGCTGTGGGTGGAACTCAGAAACAGGAAGGGTGCAGTCACTATGTTGGGGGTGTACTACAGACCACCCAACAGCCCACGGGAAGTGGAGGAAAGGATATGTCAGGAGATTCTGGATAGGTGCAGAAAAAATAGGGTTGTTGTAGTGGGGGACTTTAATTTCCCTGGCACAGACTGGAAAGTGCTTAGAGCTGGGGGTCCGGACGGGGAGGAATTTGTAAAATGCGTACTGGAAGGTTCTTTGGAACAGTATGTAGATAGCCCAACTAGAGAGGGGGCTATACTGGATCTAGTTCTGGGAAATGAGCCCGGTCAGGTCGTCAAAGTTTCGGTAGGGGAACATGTGGCAAATAGTGACCACAACTCTGTTAACTTTAGGATAGTAATGGACAAGGATGAGTGCTGTCCTACGGGCAGGGTGCTAAATTGGGGGAAGGCTGACTATAGCCGGATTAGGCAGGAATTGGTGGATGTTGATTGGGAGAGGATGTTCGAGGGTAAGTCCGCGTCTGGCATGTGGGAGTTTTTTAAGGAACTATTGATAAGGCTGCAGGATAGGCATGTGCCTGTAAAAAGGAAAGATAGGAAAGGTAGGATTCGAGAGCCGTGGATAACCAGGGAAATTGAGGATCTGATTAAAATGAAAAGGGAGGCATACGTTAAGTCCAGGCAACTGAAAACAGATGGAGCTCTGGAGGAACACAGAGAGAGTAGGAAAGAACTCAAATGGGGAGTTAGGAGGGCAAAAAGAGGTCACGAGATGTTCTTGGCAGGCAGGATTAAGGAGAATCCTAAGGCATTCTATTCATACGTTAGGAACAAAAGAGTTGTCAGGGAGAAAATCGGACCTCTCAGGGACAAAGGAGGGGAATTATGCTTAGAACCCAAGGGAATAGGGGAGATCCTAAATGAATACTTTGCATCGGTATTCACGAAGGAGAAGGGCGTGTTAACCGGGAGTGTCTCGGAGGGAGGTGTTGACCCGTTAGAGAAAATCTCCATTACAAGAGAGGAAGTGTTAGGTTTTTTAGGGAACATTAAAACTGACAAATCCCCAGGGCCTGATGGCATCTATCCTCGACTGCTCAGGGAGACGAGAGATGAAATTGCTGGGCCTCTGACGGAAATCTTTGTCGCTTCTTTGGACACAGGTGAGGTCCCTGAGGATTGGAGGATAGCGAATGTGGTCCCGTTGTTTAAGAAGGGTAGCAGGGATAACCCAGGAAATTATAGGCCGGTGAGCTTGACGTCCGTGGTAGGGAAATTGTTGGAGAAGATTCTTGGAGACGGGATGTATGTGCATTTAGAACGGAAGAATCTCATTAGTGACAGACAGCATGGTTTTGTAAGAGGGAGGTCGTGCCTTACAAATTTGGTGGAGTTTTTTGAGGAAGTGACAAAAACGGTTGATGAAGGAAGGGCCGTGGATGTCGTCTGTATGGATTTCAGTAAGGCATTTGACAAAGTCCCACATGGCAGGTTGGTTAAGAAGGTTAAGGCTCATGGGATACAAGGAGAAGTGGCTAGATGGGTGGAGAAGTGGCTTGGCCATAGGAGACAGAGGGTAGTGGTCGAAGGGTCTTTTTCCGGCTGGAGGTCTGTGACCAGTGGTGTTCCGTAGGGCTCTGTACTGGGACCTCTGCTATTTGTGATATATATAAATGATTTGGAAGAAGGTGTAACTGGTGTTATCAGCAAGTTTGCGGATGACACGAAGATGGCTGGACTTGCGGATAGCGATGAGCATTGTCGGGCAATACAGCAGGATATAGATAGGCTGGAAAATTGGGCGGAGAGGTGGCAGATGGAGTTTAATCCGGATAAATGCGAAGTGATGCATTTTGGAAGAAATAATGTAGGGAGGAGTTATACAATAAATGGCAGAGTCATCAGGAGTATAGAAACACAGAGGGACCTAGGTGTGCAAGTCCACAAATCCTTGAAGGTGGCAACACAGGTGGAGAAGGTGGTGAAGAAGGCATATGGTATGCTTGCCTTTATAGGACGGGGTATAGAGTATAAAAGCTGGAGTCTGATGATGCAGCTGTATAGAACGCTGGTAAGGCCACATTTGGAGTACTGCGTCCAGTTCTGGTCGCCGCACTACCAGAAGGATGTGGAGGCGTTAGAGAGAGTGCAGAGAAGGTTTACCAGGATGTTGCCTGGTATGGAGGGTCTTAGCTATGAGGAGAGATTGGGTAAACTGGGGTTGTTCTCCCTGGAAAGACGGAGAATGAGGGGAGATCTAATAGAGGTGTACAAGATTATGAAGGGGATAGATAGGGTGAACAGTGGGAAGCTTTTTCCCAGGTCGGAGGTGACGGTCACGAGGGGTCACGGGCTCAAGGTGAGAGGGGCGAAGTATAACTCAGATATCAGAGGGACGTTTTTTACACAGAGGGTGGTGGGGGCCTGGAATGCGCTGCCAAGTAGGGTGGTGGAGGCAGGCACGCTGACATCGTTTAAGACTTACCTGGATAGTCACATGAGCAGCCTGGGAATGGAGGGATACAAACGATTGGTTTAGTTGGACCAAGGAGCGGCACAGGCTTGGAGGGCCGAAGGGCCTGTTTCCTGTGCTGTACTGTTCTTTGTTCTTTGAGACATGCATCCCACAAGAAAGAAAGACTAAAAGCCACTGGCCACTTTTGACTTTTAACATAAGTACACTAGGGCAGAAAACAAAAAGGAGCTTAGCTAAAATAATTTAGAACTGCAATATCCACCTTTTAACATGTACTTTGCCAAAGTCAGGGATTTATTTACCTTGTCAAATTACTTGTTATCATCAAGACAGATCCTAAAAGTGCCTTGCTATGAAGATAAATATGAATCAAATGGTTTTTAGGACACTCACCAATGGGTTTGATGTTACGTCTGTGTAGCCTTCAGACTGGCAGCTGTTGGAGTGATTATGCAGCCAGAAGTAACTTGAGCCATTTTGAGAGTCAGGCTTCTTACACAGTAATTGCGAGCTATATTCCAGGGTTCACATTTATCAGCTGTGGGTGAGCCAAATTCCAGCAGTTCCACCTTAGAGTCGAGCTGGATGTTTTATCTGGGGGCGGACACAGGCCGGTTGAGTTTTGCATTCATTCTCTTCCTGGCCGCACAAATATGTAATGAAGTTTTAAAAAGAAACACCTTTTTCAGAGTGACTTTTACGAACCAAAAATCTCTGTTCTTTCATTGACTCAGATAAATATTTGATTTAATAACATTGTTGGTGCATCAAACTTTGAGGGCCTTGGATGTGTGGCCTACTCTCTCAAATATTTCATTACTAGCTCTTCTACTCTGCAAGTGCTGAATGTAGGATTATTTATTTTCTTGGAGTTATTCAGTAGAGTATACACCTTGACCAACATGTGAATCAATGTTTTGATTTGTAACTTTAATTTGCCATTGTTGGAAGCGCCCATTTTATTTCGAATACATCAAGGCTTTGCAATAAAAGTTGCCCAAGTGAGGAATTTTTGTTCCAATGTACGTGTCCTGTTGCATTTGAGGAATGATGAAGTGCATCATTGGGCGGCATGGTAGCACAGTGGTTAGCACTGCTGCTTCACAGCTCCAGGCTCCCGGGTTCGATTCCCGGCTCAGGTCACTGTCTGTGTGGAGTTTGCACATTCTCCTCGTGTCTGTGTGGGTTTCCTCTGGGTGTTCCGGTTTCCTCCCACAGTCCAAAGATGTGCGGGTTAGGTTGATTGGCCAGGTTAAAAAAATTGCCCCTTAGAGTCCTGGGATGCATAGGTTAGAGGGATTAGCGGGTAAAATATGTGGGGGTAGGGCCTGGGTGGGATTGTGGCTGGTGCAGACTCGATGGGCCGAATGGGCTCCTTCTGCAGTGTAGGGTTTCTATGATTACATTGTGCTACAGAGGAAAGCACAAGAATTTTAAAGTGGGGGTCATATGGTTCAAATATATAGCTATGTTCAAGTATTGTTCATTGTATGATCAATTAGCCCAAACAACCTTTGTAACTGAAACAGTATATGATATTAAAAAAGACTAATAATCTCTAATTAGTGAATTTAGTAAAACTGATTTGGGACTCTTAGCTATCAAGGTATTTGGATTACTATGGGCCCTATCGGAACATTTTGACATCATTTTTGATTTTATGTGTAGTTGGTATTCTCAATTACAATTTGACATCAAGAGTTCTTATTTAGAATGAATTTTATATCAAATTTAAAGTTATCCCGGCACTCTAAAGTCAGGGTCTATACTTTCCACCCACCCATTTCCCAAGTGTCCTACCATCACCATTCGTTGTCATTTCTTCGAGCCTCCACGCTCTCCCAAACTCACTTCCTTCAGCCTCCACCCTTTCCCAATTCACTTCCTCAGGCCTCCACACACTCCTTCTTGCTTCCTCCAGCCTCCACACTCTTACCCCTTCCTTCCTTCCTCCAAACTTTCTACCTCCTTCCTTCAGACCCTGAGGCCTCACTGACCTTGCCTCTCACTCTTGGCCTGGATTTTGGCCTGGCCTCAGCCTGACCCCAGCGTGGCCTCATCCCCACACCACTCTACCCTGGCCTGGTGCCCAACCTGGCCCAGCTTCGCTCCCACCAGGTCCGACCTCACGTCGCTCCCAACTCTGGCCCCGCTTCCCTCCCATCCCCATGGTCCACGCTGCTCCCAAGCCAATTTCAAATCCTTACAGTACCAGCCCAAACATGCCACTTCACATTTTCAGCCGGCCCTTACAACACTATAAGCAGAGATCGTCAATTGATGGGGGAGGAGGCAGAGAAGGGAGAGGAGCAAGAAGAGGAAAGGAGGGGGGTAGAAAAAGGGGATGGGGGAAAGAAGGTATTCGCGAACATAGGAAGGGGAAAGGGGTGGGGAAGGAGAGGGGGAATGAAGCAGGGGAAGAAGGGGAGGGAAATAAGAATCAGGGGAAGAAGGAGAGGCAAGTAACGTGTTTGGGGAGAGATGTAAGAGGGGTTTGGGGATGGAAATAAGGGGTGTGGTGGGAGGGATGTGTGTGAGAGGTTGAATGGGTGTTTGGGGGATGGGCAAGTTTGACCCAGCACGTTGCCATATAATCAGCTGGGACTGGGAAACAATTTGGCTTTATACCTCGTCAAACATTGTGATCACTGCCGGACAGCGACTATCATTTGACATCTAACAGGAATCTTTGTTTCTTCGTTGTGAGCCACTCACCTGAAGAAGGGGCTTGGAGCTCTGAAAGCTTGTGTGGCTTTTGCTACCAAATAAACCTGTTGGACTTTAACCTGGTGTTGTTAAACTTCTTACTGTGTTTACCCCAGTCCAACGCTGGCATCTCCACATCACTGGACAGGTACCAGAGGATTGGAGGATAGCCAATGTTGTCCCATTATTTAAGAAGTGTAGCAAGGATAACCCGGCTTATTATAGGCCAGTGAGCTTGACGTCAGTGATAGTGAAACTGTTGGAGAAGATTCTTAGGAATGGGATCTATAAACATTTGGAACTCAATGATCTTGTTAGTGACAGAGAGCATGGTTTTGTACGTGAGAGGTCATGTCTCACTAATTTAATTGAGTTTTTTGAGGAGGTGACAAAAATGATTGACGAGGGAAGGGCTGTGGATATTGTCTACATGGACTTTAGTAAGGCATTCGACAAGGTCCCTCGTGGCAGGCTGGTGGAAAAGATTAAATCTCACGGGATCAGGGGTGAACTAGCTAGATGGATTCAGAACTGGTTTGGCCATAGAAGTCATGATGTGGCGATGCCGGCGTTGGACTGGGGTAAACACAGTAAGAAGTTTAACAACACCAGGTTAAAGTCCAACAGGTTTATTTGGTAGCAAAAGCCACACAAGCTTTCGGAGCTGCAAGCCCCTTCTTCAGGTGAGTGGGAATTCTGTTCACAAACAGAGCATACAAAGACACAGACTCAATTTATATGAATAATGGTTGGAATGCAAATACTTACAACTAATCAAGTCTTTAAGAAACAAAACAATGTGAGTGGAGAGAGCATCAAGACAGGCTAAAAAGATGTGTATTGTCTCCAGACAAGACAGCCTGTGAAACTCTGTGGGGGTTACAGATAGTGTGACATGATCCCAATATCCCGGTTGAGGCCGTCCTCGTGTGTGCGGAACTTGGCTATCAGTTTCTGCTCAGCGACTCTGCGCCGTCGTGTGTCGCGAAGGCCGCCTTGGAGAACGCTTACCCGAATATCAGAGGCCGAATGCCCGTGACCGCTGAAGTGCTCCCCAACAGGAAGAGAACAGTCTTGCCTGGTGATTGTCGAGCGGTGTTCATTCATCCATTGTCGCAGCGTCTGCATAGTTTCCCCAATGTACCATGCCTCGGGACATCCTTTCTTGCAGCGTATCAGGTAGACAACGTTGGCCGAGTTGCAAGAGTATGTACCGTGTACCTGGTGGATGGTGTTCTCACGTGAGAACACCACGTGATCTCACGTGAGAACACCATCCACCAGGTACACGGGAGTACAGGTCCACAGATGCTTAAAAGTGGCAGCACAGATGGAAAAGGTTGTGAAGAAAGCACATGGCATGCTTGCCTTCATCGGGCGGGGCATTGAGTATAAAAGTTGGCAAATTATGTTACAGTTTGGAATACTGTGTCCAATTCTGGTCGCCACACTGCCAGAAGGACATGGAGGCTTTGGAGAGAGTACAGAAAACGTTTACCGGAATGTTGCCTGGTATGGAGGATATTAGCTATGAGGAGAGATTGAATAGACTGGGATTGTTCTCCCTGAAAAGATGGAGACTGAGGGGCGACCTGATAGAAGTTTATAAAATTATGAGAGGTATAGATAGGGTGAACAGTTGGAAGCTTTTTCCCAGGGCAGAAATGACAATCATAAGGGGGCACAAGTTCAAGATAAGTGGGAGAAAGGTTCAGTGAAGATGTGCGGGGAAAGTTTTTTACACAGGTTATTGGGCCTGGAATGCACTGCCAAGTGAGGTGGTTGAGGCAGTTACGTTAGCCACATTTAAGACTTAACTTGATAGGCATGTGAACAAATGGAGAATAGAGGGATATAAGCGGTTGGTTTGGAAGGTAAACATGATTGGCGCAGGTTTGGAGGGCTGAAGGGCCTGTTCCTGTGCTGTACTGTTCTTTGTTCTTTGTAAGTATGGTATAAAAATGGTCTAAATGGTCAGTTCTGAGAGAAAATTAAATAGAATCATAACTAGATTGCTTGTGAGTGCAAGTGATATTAAATAATGACAAAATAATAGCATTTGAGAACAATTAATGTGCAACAATGCAATGAAGAGCAGTTGATGCCAGATGAAAGCTGCTAAAACAAATGATGTCAAATGATATGAAAGATTTTGGGTTGGGAATGGCGGTGTTTCCATACCTCTGCTGCCCTTGTCCTTCTGGATGGTAGAGGTGGTAATGGGCTTGGAAGGTGCTGTCTAAGGAGCCTTGGTGAGCTGATGCAATGCACCTTATAGATGGTACACACTGTTACTGCAATGCATTGGTAACAGAGGGAGTGAATGTTTGTGAATGGATGCCAAGCAAGCTGACTGCTTTCTCCTGGATGGTGTTGTGCTTCTTGAGTGTTGTTGGAGTTGCATTCATCCAGGCAAGTGGAAATTATTCCATCACACTCCTGACTTGTGCCTTGTAGATGGTGGACAGGCTTGGGGAGTCAGGAGGTGATTTATTTGCTGCAGGATTTCCAGCCTCTGACATGCTCTGATAGCTACAGTATATATATATATATATATATATATATATATATGTATGTATTTATATGGCTGGTGCTGTTCAATTTCTGGTCTATGGTAATCCACAGGATATTGATTTATGGGGGGGATTCAACAATGGTAATAATGTTCAATATCAAGGGGAGATGGTTGAATTCTCTCTTGTTGGAGATGGCCATTGCCTGACACTTGTGTGATTGGATGTAACTTGCCACTTGTCAGCCCAGGCCTAAATGTTGTCCAAGTCTTACTGCATTTGGACATGGACTGCATCAGTATCTGAGGATTTGTGAACGATGCTGAACATTGTAGAATCACTTCAAATATCCCTACTTCTGACTTAAAATGGAGGGAAGACAATTGATGAAGCACCTGAAGATGATTGGGCTGAGAACACTACCTTGAGGAACTCCTGCACCGCTATCCTGAGACTGAGATTTTATACCAATCATTTAAGAGCTTTCTCCAATTCCCATTGATGCACTTTTTCTGCGGCTCCTTGATGCCACTCTCAAATGCTGCCTTGATGTCAAGGGTTATCACTTTCACCTTTGGGCAGCAAGGTGGCACACTGGTTAGCACTGCTGCCTCACAGCGCCATGGACCCGGGTTCGATTCCTGGCTTGGGTCACTGTCTGTGTGGAGTTTGCACATTGTCCCTGTGTCTACGTGGGTTTCCTCCGGGACCTCCAGTTTCCTCCCACAGTCTGAAAGATGTGCTGGTTAGGTGCATTGATCCGAACAGGCACCGGAGTGTGGCGACTAGAGGAATTTCACAGTAACTTCATTTGCAGTGTTAATGTAAGCCTTACTTGTGACTAATAAATTATTTTTTTTCACCTCACCTCTTGTTACGCAAAGGAATCAATCTTTATCGGTGGTAGATCAACAAGCAGATCAACCATGATCCTACTCAATGACGGAGCAGGCTAGAGTGGCTCAATGGCCTACTTCTGCTGCTATTTCGTATTTTCATATATCCATGATTCCACGAAGACTCTTGTTACAGTAGATGATAAGTGCCGAGCTGCTCAAAACATAAAGGGAAACTTGAAACAGCTGCTAGAATGGTTTTGTAATTTGTGTATTAGAGGAGGTTTTCCAAAATCAGAAAATAACTTCTCAAATCAATTGTGATGGTTTTATTTAAAGTGAAACATTAATTAAAATAAAAAGATTTACACTTAAACACAAGAACACTTTGACATGGTTAATAGTAATTTTTAAATCTTTCTAAATAGATTATGGCTTAAATAACTCGGAGCTAAACTTCTCTTTAAGTGGCAACAGTCCTTATAGATTTTCTAAGCTATAAAATTCCAGTAACACATTGTTCTGCAGCTCTTAAGATGTTCTGTGAGGGTGACAACAATCTTGCTCTCCAGCCCTGGCCTTTCCACACTCTGTCCTCTTTAAGATATTACCAGCCATACACACACAGTTCATTTTTTAAAAATCTGTTTTACTTCTTTGATCTTACCCTCTGTTATCTCAGAGAATCCTTTAGTGGTTTAATTTCCAAGAATTAATTAACACCCTTTTTTATTCGATGGCTACTATATTTTGAAAGTAAACTTACCCTTTCTTTCCTCATCTATTTATATATTCCCTTTTGAAATACAACAGCCACTCCACTCTTTGCCTTATGTAAATTCTCCTGGCACTCTGACTTCTTCAACATATCAAACCACTCACCTTCACACCTTTCTTATTGATGCTTGTCCTTTAATCCAATTAAACTAGTCAGACCCCCATATGGTTGTTTTCCAGTATATACAATATGACAGTGATATTCCAAAAACAGGAAACTTAAACCTCCTTTTTCCTGACACGAATGAGGCCAGGGGCTGAGTGGTCCTGGTGAAACTCAAACTGCGCATCAGTGAGCAGATAATTGCTAAGTAAGTGTTGATAGCAATGTCAAAGATCCCTCCCATCAATTTACTAGTACTTGGCCAGTATTGGCCAGGTTGGATTTGCCCTACTTTTTTAGACAGGGCATACCTGGGCAATTTTCCACATTGTTGGGTAGATGTCAGTATTGTACCTGTATTGGAACAACTTGGCTAGAAGTGCAACTAATTCTGGAGCGCAAGTCTTCAATACTATTGCCGGAATGTTGTCAGAGCCCATAGTTTTGCAGTATCCATTGCCTTCAGATCTCTGGAATGCTGAAACAATTAGAAAACCTGCACATGGGTTTTCGGGCATAAAAAGCTATATTATTATCAGGCCAAATCTGTAAGCCCTGCCCAATGAGGTACCACCCTGGGCCTCTTAAAATTATCTGTGTATTGTGTTTTCAATCCCTGAATGGTTTCAATGTATAAAGTAATCTTTTGGTCAAATCAGCCCTTGTTGATAAATCAATTTAAATTGATAATTTAGAACTTGTTGAAAAAATTGTTGAAAACCTCCTTTATTTCTTATGTGACTTTGATAGGATTTGGAACTACTTCAGGATGGTGACCTGACCCAGATTGGAGACCGTGGAGTCACACTCAGTGGAGGACAAAAAGCTCGAGTGAATTTGGCTAGGTAAATGAGGTTCCTACTATACTAGACTTTGGCTGGTGTCTATAACTCTGTACTTATTTAGAAAATGCCTTTGAAGAAAATTATGAAAATTGTTTTTTATTTTGCCAAGTGCAGGTAAACATTTTTCAGCATTGTAGTTATTTCAAGAGCGACTTTGATTTTTGATGAAAAATCTATCAATGGCCAATTGGCTGAGATCCACATAAATAAGTCTCATATGGAGTCACCTCTTAAGTAACAGCACTAGATATCCATAGAATCATAGAAACTTCACAGTGCAGAAGCATGCCGTTCGGCCCATCGAGTCTGCGCCATCAAAAATACCACCCAGACCCCATCCCTGAAACCCCACATATTTACCCTGTTAATCCCTCTAACATTCACATCCCAGGACACTTGAGGGGCAATTTAGCATAGCCAGTCAACCTAACTTGCATACCTTTGGACTGTGGGAGGAAACCCATGATGTGGAGATGCCGGTGTTGGACTGGGGTGAACACAGTAAGAAGTCTCACAACACCAGGTTAAAGTCCAACAGGTTTATTTGGTAGCAAATACTATAAGCTTTCGGAGCACTGCTCCTTCGTCAGATGGAGTGGAAATGTGCTCTCAAACAGTGCAAACAGACAAAATCAAGTTGCAGAATACTGATTAGAATGCATATCCTACAGCCAGCCAGGTCTTAAAGGTACAGACAATGTGGGTGGAGGGAACATTAAATACAGGTTAAAGAGATGTGTATTGTCTCCAGACAGAACAGCTAGTGAGATTCTGCAAGCCCAGGAGGCAAGCTGTGGGGGGTACTGATAATGTGACATAAATCCAACATCCCGGTTTAGGCCGTCCTCATGTGTGCGGAACTTGGCTATCAGTTTCTGCTCAGCGACTCTGCGCTGTCGTGTGTCGTGAAGGCCGCCTTGGAGAACGCTTACCTGAAGATCCAAGGCTGAATGCCCGTGACTGCTGAAGTGCTCCCCCACAGGAAGAGAACAGTCTTGCCTGGTGATTGTCGAGCAGTGTTCATTCATCCGTTGTCATAGCGTCTGCATGCTTTACCCAATGTACCATGCCTCGGGACATCCTTTCCTGCAGCGTATCAGGTAGACAACGTTGGCCGAGTTGCAAGAGTAGGTACCGTGTACCTGGTAAATGGTGTTCTCACGTGAGATGATGGCATCCGTGTCGATGATCCGGCACGTCTTGCAGAGGTTGCTGTGGCAGGGTTGTGTGGTGTCGTGGTCACTGTTCTCCTGAAGGCTGGGTAGTTTGCTGCGGACAATGGTCTGTTTGAGGTTCCATGGTTGTTTGAAGGCAAGAAGTGGGGGTGCGGGGATGGCCTTGGCGAGATGTTCGTCTTCATCAATGACATGTTGAAGGCTCTGGAGGAGATGCCGTAGCTTCTCCGCTCCGGGGAAGTACTGGACGACGAAGGGTACTCTGTCCACCGTGTCCCGTGTTTGTCTTCTGAGGAGACCGGTGCGGTTTTTCGCTGTGGCGCGTCGGAACTGTTGATCTCTGAGTCGAACGCCATATCCTGTTCTTATGAGGGCATCTTTCAGCATCTGGAGGTGTCTGTTGCGATCCTCCTCATCTGAGCAGATCCTGTGTATTCGGAGGGCTTGTCCGTAGGGGATGGCTTCTTTAACGTGTTTAGGGTGGAAGCTGGAGAAGTGGAGCATCATGAGGTTATCCATGGGCTTGCGGTACAGTGAGGTGCTGAGGTGACCGTCCTTAATGGAGATGCCTTCATCCCTCTGCCTCTATCACGTCTGAAACATCGGAACCCTGGAACATTGAGCTGCCAGTCCTGCCCCTCCTGTAGCCAAGTTTCACTAATGGCTATAATGTCATATTTCCATGTGTCGATCCTCGCCCTCAGCTCGTTTGCCTTCCACACAATACTCCTGGCATTGAAATAGACACACCTCAGAAGATTATTACCACCACACACAACCCTCCTATTTGTGATTTTGCATGAACTATTAACATCATTTATTTTCACCCCCGCTCCACTATCTGCTCTGGCACTCTGGTTCCCATCCCCCTGCAAATCTAGTTTAAACCCTCCCCAATAACACTAGCAAACCTCCCTGCAAGTATATTAGTCCCCTTGTAGCTCAGGTGTAACCCGTCTCTCTTGTACAGGTCCCACCTGCCCCAGAAGAGGTCCCAATGATCTAGAAATCTGAAACCCTGCCCCCTACACCAGTTCCTCAGCCACGTGTTCATCCGCCCGAGCATCCTACTCTTACCCTCACTGGTACGTGGCACAGGTAGCAATCCTGAGATTACTACCCTCGGGGTCCTACTTTTTAACTTCCTATCAAGCTCTCTATACTCAGACTTCAGGACCTCCTCACTCTTCCTTCCTACGTCATTGGTACCAATGTGTACCATGACATCTGGCTGATCACCCTCCCACTTCAGAATGCTGTGCACTCGATCAGAGACATCCCTGACGCTGGCACCTGAGAGGCAACAAACCATCCGGGAGTCTCTGTCACGACCACAGAACCTCCTGTCTGTACCTCTGACTATCGAGTCCCCTATCACTACCACTCTTCTCTTCTTCCACCCTCTCTTCTGCGCTGCAGAACCAGACTCAGTGCCAGAGATCCGGCTGCCGCAGCTTGCCCCAGGTAAGGCATCCCCCACAACAGTATCCAAATTGGTATACCTGTTGTGGAGGGGAATGGCCACAGGGAAACCCTGCTCTGCCTGCCCTTTCCCTTTCCCTCGCTTGACGGTAACCCAAATACCTGTGCTCTGTGCCTTTGGCGTAACTGCCTCCCTGAAGCTACCATCTATAAACTCCTCATTCTCCCGAATGATTCGGACTTAAGGACTACTGTTGAGAAGTCCAGATTCAAAAGGACTGTTCTTTAACGGGAACAAAGGAACTGGAGTAGGCTATTCGACCCTTAGAACCTGCTCTGTTACTCAACTAGATCATGGTAGATCTTCTACCTCAACCCCATCTTCCTGCACTATATCTATATCCATTGATTTCATTGGTATCTGGAAACTGATCACTGATTTAAAACATAGTCAATGATTGAGCCTCCACAACTCCCAGGGTAAAAAGTTTCAAAGATTCACCACCTTGACTGAACTAATTCCTTTGTTAGTACAGAATTTGAGTATTGCTTAACAGAGAGACATGCTAAGGCTTTTCGTCTTGCACCAGTAGGACATTTCGCAAGAACGCCAGTATAAAGGGAAAACAATCATTTCTATTGGCCTGTAACTTTCGCAGAGTGGCAATCTGTCAGATTGCCACTCTTCACAGACTTACCCGAGCTATAATTGCACAGCTCCTGTCTCGCCCCACCTTCCGCACTCAGGCCAGGTGAGACAGGAGAAGTGCAGCGCATCCCCGACAGCATCAGTGAATAGTAACTGGGGCACAGAGAGGTAGATCACTCCCCTTTGTATGGTAGTAGCTGACATAAAGTGGATGTTTAAAGAGTCAAGGAAGCAAGTAAGTTTCAATGGTAAGTGTTTCCAGGAAGGTGTCCTGGAAGGTTGGCGGGGGGGTGGGGGTGCTGAAGCCTGCTGGGAACATCCCAGATCAGAGAGGAGGGGAGGGGACGTGTGTCTTGTACCGGAAAGGTAGGATGGGTGTCTCGGTGAAGAGAAGTGGGGGGACCAGGTGGTGTTGCAGACAGATGGGGTGGGGGAGGGGGGGGCTTGTCCCCAAGAGGAGGGAACGGAGGGAACAATGCGATGTTGGCAAACCCGGAGGTTATGGCTCATTGTATTAGAACAGACAGCTAATTGGTTGGCAAGTGGACATTAATGCACCAGCTCATGGTCCTGACTTATAACTGCCGAGATTTGTTTGAAATTTTAAGCCAGGCAATTATAGAGTCATAGAGGTTTACAGCATGGAAACAGTCCTTTCGGCCCAACTTGTCCATGCCGCCCTTTTCTTTAAACCCCAAAGCTAGTCCCAATTGCCCGCATTTGGCCCATATCCCTCAATACCCATCTTACCCATTTAACTGTCTAAATGCTTTTTAAAATACAAATTTGTACCTGCCTCTACTACTACCTCTGGCAGCCTGTTCCAGACACTCACCACCCTCTGTGTGAAAAAATTGCCCCTCTGGACACTTGTATCTCTCCCCTCTCACCTTAATTTTATGCCCTCTAGTTTTAGACTCCCCTATCATGGAAAAAGATATTGACCATCTAGCTGATCTATGCCCCTCATTATTTTATAGACCTCTATAAGGTCACTCCTCAGCCTTCTACGCTCCAGAGAAAAAAGTCCCAGTCTATCCAGCCTCTCCTTATAGTTCAAGCCATCAAGTCCCAGTAGCATCCTAGTAAATCTTTTCTGCACTCTTTCTAGTTTAATAATATCCTTTCTATAATAGTGACCAGAACTGTACACAGCATTCCAAGCGTGGCCTTACCAATGTCTTGTACAACTTCAACAAGATGCTCCAACTCCTGTATTCAATGTTCTGACCAATGAAACCAAGCATGCTGAATGCCTTCTTCATCACTCTGACCACCTGTGACTCCACTTTCAAGGAGCTATGAACATGTACCCCTAGATCTCTTTGTTCTGTAACTCTCCCCAGCGTCCTACCATTAACTCAATAAGTCCTGCCCTGGTTCAATCTACCAAAATTTGACCCTCATTGGTCAAAGGATTGCCCTGGAGATGAATCAGTGAATGGCTGTTGCTTATTTTGTTTAATTGAAATGGGTGCAAAATGTGTACCTGTTCCTTCTGCGTGCCAAGAACAGGGCCTTGTGTTTTAATCGCATAGAATCCCTATAGTGCAGAAGGAGATATTGAGATCCCGGTCAAAAAGAAGCAGGAGGCATATGACATGAATAGGCAGCTGGGATCAAGTGGATCCTTTGAAGTAGCCGGTTGGATACAAAATTGGCTTGATGACAGAAAACGGAGGGTGGTTGTAGAGGGTTGTTTTTCAAACTGGAGGTCTGTGATCAGCGATGTGCCTTAGGGATCAGTGCTGGGTCCACTATTATTTGTTATTTATATTAACAAATAACAAATAATTTGGATGAGAATTTAGGATGATGTGGAGTTGTCGGCATTGGATTGGGGTAGGCACAGTAAGTAGTCTCACAACACCAGGTTAAAGTCCAACAGGTTTATTTGGTAGCACGAGCTTTCGGAGTGTTGCCCCTTCATCGGGTGAATTTTGGAGGCATGGTTAGTAAGTTTGCAATTGACATGAAGATCGGTGGCATAGTAGATGGTGAAGAAGGTTCACTAGGATTGCAATGGGATCTTGATCAATTGGCCTGTGGGCCGATGAATGGCGGACGGAGTTTAACTTAGATAAGTATGAGGTGATACATTTTGGCAGATCGAACCAGGGCAGGACTACTCAGTTAATGGTAGGATATTGGGGAGAGTTTAGAACAAAACGATCTAGGAGTTCAGGTTCAAAGCTCCTTGAAATTGGAGTCACAGGTGGACAGGGTAATGAGGAAGGCATTCGGCATGCTTGGATTCTTTGGTCAGGACATTGAATACAGGAGTTGGGATGTCTTGTTGAAGTTGTACAAGACATTACTAAGGCCACACTTGGAATACTGTGTACAGTTCTGGTCACCCTATTATAGAAAGGATATTAATAAACTAGAAAGAGTGCAGAAAAGATTTACTCGGATGCTACCGGGACTTGATGATTTGTGTTATAAGGAGAGGCTGGATAGACTGGGATGTTTTTCCCTGGAGCATAGGAGGCTTGGGGATGATCTTATAAAGGTCAATAAAATAATGAGGGGCATAGATAAGGTAGATAGACAACATCTTTTCCCAAAAGTAGGGGAGTCTAAAGCTAGAGAGCATAGGTTTAATGTGAGAGATACAAAAGATTCCAGAGGGGCAATCTTTTCACTCGGAGGGTGGTGAGTGTCTGAATGAGCTGCCAGAGGCGGTAGTAGAGGCGGGTACAATTTTGTCTTTTGAAAAGCATTTTGACAGTTACATAGATAAGATGGGTATAGAGGAGAATGGGCCAAATGCAGGTAATTGGGACTAGTGGTAAAAACTGGGCGCGTGGACAAGTTGAGCCAAAGGGCCAGTTTCCATGCGGTAAACCTCTATGACTATGAGGCCATTTTGCCTTTCAGGTTTGCATCAACTTTCCAACAGAGCATCCCACCCAGGCCGTATCCCTGTAGTCCTATGTATTTACTCTGCTAATCCCCCTATCTTTGGAGACTAAGAAACAATTTAGCATGGCCAATTCTCCGAACCCGCACATCTTTGGACTGTAGGAGGAAATCGGAGCACCCAGAGGAAACACACGCAGCCATGGGGGAATGTGCAAACTGCACACTGCCACCCAAGGCGGAATTGAACCCAGGTTCCTGGCACTGTGAGGCAGCATTGCTAACCGCTGTGCCACCATGCAGCCCTTAATATATGTAGCTTTCATTCCACACATATGTGCCACACTATGAGCCTGACTAACAATCTTAAATTGGTTGTCAACATAATTCTTGGCATGCTGAGGATTATTTAACAAATGTATCCAATTGTGGAATCACACCTAATGCTGGACACTGTGCTTGAGTTTTGCAAGAATTGGTTGGTTTGGTAGTGCCTCTACCTTGTCCATGGCTTACAGTGGCAGGGACACGCTGTTTGATATGATCCTCCAGTCTTTGCAATGCAAGGCCTACATACCTAGCATCACACTGGCACTGAAATTCATCTACCTCTTGACTCATTTGTGCTATAGCCAGAATGTCTTTTTGGCTTCATGGTTGCATCATGTTCGTGGTGAATACCACTCGTGCTGGTACTGCAAAGTAGCAGTGTAAAACAGCTAGCTTCACCTGTTGCTCAACTTTTTGAGATACCTTACTCTTCCAGGGTAATCTGAGGAAGACTGCGTACTTTTCAGGGCCAAAAGTGATGGCCTTCGACATGTTCATGAGCCTATGTGATATACAATGTGAAATGATCCCATCAGGGTAATCATTATTCCACAGAATGCCTTTGATACCTATTATTTAAGTATTAAGCTTGCATGGTGAGTTTTGGTTCTATTTACAAGGTTGCCAATAAGACCAAACTTATAGCGCGTGGAACTGTAAGAACCCAAACATGTGTATTGACCAGTAAAGATAGGCTTGCAGTAGATCGTAGTAGAGAACTCCCTGGCAGATTTCTCAATTCGTGCATCAAGAAAAAGGAGTTAATTGAACTGCTCCATTTCAAAGGTTAATTTGAGCATTGGATTGAGCCCATTAAGACATGTAAGGGAATTATTACGTGCTGCTGTGGATTGAAATATTGCAGGCACATCATCCAGAGTTATTGGAAATATGCAAGGGTTGGGCGGTTAGGTGTCATTCCATCAAACACACTTTTTCTTGGAACCCAACAAAGATGTTTGGAAGAACTGGGCCCGGAGGAAATCCCATGGAAACACTGTGTATCTTTTCTTTCTTTACCAGTTTCTTGGTTCTCCTTTGTTGAATTTTAAAATGTTTCCATCCTCTGACTTACTGCTCGCTTTGCAACTTTAATTGTCTCTTCTTTTGATCTAATGGTATCTTTAACTTCTCTTGTTAACCATAGCTGGGTCACTTTTCTTGCTGGCATTTTATTCCTTAAAGGAATGTTAATTTGTTGCAAACCATGTATTCATGCTAACCACTGCCTGTCCATCGTCATACCTTTTCATGTAGTTACTCAACCCAACTCATCCCACTTGCCCCTCATACCTTCATAGTTTACTTCAGTTAAACTAAAGATCCCTAATTTCAGATGGAAATATACACTTTCAAACTCCATCATATGGTCACTTTTCCCTGAAGGCTGCTTTCCAACAAGATTATTAATTGGTCCTTTCTCACTGCGCAATACTAGAATACTAGGGGCGGCACGGTAGCACACTGGTTAGCACTGCTGCTTCACAGCTCCAGGGACCTGGGTTCAAATCCCGGCTCGGGTCGCTGTCTGGGTGGAGTTTGCACATTCTCCCTGTGTCTGCCTGGGTTTCCTCCAGGTGCTCCGGTTTCCTCCCACAGTCCAAAGATGTGCGGGCTAGGTTGATTGGCCATTCTAAATTGCCCCTTAGTGTCCCGGGATGCATAGGTTAGAGGGGTGAGTGGGTAAATATGTAGGGATATGTGGATAGGGCCTGGGTGGGATTGTGGTTGGTGCAGACTCGATGGGCCAAATGGCCTCTTCCTGCACTGTAGGATTCTATGATTCTATGATCTAAAATATCCTGTTCTCTAGTTGGTTCCTCAAAATATTATTTTAGAAAACTATTGCATATACATTCCAGAATTCATCCTCCTCAGCATTAGTGCTAACTAGGTTCACCCCATCTATATGTAGATTGAAGACCCCAATGATTACTTACGTTATCCTGGTTACATGCACCTCTAATTTTCTGATCCTACCATGCCTTACGTTATGACTACTATTTGGTGGCTGATAAACAACCCCACTAAAGTTTAAGAGCAAAATATTACAGGTGCTAGAGATCTGAAATGAAAACAAAATGCTGGAAGAACTCAGCAGGTCTGGCAGCACCTGTGTTGTGAGAGATGGGGGGATTCTCTGGGCCTGTTAGCTCCAGGTGGAAATCTGTTGGGCTGGTGAATTTGGCATGAGGCCCAATACAGAAATCACATCAGGCGTAAAACCATCATGTGTCTCCCAGCCCGCTCCTGCTGGTGTGAAAGGGTGAGAACCTGATCACAACACATTTGCATTCATTTAAATCTAATTAGTGAAATTAACGTTGAATGCAGTGGCCTCCCAGTATGCTTCTGCCCCTTAGCTTGAAGTTACCTGGGTACAGATCACTACTGGGCCTTAACAGCGGGGACCAGGCACCATGGACTCTGAGGAGGAGCAAGGAGCTCAATATAGCTCTACAATTACCTCCGGGGTGCCTATGGGCTATCCATTCACTGCAGAGGCGGGTCCTTCAAGGAAGTTGGGGGTTGGGGGAAAGGGTTCAGCTCGGGGGTCTCCCGGGGTCAAGTGGCTAATGTTCTCCGTGTTGCTCTGAAAATCTTTGAAATGTTTCTCAACCTGTAAACTTTAAGCAGCTCTTGGGTTGGACTGGTAAATCTTTCTCTGTTGCTTTGAATAGCTTTGAGGTCCTTTGTTCACATTCAATTTCATGCCCCATGAACATTTAAAACCCCTTTGATTGACAGCCCAGTCTATTTCAAAGGAGGGATTTCCTCAGCCTGCCTTGAAAAGCAACAGATGACCCAAGCATTCTTTAAAGTCCTTTGATTGACATTCCCTGTCCATTTCAAAGGAGGGATTAATTCTATTTGTTGAAACAATCAATTCACACTCAATTAATTTTTACAAGCCTTTTGATTGACAATTACGGTCTATTTCAAAGGGGAAATTAGCTCTGTTTGTTTTATAGCACTTCATGGTCCATTAAGTCTGAAATATTTCCTCTTTTGAGCAGGTGGGGTTTTTTTGGACTATATATTTCTACTAGTTTTTGTCTACTCCAAAGTGCCTCGTAGAAAGAGCAGGTTCTTTGTCTGATCATACCTTTTTAAGCAGAATTTTTCCAAGTCTGAAGTGCTCCCTGGAAAGCCCAGATGTGCAGTCTTAGAGAATTGTAGAATCCCTATAGTGCAGAGGAGGCCATTTGGCCCATCGAGTCTGCAAAGGCTCCCTGACAGTATCTTACCCAGGCCCTCTCCCCCACCCTAGCCCTGTAATCCCACACATTTACTACGGCTAATCCCCCTAACCTACATATCTTGGGACACTAAGGAACAATTTAGCATGGCCAATCCACCTAACCTGCACATCTTTAGACTGGGGGGAAACCGGAGCACCTGGAGGAAACACACACAATATGCTAACTCCACACAGACAGTCACCCAAGGCTGGAATTGAACCCAGGTCCCTGGAGCTGTGAGACAGCAGTGCTAACCACTGTGCTACTGCGTCCCCCGCGCCCCGGTGTGCGTATCTTTTTCAGGGAGCTTTTTCTAACTTTTATTCCTCAGCAGCATTGCCTTTACTGGAGGCTGGTTTTAAGCAATACAAGCAGCTGGCACAACTTGAACATTACAGCCCAAGGGTTCCTCAATGAGGACTTCCTCGCAGCCACTGTTGAATTCTCTGGAAAGATGTGGCGACCACGCTGTTGGGCACTGTCAAACGGTATGGTCTGAATGGGAGAGCCTGAAGGAAGAGGCCTATAATTGTGGGGGGAGGGGTGCCTGATGCCAGTGGGGATGTGGGGGAGCCCTGTTAACTGCGTGGTGTTGGTGCTGGGGGGGAACATGTGCCCAGAGGATTTAGTGGGGGGGAGGATTGCCCCTCTGTTGCCAAGGGTTGGGGTGTTCCCCTTGTCTGCAGGAGGTTGCAATGTCCATGAGGGTGAGGGGGGCCTTTAACTTAATTTTGAGATTGGGGCACACTTTTAAAAGGGGGCCCTGATCCCTGAAGAGCCAGTCTTGCCGCCGTCACTAGGTCCTGCTGATGTCCTTCATGGCGCAAATCATCCCAAACTCCGAAGAAAAAGTTGAAGTGTGAGTGGATTGCGATCTGAATCGTGCCAATTTGTCCGTTGGGAATCAAACCACGTTTCTCGCCAGAGACAGAGACTACACTTAGAAATTTTTTGGTAGAATTGGGCTAAATGAAGCCCAATGTTTCTTCAGCTACCATTTGTGCCATCATTTCATTATTTTGTTGAGAATAATGTATGCATTCAGATAGAGTGTCTTTAATTCTGTCTTATGAATTTGAAAATCTCTAACTGCTGATGCACTCTTATGTTTGTAAACTGTGTCTCTTCCTGCCACACTCTGATAACCATTTCCCTTATTACTATCCTCCTCTCTTACCTCTTCTTCTCTCTTTAGTTTATCACATCTTTTCCTTCTCTCCACCACCTCCCCTGCCTCCCAACCACTTTTTGGATTAAAGCCCCCTCAGCTGCACTCGTTATATGACTTGCCAGAACACTCCAGCATGGTTTAGGTGAAGACCATCCCAACAGTGCAGTTGGCACTTTTGCCAACACTGCAAATTCCCCAGTAATTTAAGCCCTTTTTTCCCAAATCAGTCTTTGAGCCACACATTTATCTCTCCAAACTTATTTAGTTTTTGCCAATTTTCTCTTGGCTTCCCTCCTCTCAGAATTCTCTCTGCTTTCCATTGTTTATCTTCTTCAACCAACTGCCTGCTCCTCTGTGTGCCATCGTAAGGCCTCGCCCTGCCCCCACCCTTGCAGAGCCCTCTTCCATGTTGCCCCACTTGTCTTTGTTAAGCCTCACCCCCCTCGACCTCACTCATGCTCCACCCCCAGTCGAACTTCAGACCTTTGTTGTGGTGGCTGCATGAGTCCTGTAGCAAAGTCCTGTCCAGATAAACACTGCTGTGTGGCATCGCGGGCAAGGAGACCCCTGTATTCCCCAATCCGAGGCACAATACTAACCAACTTGGTGACACAGGATGGTCCATGGATTCAGCAGCATGATGCTATCCATCAAGATCAGCTCATTACTTTGCCAAACAGGAACTGGCCTGCCTGGCAGAGTGATAAACAGAACATCAGGAGCTATGCAGCACTATGCAAGAAGTTATTGTTCTCACCCTGAAGTCTCTGGCAAAATGAGGACCGCCTTGTGCGGACCTCAATGGCAATCATGTTTGATGCCACTGGTGTGACACAAGTTTGAAAGGCCTGACGGAATGCTGATGGGCAACTGTTTTAATGAGCATTCATGAGATGCAGATGGCATTTGCACCACCTGCCAGCGGGAAGAGCAATCCAGCAATGAGAGAATTGCAATGTGATTTAACACTGCCGAATTTCCGACTTTTTGACTCCTTCTGGATTCACCACGCTTGTCCACTGCGGGCTCATTGGGAGAATTCCACCTCTTGTCTTCCTCCACAGTTGTACATAAAAGATTCTATCGTGCTATTTCAAAGAAGAGCTAGGGAGTTGTCCCCAAAGGCCTGGCCAATGTTTATTCTTCAACCAACATCGTGAAAAAACATCTGGGCAGTGATTTTCCCAAAAGAATCCAAGTGTCAACTTAGTGTAAAAACTGGAGTAGATCCCGCTGGTTATTTCAGCGGGAGTTTCAAAATGAATCTTCCACAATCTGTGCACTGCAGAATGCCTCAGTGTGAATCACGTGAAAAACTAGGGAGTGGGGCCTCCTGGAGTGTCCGGCAGCATAGCGCTGAGCGGGTCACTGTGCATGCGCCAATCTGTCAGCACTGACATCAGCACATGTGCAGTTGCCCCGCACTGCCGGCCTTTAAATCACTGGCCAGCTCGATCGCTGTTCAGCGCTGCGACCCCCGCATCGCTAGCCCTCTGACTCTTCCATGGCCCGATCCATGGAATCAGAGGTGTCATTAAAAAAGTTCTGATGATCTGGAATGAGCTACCTAAAAAGTCGGTGGAAGAAGATTCAATAATAAATTTCAAGAGAGAATTGGAAGGGAAGGAAAATTTGCAGGCTATGAAAGGCTTGAAAGGAACACTGCATTAATATTAAAGCTTGACAGACAATGAAATATTTTTGAAGTTCAGTTATTCTGCAGGAAGTGACAGTTAATTTGTACAAAGCAAGCTCCCATAAACAAAATTGTTAGAACGACCAGGAGGGCGATTGTCCCAGCCCGCTGCACTACTAAAGACCCGAGGGGAGGCCATTTCATGGCTTCCCGCTGGGCGCCATGGCCTTTACAGGTCTCCTCCAGCCAGATTTCTGGCACCGATTTCACTCCAGCGGGGTTTTCTATAGCTCCCCACGTGCATGGATCTGGCGGCCTGACCCCGCTGGAGTGAAGGATGGCCATCAAGGCCCCCCAGAGAGTTGGGTGTCAGGGGTGTCAGCTCTGCCAAACATGTCCAGCCAGCTTCAAACCCCCTGCGCCCTGGCCCAGCTCGATCTCCTGCTGGCAGCCCCGATCTCCCACCAACCCTCCCACACCTGCAGCTGAGCACCGACCACCTCCCTCCCTCCGCACCCCCCCCCCCCCCCCCCCCCCCCCCCCCTCCCAGCAGGCTGACCACATGTGCCCCACCTCAGTGGCCAGCCCTGATTGCTGGCTTCCCTCCCTCTGTCACTCAGCCCGACTGCAGAGTGGTAGCGGGACCCCACCCCTACCGATCTCCCCCATCTGGCCCCACCCCCATCAGGCCCCACTCCCATTAAGACCTGCAGCCCCCTTGGCACTGCCCGATGCCTGGTGGGCAGTGCCAAGGTGACTCTAGGCATTGGCACTTTGCCCCTTGGGCACTGCCAGAGGGCCCAGGCTAGCACTACCAAGGTGGCAGTGTCCAGCCCCCCCCCCCCCCCCCCCCCCCCCGACACTGAACCCTCTGGGGGGCCTTGATGGCCACCCTTCACTCCAGCGGGGTCAGGCTGCCAGATCCACGCACGTGGGGAGCTATAGAAAACCCCGCTGGAGTGAAATTGGTGCTGGAAATCCGGCTGCAGGAGACCTGTGAAGGCCATGGCGCCCAGCGGGAAGCCATGAAATGGCCTCCCCCGAGTCTTTAGTAGTGCAGCGGGCTGGGACAATCGCCCTCCTGGTCATTCTAACAATTTTGTTTGTGGGAGCTTGCTTTGTACAAATTAACTGTCACTTTTCCTGCAACGTAACTGAACTTCAAAAATATTTCATTGTCTGTCAAGCTTTAATATTAATGCAGTGTTCCTTTCAAGCCTTTCATAGCCTGCAAATTTTCCTTCCCTTCCAATTCTCTCTTGAAATGTATTATTGAACCTTCTTCCACCGTCTTTTTAGGTAGCTTATTCCAGATCATCAGAACTTTTTTAATGACACCTCTGGTTCTTTTGCCATGGTAGAAATTGTAACTGTTAATTCTCATAGGAAGGTTATTTTATAACAGTGTTTGAAGGATTTTAAAAAAGAGTTGCTTACTCAATTGATCTCTCGATTGATGTGAAGAATTTGCGTCTATTATGTTTGTATATATGCTGAAAAAGAAAATGATGATTTTTCTAACAATATTTTCAACTTAACAAATCTTGCTTTTTCTAAAGGTCTGTGTATCAGGATGCTGATATCTACTTGCTTGATGACCCTCTCAGTGCTGTTGATGCTGAAGTTGGGAGACACCTGTTTGAACAGTGAGTGGCTTTGGAAAACTAATTGCTTTGCAGAACAAGCAATTTAACCTGTCTGATAAATTTCTGGTGATTTTTTTAAATTTAGAAGTATTTTTTCTGAGCATATTCAGCTTTACTAACGTTGTGAAAAAACTGGCCTTAATTTAAGAAAGAATACATAAACTTTGACATTTTGATTACACACAATTGTGATCCATGCCATTTTCCTTCAGGGCATTGCTGTATTTGGTTTCAGAATATTTAAATGACCCTGTTCCTGGAATTTTCCACAGGACCATAAAGGATCAAAGGTCCCTCCATAATCCTGCTACATTAAACGGCTTTGGGGAACTTCTGGCCCAGACCTTACAGACCTTGCACCTCCATCACATATTAGAATTTGTGGCAATTAAGAAGCTCCTTAACATAAATTTTATTTATCGGTTTGATATGATTTTAAAACACTGCCAGTTATGTGAGCTACTTTGGACTTCTTTTGAAACATATATGTGAACACCTAAAGCATATTTTGAAGCTAAATTAAACTATATAGGGCCAGAACTTGTTGGAAACTTGCATCATTATAATCATGCACTGAACTCAAATGTGATCGTAAAATTGCTGAACTTAGAAAATCATTACAAGTTATTCCAGCCTTCTCTGCTGTTCAGTTTAAATCCTGACTGATCTGATTGTGGCCTTAACTCCACTTTCTTGCCTACCCCCATAATCTTGGCCCATGTGGATCAAAATCTATCTCACTAACCCTTGAACATATTCAATGATCCAGCCACCAATGCACTTTGTAGAAGAGAATTCCAATGACACTAAGAGAAGAAATTTCTCCTCCTCTTCATCTTAAATAGGAGACCCTGCATCTTTAAACCTTGCCCCCAGGTCCTAGATTCTCCCATGAGGAGAAACATGCTCTAAGCATGTACCCTGCCAAGCCTCCTCAGAACCGTAAATATTTCAATAAGATCAGCTCTCATTCTTCTGAATGCTAATGAATATGCACCAAACCTGTTCAATCTTTCCTCATAAGACAACCCATTGATCCCAAGAATCAGCCAAGTGAACCTTTTCTGAACTGTTTACAATGCAAGTACATTCATCCTTAGGTAAGGAGACTAAAACTGTACACAGTACTCCAGGTATGGTCTCACCAATGTCCAGTACATTTGTAGCAATGCTTCCCTATTTTTGTATACCAGCCCCCTTGTAATAAAAGTCGTCATTCCATCTGCCTTCCTAATTACTTGCTGTACCTGCATGCTAACTTTATTATGATTTATGTGCAAAGTTAACCACATCCTCCTTTACCTCAGCATTTTGTAATCCCCCCCATTTAAATAATATTCTGCTTTTCTATTATTCTTTTCAAAGTGGACAACCTCATCTTTTCCACATTATACTCCATCTGCTAAACCTTTGCCCAATCATTTGATTTGTCTATATTCTTTTGTAAACTGTATCCTCCTCACAATTTGCTCTCCTGCCTATCTTTGTATTATCTACAAATTTGGATACAGTACAGTCGGTCATTTCATCCAAGTCATTAATACAGGTCGCAAATAAGTGAGGCCCCAGCACTGATCCCTGTGAGACTCCATTCATTTCAGTTTGTCAACCTGAAAATTATTAATTTATCTTGAATCTCTGTTTCCTGTTAGTTAGCCAATCCTCTATCCCTCTTACTTTGTGCGGTAACGTTTTAAGTACAAAGTTACCTACAAAGCTACCCACAAGGGCGGCCTTGTTAGCACTGCTGCCTCACAGCGCCAGGGAACCGGGTGCAATTCCGGTCTTGGGTGACTGTGTGCACGTTCTCCCCATGTATGCGTGGGTTTCCTCCGGGTGCTCCGGTTTCCTTCCACAGTCCAAAGATGTTCAGGTTAGGTGGATTGGCCATGCTAAATTGCCCCTTAGTTTCCAAAGGTGTGTAGGTTAAATAGATTAGCCATGGTAAATGCACGGGGTTATAGGGATAGGGAAAAAGGTAGGCCTGGTTAAAATGCTGTTTCGGAGCGTTGGTACAAACTCGAGGGGCCAAATGACCTCCTTCAAGCACTGTCAGGATTTTATGTCTTATTTGGTACATCAAAGGCCTTTTGGAAATCCATATGCTCTATATTTATCTATCCTGCATGTTACTTCCTCGAAAAACACCAATAAATTAGTCAAACATGATTTTCCTTTCACAAAACCATGGTGACTGTGCCTGATTGTACTATAATTGTCTAGAAGTCTTATAATTGCCTCCTTAATGGATTCTAGTTTCCTGCTTTCTGCCTTTCTTGTATAGAGTTGTGGCATTTACAGCTTTCCAATTTGCTGGGACCTTTCCAGAAGCTTGAGAAATTTAGAAGGTTTATAAGAACATAAGAAATAGGAGCAGGAGTAGGCCATCTAGCCCCTCGAGCCTGCCCCGCCATTCAATAAGATCATGGCTGATCTGACGTGGATCAGTACCACTTACCCGCCTGATCCCCATAACCCTTAATTCCCTTACCGATCAGGAATCCATCCATCCGCGCCTTAAACATATTCAGCGAGGTAGCCTCCACCACCTCAGTGGGCAGAGAATTCCAGAGATTCACCACCCTCTGGGAGAAGAAGTTCCTCCTCAACTCTGTCTTAAACCGACCCCCCTTTATTTTGAGGCTGTGTCCTCTAGTTTTAACTTCCTTACTAAGTGGAAAGAATCTCTCCGCCTCCACTCTATCCAGCCCCCGCATTATCTTATAAGTCTCCATAAGATCCCCCCTCATCCTTCTAAACTCCAACGAGTACAAACCCAATCTCCTCAGCCTCTCCTCATAATCCAAACCCCTCATCTCCGGTATCAACCTGGTGAACCTTCTCTGCACTCCCTCCAATGCCAATATATCCTTCCTCATATAAGGGGACCAATACTGCACACAGTATTCCAGCTGCAGCCTCACCAATGCCCTGTACAGGTGCATCAAGACATCCCTGCTTTTATATTCTATCCCCCTCGCAATATAGGCCAACATCCCATTTGTCTTCTTGATCACCTGTTGTACCTGCAGACTGGGCTTTTGCGTCTCATGCACAAGGACCCCCAGGTCCC
Organism: Mustelus asterias; assembly: GCF_964213995.1. Classification (NCBI taxonomy): domain Eukaryota; kingdom Metazoa; phylum Chordata; class Chondrichthyes; order Carcharhiniformes; family Triakidae; genus Mustelus; species Mustelus asterias. The sequence goes on along the minus strand of NC_135810.1, from coordinate 33,897,085 downwards.
TTTGCACGGTAGCATGTTTTATAACCAATGCATCCAATATACTCTACAGCCATTTCTTTTAGAACCTTAGGATGCAGGCCATCACATCCAGGCAACTTGTCAGCCCTTAGCCCCAATAGTTCGAAGTACTTTTTCTCTTGGATTGTGATAATTTAATTTTCCCCCCACTCTGCCTCTTGATTTTTTTTTTAACTAATCTTTGGATGCTTCTAGGATCTTCTACTGTGAGGATAGATACAAAAGACTTGTTCAAAGTTTATGTCATTTCCTCGTTTCTCAATATCAATTACCCAGTTTCTCCCTCTAAGGAACCAAAGCTGAATTTACCTCTTTATACAGCCATAGACTCTCTTAACTGTCTCTCTTAATTTATTGGTAGTTTTCGCTCGCAGTCTGATTTCACTTTAATTATTGCTTTCGTCATCCTTTGCTGGTTTCTAAAATTTTCCCAATCCTCTGGCCTACCACTAATCTTTGCAGCATTATTTGTCTTTTCTTTTCAATTTGATACCATCCTTAACTTCCATAGCTACAGATGATGCATCCTTCTCATCGTCTCTTTCTCAACGGAATATATCTTTCTTGATAGTGTTAGGGACCAGATCAAAAACTCCAAAGTATATTGTGAAGTTAGCCTAGACCCTAGCTTTATTTGATTTTGGAAGTAGTGTGATTTAATAGAATCACACCTGGAGTGTTAATTGATTCTATTAACCCACTAGGAAGCTTTTATCGAAACAACTTTTATTTATAATTTTTACCAATTGAAATAATTAAATATGACAAGGTAGAATTCTTAACAGCTATCTCTATAGTTCCTAATTCAGCAATACCCCACAGACATCGATCCCTCTTCAGAATTAGTTAGTACCAAAAACATAGGTCATGTGGATGCTAGGTTTACAGCCTTTTAACACCTCTGAACAGAGATCCAGAAAGACATCTGTCTTCTGACTCTCATACAACAGCCTTTGGAGAAAGAGCTAACTTCAAACAGTATTACTTCAGAGAAGGAGATCTATTTTCTGACAGATCCCAGTCTCCAATCTCCAGGGAGAGAAAGAGCTACTTCTTTTTAAAGATTCCTAGCAGCAACTGAACTTGTTTTCTCTCCGTGAGCCTAGTCCCGCCCAGTCACATAACCTTTCTTGTCAGTCAACCTAATCGAGCCCCATTCTGAAAAACACCAATGGAAAACACTAAAATAACAGATCTGCATTAGCTTACATTAAAACAAACATTCCAGCAATTAGGGCCAATTATGCTTCTGCAGTATCAACATGTAGGCTGCTGGTTGTAGACAAAGCAGCACCTGTTTCTGATGTGTCGGTGCGGACTCGATGGCGCCAAAGGGCCTCTTCTGCGCCATATGATTCTATGATTTTATTTTTAAATGGCTATTGCATCCAGTTTACCGTTGTTTGGATGGGGGCTCATCAACAGTATGGCTTGCACAACTAGGCTGGCAGGGATGGTTCCCTGGAGTGTTAGCTCAAATCCCCACATCCTCTCACCTGGTGTCTGTCTCCAGGAGACCACATCTAAGCAGTTAAACTGGTTCTCACTGCATCCTAGGATCTGGAATCTGACTGGAAAATCAAGGTAGCCTCCTTTGATTGGCTTTAATAGGCCATTAACAAATTGGTTTAGCTAGCCACTGCGTGTGGGCAGATACCCCATTGCTGCATTCCTAACCCACCTCCATAAAAATGGCCTGGGGACAGGACACAGCCAGAGAACAGGCATGGGAACTGGCAGCACTATTTTTTGTGTCCACTCGCCTCCAATCCTGGCCTCACTGGGGCCTAAAAGTGAAACCCATTTTGTGAAACGTGGAACATGCTTAAGAGGAGAAAATGCCTTTAACCCTAGGTTTCACAACGATTACGCTCTAGCGATTTCTTTGAGTCTGGTTCTGTTGTAGACTAATTGATAGAGATTGATTTTGATTTAGTAAACAATTCCATCATTCTCCTATCATACGACTATCAGGATGGGAAAATGCAAATTAGATGAACCATGATTATTTTTTGTTGTAGCAATCCCTGTCAAAATTATTTCCACTGTTCTTGATCTTGGGTTAAAAATCAACATAGAAGGCGGCCATTTGAACAATCAGTCCTAAGCTAGCTTTTACAATAGCTACGCAGTTAGTTCTACTTCTCTATTCTTTACCTGAAGCCCTACCAATTTCTCCTCCTCTCACCCATGGCTCTTTAGCCAATTACTATAAATTTGTGTATGTTTGTATACCTCGATATTGAACTCCTCTTAAATCTCCTCTTAACCTTTTCTGCTTTAAAAACAGCTTTTGCAGTCTGTCCATATATGGTAGCCCTTGGCCCACAAAGTGCTGTGTAAAATCTATCGCATGACGCGAAAGCAGACAATCCCATATGAATTTTAACATCCACATCAACTTATCCTGCTGCCATTAGACAATAGTATAAATAAGTCTTAAGATCTCTCCTTCTGCATCTCTATTAAAATTGTACCATTTTCTACTCATTCCTCCTTCCAAAATTCATTACGTCACTTCACTATATTAAATTTCAGCTGCCTTGTGTTCACCCATTTCACCAGTCTGTATCCTGCTTGTTGTTTCATAGAATAGAATCCCTACAGTGTAGAAGGCTGCCATTCGGCCCACTGAGTCTTCACTGACTCTCCGACACAGCATCTTACCCAGGCCCAACGCCCCCCCCCCCCCCCACCCTGTAATCCCGCACGTCACACGTTTACCCTGCTAATCCCCCTAACCTACACATCTTGGGAGGAAACCAGAGCACCAAGAGGAAGCCCATGCAGACACGGGGAGAACGCGCAAACTCCACACAGACTGGAATCATACCCAGGTCCCTGGTGCAGTGAGGCAACAGTGCTAACCACTGTGCCACGGTGTCGCCCCATTTACCATTTTCAAAACACTTTTGGTTGCTGTCATTTCATCCTGTCTCCTCTCCCTCTGTTATACACTCTCTTTCCACCTCTTTCTATCTTTATTTCCCTTTTTGTCATTAAATGTAGTTTGTCTCCAATATACCTTATTTCCTTCTCCATCTTTTACACTTTATTCGCTGACCTTTTCTATTATTGGTTAAGGAAATAAGCCATTGGATATTACATTCACAAGGTCGTATTGTCTTGACTTTCCAGCAATTTGTGGTGCAAATATAATGAGATATTAAAATGAGTTCCCTGATCGGAAAACAAAGGCCTATTCTAAGCTAACGCTTTAACAAACATATACTCATGGTTAGCTCAGGCTTTGAGTCTTGTCAAATCTGTCTAGATATCTCATGTTCACAGGTAGCAATGTAGCACATGGGCAGCTGTGCAGGCAGTAATCTGGAAGAAATAGTGAGGCAGAGGGCAAACTTCCTCCATAAGGTAGAAGGCCAGCTTCCTCCACATGAATATTTTTACTGTTCCGTTCATTTGCAACCTTACCTCTGGAGCTTCTTCAGGTAAATTGATTGACACTCCCTTTTTCCAGTGTCATTTTATAACATCATTTCATTTTGTGGTGTCAACTTTTGTAATCTTGGATTTCCTCTGGACATATAGGTCCTCGGGCAGATCTAGAGCAAGGTTAGCATCCCAAATGCTACCCTGAGATGAATTTGTATGGTCCAAAGACACACAGGGCAATAAGTTGAGCAACTGAGAAATTGATCATTTTTATTTCCTGCTTTAGGTGTATAACTGGGGTTTTGAAAAATAAACCTCGTATTCTGGTGACACATCAACTTCAGTATCTAAGTACAGCTGACCAGATTCTGATATTAAAAGAGGTAGGTTTTGTTTTAGGGAAAAAAAAATTTCCTCTATAAATGCACAGAAAATGGGAATCATGTGCTTATGCTGTTCTAAATTTGCTTTTCATATTGAATGGCCAATTACTTACACTATGGCTTCTATTTCTTTGATATCATTTTGTAAGTTAGAAATGTTGAATAGTCACAGTACAGAAAACGACTACTTTGCCCATCCTGTACTTGCTGACTCTGCAAGAACGACTCACCTAGTTCCATTCTCCCACCTTGCCCTTTAAATCTTTTCACCTCAGATAAAAGTTCAGTTCTCTTTTGATGGCCTCAGTTGAATCTACTTCACCCTACTCTCAGGCAGCACATTATAGATTGAAACATTCAGATTATAAAAATGTTTTTCCTTGTGTCGACATTTCTTCTTTTGCTAATCTCCTTATATCTTATTCTCGATTCTTCTGTCAATAGAACAGTGACCAATCCCTCATGATTTTAACGCATCTATCAAATCTCCTCCAAGAAGAACAGCTCTTCTCTCCAATCTATCCACGTAACCTTAGTTTCTCATCCTTGGAAATATTCTGATCAATCCAATATCTTTATATCACGTATTTACTCTGCTAATCCCCCTGACACGAAGGATTTGATTTGATTTGATTTATTGTCACATGTATTAACATACGGTGAAAAGTATTGTTTCTTGCACGCTATACAGACAAAACATACTGTTCATAGAGAAGGACAGGAGAGAGTGCAGAATGTAGTGTTACAGTCATAGCTAGGGTGTAGAGAAAGATCAACTTAATGCAAGGCAAGTCCATTCGAAAGTCTGACAGCAGCAGGGAAGAAGCTGTTCATGAGTCGGTTGGTACGTGACCTCAGACTTTTGTATCTTTTTCCCGACAGAAGAAGGTGGAAGAGAGAATGTCCTGGGTGTGTGGGGTCCTTAATTGTGCTGGCTGCTTTGCTGAGGCAGCGGGCAATTTAGCATGATCAATTAACCTAACCCATACTCTTTGGACTGTGGAAGGAACTGGAGCACCCGCAGGAAACCCACACAGACATGGGGAGAACAGGGGCAACACTCTTTATTGGACTATAATGTGGGGAAATGTATGATTATTCACTTTGTCATAAAAATACAAAAAGATATATTTTTAAAATGGGATGAAGGAGTCAAATGGGATGAAGGAGTATAATATCAAGGGTAAGACTCTTAGCAGTGTAGAGGATCAGAAGGACCTTGGGGTCCGGGTCCATAGGACTCTTAAATCGGCCTCGCAGGTAGAGGAGGTGGTTAAGAAGGCGTATGGTGTGCTGGCCTTCATCAATCGAGGGATTGAGTTTAGGAGTCGGGAGATAATGATGCAGCTTTATAAGACCCTCGTCAGACCCCACTTAGAGTACTGTGCTCAGTTCTGGTCGCCTCATTGCAGGAAGGATGTAGAAATTATTGAAAGGGTGCAGAGAAGATTTACAAGGGTGTTGCCTGGATTGGGTGGCATGCCTTATGAGGATAGGTTGAGGGAGCTCGGTCTTTTCTCCTTGGAGAGACGAAGGATGAGAGGTGACCTGATAGAGGTGTACAAGATGTTGAGAGGTATAGATCGGGTGGATTCTCAGAGGCTTTTTCCCAGGGCTGAAATGGCTGCTACGAGAGGACACAGGTTTAAGGTGCTGGGGAGTAGGTACAGAGGAGATGTCAGGGGTAAGTTTTTCACACAGAGGATGGTGGGTGAGTGGAATCGGCTGCCGTCAATGGTGGTGGAGGCAAACTCGATAGGGTCTTTTAAGAGACTTCTGGATGAGTACAAGGGACTTAATAGGATTGAGGGTTATAGGTAAGCCTATATAGAAGCCTAGGTAGGTAGGGACATGACCGGCGCAACTTGTGGGCCGAAGGGCCTGTTTGTGCTGTAGTTTTTCTATGTTCTAAAAGGTGTTAAACTTGTAAATCTTGGTGTTCAGAGGGACTTGGGTGCACTGTGCAGCACCTTGTCTGTGTACATCAAAACCTGTATTTGTTCTTTGCCCCCTCTTTGCCCCCTACTTACCGCCAGGACTTAAAGTAAAAGGGCTTGAGTTTTTAAAGATATATGAAGTGGCAGGGAAGTAGAGAGCCAATTGTGTTTAACCCTTTATACTGCGCGTCTGCCTCTGTCAGTCTTGTACTTCAATCCTGATGTCCAGACCACTCCTGGTGTCATTCCTGGACAAAATGCTTCCAGCTAGTCTAATGCACCAAACTAGCCCACCAATTTACATTCTTGCAAGGGGAGTATTTTGTGAGATTTGAGTTTTGCACTTTTAATTTTATATATTTGATATTTAAACATGTTTAAGAAACTATAAATTCTAACGTGCAGATGGCATTCGTCTGCTATGGCTAATATCTTCACTGGACTTTGGTAACATAGTGAGCTTTATTAACTGTTGAGTGAAGGAAGCAGAGCCTCCTCTCATCACTCAGGAATATGTTGATAGGGTTCAAATTCTGACGAGGGAACTGGAAAGTAACGTGCTGGCCAAATGAAATGACTGTTAGATTTAGTTCCAAAAATGAGCCCAACAGTATTTATCTCATGGCATTTTAATAATTTGTGGTGCTTCTGATGTTAGTTTTGTGATGTTCAAAGGTTTGTTGGTCCAAAGTTACCAGTTTACAGTAGTTAATAGATTAAGAAAACCACTAATTAAATCAGCAACTAGAGTAGTCATTAAACATTTGCTGCCAGTATTTAAAGCAGTTCACCCAATTACTCCTGTGTAGAAAATGGTCAGATACAAAATATTTCCCATGATTTTACTGACTTCTCCTTTGATCCGAAGTTGTTTGTCAATGCTTTGTTGTCCTGAGCAATTATAAATTGAGAGAACATTTTTGAGTGATTCACTGGAAATTGTCTTTAAACACCAGCAATAGATGGATGATAGTGCGCTCTTAAAATAAAAATATCCTTACTAACAATGCAGACAGCAAAATGATTTGATGGAAGTTTTTTTTCTTTTGTCACTTCAATGATTCATGTGCAGGTCAATATTTACAATGTATGGTTTATACATTGTCAAGGTAAAAATTGCTGGCCCAGGCTTCAACGTGGACCATTATCTTGCCTTCCTAACATCCCTTAAGGATGTGATGACTACTTGTTTACCCCACCAGTAGAAACTGAACTTGATGAAGTAGCCTAGGTGCATCTGCATTTCACTCCAGATAATTTTCCATAAATTATTTTCACGGGATATGGGCATCACTAGCTAGGCCAGCGTTTATTGGCCGTCCCTTAATGCTCTTGAGTAGGTACACCTCTATTCAGAAAGGGAAAGAGACAGAAAGGAGGAAACTACAGACCAGTTGGCTTAACATCTGTCATAGGGCAAATATTGGAAGCCATTATTATAGATTTTATAGCAAGGTACGTGGAAAATTCAAGGCAATCAGGCAGGATCAACAAGCTGACACATGGAAGAGTTGGCAATAATTATACCTGCTCTTGTTAGAGAAAATATTGTTCTAACAATTTGATAACGCTATTAAACTCAAAGCTTTTGTCGAAAGATTACACTTGCATCTATTTCAACTGTCTACTTTTGTCTCAGTAATGAATGTGAGCTGCTTGGGTTATTTTGGGCTGATTGTGTCGACTTGCAGGGCTCAAGTGAAAAATAAAATGTGCATTTCTGAGAATCTTCGACCACACAGAACAAAGTACATCCATATCATTTTGAGTGTCTGTTCATTCCTGTTGTCACAGAGACATCTCCCCATCAACATATTGTAAAATAAATATATAACAAACCCAGTACTTGTAGCATATATCCTGAAGCAACAGTTCTTTAGAAGAAATTTCTAGTCCCAGGAACATCTAGGATACACTTAAACAGTGTCAGAAGTTTAATATTTCAGATCAAATGAATGTAATTGTAGTTTATGCAGAAAAATTAGTTTATTAACTTTCTAAAGTGTAACAATATTTTGAAAAGAGATGCTTTTTACTGTTAAAGGATAGAAATTAAAACATTCAAATGTTTCAATTCCTATCCTTTAACAGTAAAGATAATGAATGGTTTACGTGCCTGGAATGGTTTACGTCCTCCCCCAACCAGAAATCCATCCTCCCCCACTCCTCCCCCCCCCCCCCCCGCCCACCCACCCCAACCAGAGATCCATCCTCCCCCCCCTCCTCTCCCCCCCCAACCAGAGATCCATCTCCCCCCCCCCAACCAGAGATCCATCTCCCCCCCGCAACCAGAGATCCATCCTCTCCCCCCCCCCCCCCCAACCAGAGATCCATCTGAGCCCGCCCCCCTCCTCCGGCGGACGCCAGCGGAACGGTGTGAAGCCCGGCCACCTCAGCCGTGGCTCCAAGTCTGTGGCCAGGCAGGCTCTTGAAGGACTGAAGATGGTCGAGAAGGATGGTGGAGGGAGACCAGCGATCGAGGTAGGTTGGGGGTGTGCTCTGCCGAGGGGGGCCTGCCTCCATGCGTAGGACACAGGTGGTCCTCCAAGACTGGCAGTGCCAGGTGATGCCGGAGCTTCTGGAGCTCACTGCAGAAGCACCAGTGTCCCATGGAGTGACCCAGGGGCCAAAAGGGACCCCAAGGGAGGAGGAAGGGCGCGAGCCCACGCCGGGGCCTTCCAGCCAGGAGACTGTGGCTGTGGCTACACCTTCTGACTCCCCCCTCCCTGACACTGGGGCATCTCGGGGGCAGCGGGATGAAGAGGGTGTCATGGAAACATCCCAGACACCTGGAAGCCGGCCAGGGCCCTCAAGGTCCAGGGCCTCCAGAGGACGCCTGCCACGCGTATCACAGGCCATGGGGCGAGGTCGGCAGCTGGCCCCCTCCACCTCCAATGTACATTCTGGGGAGTCGCTGAAGCGTAGTGCGAGGCAACACAAGGTTAGGAGGTTGTAGTTGCACTGAGACGGCACAGGTGAAGGGCTGCACTAGTTAGAAAGGACTGTAGGCACCTTAGTGTTTTCTTTTCACCAGTTTCTGTGTTTCACCAGCTTATCTTTATTGTAAATAAATGTCTTGTCTCCACAACCACCTGCGAATAGGTTGTCTCGAATAGGATCCCTGCCCCACTGATGATTACCCGATGGATGCCTCATGGTGATATCAGTTGGGGTGGCCCCTCAATGCGGTGTCACTGAGCAAAGGAAGCCATTGGTCTCTCATACCCCACGGGCGATGGCCTCCCGTCCCCCAACCCACCCGCCCCAGGGCCCTGTATGGGGGTTCCGGAACCCTAATCCACTAGACAGGCGTGGGCCCAGGTGCTACCGTGCATGTGGATCTCAGGCAGGATTCAGACTCGTTCGCACCAGGGCATTTGTTTGGGGGTCCCCAAACAGAGATATTTGAATCATCCTTAGCCACAGGTAAGGAGCCTGAAGATTGGAGGGTGGCAAATATTGTGCCTTTGTTTAAGAAGGGCTGCAGGGAAAAGCGTGGGAACTACAAAATGGTAAGCCTCACATCAGTAGTGGGTAAATTGTTAGAAGGTATTTTGAGAGACTGGATCACAGGCGTTTAGAGATGCAAGGACTGATTAGGAACAGTCAGCATGGCTTCGTGAGTGGCATCATCCGAATAGTGCTGAGCAAGTCGTCATCACCCTCCTGCCTGGAAAATATATTGTGAGCACAGAGTACCCAGGCCCACCACTCTGGTGTGACAACGTGCAGGATAAATGGAAGGCATTTTTCGGGGGAGGTGGGGAGGGGGGTGATAGAACCCACAATCACCATCCCCTAGCGACTGAACCGCCTGGTTATCAGAGCCTCCCTAGTCGCCCTCGCATGCCTCAGCTGCGCTGCCAGCCCTGCACCACCTGGTAGGTGTTCCACGGCGTCCTCGGCCTCCTCTGCCTCCTCCTCCCCTTCCTCCTCCTCCTCCTCCACATCCTCTTGCTCCTCCAAGAGGTCACCTCGCTGCAGAGCCAGATTTTGCAGGGCACAGCACACCACCACTATGTGGGAGGAGACCAGGGAGCTGTACTGGAGGGCCCCTCCGGATCGGTCCAGGCACCGGAACCGCATCTTGAGGAGCCCAATGCACCTCTCTACTGTCGCGCGGGTGGCTACATGGGCCTCATTATAGCGGGTCTCCGCCTCAGTCACAGGCCTCCGCTCAGGCGTCATCAGCCATGTCCAAAACGGGTAACCCATACCATCCAAGAGCCACCCCCGCAGCCTGGGCTCCTCCTCAAATGCTTGCGGGATGTCCAACCTTATAATGAAGCTGTCATGCACGCTGCCTGGATGTCTGACGCAGACGTGCATGATGGTCATGTTGTGGTCACACACGATTTGTACATTCAGGGAGTGGAGCCCCTTCCGATTGACAAATTGTCGTGGATTCTGTAGGGGGGCCCTGAGGGTGACATGGGTGCAATCGACCACCCCCTGCACATTTGGCATCCCCGCAATTGCAACGGACCCCTCAGCCCGGGCTCCCTGATGGGCCTGGTCCAGATTGAATTTGATGTACTGCCCAGCCCATGCATACAGGGCCTCGGTGACCTGCTTGACACACGTGTGGACTGCAGACTGGGAGATGCCACAGACATCTCCGCTCGGCCTCTGGAAGGAGCCAGTCGTGTAAAAGTTCAGAGCAGCTGTCAATCTGACAGCCACTGAGAGTGAGTGCCCCCCCTGCGCGCCCACCCCCCCCCCCCCCCCCCCCCCCCCCCCCCCCCGACGCCAGGTCCTGCAACAGGTCGCACAGGTGTCACATGGTATCCTTTCGGAGCCGGAGACGTCGGCAGCATACTGTGTCCGACATCTCCTCGAAGGACACTCGTGCACGGAAGTGCCGGGGTCTCTGCTCCCTCCTTCTCCGAGGCCCCCGCTCTGGTGAATGGCGGCCACCTCCTGCCTCTGATGGTTGTCTCCCTCCGGTCCTGCAGGTGGTACAGCCCAGGCCTCCTGGGCCCGCAGTTCTTCCTCCATTTCCTCCTCCTCAGCTCCAGAAGCAACCAGAAGAACAGCAAGATCGATTGGTTGCATCGCGAAAGCCATCTCGTCACTGTGAAGGGTGGGGGGGGGGGGGGTGGATTGGGGGGAGGCGGGGATGAACGAACGTGGGAGTCATGCAACGCTGCTTGCCCCTAGCACATCGACAATCACAGCCCCCCCATGCCCCCCTATCCCCGCAGTCACAGCCCCCCCATGCCCCCCAATCCCCCCAGCCACTTGCCCCACACAGTCACAGCCCCTCCATGCCCCCCAATCCCCCCAGCCACTTGCCCCACACAGTCACAGCCCCTCCATGCCCCCCAATCCCCCCAGCCACTTGCCCCACACAGTCACAGCCCCTCCATGCCCCCCAATCCCCCCAGCCACATGCTGCACACAGGCACAGGTAATGTTGGGAGGCTGCAGCAGTGCTACCTGCAAGGGCTTTGTGCACATCCTTCAGCCTGAAGTGAGCTGCGTTGCTAGGACCCAGCTGCACTGCAGGACCCGAGGTCCGTGGTGCCAGACAGACATCGGAGACCGAGCACATCAACAGCCCCCCCTCCCCCCCCCACACACTCGCAGAGCCGCCACCGACCCGGGACAGCGGAATGGCTGCGACTACAAGACACCCGTAAGTACCGGAGAGCTTTCGGACGCCATGCACCTACCTCCTCGCCAACCCTCACTGAGGAAGCGCTGGCTTCCGACTTCTACTTAGCAGGTCGCTAAAAGCACGGATCTGGATTGGGCCGCGCGGTGGTAAAGTGGGATTTGGCGGGCAGTTAATGCATTTAAATCGTTGGGCCGCCCGATTCGGGCACGGACCGAATTTACCGCGATTTCGCGCCCGAGAACGGGTGCGAATTCTTGGTAAAATAGGGCCCAGTGAGTCAATCTTCCAATCACTGTTCGTGACCCTCTGAAAAGTTGCGGGGGTGTTCTTCATCCTTATGATTGTATGTATCTTGTATCTGGGACACATAGTGGGACATGGCACCACGAGATGCAAACGTACAGGCCATTTGGGACTTCTTGGAACCCACCACCAGAAAAGGCATGATTTTGAATGGATGAGGGGGTTAGCTTATGAGGAGAGATTGAGTAGATTGGGCCTGTACTCGTTGGAGTTTAGAAGGCTGAGGGGAGATCTTATAGAGACCTATAAGATAATGAAGGGGCTAGACAGAGTAGTGGCAGAGAGATTCTTTCCACTTAGAAAGGAAACAAGAACTAGAAGACACAGCCTCAAAATAAGGGGGAGTCAGTTTAGGACAGAGTTGAGGAGGAACTTCTTCTCTCAGAGGGTAGTGAATCTCTGGAATTCTCTGCCCATTGAAGCAGTGGAGGCTACCTCGTTACATATGTTTAAGTCACAGGTAGATAGATTTCTGATCAATAAGGGAATTAAGGGTTATGGTGAGCGGGCGGGTAAGTGGAACTGAACCACTATCAGATCAGCCATGATCTTATTGAATGGCGGGGCAGGCTCGAGGGGCTAGATGGCCTACTCCTGCTCCTATTTCTTATGTTCTTATGTTCTAAATGTGGAATAGGAAATGAGTCACTCTTGGATATGACATTCACATGCCTATAGCACAAGCACAATCACTGGGCTCCATCCAGTTTTGGAACCATGACAATAGAAGAGCTTCAATCACCAGAACTCAATTCAAAAATGTTGTTCTGGAACATATACTCAATTTCCTTCTGTACCTGCGATAATTTAGCTGGATTTAACTGATATGTTTGTTGTTTGATGAGAACGGTGTTTCCAATATCTACATTGTGTTGCTAACTGCATTCTACCTAGTTTAGAAATTATAGAAACCCTACAGTGCAGAAGGAGGCCATTCGGCCCATCGAGTCTGCACCGACCACAATCCCACCCAGGCCCTACCCCTACCCCCACATATTTACCCACTAATCCCTCTAACCTACGCATCTCAGGACTCTAAGGGGCAATTTTTAACCTGGCCAATCAACCTAACCCGCACATCTTTGGACTGTGGGAGGAAACCGGAGCACCCGGAGGAAACCCACACAGACACGAGGAGAATGTGCAAACTCCACACAGACAGTGACCCGAGCATCGAACCCGGGACCCTGGAGCTGTGAAGCAGCAGTGCTAACCACTGTGCTACCGTGGTTATTCCTGCAAATGCATTTATAGGACTGCAGTAACTATGTCAGTTCACTCCGGCTCATACCTGGGAGATGGCTTAACCACAGGTTTAAATTCTCTAGTGCTCCCTCATTTCTGAAATGAATTCTAGGGAATTCACTGAGATAATTTGAACCTTTGTCTTCCCCCTGCTTTGTAACTAACAAAATCCCCTGCTTGTTCTCATTGCTTCTAACCCAACATTTCTTTAACATGTTCACTTGATGGACCCTATGAGATTTGCATCTGTCAGGTGTGCCTACCAGATAGTCTACCTCACTCAATTTCCTTTCTGTGTGATATGGCCCACTGAATCTAGCATTCAGGGGTTTGCCTGTCACAGGTAATGATAACATGATCACTTTCTCCTGGTGCAAAACTTTGAGTCTGGGCCTTTCTATCAGTCCTGCTTTCATTTCCCTTTAAGCTGTCTTTAAATGTTTTCTCGCCACCTCAGGCCCCATTCAGTCATTCCCTGAAATTTCAGACTTACTCTAAAAGGATATCTCTGACTTTGTGCTTAGCAACTTTTCACAAATGAATTTCAATGGTCCTCTGATCTAATGGCCGTACGCTAATTCAAAAGGACTAAATTTGGTAGACTCATTTGGTGCATCCCTAATCATAAATAATAAGAATGCCCCAATAATGAGGGTAGTCTTGGCTATAAGCTCACATCGTGGTTTTCAAAGTCTGATGCTACCTCTCAAGTGCTCCCTGGGATTCTGGATTATAGGCTGATAATTTGTATTGTTTGATCTCCAGGCTATTCATGACTTCTTTGAATAGTCCTGGCATAAAATTTGACCTTTGGTTTGATTGTATCTCCTTTGGTAAGGCATATCCAGTGAAGAATTTAGTTACCTGCTCTATTTCAGATCGGCACAGTGGCACAGTGCTTAGCACTGCTTCCTCACAGCGTCAGGGACCCGGGTTTGATTCCTGACTTGGATCACTGTGTGGAGTTTGCACATTCTCCACGTGTCTGAGTGGGTTTCCTCCAGGTGCTCTGGTTTCCTCCCACTGTCCAAAGATGTGCAGGTTAGGTGGATTGGCCGGGCTAAATTGCCCCTTAGTGTCAGGGGGATTAGCTAGAGTAAATGCATGGGGTTATGGGGATGGGGCCTGGGTGGGATTGTGGTCAATGCAGACTCGATGGGCCTAATGGCCTCCTTCTGCATTGCAGATTCTATGATTCTATACTACTCCTGTAGTGGTAATGGTTCTTAAGAGTATGATTTCAGTGAATTGGATGGATATGTCCATGGTAGTAAGCAAATATTGGTTCCCATTTTGTGTTCACGGCAAGGATCCTCCTCAGTTGATTTGGATCCTTGCTGGGATAGGGAGAAAAGGTACTGGCTTGATTACCCCTTGCAGTTTCTCTATTACCTGACAGGTGACAACTTCGACAAAAGGTGACTTCATCCTTGTATAGTCCGGGCCAATAAAACTGTCTTTGGATTTTGCTTGGGTTTTCTATATTCTGAGGTGTACCCCTAATGGAATCCCATGAGCTATCCTGAAAGTCTCTTTCCTACACTCGGAACGTAATACAATTTGGGTACTTCTGCCCATTTTCCTCTGCACTAACATATGGTGGTCGCCATTTTATCATTAATATGTTCTCCTGTACACTTAGGAATGCATTGAGCTTCCAATGCTAAATACGCTGACTGATAGTTGTTTTAATTTTGAGTCACTTTGTTGCAGTTCAATCAACCTCTTTGAATTGAATGTATTTGTCTCATTCTCTGCATCTGTCTCAGTCTCATTTAGCTTGCTAAAATTGATATCAGATAACCTGATCACACTGGCCTCATCCGGGATTCGCAACTCCTCCATCTTTTGTCTTTAGTTTATGAGCTTGGGATCACATCACTACATAATCTCTTAAAATTAACACCTGTATATTTCCATTGATCTCTCAATCATTTAGGTAAATTGTTTCCTGGTGACAGAGCTATTTACGCCCAATTCTGTCTGGATGCCTGCTAATCACGTTACTGGGAAAGACCGCATCTCATCATCACATTTGAATGGCTACTGCTGTCGCTAGGCAGGTTTTTAACCTGTTGCTGACAGATAAATTTTTGTTCCTGCTGTTACTAAGCAGATCCATGACTGATGTCACGTCAAACGTTAGTGTGGAAAATAAAAGCTCATGGTGTACGGGGTAACGTATTGGCGTGGACTGAAGATTGGCTAACTAACAGGATGTGGAGATGCCGGCGTTGGACTGGGGTAAACACAGTAAGAAATCTCACAACACCAGGTTAAAGTCCAACAGGTTTATTTGGTAGCAAAAGCCACTAGCTTTCGGAGCGCTGCTCCTTCGTCAGGTAAGTGGAAGTTCTGTTCACAAACAGGGCATATAAAGACACAAATTCAATTTACAAAATAATAGATTGTGTTAATCCATTATTTTGTAAATTGAATTTGTGTCTTTATATGCCCTGTTTGTGAACAGAACTTCCACTTACCTGACGAAGGAGCAGCGCTCCGAAAGCTAGTGGCTTTTGCTACCAAATAAACCTGTTGGACTTTAACCTGGTGTTGTGAGACTACTTACTGTTACTAACAGGAAACAGGGAGTTTACATAAACCTTTTTCTGGTTGGCAGTATTTGACAAGTATCGTGCCACAGGGATCAGTGCTAAGACCTCAACTTTTTCTAATTTCTATAAATGACTTGGATGAAGAGACTGAATTTGTTGATGGCACAAAGGTAGGCATGAAAGTAAATTGTGAAGAGCATTAAGGAAGCTGCAAAGGGACACAGATGAGCTAAGTGAATGGACAAAACTCAGTCAAATGTAGTATAATGAGGGCAAATATTAAAATGTCCATTTTGGCAAGAAGAATAAAAAGATAAGCTTATTATCTAAATGGTGAGAGATTACAGAGTTCTGAAGTACAGAGGGATCTGGGTGTCCTAGTGCATGAATCACAAAAGGCTAGGATACAGGCACAGCAAGTAATTAGGAAAACTAATAGAATTTTCTCATTTATTTTGGGGGAATTGATTAGAAAAGTAGGGAGGTTATGCTTCAGTTTTATAGGGTATTGGTGTTTCCTCTTGTCAGAGAATCTTGAACTGACAAAAAATGAGGGATCACTCATTTAAGACTGAGATTAGATGTTTTTCTCTGAGGATTGAGTCTTTGGAATTCTCTTCCACAAAAGGCAGTGGAAGCTACAGTACAGAAGGAGGCCATTCGGCCTATCGAGTCTGCACTGGCCACAATCCCACCCAGGCCCTATTCCCGTAACCCCACACATTTACCCTGCTAATCCCCAGACACTAGGGTCAATTTAGCATGGCCAATCAACCTTACCCGCACATCTTTGGAGTGTGGGAGGGAACCGGAGCACTCGAAGGAAACCCACGCAGACACGGGGAGAAAGGACAAACTCCACACAGTGACCCGAGGCTGGAATTGAACCTGGGTCCCTGGCACTGTGAGGCAGCAGTGCTAACCACTGTGCCGCCCATCTTTGAATCTTCGGATATTTTAATGCAGAGCTAGATACATTCTTGATTAACAAGGGTGAAAGGTTATTAGGCGTAGGCAGGGATGTAGCATGATCTTATTGAATGGTGGAGCAGGCTCAAGGAACCAAGTGGCCTACTCCTGCTCCTAATTTGCATGTTCATACCTACTGTGCTGTTAAAAGGGAGTTCCAGGTTTTTAACAGCGACACTTAAAAATTGGCAATATAATTCAAAGTTAGAATTTACAGGTGGTGGTCTGCTGCCCTTGCCTTCTAGGTGGTAGATGTTGGGGTAGAGGTCAGTCTTGTTCTGGTGCTGTCCATCTCTTCCAATTCTCTGAGTACCTTGGTTTTCTCTCTAATATTACCTCCTGGTTCCCGCATCCCTGTTGTTTCATTTTAACACTGCTTATTTTTTTAAGGCCTTTTTTTCTATTTGCATCTCACATCCTACTGTATTGCACTTTGGGCCAGCAGCCACCATGTTTTGATGCCAGAACTGCTGCTGAGTTCCAGGCTATGGGGAGAGAGCGAGGCCTGACCAGGAGCATTGGGCAGGGCTGGGAAGCTGTTGACCACTCATCAGGTGGTGAAATGTGCATAACCTGAGGCGGGTGGATGTGTGGGGCGGAGTGCCTTCAGCTCCTTTCACAGCTCCATCCACAGCACTCCCCCAGCACAAACCACTCCCCTACCTTCAATCACAGTGTTCCACCTCCTACATTTCTATCTGGAAGCCCGCCCGATGAGGATTGGATGAGGATCGGCCTGAGGCCTCCTCAGTGAGGTGGAAGCTCATAAGAAGATTTCTTTTTAGCTTTATAGTTGGGAGCATCAACCAGGCAGGGAAAAGACTCAAGAATGAGCTGCAAAATGTTTTCTTGCTTTCAAACTGTACTTACTATAGAGGCATCACAGTGGTCAGCGACTGCTGCCTCACAGCACCAGGGACCCAGGTTCGATTCCCGGCTTGGGTCACTGTCTCTGTGCAGTTTGCACATTCTCCCTGTGTCTGCGTGGGTTTCCCCCGGGTATTCCAGTTTCCTCCCACAGTCCAAAAGCTGTGCAGGTTAGGTGAATTGGCCATGCTAAATTCTCCCTCTGTGTATCCGAACAGGTGCTGGAATGTGGCGACTAAGGGATTTTCACAGTAACTTCATTGCAGTGTGAATGTAAGCCTACTTGTGTCACTAATAAATAATTAATAAGTAAATACTATAGAGAAAGATTCCCAAACACATTATTTGAAAAACATTTAGTGCAGATGAAAAATTCCTTCCTATTTACTGTACCGGAGTAGTTTCAGTAAATCAGCTAGCGCCAACCACCAGGGATGTTTATCTAGATTTGAGATGGGTGTTTCCATAAATTCCCATGCATTGAAATTAATGGCTGAATAATTGTGGAGGCCGTGTTCAAATTCCCAACCAATACTCTTATTGGGCATGGCTTTGCGCTAAGGAGCAAGTTTTTCTAAAGGTATTTTACACATATAGTCTCAATGGGAAATCACTCCTTAAATTTCAAAGTATTTTTAAAAGTATTCCACACCATTAATGAAAGATGGGAAATAACATTGTAATCTATGAATGTAGTGTAATTTATTCAATAACTGGCTATTGTGTGATTACTTATTGGAAACTATTTGCAGGGCCAGGTGGTTGAAAAGGGAAACTTCAAACAACTATTAAATTCTGGAGTTGATTTTTCTTCGCTGCTGAAGCAAGATGAAGAAGATGAACAGACAGATTCTCATTCTACCACAAAGATAACTAAGGAACGCACACTTTCTCAGACTTCAGTTTTGTCCGTGGGTTCTTCAACACAATCACATAAAGAAGGTTCATTTGAACCACCGGTAAGTAAAACTTAGATGAAACATCAGACAAACGTGAATAAGAGTAGACTCAGTGTTTAAAATAGAAGGGTTTTTTCCTGGACCTAAACTGTGTTCAGAGTAGAATGGGTATCATCAAATGCAGAAATGTACAGATTCATTATTAGTACAATCTGTATATAGATGAAAAATTAGTCTTAATACATAGGTGGCTGCTTTACACAGAATCCTGAGTTGAAGCCTCAACTTGTTTTACAACATCCGGCGCTTCAGGAAAAACCAAGATTATACTATAGGCCAAATAGTCAGCAGAAAATTGAGGAGCAAATATGTAAGGAGATTACAGATAGTTTCAAGAAAAATAGGGTGGTAATAGTAGGGGATTTAACTTTCCCAACATTGACTGGGACAGCCATAGTATCAGAGGGTTGGATGGAGAGAAATTTGTTGAGTGTATTCAGGAGGAATTTCTCATTCAGTATGTGGATGGCCTGACTAGACAGGGGGCAAAACTTGACATCCTCTTGGGGAAATAAGGAAGGGCCGGTGACAGAAGTGTTAGTGAGGGATCACTTTGGGACCAGTGACCATTATTCTATTATTTTTAAGATAGCTATGGAGAATGATAGGTCTGGTCCAAAAGTTAAAATTCTAAATTGGGGCAAGGCCAATTTTGATGGTATCAGGCAGGAACTTTCAACAGTTAATTGGGGGAGTCTGTGGGAGTGCAAAGGGATGTCTGGTAAGTGGGAGGCTTTCAAAAGTGTGTTAACCAAGATTCAGGGTAAGCATATTCCTCTTAGAGTGAAGGCCAAGGCTGGTAGAAGTAGGGAATCCAGGATGACTCGGGATATTGAGGCCCTGGTCAAGAAGAAGAAGGAGGCACATGACATGCATAGGCAGCTGGGATCAAGTGAATCCCTTGAAGAGTATAGGGTTTGTAGGAGTAGAGTTAAGAGAAAAATCAGGAGGGCAAAAAGGGGACATGAGATTGTTTTGGCAGATAAGGCAAAGGAGAATCCAAAGAACTTCTACAAATACATAAAAGCCAAAAGAGTAACTAGAGAGAGAGTAGGGCCTCTTAAGGATCAACAAGGTCATCTATGTGCGGACCCACAAGAGATGGGTGAGATCCTAAATGAATATTTCTCATCAGTATTTACTGTTGAGAAAAGCATGGATGTTAGGGAAATTGGGGAAACGAATAGTGATGTCTTGAAGAGTGTACATATTACAGAGAAGGAGGTGCTGGAAGTCTTAAAGCGCATCAAAGTAGATAAATCCCCGGGACCTGATGAAGTGTATCCCAGGACATTGTGGGAGGCTAGGGAGGAAATTGCGGGTCCCCTAGCAGAGATATTTGTATCATCGATAGTCACAGGTGAGGTGCCTGAAGATTGGAGGGTGGCAAATGTTGTGCCTTTGTTTTAAAAGGGCTGCAAGGAAAAACCTGGGAACTACAGGTCAGTGAGTCTCACATCTGTGGTGGGTAAGTTGTTGGAAAGTATTTTGAGAGACAGGATCTACAGGCATTTAGAGACACAAGGACTGATTAGGGACAGTCAGCATTGCTTTGTGAGTGGAAAATCATGTCTCACAAATTTGATTGAGTGTTTTGAAGGGGTAACCAAGAGATGAGGGCAGTGCAGTTGATATTGTCTACATGAACTTTAGCAAGGCCTTTGACAAGGTATCACATGGTAGGTTGTCGCATAAGGTTAAATCTCACGGGATCCAGGTGAGATAGGCAAATGGATACAAAGTTGACTTGATGACAAAAGACAGAGAGTGGTTGCAGAGGGTTGTTTTTCAAACATGAAGCCTGTGACCAGCGGAGTGCCTCAGGGATCGGTGCTGGGTCCACTGTTATTTGTCATTTATATTAATGATTTGGATGAGAATATAGGAGGCATGGTTATTAAGTTTGCAGTTGACACCAAGAAGGTTATCTCGGATTGCAACGGAATCTTGATCAATTGGGCCAGTGGGCTGACGAATGGCAGATGGAGTTTAATTTAGATAAATGCATGGTAGATTGAACCAGGGCAGGACTTATTCAGTTAATGTTAGGACGTTGGGGAGAGTTACAGAACAAAGAGAGCTAGGGGTAGAGGTTCATAACTCCTTGAAAGTGGAGTCACAGATGGACAGAAGTGAAGAAGGCATTCAGCATGCTTGATCTTATTGGTCAGAACATTGAATACAGGAGTTGGGACATCTTGTTGAAGTTGTACAAGACATTGGTAAGGCCACACTTGGAATACTGGGTACAGTTCTAGTCACCCTATTATAGAAAGGATATTATTAAACTAGAAAGAGTGCAGAAAAGACTTACTAGGATGCTACTGAGACTTGATGGTTTGAGTTATAAGGAGAGGCTAGATAGACTGAGACTTCTTTCTCTGGAGCGTAGGGGGCTGATCTTATCGAGGTCTATAAAATAATGAGGGGCATAGATCAGCTAGATAGTCAATATCTTTTCCCAAAGATAGGGGAGTCTAAAACTAGAGGGCATAGTTTTAAGGTGAGAGGGTCCAGAGGGGCAATTTTTTCACAGAGGGTGGTGAATGTCTGGAACAAGCTGCCAGAGGTGGTAGTAGAGGCAAGTATAATTTTGTCTTTTGAAAAGCTACATGGGTAAGATGGGTATAGAGAGATATGGGCCAAATGTGGGCAATTGGGACTAGCTTCGGGGTTTTAAAAAAAAGTGTGGCATGGACAAGTTAGGCCAAAGGGCCTGTTTCCATGCTGTAAACCTCTATGACTCTATCTCAGAAGGTTTACTCGGGCAATGCATGGCATTGGATTAAGTGAGCATGTTCCAATGAATGAAAGACTTTCACTCACATGGGAAATTTAAATTTGCTCACACTCGCATGGGAAATTTAAATATGCTCACTCCATTTGACGTCTTACACTAACTTATGTGATTCTGTAGAACTAGTGAAGCTTTCTGATTTGCTCAGCCAGTGAGTTCCCTTACATTTGATTTGATCCCCCAACTGATATTCTGCACCTTGGTTATTCTCTGCCACCTTCTTCCGAATAATATGAATAGCTTTAGATGAAAGCAAGGATGTGAAATATACCTGACAGGTGATAGCTCACAGGGAAGCTTTAACCAGAGGCACCTCATAATCTTGTATACCTCTATCAGGTCCCCTTTCAATCTTTGCTGCTCCAAAGTAAACAGCCCCAACCTACCCAATTTTGCCACATAGTTCAGACCCTGCAGCCCAGTTAGCATCCTAGTAAATCTCCTCTGCACCCTCTCCAGTGCAATCACATCCTTCCGAAAATGTGGGAACCAGAACTACATACAGTACTCCAGTTATGGCCTAACTATCCTCTCTCTCCTTAATCGATACCGCCACCTCTCTTCATTTCTTTCCTTCTCTACCCTTCCCAAGCAACTTTATTTAGGGATACAAACCCAATTGTATCCTTTTATGAACCAGGACCGGAATTTTACTGTCCTGCCCACGACAGGAATCATAACGGGTGGATCATGCAAAGGCCCGATGACCTTGGATGGGACTTTCTGGCTTTGGAGCGAGCCCAGCTATGTAGCTACCTGCCTATAACTCAAAAAATCATTTACCACAGTCATTGTATTCACAGTAAGACGTACTTGTCTGAGGAATTCATTTTCAGCTGACCACATGTGATATGGAGTCAGACGAGGCCTTGAGATATCACAAGAGACAGATAAGCCTCTTTAGGAACACAAAGAGAGCAGGAAAGAAATGTCATGAAATGTCCTTGACAGGCAGGATTAAGGAGAATCCCCAGGCTTTTTATGCGTATACAAGGAGGAAGAGAGTAGCGAAAGAAAGGGTAGGTCCACTCAAGGACAGTGAAGGGAATTTGTGTGTGGAGCCAGATGAGGTGGTTGAGGTCCTTAACAAGTGCATTGCATCAGTATTCACAAAGAAGAAGGATATGGTGGATGGGGAGTGTAGAAAGGAAGATATTGACATTCTAGGACATGTTGAGACAAAAAGTGAGGAGGTGTTGGAGTTTTTGAAAAACATTAAGGTAGACAAGTCCCCAGGGCCAGATAGTGTCTATCCCAAACTACTGAGAGAGGCGAGGGAAGAAATTGCTGAGGCCTTGGCCAAAATCTTTGTATCCTCTTTAGCCATGTGATGTACCAGAGGATTGGAGAGTAACTAACAATGTTCTCTATTTAAAAAGGACAGAAGAGACAAATTACAGGCCAAATTACATCAGTGGTGGGGAAATTATTGGAGAAGATTCTTCGGGACAGGATGTACTCGCATCTGGAAGAGAATAGGCTTATTAGCGATAAGCAGCATCATTTTGTGAAGGGGAGGTCGTGTCTCACAAAGATTGAGTTCTTTAAGGAAGTGACAAGAAAAATTGACCAGGGCAGGGCAGTGGATATTGTATGCATGGACTTCAGTAAAACCTTTGAAAAGGTTCCTCATGGCAGGCTGATACAGAAGGTGAAGTCTTATGGGACCCAAGGTGAGCTGGTAAGATGGATACAAAACTGGCTTGGGCATAGAAAGCAGAGAGTGCAGTGGAAGAGTACTTTTCTAACTGGAGGTCTGTGACAAGGGTGTTCCATGAGGATCAGTGCTGGGACCTCTGTCATTTGTAATATATATAAATGATTTGGAGGAAAATGTAGGTGGTCTGATTAGCAAATTTGCAGATGGTACAAAAATTGGGGGAGTAGCGGATAGTGAGGAAGATTGTCAGAGGATACAGCAGGATATCCATCGGCTGGAGACCTGGCCTCAAAAAATAGCAGATGGAATTTAACCCGGACAAATATGAGGTGATGCGATTTGGAAGGTCTACTACAGAAGGAAAGTATACAGTAAATGGTAGAGCCCGTAGAAATATTAGCATACAGAGGGATCTAGGCAGATCCACAGTTCCCTGAAGGTGGCAACTCGGGTGGACAACGTGGTCAAGAAGGCATATGGCATTCTGGCCTTCATCAGTTGGGGCATTGAGTCTTGGAATTTGAAAATCATGTTGCAGCTGTATAAGACTTTGGTTAGGCCGCATTTGGAATATTGCGTACAATTCTGGTCGGCACACTACTGGAAGGATGTTGATGCATTGGCAAGAGTGCAAAGAGATTTATCAGGATGTTGCCTGGTTTGGAGGATATGGACTATGAAGAAAGGTTGAACAACTTGGATTGTTTTCATTGGAGCGTCGGAGGATGAGGGGGGACCTAAAAGAAGTTTACAAGATTATGACAGGCTTGGCTAGAGTGGATAGTCAAGAGTTTTTCCCAGGGTCGAAGGGTCAATTACTTGGGGACATAGGCTGAAAGAGTGGGAAAGTTTAAAAGAGATGTAAGGGGCAAATTTTTCACACAGAGGGTGGTGAATGCCTGGAACCCGCTGCCGGCGGAGGTGGTAGAAGCAGATTCTATAGCAATGTTCAAGAGGCATCTGGATAGATAAATGAATATGCAGGGAATAGAGGGATATGGACGATGTAGAGGCAAGAAAATATTAGATTAGAGAGGCATCCGTGTCGGCATAAACTTAGTGGGCCGATGGGCCTGTTCCTGTGCTGTACTGTTCTTTGTTCCTTTGGTTAAGATATTGCTGCAGTTGAACAGTTTGATCAAACATATACCACCTGTCAGTTCGGTGTCTGTTTATTTCTCTCTTTTCCCCCCAAAATCACACAAGTCATTTGCTTCTCTTATGATGGAAGAGAGTTGTGAAGCTT
The DNA here is from genome assembly GCF_964213995.1 of Mustelus asterias. NCBI lineage: Eukaryota > Metazoa > Chordata > Chondrichthyes > Carcharhiniformes > Triakidae > Mustelus > Mustelus asterias. The sequence continues at coordinate 33,873,130 of NC_135810.1, read as the reverse complement.
GCTTTAGCTTTTAGTATGGGAATATGGGCATAACTTGACCCCATGGTCAGCACTGCAATTCCCTGGCTGGCAGAAATCCATACTACTGGGTCATAAACAGCTTTGTGAATTTAAAAAAACTGTTTTCATCTTTCTGACTGTGTTCAAAAGTGATGGTCACTAATTTGCAGCTTATTTTTCGCAGTTTTAAGTTATTTTAATGACATTGTGATATGGTTTGCAGACATTATGAAGATCTAAGTGTTGTAATCTGTGGTTCCTAACGTTTTACGACTTGCTTGTCTGACAGGGAGAGTCCGTACTCTCAGCAGTGCCAGAGGAAAGTCGTTCAGAGGGATCAATTGGTTTTAAAGTTTATAAGAAGTATTTTCTAGCAGGAGCTAATGGCGTTATGGTGTTGGTTGTCATCATTCTCAATTTCTTGGCACAAGTAAGTGATCATTATACAAGTGCAAATTGTTATAGTTATAAGTATCACTAATGAAACTTTAAAAATAGCGATGTGCCTTCTGAATTGTATATACCATATGTTTCTTGTACTTTGAGCAGTCAGTTCTTTTGAAAAAATGTGTTTCTACAGTAACAGAGCTTTTCTTCCCACCTCTGTTCATGCATCTGGAGTTCCTCAAATATCTACCCGTGACTCCTCATCAACATGCTGTTCTCAATGACAGAGACATGGGTCAGTTTCCATTTGTTTGTTGGCAACACCCATCTTTATTGCCTCTCTTTGCTTGATCTTTGTTGTTAGACACTCTGACTTTAAATTGCATGCAAGGGAACATTTCCTCATTGGACATTGGAAAAAGGGTCAGGGAGGAAACTCCAGTAGCTGGAGTCATATCTTGCACAATGGAAGATTATCCTTGTGATTGCTAGAAGTTATTTATCTCAATCCCAGGACATCGCTACAGGGCAGTATCTTCAGATGCTTCATCAATAGCCATCCTTCCAAAATAAGGTCAAAATGTGTAATTCTATATCAAAGATTGCGCAATGTTCCAATCCATTCATAATTCCTCTGTTAATGAAGCATTCCATTCCTGTGTGCAATAAAATCTGGACAATACACCAGGAAATTACCATTTTCAATGAGATGTAACTCACTCCCTGTGTTATTCAAGAGCATTACCATCATTGAGTCTTCTGCCAGCAACATCCTGGTATCATCATTGACTGGAAACTCAACAGGACCAGCCATACAAATGCAAGAGCAGATCAGAGGCTGGACATTCAGTGCTTGTTGTTGTGCACTTACAGGCTCTCCAAAATCTTTCCACTAGCTGAAAAGCACAGTTAAAAAGAGTGGTGGACACTCTACTTGCCTGGATGAGTGCAACTACAACACCATTCTAGAAATTTGACATGGCTATGTATAAAACTATCCACTTGATGAGCACCCCATGTGCTGCCACCTAAACATTCAATCCTTCCACCTGTGGTACGTTGTTGCACTAGCTACAGGATGTGCTGCAGGAATTTACCAAAGCAACTTTGTCAGCCCTTTCCCAGATCTATGACCTCCACCAAATAGCAGGTGAATGCTAATATCAGCATTTCTAAGTTACACATTGTTTTGACTTGCAGTCATAGAGTCATAGAGGTTTACAGCATGGAAACAGGCCCTTCAGCACAACTTGTCCATGCCGCCTTTATTTTTTTTTAAAACCCCTAAGCTAATCCCAATTGCCCGCATTTGGCCCATATCCTTCTATACCCATCGTACCCATGTAATTATCTAAATGCTTTTTAAAAGATAAAATTGTACCCGCCTCTACTACTACCTCTGGCAGCTTGTTCCAGACACTCACCATCCTCTGTGTGAAAAAATTGCCCCTCTGGACACTTTTGTATCTCTCCCCTCTCACCTTAAACCTATGTCTCTAGTTTTAGACTCCCCTACCTTTGGGAAAAGATATTATCTACCTTGTCTATGCCCCTCATTATTTTATAGACCTCTTTAAGATCACCCCTCAGCCTCCTACGCTCCAGAGAAAAAAGTCCCAGTCTATTCAGCCTCTCCTCATAACTGAATCCATCAAGTCCCGGTAGTATCCTAGTAAATCTTTTCTGCACTCTTTCTAGTTTAATAATATCCTTTCTATAATAGGGTGACCAAAATTGCACACAGTATTCCAAGTGTGGCCTTACACTTGTACAACTTTAACAAGACGTTCCAACTCCTGTATTCAATGTTCTGACCGATGAAACCAAGCATGCCGAATGCCTTCTTCACTACTCTGTCCACCTGTGGCTCCACTTTCAAGGAGCTGTGAACATGTACCCCTAGATCTCTTTGTTCTGTAACTCTCCCCAATGCCCTACCATTAACTGAGTAAGTCCTGCCCTGGTTCAATCTACCAAAATGCATCACCTCGCATTTGTCTAAATTAAACTCCATCTGCCATTCGTCAGCCCACTGGCCCAATTGATCAAGATCCCGCTGCAATTGGAGATAACCTTCCTCACTGTCCACCAAGCCACCAATCTTAGTGTCATCTGCAAACTTACTAACCATGCCCCCTATATTCTCATCTAAATCATTAATATAAATGACAAATAACAGTGGGCCCAGCACTGATCCCTGAGGCACACCGCTGGTCACAGGCCTCCAGTTTGAAAAACAATACCTCGCCCTGGATCCCATGAGATTTAACTTTATGCAACAACCTACCATGCGGTACCTTGTCAAAGACCTTGCTAAAGTCCATGTAGACAACATCAACTCCACTGCCCTCATCTACCTTCTTGGTTACCCCTTCAAAAAACTCAATCAAATTTGTGAGACATGATTTTCATAAAGCCATGCTGACTGTCCCTAATCAATCCCTGCATCTCTAAATGCCTGTAGATCCTGTCTCTCAAAATACCTTCCAACAATTTACCCACCACAGATGTGAGGCTCACTGGCCTGTAGTTCCCAGGCTTTTCCCTGCAGCTCTTTTTAAACAAAGGCACAACATTTGCCACTCTCCAATGTTCAGGCACCTCACCCGTGACTATCGATGATTCAAATATCTCGGCTAGGGGACCCGCAATTTCCTCCCTAGCCTCCCACAACGTCCTGGGATATACCTCATCAGGTCCCACAGATTTATCTACCTTGCTGCTCTTTAAGACTTCCAGCACCTCCTTCTCTGTAATATGCACACTCCTCAAGACATCAATATTTAATTCCCCCAGTTCCCTAACATCTATGCTTTTCTCAACAGTAAATACTGATGAGAAATATTCATTTAAGATCTCACCCATCTCTTGTGGATCCGCACATAGATTACCTTGTTGATCCTTAAAAGGCCCTACTCTTTTCCTTGTTACTCTTTTGCCCTTTATGTATTTGTAGAAGCTCTTTGGATTCTCCTTTGCCTTATCTGCCAAAACAATTTTGTGTCCCCCTTTTGCCCCCCTGATTTCTCTCTTAACTCTATTCCTACACCCCCTATACTCTTCAAGAGATTCACTTGATCCCAGCTGCCTATGCACGTCATGTGCCTCTTTCTTCTTGTTGACCAGGGCCTCAATATCCCGAGTCATCCAGGGTTCCCGACTTCTGCCAGCCTTGCCCTTCATTCTAAGAGGAATGTGTTTATCCTGAACCCTGGTTAACACACTTTTGAAAGCATGCTGCTATATAATATAATACTTCTATATAATATGAGCGGCAAGGTGGCACAGTGATCAGCATTGCTGCCTCACAGCGCCAGGGACCCGGGTTCAATTCTGGCCTTGGGTCACTGTCTGTGTGGAGTTTGCACGTTCTCCCAGTATCTGTGTGGGTTTCCTCCAGGTGCTCCGGTTTCCTCCCACACTCCAAAGATCTGCGGGTTAGGTTGATTGACCATGTTAAATTGACCCTAGTATCAGGGGATTAGCAAGGTAAATACATGGGGTTACAGGGATAGGGCTGGGTGGGATTGTTGTTTGTGCAGACTCGATGGGCCCAATGGCCTCCTTCTGCACTGGAGGGATTCCATGAATATCGCTGCCATTCTGTCATTGTTACTGGATCAAAATCCTGGTACTCCCTGGCTGTAAAATTACTTTCAGCAGAAACACTGATTTTGATTTGATTTATTATTGTCACTTGTATTCATGTACAGTAAAAAGTAATGTTTCTTGCGCACTACACCGACAAAGCATACTGTACATAGAGAAGGAGAGAGTGCAGAATGTAGTGTTATAGTCATAGCTTGGGTGTAGAGAAAGATCAACTTAATGCCAGATAGGTTCATTAAAAAATCTGATGGCAGCAGGGAAGAAGCTGTTCTTGAGTCGGGTTGGTACATGTCCTCAGACTTTGTATCTTTTTCCCGACGAAAAAAGGTGGAAGAGAGTATGCCTGGGGTGCATGGAGTCCTTGATTGTGCTGGCTGCTTTTCTGAGGCAGCGAGAAGTGTTGACAGAGCTAATGGATGGGAGGCTGGTTTGCATGATGGACTGGGCTTCGTTCGCGACGCTTTGTATTTTTTTGCGGTCTTGGACAGAGCAGGAGCCATACCAAGCTGTGATACAATCAGAAAGAATGCTTTCTATGGTGCATCTGTAAAAGTTGATAAGAGTCGTAGCTGACATGCCAAATTTCCTTGTCCTAGAAAGTAGAGGCATTGGTGGGCTTTCTTAACTGTAGCGTCAGCATGGAGGGACCAGGGCAGATTGGTGGTCATCTGGACACTTAGAAACTTGAAGTTATCACTATTTCCACTTCATCCCCGTTGATGTAGACAGGGGCATGTCCTTCACTATGCTTCCTGAAGTCGATGACCATCTCTTTCATTTTGCTAACATTGAGGGAGAGATTATTTTCGTCGCACCAGTTCACCAGATTCTCTACCTCTTGTACTCTGTCTCATCATTGTTTGAGATCTGACCTATTATGGTGGTGTCATCAGCAAACTTGAAAATCGAGTTGGAGGGCAACTTGGTCACAGAGTCATGGGTGTTTCAGGAGTATAGTCAGGGGCTGAGAACACAGCCTTGTGGGGCACCGGTGTTCAAGATGATTATGGAGGAGGTGTTGTTGCCTATCCTTACTGCTTATGGTCTGTGGGTTAGGAAGTCTAGGATCCAGTCGCAGAGGGAGGAGCCAAGCCCCAGGCCACGGAGTTTGGAGATGAGTTTTGCAGGAACTTGATGTGGTTCAAGTCAGTCGCTCGCTGTCACATTCTCAGGGAAACAAGTGCCTACGCTTTGCTAGTGATGTCCATTTCTTGAGAAGGCATGCATAACAACAACAAAAATGGGATATTGCTGGCAACTTTACTCCATTGTCTCTGATTCCATCCCCCTCCCTGACTATTTATTCAGTGTGAATGGGGCTAGCCAAACTCTGTAAAACCTATCCCCCAACAGCTTCAAAATAAATATGTTTAAGGGTACAAGTCTGAAGGAAAAAAATCAAGTTTAGAACAGAGCAAAGCTATGGCTAAAATCAAGCAGATTATGTCACAAATGGTAATAGGGCATTAGCAATCAAGGCCACAACAGGAAAAATAATGAGGAAAAATTGAAGCTGCAATGTCTGTCCAAAGCATTCATGTCAACATAAATAAATTAATGATATAAATATAAACAAATAGGTTTGATGCAGTAGCCATTAGTAATATGCATGGAGAGTGAGATTGGAAATGAAATATTTCAGGGTACTTGACTTTTGGAAAAGATAGCCAAAATGGAAAAGGAAGGTAGCCATATTGAAAGAAATTATGAGATACGCATAGAGAGAAAAGATCTTAGCCTGGAAAATGAAGAACGAGAATTAAATGGATGGAGCTAAGAAATAGGAAAGGGAAAAGAACTCCGGTGGAAGTAGTTTATAGTCAGCCCCCCAACCCCTCCCCCTCCCCTTCCCACGCACCTCCCAGCCAATAGTTAAGTTTATTTTTAGTGTCACAAGTAGGCTTACATTAACACTGCAATGAAGTTACTGTGAAAATACCCTAGTTGCCATACTGCCTCACTTCCTTGAACTACCTTAACAATACTTCAGTTGAGACGATGTAGAGTTGTCGGCGTTGGACTGGGGTAGGCACAGTAAGTAGTCTCACAACACCAAGTTAAAGTCCAACAGGTTTATTTGGTAGCATGAGCTTTCAGAGCCTTCATCAATTGAAACAGAGAGTGCAGGAAATACTCAGTAAGTCAGGCAGCACCCATAGACAGAGAAACAGAGTTAATATTTCAGGTCTGCAACCTTTCATCAGAATTGGGAAAAGTTAGAGATGTAACAGGGTTTGTGCAAGGGTTGGGTGGGACAAGGACAAAGGAAAGTCTGTGATAGGGTGGAAGACAGGAGAGATTGAATGACAGGGCCAAAGGGAATGACTAAGGGACAAGGAACAAAAGATGTGCCTAAAGCGGGTGTGCTTTTATTTGAAAGCAAAGTAAAAGAAAAACCGAAACGCAAAAGAAAAGGGAAAAAAAGAGGGGCGAGTTTACAGTTTGAAATTGTTGAATCCAGAGCTTGTAAAGTGCCTAATCAGAAGATAGATTGCTGTTCCTCAAGACTACGTTTAACCTCACTGGAATAGTGCAACAGACCAAGGACGGAGATTTCAGTGGAAGAGTGAAATGGAGAATTAAAATGGCAGGCCACTGGAAGCTCAGGTTTATGCTTGTGGGTTGAATGGAGATGTTCTGCAAAAGTAGTCCCTCAGTCGGCTTTTAGTTTCCCCACTGTAGAGGAGACCACATTATGAGAAGCGAATACAGTATACTAAATTGAAAGAAGTACACATAAATTGCTGCTTTACCTTGAAAGAGTGATGGGGGCTTGGACGGTGAGGAGGGAAAAGGGCAGATATTACATGTCCTGCATTTGCAGGAAATGATGCTGTACAAAGAGGACAGGCTGTTGGCGCTGATTGGATGACCATGGAGGGAACGGGAAGGCAGGGGAAGATGTGATTGGTAATGTCATCACACTGAAAGTGGCAGAAGTGATGGAAAATGATCAGTTGAATACATAGGCTGGTGGGGTGGAACATGAGGACAAGGAGAACCCTATTGTCCTGGGGAGAAGGGGAAGAGGTGAGAGTCTGTGTGGAGTTTGCACATTCTCCCCATGTCTGCGTGGATTTCCTCGAGGTGCTCCGATTTACTCCCGGTTTAGGCCGTCCACCACACAACCCTGCCACAGCAACCTCTGCAAGACGTGCCGGATCATCGACACGGATGCCATCATCTCACGTGAGAACACCATCTACCAGGTACACAGTACCTACTCTTGCAACTCGGCCAACGTTGTCTACCTGATACGCTGCAGGAAAGGATGTCCCGAGGCATGGTACATTGGGGAAACCATGCAGACGCTACGACAACAGATGAATGAACACCGCTTGACAATCACCAGGCAAGACTGTTCTCTTCCTGTGGGGGAGCACTTCAGCAGTCACGGGCATTCAGCCTTGGATCTTCAGGTAAGCATTCTCCAAGGCGGCCTTCACGACACACGACAGCGCAGAATCGCTGAGCAGAAACTGATAGCCAAGTTCTGCACACATGAGGATGGCCTAAACCGGGATGTTGGATTTATGTCACATTATCAGTAACCCCCACAGCTTTCCCCCTGGTCTTGCAGAATCTCACTAGCTGTCCTGTCTGGAGACAATACACATCTCTTTAACCTGTGTTGAATGCTCCCTCCACCCACATTGTCTGTACCTTTAAGACCTGGCTGGCTGTAGAGATTCGCATTCTAATTAGTATTCTGTAACTTGATTTCTGTGTCTGTGCACTGTTTGAGAGCAGATATCCACTCCATCTGATGAAGGAGCAGTGCTCCGAAAGCTTATGGTATTTGCTACCAAATAAACCTGTTGGACTTTAACCTGGCGTTGTGAGACCTCTTACTGTCCCAACCCTGTTGCCCAGGTCTCGTTGCACATTCCCCTCTCCTAATTTATGGCCATTTAGATAGTTATCTGCCTTCCCATTTTTTCTACCAAAAGTGGATTACTTCAGGTTTATCGAAATTATACTGCATCTGCCATTCATTTGCCCACTCACTCAACTTGTCCAAATCACAGTGAAGGATGTCTGCATCCTCCTCACAGCTCACCTTCCCACCCAGCTTTGTGCCATCTGTAAATTTGAAGATGTTACAATTAGTTCCCCCATCTAAATCATTAATATATATAGTGAATAGCTGTGGTCCCTGCGGTACCGCACTGGTCACTGCCTGCCATTTGGAAAAAGACCCGTTTATTCCTACTCTTTGTTTCCTGTCTGCCAACACTACCCCCAATTCCATGTGCTTTAATCTTACATGCTAATCTCTTATGTGGGGCTTTGTCAAAAGCCTTCTCAAAGTCCAAGCAAACCACATCCACTGGCTCCCCCTCTTCAACTATACTAGTTACATCCTCAAAGTATTCCAGTAGATTTGTCAAGCATGATTTCCCTTTCATAAATCCATGCTGACTCTGTCCAATACTGCCAGTTTCCCAAGTGTTTTGCTATAATATCTTTGACAATGGATTCTAGAATTGGAATAAAGCGGGGGAATGGGACTGATTGGATTGCTCTATGGAGAGCCAGCATGGACTTGATGGGTCAAACAGCCTCTTTGTTGCTTTGACTCTGTCTTTAGTTACAGTTCTGTAACGTCAGCCATATAGCCTATAATGTGTTGGCTGTAATGTTATAAGGTATTAACAACTTCACTTTTGGTTATCTCGTGCCTTTCTAACTCTGTTCAATTTGTCTTAATACACACATCTGTAGCTGTCATGTTTTCAAATGGATAACCAGATAATCTGATGAAATGCAAGATGATGTCCCTTGTAAAATTGCATAGTTAATGTGGTTGTGCAAACTTTGGGCTAGTGCAGAGATCTCATTTGTATTGTGCAAGATTGCTATCCTCTGCATTCATTGTTGGAAATCAAATTTAAGCAGATGAGCTATTAAATCTGATAATTGACCTATTCAATCCTGATCTCTAGATTTCTTTTATCTTTGCTGCAGGTATCTTATATACTTCAGGACTGGTGGCTGTCTTACTGGTAAGAATGGTTCTTTTGAGATTTTATAGTCTGTTTTGAATTGTAATTGAATCGACTAGGAAGCTTATTCACAACTTTGTATCTACTCTAAGTACCTTTTCAGAGTTTATGAAACCAAAAAATAGGTAAAGTGAAAGGTTTACACAATTAAAGGTTATATGTTCTGTCTTTTCCACAGTTTATTCACCCTCTTTTGTGTACTTTATCCTGACTTGATCAATATATTTTAGCACAAAATGTAGATCGTGTTATCTATCCTCAAATTATGAAGTTCTTTCAATATTAGTATGCATCTATTCTCCCGAATTGTACCTTCTCCAAGGACAGTCATTGCCCATTTATGGCAGTATTTATTCATTTGGTTATATATCAAAGGTGTTGATCGGACCAGTACAGATCCACAAAATGTACCTGTATTACTTCATTCTGTTCCCCCCACCTTGTGGGTGGTCAATCATTGATGCACAAATGATGCGGGGCATATTATAGCAACTGGGAACACATAATGGTGGTATCAGAAACTAGACTTATGATATATGAAGCATGCGTAATGTAGGATATCCTAGGAAAAATAAATTGTCAAGTGTGGTGGCTTTCAAGCAAAGAACATAAGGACCCTGCCACATTTGTAGGGAAGAAAGATCTTTGGCAAATATATTCCAGAAGCTGGTCACCTCACTCAAAAATGAAAAGGGAGAGTTAAGCAGTGTGAGGAGATACCCTTCTGCAAATGATGTCAACAGATTTTTACATTCACCTGAGAGGGCAGATATGGCCTTGGTTTAATGTTCCATTTGAAAATAGTTCATCCTGCATCATTTGTGTAGCAATGTTAGGACTTCAGAGGTGTCTCTGCCCTAACAGGTATTTAGCTAAGCCTTAATTGTCATAGACCTGGAGGAATATCAGTCTGCTCATATCATAATGTTTATTATATTTTTAAAAATCAGGATAAAATTTCCAAAGGATTTCTCCCTGTTACCAACTGTAAATATGACAGAAGATTTGAGAAACACTACAATAATAGTGTAAAAGATCTTTTACAAAATTGCTGCAGGGTTTGCGATCTTCTGCTGAAATTACAGCTGGAGATTAGGAAAACTCCACAGAAATTCACAAAGAATTATGTTATATATTCATCTTAAGTTTGTTACTCCTTTCACAAGTAGCAGTTGTTTTGGTTAAGTACCAAAAGCAATCCAATAATGAAGTGATGAACCTTTAGAACCCCTAGCCCACACTAACTTTCAACCCATGATGATCACTGTGTATACTGTAGATGTAGGGCTGAATAATAACACTCTGAAAACAGAAGCCTTATGCACCTGCACCAATGTATTATCAGGCGACCTGACATCATCATCACCCGATCAGGATAATACGGCACAAGGAAAGGGCTAGAAATCAAATTTAATTAAATGGTGTAGTTAAGCTTCTTAATCTGCAATAAAAAGTTATGTGAACAGTATGACATTTGGAGAGTGTGTTTTACACTAGCTGAGTTTCATGTATTTTTTATTAGGCAGCTTGTGAAGGTAGGTTTAAAGGCTCTGGCTGAGCCCTGTGTTTCAGTCTAGCAGTTCAGGGTCCTGGAAGTGCCTCATACAAGAAACATAGAACATAGAACATAGAACATTACAGCGCAGAACAGGCCCTTCGGCCCACGATGTTGCACCGACCAGTTAAAAAAAAAAACTGTGACCCTCCAACCTAAACCAATTTCTTTTCGTCCATGAACCTATCTACGGATCTCTTAAACGCCCCCAAACTAGGCGCATTTACTACTGATGCTGGCAGGGCATTCCAATCCCTCACCACCCTCTGGGTAAAGAACCTACCCCTGACATCGGTTCTATAACTACCCCCCCTCAATTTAAAGCCATGCCCCCTCGTGCTGGATTTCTCCATCAGAGGAAAAAGGCTATCACTATCCACCCTATCTAAACCTCTAATCATCTTATATGTTTCAATAAGATCCCCTCTTAGCCGCCGCCTTTCCAGCGAAAACAATCCCAAATCCCTCAGCCTCTCCTCATAGGATCTCCCCTCCATACCAGGCAACATCCTGGTAAACCTCCTCTGCACCCTCTCCAAAGCCTCCACATCCTTCCTGTAATGTGGGGACCAGAACTGCACACAGTACTCCAAGTGCGGCCGCACCAGAGTTGTGTACAGTTGCAACATAACGCTACGACTCCTAAATTCAATCCCCCTACCAATAAACGCCAAGACACCATATGCCTTCTTAACAACCTTATCTACTTGATTCCCAACTTTCAGGGATCTATGCACACATACACCTAGATCCCTCTGCTCCTCCACACTATTCAAAGTCCTCCCGTTAGCCCTATACTCAACACATCTGTTATTCCTACCAAAGTGAATTACCTCACACTTCTCCGCATTAAACTCCATCCGCCACCTCTCGGCCCAACTTTGCAACCTGTCTAAGTCTTCCTGCAAACTACGACACCCTTCCTCACTGTCTACCACACCACCGACTTTGGTGTCATCAGCAAATTTGCTAATCCACCCAACTATACCCTCATCCAGATCATTAATAAATATTACAAACAGCAGTGGCCCCAAAACAGATCCCTGAGGTACACCACTTGTAACCGCACTCCATGATGAATATTTACTATCAACCACCACCCTCTGTTTCCTATCCGCTAGCCAATTCCTGATCCAATTTCCTAGATCACCCCCAATCCCATACATCTGCATTTTCTGCAGAAGCCTACCATGGTGAACCTTATCAAACGCCTTACTAAAATGGATGCATTTCAAACTTACTTTATTTTGAGATCCTATTCCTTCTGCAGAGGGGTCCATTTAGACTAGGAATGGAATTCTTATATTGGGACTGAGTTCCATGGTGGGGACAAGAAGTGCTGTGTTCAGAAGGCCAGGAAATTACATCTTTCACAGTGAACAGCCAGAGTCACCTCAAAGGAGCCAGAGGGTTGTGGCGCTTGCAGGTTTCCCCAGGGTCCAGGGGGCCGTTGTCATTAAAGCTCCAGCAGGCCAGCCCTGCACCTTTTTTAACAGGAAGGGATTCCACTCTTTAAACGTCCAGTTGATCTGTGACCATTGTCAATGGATAATGCAAGGACCTGGGCAGCAGCCACAGCTCGTTCATGCTGCATTACTCACAGTTGGCAGATCTATTCAGTGACCATCATGCCCTGGATAGATGGCTTCTGGGTGATGAGTTGCCCATTGGAGAGATGACTCATGACTCCAGTGAGAGCATTCAGAGAGAAGCCACAATGACAGCAATGGAAGCACCAGGCCCATTTTTGAGCAGATAATTGGGCTATTGTAAATGAGTTCAGGTGCCTTGACAGATCATGTATGTGCCTCATGGTCATGGTGTGCTGCGCCCTTCATCATCTTGCTATTTAGAGAGGGGATGCCAGACAGGAGCTGTTCATCTGAGGATGAAAAGGTGAGGGAACACCAAGATGTTCAGGTATAAGGCCCTGGGCATGATCACACGGATGGCCATGACACAAGGGATTGTTTGATAAGGCAGAAGTTCCAATAGGTTATGAAGTCCCAGCCTCAGAGGTGCATGCACGGCATGTGTCCCAGCGTCATCCCATGTGGAATGTGATAATTGTGTCACCATCCTGTCAACACCCTTACCGTGCTCGGTTATTGACATTTGATGCATCTTTCCCTTGCTCAAAGTATTAAGGTTAATGCTTAACTCCAAAAAGAAGTTCAACAGTGATAACAAATTAAGATAATGTCTACATGAGATATGGTGAGGTCAGGATTTATTGACATAATCATGATAGATATTAACAAATAGAATAAACGCAACCATTTGATCCGATTGGTGAGTTGTCTTAAATTGTTTTTTTGCTGTGGCACAATGCTCCATCCTAACTTGCTGCTGGACTCGAGAGTATTATGCTTCAGGTCTGATATTGACGACTAATAAAGACCATGAGATCAGTGATAGTAAACTAACGGAGCAGTTCTTTATACATCTATTTCCTAGCACAGTCAGCACTAGACTGCCAAGCTAAGCTCGACCCAAGGTGGGGCTTCAGGCCCGAGCCACCTGATCTATTTTCTTAAAGGGACATAGGAACATGAGAACTAGGAGCAGGAAGGAGTAGGCCATCTGGCCCCTCGAGCCTGCTCCACCATTCAATAAGATAGTGGATGATCTTTTCGTGGGCTCAGCTCCATTTACCCGCCCACTCACCATAACTCTGAATTCCTTTACTGTTCACGGGCGGCACAGTAGCACAGTGGTTAGCTCTGCTGCTTCACAGCTCCAGGGACCTGGGTTCGATTCCCTGCTTGGGTCACTGTCTGTGGAGTTTGCACATTCTCCTCGTGTCTGCGTGGGTGTGCTCCGGTTTCCTCCCACAGTCCAAAGATGTGCAGGTTAGGTTGATTGGCCATGCTAAAATTGCCCCTTAGTGTCCTGAGATGCTTAGGTTAGAGGGATTAGTGGGTAAAATATGTCGGGATATGGGGGTAGGACCTGGGTGGGATGGTTGTCGGTGCAGACTCGATGGGCCGAATGGCCTCTTTCAGTACTGTAGGGTTTCTATGATTTCTATGAAAAATTTATCTACCCTTGCCTTAAGAACATTTAGTGAGGTAGCCCCAACTGCTTCACTGGGCAGGAAATTCCACAGATGCACAACCCCTTGGGTGAAGAAGTTCCTCCTCAACTCAGTTCTAAATCTGCTCCCCCTTATTTTGAGGCCATGTCCCCTAGTCCTAGTTTCACCTGCCAGTGGAAACAACCTCCCCGCTTCTATCTTATCTGTTCCCTTCATAATGTTATATCTTTCTATAAGATCTCCCCTCATTCTTCTGAATTCCAATGAGTATAGTCCCAGTCTACTCAGTCTCTCTTCATAAACCAACCCTCTCAACTCTGGAATCACCTACTGAATCTCCTCTGCATCCCGTCCAGAGCCAGTATATCATTTCTCCAGTAAGGAGACCAAAACTGTACACGGTACTCCAATACATGCCCCAACATACATAACACTCCTGCTTACTTCAAACCCCCCCATATAACATATATACATTTTTAACACACTTATCTAAATGCACAATTCAATTATATACAAAACATGAACATCAACTGTGAAAGGTAGTATCAATGTCCATTACAAGGTCTACGTAGACATAATCAGTTTATCTGGAGGACAATGGTTCCTGGACGACCGTCTCGGTGCCACCTGACTCTTGGGCATTCTTCCCTGCATTTCCAGAAGCTCTCGATCTTCCTCTCTAACCTAGTTACTGTCATCAGTTGCTTCTGCCGATGTTTCCTCTCTGGTCAGAACTCCCTCAATTTCAGGAACACTAGAATCAGTTTGTTCCTCAGGCTTCTCTTGCAACAATACTGTGTCGGGGAAGACTTCCCTGCTTTGATGTGGAACAGCCAACAGTTGATCCATGTGTCTTTTCCAGACCTGTTCATCCTGGGTCTTAACAGTACGTGACACTGGTCCCATCTGGGCTACCATTGTTGCAGGAGCCCATTTTTCCCTTGCCATGTAGTTCCTAGCCAACACGGTTTCTCCTTTCCTGAACTTCCTTGTCTTTCCCTCTCATTGGGCTACCTGGCATTCTTGGTTTCTTGTTACCACTTCTTGTATCTCCTCTGGCCACATCAGGTCAAAGATGGTCCTCAATCTGCGGCCAAACATTAATGACGCTGGGGAAACTTGGGTTGTTGCATGGGGTGTTTTGCGATATGTGCTTAAGAATCGATTCACTTGCCTTCCAAGGGACCCCTCGCCTTGGGAAACCTTCAGGGCCTGTTTAAGGTCTGGACAAACCTTTCGACCTGGCCATTTGTCACAGGTGGTATGGACCCGACTTCATCTGCCGAACGCCTTGGGGGTCGAAGTAGTCACAAATTCCTTTGCCATGAACTGTGTCCCGTTGTCACTCGCTATTTGATCAGGGCTTCCAAAACGAATAAAAACTCAACAAGCCATCCTATAGTCGCCACTGAGGATGTCAACTTCACAATTGCTACTTCCAGCCATTTTGAGTGGGCGCCAACCATCACCAATAGCATTTTCTCTTCCACTGGACCTGCAAAGTCTATTTGGATCCTTTGCCAAGGAGCTTCAGGTCATTCCCATGAGTGGAGGGGCAACAACGGCAATGCTTTCCACACTACTACACAGGATTCACAGCACCTGCCTTCCCCTCGATCTGGGAGTCAATACCTGGCCAACAAAAATAGATCCTGGCAATCTCTTTCACTCGCACCACACCTGGGTGCCCTTAGTGCACTCGATCTAGCACCTTTCTATGTAACGTGGGAAGAATTACTACTGTCGTAGTAAAAGGGCATCCATCTGTTACAGACAACTCCCACCTCCATGATAGGTAGGGACTCAAATCAGGCTGATTCCTATGAATAGTCTTCCCTTGTAAGACTAAATCCATGACTTTACTTAAAACTGGGTCATTTCTTGTGGCATTTCAAACCTGGGCCACTAATACAGGTACTTTATTATCTAAGTGAAAATACATAATTTTCAAATGCCAATCAGGAACATCTGTTCCTCCGGGGAGAGGCAGCTTCAAATGTGCATCAGCATTTCCATGCTGTTCACATTGTTTATACCGTATGTCATAGGGGTATGCTGCCAAAAGTAGTGCTCATGGTTGTGACCATGCTGCTGTCATAGATGGTATTCCTGTGTGTGGCCCAAAGATGATGGTCAGGGGCCTGTGATCGGTTAGCAGCACAAAATGCCGGCCATATAGAAAATGGGAGAATTTCTTCACCCCAAATGCGATACTTAACTCCTCCTTCTCAACCTGGGCATATCTTTCCTCTCTTTTTCTAAAGGACCTTGATGCAAAGCCGATGGGCCTTTCTTCTCCATTGGACAATACGTGTGACAATGCCGCGCCAACCCTATAAGGCGAGGCATCACAGGTCAACTGTGATGGCAACTTTGGATCAAAGTATGCCAACACCTCCGACCTTCATAAGGCATGTTTTACCTCTGGGAAGCCTCACACCCCTGGGTCCATCTACATGATGTGGAGATGCCGGCGTTGGACTGGGGTAAACACAGTAAGAAGTTTAACAACACCAGGTTAAAGTCCAACGGGTTTATTTGGTAGCTTTTGCTACCAAATAAACCTGTTGGACTTTAACCTGGTGTTGTTAAACTTCTTACTCCATCTACATGGTCAGCCTTTACCCAGCAGACGATGTAAGGGTAGGGTGGCCAAATCTGGCACAACTTTGCTATAATAATTTATCAATCCCAGGAGTGATCATAACAGTAATACATTCTCTGGTCTGGGAGCTTTCATGATGGCCTCCATTTTCTTGGGTGCATTGTGAAGTCCCTCACTATCAATGATATGGCCCAGGTATTCAATCGAATCTTGAAAGAATTTGCATTTCTCTTTCTTTACTTGGCAGGCCATGTTCCTGCAAGCCCGTGATGGTCACTTCAGGGTTCTTCAAATGCTCCTCCTCAGTAAAGCCCATGACCAAAATGTCATCCAGGTAACACTGGATCCTAGATAACCCACTTAAAATTTGGTCCGTTGCCATTTGGAAAAAGGCTGGTGCCAACATAATACCGAAAGGAAGAAGCTTATAACAGAAAAGCCCCCTGTGAGTTATGATTGTCAGAGCTAGTTGGGATTCTTCTGCAACTCCCATTTGAAGATAGGCTTGACATAAGTCCATCCTCAAAAATTTCTTACCTCCTGCCAATCTACTAAATAAGTCCTTGATCAGAGGAAGTGGGTACTAATCGGCACACAGCGCTGGGTTTACAGATTCCCACTGTGCCATCAAATCTTCAAAACTGGCACAATCACTAGTTGAGATTGCTTCCTGTGCTCCTATGCTCAACAGGCATTCTAATTCAGCTTCTACCTTCAGCTTAATCACGTACAGCACTGGATGTGCCTTCAGACTCCTTGGACAAGCCCCTGACTTAAGTTGAATCTTTATTTCAACCCCTTTCATCTCACCCAGGGTCCCTTTGAACGCTCCTGATATCTCTCTAGCACATCCTGTAGCCTTGTCTTCGAACCCGCCAGCCTGTTTACCATGCTGCAGTTTAATTTTAATTTCTGCAGCCAGGAGCAATCAAATAAGGCAGGTTTGACCATATACCTTGACCATATACAACAGTAATTCCGCACACTGGTCCCTCAGTTGTACCTTTACCAGCACATATCCTCTCAGTGGCATCACTTGCTCCATATAAGTACATAAGGTGATTTTTGGAGGCTTGAATGGCCTCCAAACTCCAACTATAGGACAAGTCCCCTTGTGACCACTGTCTTTAGCCTTCCCAGCGAATCAGCACGGTAGCACAGTGGTTAACACTGCTGCTTCACAGTTCCAGGGACTTGGGTTTGATTCCTGGCTTGGGTCACTGTCTGTGTGGAGTTTGCACGTTCTCTCCATGTCTGCATGGATTTCCTCCCACAGCCCAAAGATGTGCAGGTTAGGTTGATTAGTCATGCTAAATTGCCCCCTTAGTGTCCCGGGATACATAGGTTAGAGGGATTACGGGGTAAATATGTGGGATTACGGGGATAAGGCCTGGGTGGGATTGTTGCCAGTGCCGACTCGATGGGCTGAATGGCTTCCTTCTGCACTGTAGGATTTCTATGATTCTACAACTATCTCCTAGCACAGTCAGCACAAGACTAGGTAGGCAAACTCCACCCAAGGTAGGGTTTCAGTCCCAGGTCACCTGACTCTTAAAGGTACATGCCCCAATATACATAACAGAGAGAGGCTGTGGATCCGCAACCCCCTTGCTCTGGATGACTTTGGCAGGCATTCTCTGTGGCCTTGAGGATCCCGCAATGTTTGAAGACTCCTACTGAGTGACAGGAGGAACTTCTGTCTCTGCAGTAATCATGGAGGGCTGGGTTAATGGAGGATGGACAGAGTATATGCTGCCTCCATTGGAAGAGTCCCGAGAGATGGCAGCAGCTGCTGATCTTCTGCCACTCGGCCCTTTTAGCCCTCCCTTCCAGTGCGGTTCCAGGAGCTGGCTCAATGCCCAGGATCCCAGTTGCCCTGGGCCTCTCAACTCAGAACCAGGTGATGTTGTGCAGGTCAGAAAGGATACCCATGATTGGCTCTGAATTGTGTCATATCTCATGTTGCCCATGGCTGTAATGTTGCTGAGCATTGTGACCCAGAAGGACAGTCGCCAGCCTATTCTTGCAGGAAGCTTGGTAGAGTGGGTAATTGCAGTGGACATGGCCTGGATAGACATTCTCACAGTTTGGGCCAGAGTACACAACCCCTCTGACATATCCACCAAATGATCACACACCTCACTAGCCATACAACATCTTCTGCTTTATGGATCACTCCAGAGGCTCTTAATCCAACTCGGAATCAGTCTCTGGATCACCTCGCACACACCTCCAACCTGCTGCTCCAACATACTTTCTGCCATCTGCATGTGCAAATTTGAAATGCCCTCTCCAGATTTTGACTGCTCTTGTCCCAACATGCTATTCCTGCTGAGGTGCCAGTATCTGTGCTGATGCTTGTGGATGTGATAGCGCATCCTCTTAGGGTTCTTCCTCATCCCTGGAGGAGAACAATGGGCTGATATCGACATTCTAGTCCACAGAAGACACTTGTGCAAGAGAAGACGAAAGGGTCACAATGCTCAACAACATCGCAGACAAGTGCAACATTTGGTATGACACCATTCAAACACTTGTAACAACATCAAAAGTTTTCGACCAGAAAATTCCCTGGCTTTTAGCACCAGGCTGAGATTTTTAACATTCATTGAATCTTGTCAAGCAACAATCACCCTCCCACTCTCTCTCAGTTTTCACCATTTGCTATCTCACCAGACCTGTAACTTCCTCCAGTCTCTCCTCCAACAATTGACCTAGAGGCAATGGCTGAGGAGAACCTTCTCGTATGCCAGGGTATCACAAGCTCAGGGAGACCAGAGTTCTGCCTCTCTCTGGTGGATTGTGGGCACGCTGCTCCTGAAAATAGGTATAACATTGCAATGACTAATTAACTGTTGCGTTAATTGATGTTATCCCACCTACACATGGTCAGTATAATGCTTGGCAGTCGAGACGATGTTCACTTGTACAGGCTCCAAAACCTCTAACACCTTTGCTGCATCATTCTGCCTTGGACCTCCGAACAATCTCACAAGGCTTCAGCATTTATAATGCTAGCCTGTAGCTTCCAGGCAGAAGAATACACATACTGAAGACTTACCCTGACCAAGCTCAATAGGTCAATGAGCCTTTTCTGACATTGCATCCCAAGAGTGATGCACTAGTCCTACACTACTGACCTCCACTGCAACCTACTCCCAGGCTGCATGTCTGACTGGCGGAGCTCCCTTCTTCCCGTCAGCTCCCTTCTGGTGGATACAGCCCAAAGGAGGGCACACATCAATTCATCATCAAATCACAGGGCTACAAATCACAGCCTTTCTCCTCTGCCTCTCCCCTCACTTGTGTCTGCCACCTTTGAGGGAAACATTATATAACTAGGCAACACTGTATTTATCATCTGGAAAATATATTCATGTTCAAATTGAATGTCACCTGTGATCAGTGGCAAAAAAAATTATACTATGGACATTTGAGAAAGATTAGGCAGATTTGCAATTATCTGAAAAAGCTGCAGATATTTCTAGTTGAAAATTGTTGAATTGCTGGGTTACCTAACACTGTCCTATGCCGAATGGCCATTTAGATGACTGGCCATGACCTCCTTCCAGGTCATGGCCAATGACCTCAGATGCCCTCTATCACTGAATGGGACACAGGGCTGGATTTTGCCCCAAATCTCTATAGAATTGCATCATGAAATTGGGTCAGCAACCCAAACTCATGATGCCTTTCTGCAATTATACAGAAGTTGAGGGGGGCCCAAAGAAGCCCATTTACCTTCCGAAAATGAGCAATTTGCAATTTTTTAAGCCAAATAATAGGCAATCGACTAGAATGTTCCATGGCCCATGCAATTTCATGAGTTATGCACAGGCCAAACAGCCGAGGAGCGTACCGAGGCAGATAAGCATAGCTGGCACATGAGACGAGAAAAGGAATGGAGAGAGACCCATTCTGAGAATGTGGAGGCTTCATACTTGTGCAATAAGGTAAACATTTTTAAAAGAAAAAGACTTATTGTACAGTATATTGGCAATAAGAAATTCTATAAGTATCATTAGTATTCTGACTGAAATCTGGAGAACAGAACAAGAGAACTCAGCATGTTATAACTTCAAACTGAAGTGTGAACATTGCAATTGACATATCTACATAAATGTTGACATGTTGCATTTTATGTTTTGCAGGGCAATAAGTCAAGAGAATTTGAATACAACTCAAATAAATGGTTCAAACAACACAAAGCAACAACTGGATCTTAATTTTTATTTATGGATATATGCAGGTATTGAGAAGTTGGTACCTGTTTTGTTTACATCAATAATTCAGTAGTATTCCTTCACCAAGTTAGCAAGATTATGGCCTGTCAATGCCTCTCTGAAGGGACATAAGAAATGTAGGTTTACTTGCTCAGCTGCTTGATCAATTGGGCCAGACGAATGGCAGATGGAGTTTAATTTAGATAAATGCGAAGTGATGCATTTTGGTAGAGTGAACCAGGGCAGGACTTTAATGGTAGGGCATTGGGGAGAGTTACAGAACAAAGAGATCTAGGGGTACATGTTCATAGCTCCTTGAAAGTGGAGTCACAGGTGGACAGAGTGGTGAAGAAGGCATTCGGCATGCTTGGTTCCATTGGTCAGAACATTGAATACAGGAGTTGTGACGCCTTGTTGAAGTTGTACAAGACATTGGTAAGACCACACTTGGAATACTGGGTACAGTTCTAGTCACCCTGTTATAGAAAGGATGTTATTAAACTAGAAAGAGTGCAGGGCGGCACGGTAGCACAGTGGTTAGCACTGCTGCTTCACAGCTCCAGGGACCTGGGTTCGATTCCCGGCTTGGGTCACTGTCTGTGTGGAGTTTGCACATTCTCCTCATGTCTGCGTGGGTTTCCTCCGGGTGCTCCGGTTTCCTCCCACAGTCCAAAAATGTGCGGGTTAGGTTGATTGGCCATGTTAAAATTGCCCCTTAGTGTCCTGGGATGCGTAGATTAGAGGGATTAGCGGGTAGAATATGTAGGGATATGGGGGTAGGGCCTGGGTGGGATTGTGGTCGGTGCAGACTCGATGGGCCGAATGGCCTCTTTCTGTACTGTAGGGTTTCTATAAAAAAAAAGATTTATTAGGATGCTACCGGGACTTGATGGTTTGAGTTATGAGAGGCTGGATAGACTGGGACTTTTTCTCTGGAGCGTAGAAGGCTGAGGGGTGACCTTACAGAGGTCTATAAAATAATGAGGAGCATAGATCAGCTAGATAGTCAATATCTTTTCCCAAAGGTAGAGGAGTCTAAAACTAGAGGGCATAGGTTTAAGATGAGAGGGGAGAGATGCAAAAGTGTCCAGAGGGGCAATTTTTTCACAGAGGGTGGTGAGTGTCTGGAACAACTGCCCGAGATAGTAGTAGAGGCGGGTACAATTTTGTCTTTTAAAAAGCATTTAGACAGTTACATGGGTAAGATGGGTATAGAGGGATATGGGCCAAATGCGGGCAATTGGGATTAGCTTCGGGGGTTTTTTTAAAAAAAAGGGCGGTATGGACAAGTTGGGCCAAAGGGCCTGTTTCCATGCTGTAAACCTCTATGACTCTATAACCCGAGTTTCAACTTTAGAGAATGTGAATTTCAAAGAATTTAAATGTTATAATTCCGTTTCTTATTTGGTGTATTCAGGCGAAATTGCTGTAATCTGTCATATTAAATAAATTATTAATTTTAGAATCAGTTGACAAACTGACCAAGTTTTATTTCTCCTCCAGGTTTAACAATAGCTGTGATTATTTTTGGAATTACCAGAAGTTTGATCATTTTCAAAGTATTGGTTAAAGCATCACAGGAATTGCATAATAGAATGTTTACATCTATTATAAGAGCTCCTGTTTTATTCTTTGATAGAAATCCTATTGGTAAGTGTGAAATTCTATTTATTTTAAGTTGAATAGTAAATGGCTAGCATTCGAGTTCAGCTATTGTCATGCAGCAATGATTCAGAACTAAGGATTTATGGTTGTAATTATGCACAGCTACCACTTGGGGGCAGTGTTCTCTAACTGGCTGTTGAGAATCGTTAATGTCTTACAGTCCAGATCATTGAAGACAGGGCATATGATCCAAGATGTGCATCAGGACCCCATGGACGTTCTGATGCAC
This sequence comes from Mustelus asterias, assembly GCF_964213995.1. Lineage (NCBI taxonomy): Eukaryota > Metazoa > Chordata > Chondrichthyes > Carcharhiniformes > Triakidae > Mustelus > Mustelus asterias. The sequence goes on along the minus strand of NC_135810.1, from coordinate 33,850,814 downwards.
TGAACTCCAAGGGGTTTAAACTTCAGATGGCCAATTCCCCTGTTCCGCGGAGCCCTCTGCAGTGGAGACGTTGGACAGTTCCGACGTACCTACCTGGATACTCAGGAAATGTTAGACAGGAAATCCCTCACCTAACACTTGTGTAACTACAGAACTGGTTTCCCCCCCGCCCCCCCCCCCCCCCCCAACCCGATGACTCACACTGACACCCGCCAACACCCCCAACTCACTTGAGGAAAGGGGGAAACAAAGCTCAAATGGTTACTTTCCTGACCACTGAGTTAGTGATCTTTGAAGCGTTCATCTGTGTTTTGATATATAGCTACCTTCTGTCAGTATATCCAAAAACTGAACTGTGCTGAACCTTATGTGCTGGACCTGGCCTGTAAAACAGCATTCATGTGGAGTGTAATTTAGTCATTTTGGATTTCAAAATGTAATCCTCATTGAAATATATCAAAAAAGTAATTTAGAAACCAAAGTAAGCACAGCTCTACTTTTTTTTAAATGAGTCTAACTCATTTATTTTGACATTGTAATCTCAGTCCCAGCATTTTCCTAATATTAATTATTCTGGCTAGAATACTTGATTTATTCTAATCCAGATAACATACAGAAATGATTCTAAAGGAAACCGACAGCGAGTGTGGCGACGAGGGAATTTTCACAGTAACTTCATTGCGGTGTTAATGTAAACTGACTTGTGACACTAATAAATAAAAAAACTAGAATAAGGCAAAGTACAAGAGATAAACAGTATCCAATGTCATCGCCCATAGGGAACGAGAAAGAATAAAATGGCAGAAAAACAAATTGTAGAGAGATTGGGGAAGGTGAAGAGTTGAAAATAATAGTTATTCCCAATAATAGTTCAACTAATGGTTATTAGTTAGAATCATAGTCACGATTTCAAAGCATTTGCATGTTTAGGGAGGAGGCAGAGTGTAGATGATATATGGTAGAAGTGTTGAGCATGAAAACAGAAATTAAAATTCTTGGAGTCTGTTTTAAGCAGCAGAGTGATGTGGAAATTCTGCTCAAGTTGGTGAGAATATTAAACATGCTGACTTGAATGAAGGACTAACTACAGCATACATTACAACAGTGGCTACACTCCAAAAGTATTCAGATGGAAAGAGTTATAGGCGATCCTGTGGTCAGAAAGACGTTATATAAATGCTGGGCTTTTCTTTCAGGGTGAAGCCATCAATAGTTAGAAGGGTTGATTAGATGTGAGAAACATAAAAGGAATAGTCAGAATAGTGTGTGGAGTCAAGCTGAGCTAGAAAGGTTCAATGTTCCCATTCCTCCTGTCCCACCAGGAGTTCTGACAATTTTTTAAAATAAAATTTATCTTGTCCCCTTTTTGTCCAGTTGGCACCTCCCATTCCTACTTTGCTGCAGGACTTCAGGTAATGCTGGATATTGTCAGCCTCCTGCAAGAGTCTTGGTCATCTTAAAAGTCAGCAAAGATGTAATGAAGTGAGTTGAAATCTAAAATCCTAACCCCTACTACCACTGAGCAAAGCTTGGGGCTGAAGTTTTTGGAAGAAACAAGATATACATTAGCATTTTGGAAGCTCATGGAGGAGATGAAGCCATTGTGAGCTGGATATTCCCTGGCAGTCCCACCTGTAATTGAGTAGAATAGTGGCGAAATCTCGAAAACCTACTTTATCATTCTTGCCCTGAACTCGCTTTCACTCACCAGCCAACACTTTTCTTGCCCATTGTGTGCAACTGCTTGAAGGGTGAAGAGGACCTTGCTTGCAAGCTGGTTCTGCACTCTCAGCTGTTCTCTGGGATTGGCCAGAGAAGGGAGATGATAGGCCAAGATGGCAATAGCAAGGCTTCAGAATCCTTTAGATGGAGGGAAAGAGCTCAGTTGAAACTTTTTGTCCTTCCATTTTAACTCTTTATATCTTTATAGCCCTTTGTAGAGCCCTTCACATTTAAAACCATTTTTGTAATCACTAATTATTCTGTCGCCTTTAAATGGTCAGCTGCCATTGGTCTAACTGCAGCACTGATATGCATTATGCATGTTGGCGGCAGCAGCATCTTGTCTTTTCGGCAGAGATCCTGCTGGGAGGCTGCACTGCATAAAAGGACCTGACTGGGGTCAGGTTAATGGACAGACTGACCCATGATGATAGCACCTAAAAGACGAGAATTCAGGCCAAGTCATTCAGCCATTGCACTGCTATGCACATTGAGAATGCAGTTTGAAGAAAGTTAATAATTGTACCATGAGATTATCAGAAAAGTTGATATGCTTTGATGATGGTCCAAAGAGGTAACAGTGAGGAAGGAATCTGGGGGATGCCTGAGGTAAAGAACATTGGACGGGGTTTTCCAATCTGGCTCGCCCCAAAACTGGAAAATCCTGTCTGAGGGCAACGGACCTTTTCATGGTCCACCCCTTGCCCGCTCCAATTTCCGTGGTGGACGGGATGATAAAATTCCGGCCAATGACTTCTAGAATGTGCCATCAATCAAAGTGCAATTTGAGCAATCCAAAAAAGATTAGTCAGTGACAAACTCGACTTCTTGACCCTCATTTAAACTGAACATGTTAGATGTTTATTCAACTGGCATACCTGTTTGAACACTAAGTTGGTAGGTGTTGCTACATGCGATGTAAGAAATAAGCAAGCTTTTATCAAATCTTGGTTATTCTTTGAACCACAGTAAGTAAGAACCTATAAGCTGGTTCAAATTCACAGTTTGCTGCAGAGAAAAAATCAATAGGGAAGTCACATCTGTTTATAAATTGAAAGCAAGTATATTTGAGAAGCGCTTTTTAAGCTACCTTCCTTTATTCCCCATCCCTCAGAAATTGATTGGAAAACAGTCACTGAAATTTGGACTGACCCCAGGTCTCTCATCAACTTATCTTTTTATTTTATAGCAAATAACAAATGCTCAGGAGTGTTTACAAGTCTATAAAACACGTAACAAGTTTAGATGATTAAATAAACTGAAAGAGTGAGTGATTTATGCAGTGCAGTCAATTGACTGGGTAAGAGGAAAAGGTGAATTAGTGAAGTACGATCAGTCATGCCAAAGTTAGTTTTTATCATGAAAATACTAAAGTATTTCAGACCAATATATTTACATATTTCTTATATATGTTATAATTTTTGGAAAGAATCATACTGACAAATATAACCAGCATTCTTCAGGAAATATCTCTATTTTATTATAAAGTTATTTAAATTTCTGCTGGATCCTACCAGCGTCCAAGCACTTCCTACTTGGGCATATCACTTAATGCCTGCTCTTGTTTTAACATTACCACCTCCCACCCTCCTAGAACTAATCTTCCATTTTCTTAACCAGTACCATGTTCATTCTTAGGTCTGCATTTTATACTGAGGGAGGGATCCTCCCATCCCAGTGTATATTTTGGATGAACCAGCCTCCACTTAGCTGGCTCACCTCACTTTACTTTTTGGATTTGATTTAATTTGATTTATTATTGTCATATGTATTGGTGTACAGTGAAAAGTATTGTTTTTTGCGCACTATACAGACAAAACATACTGTTCATAGATAAGGAAAGGAGTGCAGAATGTAGTGTTACAGTCATAGCTAAGGTGTAGCGAAAGATCAACTTAATGCAAGGTAGGACCATTCAAAAGTCTGACAGCAGCAGGGAAGAAGCTGTTCTTGAGTCAGTTGGTTCGTGACCTCAGACTTTTGTATCTTTTTCCTGACGGAAGAAGGTGGAAGAGAGAATGTCCGGGGTGCGTGGGGTCCTTAATTATGCTGGCTGCTTTGCTGAGGCAGCCGGAAGTGTAGACAGCGTCAATAGGTGGGAGGCTGGTTTGAGTGATGAACTGGGCTTCGTTCACAACCTTTTGTAGTTTTTTGTGGTCTTGGGCAGAGCAGGAGCCATACCAAGCTGTGATACAACCAGAAAGAATGCTTTCTGTGGTACATCTGTAAAAGTTGGTGAGATTCACAGTGGACAACCAAATTTCCCTTGTCTTCTGAGAAAGTAGAGGCATTGGTGGGCTTTCTTAACTATAGTGTTGGCATGGAGGGACCAGGACAGTTTGTTGGTGATCTGGGCACCTAAAAACATAAAACTGTCGACCATTTCTACTTCGTCCCCATTGATGTAGACAGGGGCATGCCCTCCACTACACTTCCTGAAGTCGATGGCTATCTCCTTCATTTTGTTGACATTGAGGGAGAGATTATTGTCATTGCACCAGTTCACCAGATTCTCGATCTCTTTCCTGTACTCCGTCTCATCATTGTTTGAGATCCGGTGGTGTCATCAGCAAACTTGAAAATAGAGTTGGAGGGGGATTTAGTCACACAGTCATAGGTGTATAAGGAGTATAGTAGGGGGCTGATGACACAGCCTTGTGGGGCACCGGTATTGAGGATGATTGTGGAGGAGGTGTTGTTGCCTATCCTTACTGATTGTGGTCTGTGGGTTAGGAAGTTCAGGATCCAGTCGCAGATGGAGAAGCCAAGCCCCAGGCCACAGAGCTTGGAGGTGAGTTTCGTAGGAATAATGGTGTTGAAAGCTGAGCTGTAGTCGATAAATAGAAGTCTGACATAGGTGTCTTTTGTTATCTAAATGTTCCAGGGTTGAGTGCAGGGCCAGGGAGATGGCATCTGTTGTAGACCTGTTGCAGTGGTCGGCGAATTGTAGTGGATCCAGGCAATCTGAGAGACTAGAATTGATTCCTGTCATGATTAACCTTTCGAAGCACTTCATAATGATGGATGTCAGAGCCACCGGACAGTAGTCATTAAGGCACGCTGCTTGGTTTTTCTTTGGTACCGGGATGATGGCCGTCTTCTTGAGCAGATAGGGACCTCAGATTGTTGTAAAGAGAGTGATTACTCTTAAAATAGCATGAGCTGGGTATTCCCTTCATCTCCAGGAGGAAATTCCGCCTCACAGAGCTGCCAGCACCTCTCTACATTGGCAGTACTAAGCAAGAGTAGTGACCATTGCTGATGCTGCAGTTAGAGCAAAAAGTGGCATTAAGGATGGACCTGATATGTAGGACATCTCTCTGAAGTTAGGCTCTGATGAAGTGGTGATGGTGGACTTGTATCAGACAGGACAGTGAGTAAACAGTTCAGGAGGAACACTGATTAGCATAAAGAACCCACGAAGGAGCCACCTCCCCTATCCCCCACTCCCACATTTGCAGACTAATGGGCAACAGGATTAAATCTGCTGGGCTCCACGTTGAATGCAGGCTTCTCCCACCACCCATTATATCAGAATGGTGATGGGATAAGGCCCATAACTGGGCATTAATTGCCTCAGTTGGGCCACACCACCTGTAAATTTGGGGTGGGGGTGATTGAATCAGTGGTAGGTAAGTCATTGACAGCACAGCACCCCAAGTTATGGTTCCATCCATCTGCTTTTCCACCCATGGGTAGCCCATAAGATTCAGACCTTAGTTTCACATTAAAAGCTTCTTTTAAACTTTGTCAATAGTTTTCTTATATAAAGAATATCCATGAATATTTTGAATATAACCTGCTTAAAAGTTTTGGAGATTTCCCAAAGAGCACTTGAACTTCAGGCTGGCCTTTTATTGTGCAGGCTCTCCTTCCGGCCTGTCTATGTTTTCATTGGTTTACCTGTTATTGATGTGTACATTAATCACCCTGTAGTGTGGGCCAGTTGCTGAGTTGTTGGAAGGACATCTGCACAAATCTTGTCCTGCACAGATTTAATTTCATCTGAAGCATCAAAAGTTACAAAGGGAAATTGTTATCATGAAACATTGGCGAAGTACTAAATGGGCAAAATTCTGTGTTCTGTTATTTTACCTCCTCTGTGAAAGTACCACGATTCTTTAATTTGAATCTGGAGATGTTTTACATCTTAGATGTTTAGTTGAGAGACACAAATATTTTGCTAACCTCGTACTCATGATTTTTTCCATTGATGATTTGGTAAGAATTAGTGGTAACGTATATGCGCATTGTTGCTGATAGCTGTGGCGGCCTGGTCAATGGAGTTGAAGAAGGAGAGGAAAGGGAGAAGGAGGAAGTAATACCTATCAGAATAAGGACCAGTGCCATTATTCAGTTTGAACCTTTTCTTTGCATTACTTTGCTAGTTTTACACCCTCCGAACCACAATTCATAGCTGAAAATCATGTGGATCTGCCCACAACCTCCTAGGTAATCAGTTTACCTGAGATAAATGATTTCTAAAGTTACAATAATATTGTAAACTCTTACTCATATTTGCATTGTTTGAAGAGTTACTTATTGGATACTTTGCATTGTTTTAATGTTTATTCATCAATGTGACTCACCCAGTTATGTAATTTTACCCATAAAAGCAGGGTGTTCGAGTACAATAACTATTTAGTACAGTGCCTAGAATAGGTGTGGTTGGTCTTGTTTGGACTTTTAAAACATCATATCGTTTTTACAATTGTAGGTAGACTTTATCTGTTATCAGGGTGTGATGCTTTAGAATAGCTTTAAGGGAGGTGTACTTGAACTGCAAATAATGTCACAGACTTCATATATTATAATAATGCAATTACAGTTACTGTTATCTGGTTGCTGTTGTGGTGCTATCAGTAACTGCAATAAAACAAACTGCTGTTAGGGAATACATTTCAATATTTATGCTGATGACTACAGAATACCACTTTGACATTTCATTTATCAACGCAGATAAGACCGTAAGAAATAGGAATAGAAGGAGGCCATTCGGCCCCATGAGTCTGTTCCACCATTCAATAGGATCACGGCTGATCCAATATTTCACTTTCCTGTCCTTTCCCCGTAACCCTTGATTCCCTTACTGATCAAGAATCTATCTCAACTTTAAATATACACAATGACGCTGCCCCCACAATGCTGTGTGGCAAGGAGTTCCAAAGGCTCTCAATCCTCTGAGAGAAAAAAATCCCCCTTACCTCGGTCTTAAATTGGCATCCCTTTATTCTGAGACTATGCCTACTGGTCCTCGACTCTTGCATGAATCATAGAATCCCTACAATGCAAAAGGAGGCCATTTGGCCCATTGAGCCTGCACCCAGGCCCTATCCCAGTGACCCCATGTATTTACCTTCCTAACCCCCCTGACACTAAGGGACAATTTAACATGGCCAATCCACTTAATCAGCACATCTTTGAGGGAACCATTAATTGGATTTCAATATCATTAGTGAAGCATGCAATCATCCCTCCTCCCATAGGTTTCCAACCTCTCTGGTGCCAATTAGTACAGGTCTTTAACAGTGTGCAACACTACCAAAGGAGAGCTAGGAGGTGAATACTGCTGAGCACCAACCTCCGGGGTGCAGGGGAGTCAGCTGTGGCCATAATGCAGGATGGGATGGGGGGCTTGCATGGTTGTAGAAGATCATGGGCGCTCAGGGGTGTCTGGGGTCCACAGGTCAGGCTTGGGGCTTGCATTGCGTGCATTCCTGCTGACAGCTGAATGACTCCCAAGGGGTTGCATATGAGGTTGACTCCCAAGCCCACTAGTGTCACACTGGTTACCCTGCCATCTGCTCTGTGGTTTATCACAGACATTCCAACCCAGACCCCACTAACAGTAACAAACACCCGATCTGGCAGCTGTCACCGCAATCAAGGGAGTTTGGCAGGTGTTATCATGTCTCCTCACACTGCATGAACTCTTGAAGACGCAGTTCCCTTACCTGGACCGCTCTGGCGGGCCCTCCGGTACAGCCCTCAAAGAGTCTCCCACATCGTAATGGTCTGCTGTGCACTCAACAACCTGGTATAGCAGCGGGGAGACATCCTGGAGAAGGAGCAGAATATCACACCAAGTTTAAGGTGCGAGGGGCAAGGTTTAAAGGAGATGTACGAGGCAGATTTTTTACACAGAGAGTAGTGGGTGCCTGGAACTCGTTGCTGGGGGAGGTATTGGAAGCGGATACGGTAGTGACTTTTAAGGGTCGTCTTGACAAATACATGAATAGGATGGGAATAGAGGGATATGGTCCCTGTAAGTCGGGCAGTAAAGTCGGGCAGCATGGTCGGTGCAGGCTTGGAGGGCCGAAGGGCCTGTTCCTGTGCTGTAATGTTCTTTGTTCTTTGATGGGTCTGGGTTGGTCATGTTAGTGAGTTCCCTCTCCAGGCAGGAGGCTGATGATGACTCGCTATGCAGCACACTGTGATGCTGCCCTGGTGCAACGCAAATCTGACTCCTACTACCTGTTCTTTGACTGCTCACTGGCACCTGGGCCCATGTCTGAATGAAAGTCGGGGCACCACCATGCTGCCCAATGCCCCAGGGGTGGCGGATGGCCAAGCCTAGGGTCTGGCGGGTGATGAGGATGCCATGCCAGGCTGTCTGTCACTGTGGGCCTACATGACCTGTTGGAACTGCTCGGGGGGCTGGTGGGGACTGGAGCAGAGGAGCTCAGACTGTTTAATCCCATGTCAGTGGTGGGGGACGGTGACCTCGCGACCCTAACAGTATTTTCGGATGAGCACTTGGAGTACCATGGCAGTCAGGGATCTGGCAAAGGTGCTGGGAACTGGGAATCGCAGACTCGATAGGCCAAAGGACATCTGTCACACAGAACGACGCTCTGAGCCTTTATGGGTACAGTCAGGGTTCGAGACTCCTTGTGGGAGGTAGTTCACAGATGGATGAGTCACAGCTATGGGGTGCAATAACATTTAATAGTGATTATCTACAGAGCCATTAACTATGGTCTGTACTTTCACCCGTGCCCACTTGGTGACCCTACAATGTTTTTTTTGGGAAAATTCCACCTAATACATTTTCTTAAATAAGGAGACCAAAACTGCTCACAATATTCCTGTGCTCTCACAGTTGCAGCAAGACTTTCCTACTCTTGTACTCCAATCCCCTTGAAATAAGGGCCAACATTCCATTAATCTTCCTGATTACCTGCCTCACCTGTGTGCTAGCTGTCTGTTTTTCATACACAAGTACCCTCAAGTCCCTTAGTGTTGCAGCTTTCTGCAATTTTTCTCCATTTAAGTAATACTTTTGTTCTCCCTTCCAAAATGAATGACTTCACATTTTCCCACATTATACTCTGCCAACTTTTTGCCCACTATCAATATCTATGTGTTTGTATCCCTCTCGCAACTTGCCTTTTCATCTATTTTTGTGTCATCTGAAAATTTGGCTATAGTATATTCACTTCCTTCCTCTAAGTCATTAATATATACTGTAAACAATTGCGGTCCCAGCACCGATCCCTGTGGATACCACTGGTTACAGGTATACACAACCTGAAAAAGTACACAAACTGATGTAATTACACCCACAGAACTGTTGGGATGGAGTTCCAGGATTTTAACCCAATGAGTATGAAGGATATTGTTCCAAGTCATTGTTGTGTGGTTTGGAGGGGAGCTTGCAGGTGATGCCATTCCTGTGCCTCTGCCACCCTTGTCCATCCAGGTGGTGAAGTCATGGATTTGGAAGGTACTGTCAAAGGGAGCCTGGCAGCAGGTTTCTGTAGAGCTGCTTTTTCCAGGGTGGTGTTCATAGAAATCATAGAAACCCTACAGCGCAGAAAGAGGCCATCTGGCCCATCGGGTCTGCACCGACCACAATCCCATCCAGGCCCTATCCCCATATCCCTACACATTTACCCGCTAATCCCTCTAACCTACGCATCTCAGAACACTAAGTGACAATTTCAGCATGGCCAATCAACCTAACCCACACATCTTTGGACTGTACTGTTGTACTGCTTGAGTGTTGTTACACTCATTCAGGCAAATGGAGACTATTCCATCACATAATGCTGGAAAACCTCAGCAGGTCTGACAGTATCTGTGGAGAGAGAACAGAGCTAATGCTGAGGCTGAACCAGACTGTTTTTGATCTCAATGCCCTATTTGACCTTAAGATGAACTTTGAACTCTCTAACCTTTCCCTTAATCAAAATTGTCCACTTTTAACATGGTGGTATCGTCTGTATCTGCTCTACTTAAATGTAACTGCTGGCAAAGCCCTAATCCATGCCTTTATTTGCTCTAGATTTTGTTCTATGTTCTCTTGACTAGTCTCCTATCTTCTACCCTCCATAAACTTCAACTTGGCCAGAATTTGCTACTCCTATTCAGTCTCACATCGAGTCCTGTTCATTCATCAGACTTGGGCTTGCTGACCCAAGTTGACTCTTAGTCCAGCAATACTTCATATTTAAAATTCTTATCCGTGTTCAAATCCCTCCATAGTCTTGCTGCTCCCGATCTTGGTAACTACCTCCAACTGTACAATCCGCTGAGAACTGTGCAATTCTACAATTCCTCTATAATGCCTTTTGCACATCCCTGATTTCCTTGGCTGACCCTCTGGAATTTCCTCCCTAAACCACTTCACTTCTCTATTCTCTTCTAAGCCGCTCCTTAAAATCTACTTCTAACCAACCTTTAGGTCACCTGCTGTCCTCCCACTTAATGACTCGCATTAAATTTTGTCTGACAACACTCCTGTGAAGTACCTTTGGGCCTTTTATTATGTTAAAGATGCTATATAAATGCAAGTTGTTGCTGGAGGCTGAAATTCAAAAGTGAGAAATTGATGCTTCAGTTGTACAGCGCTTTGATCAGAATCCCTCTGGAGTACTGAGCTCAGTTTTGGACACCAAGCCTCGGGCAAGATATCTTGACCTTTAAGGAGATGCAGATTCATTGGAATGGTGTCAGGGCTAAAAAGGTTAACCGATGAAAGTTGCTGCATAAACTTGACTTATATTCCCTTAGGTTTAGAAAGTTGTGGGATCTAATTGAGGTATTTAAAACCATATGGGATTTAGTAGGGTCGATAGAACAAACTACTTCCTTTGCTTGGGGAATCTGGAACAAGAATGCATTCATTCTCTCCCTCACCAGCGCATAATGGCATCAGTGTGTAACATCTACCTACAAGAAGCATGGCAGCAACTCACTCAATCTCCTTCGCTTAAAAATTCCAAACACACAACTTCCACCACCTAGAAGAGCAACAAGGACATGAGGCACCTTCCAAGCCACCTACTTGCAATTATATCACAGTTCCTTCACGGTCACTGGATCAAAATCCTGGAAACCCTTTCCTCACAGAACTGTGGCAATACTTACATCACATGGACTGCAGCGGTTCGAGAAGGCGGCACAGCACTGCCTTGGGCACAATTGAGGATGGACAACAAAGCTGGCGTTGCATGTGAAGTTCCTGCTTCAGCAACACCTCAAATTAAAAATTATTATCCTTGTATTCAAATCCCTCTGTATCCTTGACCTTCCCAATATTGGTAACTATCTCCAACCTTGTAATCTTCCAAGAACTCTGCATTTCTGCAACTCTGAATGAAAACATATAAAATAGGAGCAGAAATGGGCCATTTGACCCCTTAAGCTACTCCATCACTCAAGAATATCATGGCTTTCTGATTGTGTTCTCAACTACACTTTCCTGTCTACCCCTATGCACTTTGACTCCCTTGTTAGTCAAAAACTCTACAGTAAAAATATTCAGTGACCCTGCCTCCACTACCCTCTGGGGAAGAGAGTTCCACAGGCTCACAACCCTCTGAGAGAAAAAAATTATTTTCATGTTAAATGAAAGGTCCCTTATTTTCAAACTACCCTCTAATTCTAGTCTCTCCCCCAAGGGGAGACATCCTTTTAGCACCTACCCTGTTAAGTTCCCTCAGAATTTTATATGCACCCCACCACATATTTTGTGGCAGCGGTGGCAGCCCACCATTGACTAGCGTGGGATCTTCTGGTCCTGCTGTTATCAATGGGGTTTCCCATTGAATGCACCCCCAGGAAACCCGCAGCAGGGTGCAATTTGTCAGGACCAGAAGATCCCGCCAGCGTATAAGGCCAGAAAATTCAAGTCTATATGTTTCAATATGATCAACTGTCTTAAACTCCAATGGATACAGGCACATCTCAGGAATCAGTCGAGTGACCTCTCTCTCAACTGCTTCTCGTGAAATTATATCCTTTCTTAAATAAGGAGACCTACACTAAACACAATACTCTGGATGTGGTCTCACGATGCCATGCAAAACATCCCTACTTTTAGATTCCATTTCCTTTGCAATACACGCCAAAATTCCATTTGCCTTCCCAATCACTTGCTGTATTTGCATACAAACATTTTGTGATTCATGTACCAGGACACTCAGATCCCTCTGTACCACAAAATTCTGCAATTTCTCTCCATGCTTTTCTATTCTTCGTACAAAACTGGACAACTTCACATTTACCCACATTAGAATCCATCTGCCAATATTTTGCCCGCTTTATCTATTTCCCTTTGCGGACTGCTTACTGTCCTACCAATCTTTATGTCAACGTTGGTCTGAGAAATCGGATGATCTCCTACAGGACTGCTTCAAGGCAGTGGACTGGTCAATATTTAAGAACTCAGCGACCAACCTAAATGTGTTCGCCACTACAATAACAGACTTCATTAGTAAGTGTGTAAAACATTGTGTGGCAAAGAACCAATCCGTGTGTTTCCCAACTGGAAACCATGGATGAACAGGGACATCCACTGCTTACTGAAGTACAGGTCTGAGGCGTTCAAGTTGGGTGACCCTGACCTATACAAGAAATCCAGATACGATCTACGGAGAACTATCAAAGATGCCAAAAGACAGTACTGGACCAAGCTAGAGTCCCAGGCTAGCCACATGAACACCCACCATTTATGGCAAGGTCTACACAACATAACAGGCTACAAGGTAAATGTGAGTACAGTCGCCGGCAACAATGCATCTCTCCCCGATGAGCTCAATGCATTCTATGTCCATTTTGAGCAAGAGGATGTCATCTGCCCGGAAGCCTCAGCTGAACCGGTGTTTGAGGTCACTGTCAAGGGTGCCAGATCGGTCTTCTTGAAAGTCAACCCATGGAAAGTGACTGGCCCAGATGTGGTACCCGGACAAGCACTCAGAGCCAGCGTGGACCAGCTGGCTCTGCTGATATCTTTAACCTCTCCTTACTCAGATCTGAGGTTCCCTACCTGCTTCAAGAGATCAACTATCATCCCTGTATCAAAGAAAAGCCAGTCAGCATGCCTTAATGACTACCACCCAATGGTTCTGGCATCCATCATTAAGAAATGCTTCGAAAGGTTAGTCATGGCACGCATCAACTCTGGCCTCCCAGATTGTCTAGATCCACTGCAGTTGGCCTATCGACGCAACAGGTCCACAAATGACACCATCTCCCTGGCCCTACACTCAACCCTGGAACACCTGAACAGCAAGGACACATGTCAGATTCCTATTCATTGACTACAGCTCACCCTTCGCCATTATCCCAATTAAACTCATCTCCGAACTCCGTGGCCCAGAGCTCATCTTCTACCCCTGCGGCTGGACCCGAGACCGTAATCAGTAAGGATAGGCAACGACACCTCCTCCACAATTATACTCAACGCCGGTGCCCCACAAGGCTGTGTCCTCAGACCCTTACTATACACCTTATACACCTATGACTGTGGCCAAAGTCCGCTCCAGCTCGATTTTCTAGTTTGCTGATGACACCACCGTAGTGGGTCGGATCTCAAACAATGACGAGACGGAGTACAGGAAAGTGATTAAGGGGACAATTTTCCCATTCTGCACGCCACAGGAATTGTAGTGGGTGGGGTGGGGGGTGGGGACCATGCAAAGGTCCATTGACCTCGGGCAGGATTTTCTGGTTTTGGGGCGAGGGTGGCCGGAAAATCCCACCCAGAGAATCCAGTAAAATGGAGCAATGACAATAATCTTTCCTTCAATGTCAGTAAAACAAAGGAGATTGTCATAGACTTCAGAAAACAAAGTGGAGAACATGCTCTTGTCTCCATCAATGGTGGTGAAGTGGAAATGGTCAAGAGCTTCAAGTTTCTAGGTGTCCAGATCGCCAACAAGCGATCCTGGTCCCTTCATGCTGATGCTATAGTTAAGAAAGCCCACCAACGCCTCTACTTTCTCAGGAGGCTTAGGAAATTCAGCATATCCGCTACTACTTTCACCAATTTTTGCAGATGCACAATAGAAAGCATCCTTTCTGGATGTATCACAGCTTGGTATGGCTCCTGCTCTGACCAAGACCGCAAGAAACTACAAAGGGTTGTGTGCGTAGCCCAGTCCATCATGCAAACCAACCTCTCATCCACTGACTCTGTCTACACTGCTTTGGCAAAGCAGCCAATGTAATCAAGAATCCCACGGACCCTGGAGATTATCTCTTCTATCTTCTTCATCGGGAAAAAGATACAAAAGTCTGAGATCATGTACCAACCAACTCAAGAACAGCTTCTTCCCTGCTGCCATCAGACTTTTGAATGGACCTACCAGATATTAAGTAAATCTTTCTCTCCACCTTGGCTGTGACTATATTCTGCACTCTCTCCTTACCTTCTCCCCGATGTACTCTATGAATGGTATGTTTTGTCTGTATAGCGCGCAAGAAACAATACTTTTCACTGGATCACAATACATGTGATGATAAATCAAATGTTTGTCGCCACATCTCTACTGACCTATTCCTTAACCTAATTTTGCCAGTTCACTTTAGCCAGCTTCATGCCTTGTTAATTGCCCTTATTTAAGTTCAAAAGATCCATTTTTCTCTTCCACAAGCCATACATGAAATTCAATCATGTTTATGATCGCTGCAATCTCGGGATGCCTTTACCAGAAGGTCATCAATTAATGCTGTCTCATTGTGCATTACCAGATCTAGAGTGGCCTGTTATTTGTTTCTAAGAAACTGCCCCAAAAACACTCATCTTCCAGGTCCTTTGTCAACCTGATTCGTTCACTCTACATGTAGATTCAAATCACCACTGATTATCACTGTACCTTTCTCACAAACCCCCATTATTTTTTCCTGCACACTTCACCCCATGTTGTAGTTACTGTTCGAGGCCTATAAATTATTCACACAAGTGACTCCTTGCCTCTGCTATTTCTCATCTCTATCCAAGCTGATTCTACATCTTGAACTTTAGAATTAAGGTCATCTCTGTCTTGTGTCAATGTCATCTTGAATTTTCAGAGCTTCCCCTTCACCTTTTTCCAGCTTTTTCCTGTCCTTCAGAAATGTCTCATATCCTTGAATATTCAGGTCCTAGCCTTCGCTATCTTGCAGCAATGTCTCTGTAATGGCTATCACATCATACATATTTATTTCTATTTGAGCTGACAATTCATTCATTTTGTTACAAATGTTTGTTGCATTCAGATACAGAGCCTTTAATTCTGTCTCACAATTTTTGCAAACAGTAGCCTTATCTGCTGGGTGTACGCTTGGCTCCTTCCTGCCACGCTCTGATTGTCATTTCCCTAGTTGTTGTCTTGTCCGCTCTCTTTAACTTACCTTCCTAACTAATTATACCTTCCTCACTTGATTCCTTGCCACTGTTATTTAGTTTGAAGGCCTCTCCACTGCCCCACAACTCGCCAGAACATAGATTCCAGCATGGTTCAGGTGAAGAATGCCGATACAACGATACTGGTGCTTCTGCCCCATGAATCGAAACCCATTTCTCCTGCACCAATCCTTGAACCACACATTCATTTCTCTGATCTTATTTACCCTACTTCAAGGCTCAGGTAATAATCCAGAAATTTCCTTTCAGATTCTTGTTTTAATTTAGCTTATAGCTATTCATACTTCTTAAGTAGAACCTCTTTCATAGTCCTGCTTATGTTGTTGGTACCCATGAAGACTACAGCAACTGGATCCACATAGGTAGGAAGTTCTGACCTCTAACACACTCCTGATTTCCTTGGCTGTTCAGCTGACTAGGCCTGAAGCTCTGGAATTCCCTTCCTAAGCCATTCTGCTTCTCTACCTTGCCTCTTTTAAGACATTGAACACAGTTTAAAAAATTGAAGTATGAGAGTGAAATCAGGAAGCACTACTCACATAATAGTCTGGTAGGACAGAATTTGAGTATTTCTTTAAAAAAGAGACATGCTATCAAAGCTTTTTGTCTTGCACTCATTAGGATAGCCACACAAGAAGAACCAACATTTAAGGAAACAACAATTTGAACTGCCTGAGAAGAGAGTGCTGATTGTTTGACAGGTAGATTCTGAGTGGTAGAGGCATTGCCATGGAGAATGCAGCAGAGAACAGTTAACTGCTAAACTTTTATTTCAAATTCAAGCCAGGCAGGTTGATTCTAATTGGCCAAGGCATTGCTTTGAGGAATGAACTAGGAAATGGCAGTTCCCCTAGCTTTTGTTTAGTTAGTAAAGGCATAATGTGTGGACATGCTCATTCTGTCTGCAAAGGACAGGGTCCTGTATGTGACTATATATATAGTGCCGTGATCAATCAGAGTCAACTTGCCTGGTTTGGATTTGAAACATAAGCTTGGCACTTAATGTTCTCTGCTACATCCACCATGGCAATACCTGTACCAATCAGAGTTTTCTTGCCAACCCATCAACTCTCTTCTCATGCAGTATAAATTGTTGTTTCATTTACTGTTGGTTTATCGAATATAGCTGTCCTGATGAGTGCAAGGTGAAAACCTTTGGTAGCATGCCTCTTTTATGAATGGATATGAAGCAAAGCGGAGCATTTGCAATAAAGTGGATAAATTCATCGCGCAAATAGATGTAGTCAGGATTACGGAGACATGGCTGCAGGGTGACCTGGGATAGGGACTGAACCTCCAGGAATATTCAGTATTTAGCAAGTACAGACAAAAAGGTAAAGGCAGTGAAGCTGCATTCCTGGTAAAAGAGGAGATTAACACCATACTGTGAAAGGATATTAGCTCTGACAATATGGAATCGATGTGGATTGAGCTAAGGAACACCAAAGGGCAAAAAACATTAGTAAGGGTTGTTTATAGACAGCCAAACTGTAGTGGTGATGTTGGGAATGACATTGAATCGGAAATTAGGGATGCATGCAATAAAGGAAAGTATGTAATTATGGCTAATTTTAATCTGCATATAGATTGGGCAAATTAAATTAGTCACAATACCATAGAGAGGGAATTCCTGAAATGTATACAGGATGGTTTTCTGGACCAATACGTTGAGGAACCAACTAGAAAACTGGCTATTCCAGAGTGGGTACAATGAAAAATGAATAATTGGCAATCAAGTTGTGCGAGACCCCTTGGGGATGAGCAACCATAACAAGAAATAATTTTTCATCAAGATAGAGATTGACAAAGTCGATTCTAAGACTAGGATCCTGAATCTTAATAAAGGAAACTACGATGATATGAGGTGTGAGTTGGCTATGATAGATTGGGAAATATTACCTAAAAGGATGATGGCAGATAGACAATGGTAAACATTCAAGGAGCACATGGGTGAACTGCAACAGTTGTTTATTTCTGTCTGGCGCAAAAATAAAATGGGATAGTTAGCCAAAACATGGCTTACAAGGGAAATTATAGATCGTATTAAATCCAAGGGCAAGGCATATAAATTGGCCAAGCGAAACAACAGAGCTAGGATTGGGAGCAGTTTAGAATTCAGCAAAGGAGGACGAAGGGACTGCTTAAGAAGAGGAAAATAGAATATGAGAGTAAGATTGTGGGAACATAAAAACTAACTGTAAAAGTTTTGATAGGTATGTGAGAAGAAAAAGATTGGTAAAGACAAGTATGGGTTCCATACAGTTCGAAACAGGGGAATTTATAATGGGAAACAAAGAACGACTAACCAATTGAATACATACTTTGGTTCTTTCTACTCTAAGGAGAGTACAAATAAGATTCCAGAAATGTTGGGGAACACAGGGTTTAGTGAGAGGGAGGAACTGAAGGAGATCAGTATTAGTGGGGAAATGGTGTTCGGGAAACTGAGGGGATTGAAGGCCAATAAATCCCCAAGGCCTGATAATTTACATCCCAGAGTACTTAGGAAGTGGCCCAAGAAACAGTGGATGCATTGGTGGTCATCTTCCAAGATTCTATAGACTCTGGAACAGTTCCGACAGATTGGTGGGTAGCTAATGTAACCCCACTATTTAAAAAAGGAGGAGGAGAGAAAACGGAATTATAGGCCAGTAAGCCTGACATCGGTAATGGGGAAAATTCTAGAATCCATTGTCAAAGATTTTATAGCAAAACACTTGGGAAACAGTGGCAGTATTGGACAGAGTCAGCATGAAAGGGAAATCATGCTTGACAAATCTACTGGAATTCTTCGATGATGTAACTAGGAGAGTTGATGAGGGGAAGCTAGTGGATGTGGTTATTTGGACCTTCAGAAGGCTTTCGACAAAGTCCCACATAAAAGATTAGCGGGTAAATTGGGAATAGTCTATTGAGGTGGATAGAAAACTGGGCGCACAGTGGTTAGCACTGCTGTCTCACAGCACCAGGGACCCAGGTTCAATTCCTGGCTTGGTCACTGTCTGTGTGAATTTTGCAAATTCTCCCCGTGTCTGCATGGGTTTCCTCCGTATGCTCTGGTTTCCCCCACAGTCCAAAGATGTGTGGGTTAGGTGGATTGGCCATGTTAAATTGCCCCTTAGTGTCAGGGGGACTAGCTAGCGTAAGTGCATTGAGTTATGGGGTAATGCGGATAGGGCCTTGGTGGGATTGTGGTTGGTGCACTCGATGGGCCAAATGGCCTCCTTCTGCACTGTAGGATTCTATGATTCTATGGTTGGCAGACAGGAAACAAAGAGTAGAATTAAGCGGATCTTTATCCAAATGGCTGCCGGTGACTAGCGGGGTACTACAGGGATTAGTGCTGGGACCCCAGCTATTCACTATATATTGATGATTTAGATGAGGGAACTAAATGTAATATCTTCATATTTGCAGATGACACAAAGCCAGGTGGAAGGGTGAGCTATGAGGAGGAAGCAGAGATCCTTCAGTGTGATTTGGACAAGTTGAGTGAGTGGGCAAATGAATGGCAAGTGCAGTATAATTTGGATAAATGTGATCTTATCCACTTTGGTAGCAAAATTGGGAAAGCAGATTACAATGTGAATGGCCATAAATTCAGAAAGGGGAATGTGCAATGTGGCCTGGATGTCCTCGTATACCAGTCGCTGAAGGTAAGCATGCAGGTGCAGCAGACAACAAAAAAGAAGAATGGTATGTTGGCCTTCATAATGAGAGGATTCAAGTAGAGGAGCAGGGATATCTTGCTGCAATTAAACAAGTCCTTGGTGAGGCCACACCTGGAGTATTGTGTGCAGTTTTGGTCTACTTATCTGAGGAAGGATGTTTTTGCTCTTTGTTTTTCGGAGGGAGTGCAAAGAAATTTTACCATACTAATTTCTGGGATGGTAGGACTGACGTATGAGGAAAAATTGAGTCGGTTAGGATTGTATTGACTGGAGTTCAGAAGAATGAGGGGAGGATGTCCTATAAAACTTTAATAGGACTAGATAAGACAGGTGCAAGAAGGATGTTCCCAGTGGTGGGGATGTCCTGAACCAGTGGTCACAACCTGAGGATACAGAGTAGACCATTTAGGACAGAGGTGAGGAGAAATTTCTTCACACAGAGAGGGGTCAGCCTGTGAAAATTGCTACCACAGAAAGTAGTTGAGGCCAAAACATTGTGGGGCGAATTTTCCCGTTCCACCTGCCACGGGAATCCTTGCAGGCGAGGGGCGGATCATGGAAAGATCCATTGACCTTGGGCAGGATTTTCTGGTTTTGGGGCAAGCGCAGCCAGAAAATCCCACCCTGTGTGTTTTCAAGAAGCAGTTAGATATAACACCTGTGATGAAGGGGATCAAAGGATAAGGAAGGTGGAATCAGGCTAATGAGCTGGATAATCAGCTATGATCGTAATGAATGGCGGAACAGGCTCCTCCTGTTCCTGTTTTCTATGTTTCTATATAATGGTAAATTGAGGTGCCGATCAATCATGATCTGATTGAATATCTCAAAAGATGAATGGCCTCCTAATGTTCCTATATTTCTTGTGACTTGCCATAACTGGTTTATTAATCGCATTATTTACTGACACAATAAAATTGTGCCATAAATTAAGTCTATAGAAATATTTGTTGTGCCTTTATGCCTTAATAATCTGATTAATGCAGAATAATGGATGTCACTGAAATACTTTCCTTAGGGCAGTAACTGTTATTTTGATCAAAGTGAACAATAAATTAATCCAAAGAGCCCCTGAAGGCAGCCGCCAAATTATCATATACATCATCCTGCTTCTGTTGGTATATTGTAATAGAAGTGAAAATATAATGGCTCAAACACAGTGCAAAGGACGTAACTGGGATAATTTCCCAATTAAATAAAGAATAATCAGATTTAAACAGGTGTGGTAAAGTCATTGTGTACATGATTTTTAGCCAACAGGGTACAAAGTACAGTTGAACACCTGTAAGCCAAATGTTAGTGCCAAAACTTTAATGTTTTCTTTTACACATTTAATCTAATTGTGACCAATTCCCAGGAAACAGTTATTAATTGTTGTAGACTACAGATGTTTTCATTGCACAATAAAAGTACATATATACATTCACTGTAGTTAGGAACCGATTGTAGAATAAAGGCAAAGTAATGAATCATTATTTAAATTAGATAAAGCAAAGTGTTTATCCACCTAATAGTGTCAATTGTCTACAGGGCACTTCAATTTGCAGCTTTTATGAGACGATGAGTAATTGCTTTTAAATTGATGTATGATTATGTTTAATAGAATTTGATGAATGCATGCTCTGATTAGCTGGTATTAGTATACAAAACCTTTCCAGCATCTGATACTGAGCAAATACAACTCCTCAAAGTTCTTATTATTTTGACTATTGTGTGCATTAACTACAGGATTACTGGGGTAAATAGAAAGGTATTGATTGGGGAAGAGTACTGCAGCTTCTTTAAATAAGGGTTAGCAATGTTCTGAAGTAGTTGCAAAGAGCACATTTAACAAAGGATGCAGATAATTGTTGTACACCACTTTCATTAAAGGTCTCACTGGCAGTAGAATGACTATGGGCCTCCATTTTCCTCTCTTCTAATTCATAAATCTGGAGTTTTCTCGCATGGAAATGTTGGTTTCCCAACCAGCATCATTTTTTTCCTTTCCCAAAGTTAAAGATTTATTTATTTTGCTGGTCCCAGTACTGCCATCGTAGGCCTCTTCTTTCTCTTCAGTCTCTTATTTACTTTGCTCCATTCCCAGTAATCCAGCTGTAATTTTGCCATGTTTTTGAAGGCTATCTGCCTTTTTCAGTTCTCTGTGTATGTATATTTTTCTGGATCACAATGAGTTCCCCTGTTCCTTGGAGGTTGGTTTAGTCCTCAGTGACATTGCTTCCAGTGAATCGCTGTAAGGCGCAAGTGATGAAACGACAGTCCAAAGAGAGAAAGAACAGCATAAAGGCAAAGGATCAAAACAATTGCTAGCTATCAGAAAGCTAAAATAGGAACAAAGTGAAAAATTTAAAAAGATATTTAGGGGAAGAAAATCAAGGAAAGAAGTACAGAGAATTGGGAAATACAATGACTAAGAGACAAGCATCAGGAAATAGGAAACAAAATGTCTGGGGGAACAAAAGTAATAAGTAGTAAACGGAGAAAACAAATAGAGGTTTGATACATTGACACTTTCATATTGATGCAAGTTATTGTTATGTGTTCACTGACATGAAAACACAACTCTGAAGTACGATCTCATTCTGAATCTTCCACTCCACATTCCTGTTTCCCAAAAGTTGGTAGTGGTTTGATGCAGGCTTGGTTTGATCAGAATCTGTGCATTAGAAATATTTCTTTCCAAATAGTGATCAGTAGCTTAGCTAAATATCTAATTTTGACTGTTAGCCAGATCCTAGCTTTAGATTGCTTGGTGTGCTGAATTCAACCCGAGTGAAGGGTGAAGAGCTCTTTGTGTTTTGCCAATCTTTAGACTGAAAATTTGAGCCAGTAAACAAATATATGAACTAATATTCAGTTATCAAGTTTATAGCACTTCAGGCCTTATCACTAGGCTTAACAACATTGGATCTTAATCACTGCTCCTGTTATCTTGAGAGAATAAGTGTTAGGTATAGAGGATGATTGCACCAGAACCACTGGGAGTAGGTGTGTGGGGTGCTTGGGGTGGGAATTCCCTATTGATATATTCTTTTATCTGGACCATCATTACATAGGCCCCAATTTCAGTCACATTTTTGTACTTCTGCCCATTAGTAGAGCAAGAAGTATATATGACTGCAGCTCAATAACATTTGTGTCGTGGTTGGAAAAAGTTCTACTAATGGGCAGAAGTACAAAAATGTGACTGAAATTGGGGCCTATGTAATGATGGTCCAGATAAAAGAATATATCAATAGGGAATTCCCACCCCAAGCACCCCACACACCTACTCCCAGTGGTTCTGGTGCAATCATCCTCTATACCTAACTCTCATTCTCTCAAGATAACAGGAGCAGTGATTAAGATCCAATGTTGTTAAGCCTAGTGTTAAGGCCTTGAAGTGCTATAAAAATTGGCATAAGGTAAAGTGATGCTCTGAGTTAGAAATCAACAGAAGAATTGCAAAAGCTGGAATTGTGTAAAATGTCAGTCAACATTGGAACTAGATTCACATTTAGGTTCACATTTCAGTGTGATCCTTCATTAGAATTGACATACAGTTATGTTTCTTCATTCCTTTTGATGAGTCCCCTGAAATAAAACGGGAAATTCCAGCAATAGTGCAGCAAGTTTAATCTGTGTGTAGCTGAGTTGTACAAACCAGGGAAGCTCCAGCTTGTACTTGTAGAATCATAGAGTTTTACAGCACAAAAAGAGATCCTACAGCCTGTGCTGGCCATCAAGTACCTATCTATTCTAATCCCATTTTCTAGCACTTAGTCCGTAGCCTTATATGCTATGGTGTTTCAAGTGCTCGTCTAAATGTTTCTTAAATGTTAACGGTTCCTGTATCACCCTTTCAGGCACTGAGTTCCAGATTCCCCCCACCCTCTGGGTTAAAAAGTTTTTCCTCAAATTCCCCCTCAACCTCCTGCCCCTTATCTTAAATCTACGGCCCCTGGTTATTGACCCTTCTACTAAGGAGAAAAAATCTTTCCTATCTATCATATCAATGTCCCTCATAATTTTGTACACCTCGATCAGGTCGCCTCTCAGCCTTCTCTGCTCTAAGCAAAACAACCCCAGCCTGACCAGCCTCTCTTCATAACTGAAATGTGCCAGCCCAGGCAACATCCTGGAGAATCTTCTCTGCACCCCCTCTAGTGCAATCACATCCTTCCTATAGTGTGGTGACCAGAACTGTATACAGTACTCTAGTTGTGGTCTAATGAGCATTTTATACAGTTCTATCATAACCTCCTTGTAATATGCCTCAGTTAATAAAGGCAAGTATCCCGTATGCCTTCCTAACCACCTTATCTACCTGTCCTGCTGCCTTCAGGGATCAATAAACGTGCAACACAATGTCCCTCTGGTCCTCTGACTTCTGATGTGGAGATGCCGGCGTTGGACTGGGGTAAACACAGTAAGAAGTCTCACAACACCAGGTTAAAGTCCAACAGGTTTATTTGGTAGCAAAAGCCACTAGCTTTCGGAGCGCTGCTCCTTCATCAGGTAAGTGGGAGTTCTGTTCACAAACAGGGCATATAAAGACACACACTCAATTTACAAAATAATGGTTGGAATGCGAGTCTTTACAGGTAATCAAGTCTTAAAGGGACAGACAATGTGAGTGGAGAGAGGGTTAAGCACAGGTTAAAGAGATGTGTATTGTCTCCAGCCAGGACAGTTAGTGAGATTTTGCAAGCCCAGGCAAGTTGTGGGGGTTACAGATAGTGTGACATGAACCCAAGATCCCGGTTGAGGCAGGCCTCATGTGTGCGGAACTTGGCTATCAGTCTCTGCTCAGCGACTCTGCGTTGTCGTGTGTCGTGAAGGCCGCCTTGGAGAACGCTTACCCAAAGATCAGACGCCGAATGCCCGTGACCGCTGAAGTGTTCCCCAACAGGAAGAGAACACTCCTGCCTGGTGATTGTCGAGCGGTGTTCATTCAGCCGTTGTCGTAGTGTCTGCATGGTCTCCCCAGTGTACCATACCTCGGGACATCCTTTCCTGCAGCGCATCAGCTAGACAACATTGGCCGAGTTGCAAGAGTATGTACCGTGTACCTGGTAGATGGTGTTCTCACGTGAGATGATGGCATCCGTATCGATGATCCGACACTTCTTGCAGAGGTTGCTGTGGTAGGGTTGTGTGGTGTTGTGGTCACTGTTCTCCTGAAGGCTGGGTAGTTTGCTGCGGACAATGGTCCGTTTGAGGTTGGACTTCTACCCAGTCAAAAATTAAATGTAATAGAATAAGCTCTGAAGAAGTCACATGGACTCGAAAAGCTATGTCTGTTTCTCTCTCCATAGATGATGCCAGAGTTTTTCCAGCATTTTCTGTTAAGATTAAATGTGGCCTTCAGCAGTGGAACAGAAGATGTTGGTCCATGCCCTGGTCTTGACAGTGAGATGAATGACTTTCTGTGTATTGTCGTGTCAATTGGCATTTAGTGTAGTAACTGCAAAAACAGCTGTCTTTTGCTAAAGTTTTTATTGGGAGGGCAGGCAGATGAGTAGCTGGAATACTGGAAGAAAAATCAACAAAACATGCATGTATAACACTGGTGGATATTAAAACTGGAATCCCATTGAACAGCTTTTTCATTCAACTAGCTGGTTAAGGCAATATCTTTTCCTGATACTGCTCAGAGTTTTCAAAAATTATACTTTAGTGTGATTCCTTTATAGAGATGCTTCATTGTTGAGCAGTCTTTAAACTTGTTTTCACATTATCCCAAAATTCATTTTAAATTATGAATTCAGTCAGTATTTTAAAATGCCATTATGTTTTCAAAGGCCTGACTGTTAACCCCCATTGCAAGGAATTCTTTCTAACAGACACCAATATGTAACCAGGTTTAAGCCAGATTCCATCTTCAGCAGCTACTGAAAATTCTCAGCTGGGCATGTCCCTAAATTGTTCTGTTTGTTTCTGGCTAAGTCTCTTGCCAAGAGGTTTTTTTCAATTTGGAGAATGAGTTTCTATTGGGCTATATGTAAATCGTAAAAAAAATGTCATATAGTAAAGACTATTGTAACTGTTAAATTATTCTGAGTTTTCATCATTTTTTTATTTCTTCTAAGGTCGGATCTTGAACCGCTTTTCGAAAGACATTGGTCACCTGGATGACTTGTTGCCCTATACTTGCATGGACTTTTTACAGGTAATTCAGAGCTCATGAATTGCACATTGTGTGATCATTTTATGGGTCACTGAGTACTCTTTGCTGCTGAAGTACTGTGATCACCAAACACATTATTTTCCAAGCAATAACTCTTCTAACAAAATTAAACGTTGGTTTAATAAAAGTGTCTGGCCATCAGAGGAGGGTGTGGTTGTAATTTTATGATCCACCAAAGCAACAATGAACATCTAATGCCAGGAATAATTGCTGTACAGAAGTGGCCCCCGTCCTCTTGCTATCATGTCATGTCCCCAGGATCAGCATACTTTGTAGCTTATTGTTCTTTTGCCTCCAGTAATTTGGAGCACATCCAGATAATGTTATGAAATGTGGACACAGTAGCACAACAATCAGCTGTCACGCAGGACTGTGAAGACAAGCCAAATCATGAGTGTTATGACCACAAAAGAGCAAAGGTTTACTGATTGTAAAGAGTGTGCTATGGTAGATTTAAAAGGGAGGTAGGATGGGGTTTGGTAAGTAAATTAGTACAATTAAATTAGGACAGCACAGTGGTTAGCACTGCTGTCTCACAACTTCAGGGACCTGGGTTCAATTCTGGCCTGTGTGGAGTTTGCACATTCTCCCCGTGTTTGCATGGGTTTCCTCCAGGTGTTCCGGTTTCCTCTCTCAGTCCAAAGATGTGCAGGTTAGGTGGATTGGCAATGATTAATTGCCCATTAGTGTCTTGAGATGTATAGGTTAGATGGATTAGCCATGGTAAATGTGTGGTGTTACAGTGATAGGCTGGAGCAAAGTGCCTGGATAAGATGCTTTGTCAGAGAATCAGTGCAGACTCAATGGGCCGAATGGCCTCTACTGCACTGTAGGGATTCTATGAATGTTACTATAAGGTTAAAAAAAATTTAAAAACAAGCCAAATCTAACTTTCTGAATACTTGTTAATGCAGTAATTTTTTTAATCCAGGGTTATAATATTATGACAGGTTATAATTTCAATAGTTTTCGTCAAGCAATTAACTAAGCAATTATTCAATGTACAATAATGCTAAGAACATCATTTCCGAACCTCCAGTTATGCTGGATGTAATTTCCCAATGTAATCTCTAGTTATGACATTAGGCAGCCAACTTGTTAAATACTACAGATCTGTTAAAATTGTAAAATGCAAGAGCAGAAATGCAATTTATTGCTATTATGTTTGTATCTGTTAGTCAGTTAAGTGCAGTCAGCTCCTTGGCACCATAATTCATGATGAACTGAGCTGGCTGACTTTCCCAGGAGGATTTCACCCATCTGGACACAGCCAGAATAGGAACACGAGAACACAATAGGTGATGTGCTAGTATTCTTATAGTGGTGGTAATGCGGCTGTCAGTAGAAATGAAACAAGATGATGCACTAAGTAGATAACAGAAAGTAATCACTGCTCCAATAGATGAATTAAAATTGAAAGCCAAATCTTTGGGTATCCTCTTTAGGAATATACAGATCTCATCAAATTATTGATTATATTATAACTCGTAGTACATATGGTAATGAATGTGGTAAAGTATTTTCTTTTCAGTTAAATACCCTCACCATGAAAGATGTTTTACCTTATAACGGTTTAGAATTCTCAAATCACTAGCCTGAATTGTAAGGAGGCCTTTAATTATCGAGTCAGATTTCCTAGGTAAATCTTTTGTAAATTAAACTTTTGGAAAGCATTTCATTTGGCCAGGTTCCTCCAATGTTCCCATTTTTTCCCCAAAGGCAATGACTCCTACTGGAGTACAACATGATGGGCATCAGTCACCCTTCCAGTACCTTGTCTCTGTCATCGTTAGCAGTCTGCTGAACACTGACTTTTAAGAAAGCTAACTTCAAAGGAATGAGTGAAGGAGTAAAATAAGTGAGCTGGGGGTGTATTTCTGAATAATATCTCAATTAGAAGACAAGGCATGGAATAATCATAAGTTGTGGTAAATGAGTATAAACTAAACAGGGAATCCACAAAATGATGTACTGTGTTTCATGGGTTTGCACTGAATGTGTTGACCCGACAGTTTAAGGGTATGCAGGCAAATGCTTGAATACTGGTGAGAGTGATGGTTCCACCTGGATGTATAACCAAATTCAAGGCACCACGGTTGGCTCGGCTGTTTTTTTTCTTTATAGTTTCATTGGATGCGGATAACATGTGGATGTGGGAGAAAGATTGGGAGAGCAATAGTATTGGAGATTCTGTAGTTAGGGGAACAGACAGGATACTTTGTTGCTTCCCTGATGCCAGAGTCGAGGATGTCACTGAGGAGGAGAGGAGAATTAGCAGTCAGTGGTTGTGGCCCATATCAGTACCAATGACATAGGTAGCAATAGTGTTGAGATCCTGGAGGCAGATTTTAGGGAGTTAGAAAGGAGATTTGCAAATAGGGTGACAAAAGTAGTAATCTCCAGATTGTTCACAGTATCACATATTAGCGAGTATAGAAATAGAAGGATAGAGCAGATGAATGCTTGGCTGGAGCAATGAAGTAAGAAGGAGGCTTTTGGATTTTTGGTACATTGGGACCACTTCTGGGAGAGCTGGGTGGGTTGCACTGAACAGAGCCAGAACAATGTAGAATTAATTGCTAATGGGGAGGGTTTAAACGAATTTGATGGGGGGGATGAGATCTAGACGGTAATATTAGAGAGAAGAACCAATGTGCACAGAGAACTGGGAGAGACAGAGAGCACCAGAATAATAAATAGGAAGCTATTAGCTCGGGTCAGAAAAAGAGAGAAAAGCAAAATACTGCAGATGCTAGAATCTGAAACAAAAACAGAAAATGCTGGAAAATCTTTGACCAAGGGTCAAATAACAAAGAAACGTACAGCACAGGAACAGGCCCTTCAGCCTTCCAAGACTGCTGATCATGATGCCCTAACTAAACTTAAAAAAACCTTCTGCCCTTACTCGGTCCGTATCCCTCTATTCCCTCCCTATTCATGTACCCATCCAGATGCCTCTTAAATGTTCCTAACCCAGGCTCAAAACGTTGGCTCTATTCTCTCTCCACAAATGCTGTTAGACCTGCTGAGATTTTCCAGCATTTTCTGTTTTTGTTTCAGGAAATGAGATAATGCACTAAGGTCCCAATTAGATTAACAATGCATGTATGTGAATGCACAGAGTGTGGTAGATAAGATTGATGAGCTGCAGACACAGGTGTCATGGGTATGGGTGTATGATGCTGTGATAATAATGTAGATTTGGCTGGAAAAGGGGCAGCACTGGGATATAAGGTCATAGAATCATAGAAACCCTACAGTACAGAAAGAGGCCATTCGGCCCATCGGGTCTGCACCGACCACAATCCCACCTAGGCCCTACCCCCACATCCCTACATATTTGCCCACTAATCCCTCTAATCTACGCATCTCAGGACACTAAGGGCAATTTTAGCATGGCCAATCAACCTAACCTGCACATCTTTGGACTTTGGGAGGAAACCGGACCACGCAGACACGAGGAGAATGTGCAAACTCCACACAGACAGTGACCCAAGCCGGGAATCGAACCCAGGTCCCTGGAGCTGCGAAGCAGCAGTGCTAACCACTGTGCTAACGTGCCACCCACAGGTGTTCAAGAAAGAAAAATGGAGGGGTGGCTGTATTGATTAAGGATAATATTACAGTTGTAGAGAGAGAGGAACCAAAGACAGATTTTGTTTGGTTAGAGCGAAGAAACAATTGAGGTACCATTACTCTCCTCAAAGTGGAGCACAGCCTATGGTCATCGAGAACATAGAAAAACAGTACAGCACAGTACAGGCCCTTCGGCCCTCGATGTTGTGCCGAGCTTTGTCCAAAACCAAGATCAAGCTATCCCACTCCCTATCATTCTGGTGTGCTCCATGTGCCTATCCAATAATCGCTTGAAATTTCCTAAAGTGTCTGACTCCACTATCACAGCAGGCAGTCCATTCCACACTCCAACCACTTTTTGAGTAAAGAACCTACCTCCGACATCCCCCCTATATCTCCCACCATGAACCTTATAGTTATGCCCCCTAGTAACAGCTACATTCACCCGAGGAAATAGTCTCTGAACGTCCACTCTATCTATCACCCTTATCATCTTATAAACCTCTATTAAGTTGCCTCTCATCCTCCTCTGCTCTAAAGAGAAAAGCCCTAGCTCCCTCAACCTTTCCTCATAAGACCTACCCTCCAAACCAGGCAGCATCCTGGTAAATCTCCTCTGCACTCTCTCCAATGCTTCCACATCCTTCTTATAATGAGGTGACCAGAACTGCACACAATATTCCAAATGTGGTCTCACCAAGGTCCTGTACAGTTGCAGCATAACCCACAGCTCTTAAACTCCAACCCCCTGTTAATAAACGCTAACATACTATAGGCCTTCTTCATGGCTCTATCCACTTGAGTGGCAACCTTCAGAGATCTGTGGATATGAACCCCAAGATCTCTCTGTTCCTCCACATTCCTCAGAACCCTGCCGTTGACCCTGTAATCCGCATTCAAGTTTGTCCTACCAAAATGAATCACCTCGCACTTATCAGTGTTAAACTCCATCTGCCATTTTTCGGCCCAGCTCTGCATCCTATCAATGTCTTTTTGCAGCCTACAACAGCCCTCCACCTCATCCACTACTCCACCAATCTTGGTGTCGTCAGCAAATTTACTGACCCAGCCTTCAGCCCCCTTCTCCAAGTCATTGATAAAAATCTGGGGCTATGGCGACTTTACTGCGTCTATCCTATAGGCTACCAACTAGTGGACTTGTTTAAGACAAATCATGTTTAGCCAGCTCAATAAAGCTTTTTGGGTCGAAAAAGGGTTGATGAGGGTGATCATAGAATCCCTACAGTGCTGAAAGAGACCATTCGGCCAATCAAGTCTGCACCAACCCTCCGAAAGAGCACCCCACCCCAAGCCCAGCTCTCCTCCCTATCCCCGTAACCCCCATGTATTTACCATGATTAATCTCCCTAACTTACACAACTTTGGACATTAAGGGGCAATTTAGCTTGGCCAATCCACCTAATCTGCATAGTTTTGGATTGTGGGAAGAAACCGGAGCACCTGGAGGAAATTCACGCCGACACTGGGGGAACATGCAAACTCCATACAGACAGTCACCCGAGGCCAGAATTGAACACAGGTCCCTAGCGCCTGTGAGGCAGCAGTGCTAACCACCGTGCCACCCCTGACATTGTTGATGTGGTGTATATGGATACCCAAAAGACTTTTGATAAAGTGCTATACAACAGACTTGTCAGAAAAGTTGGAATAAACTTGGAATAAAAAGGAAAATGGCAGCATGAATACAAAGTTGTCTGAATGACTGGAAGCAGGGAGTAGTGGTGAACAGTTTTTTTTTGGACTGGAGGGAGGTATATAGTGGGGTTCCCTAGGAATCAGTATTAGGGTCACCACCATGATCTGTATTAGTGATCTAGATTTGAGTATGGCTTGTGCATTCCTCAGATATCCACCATAGCTCATCTGCAACTGCTCATCTAACATCCTTCATCCAACAATCTAAGTCAACTCCTCTTTCTGCTGTCGTCTACTTTGCCCTCGAGGAGAAATATCTATAATTTTTCAGCTTTGGTTGAAATACTGACATTTTCTTTTCTGGATGTCAATTTTTAGAGTTCCTTTTGTGCTTCCAATTTCAAGTATATCTTTATTTGTGTTATGGTCTACATGATCATAGCAAGCAAGCTTGAAACTCCAAGTTAGCCCGTGCAGTAGCATTATGCAGTAACAGTAATGTTTTGGAACTTTGAAAAATATTTGCAATGTTTTGAGAAGTATTTTAGTTAGTTCCTGGATTTGCCAAAGAGGGTTCACATATTCTCTGGTGGGGGTGGGGGGAGGTGATGGAGGAATAAGTGATCTCTCTGGACTAATATTGCAGAGAGGGGCAATTCTGTGGCATCTGCTCACTCAAGTTGGTACTGGACTCCTCCATGTTTCTTGACATTGACAGGAAGCTACCTGACAGGACAGTCAGTGCTCTGTTGTATGCCAACTTTAGCAAAGTCTTCATTAGAGTCCTCTGCAGCATGATTTGTGTGCCAACTTGACCTCCAGTGTGCTTGTAAACAAACCATCATTTTTCCCCTGGCTTCACTGCAGGTCCCTCACCATGAGCAGATTCCAACTCTGCACTAACCTCCAAAGATACTTAGCATGCCAGTATCTGAGCTGGTGACTGTAAATATCGGAACAAATAACAAAGTTTCTTCAGCAATGCCATACTGTGGCTCTCTTCCTCATCCTGGGGCTGTGATGGCTGTGCAGATGACGATTCCTGAGAATCAGTAAATCAGAAGGGATGGCACAGTAGTTAGCACTGCTGCCTCACAGCACCGGGGGCCTGGGTTTGCTTCTGGCCTTGGATGACTATCTATGTGGAGTTTGCACATTCACCGTGTGTCAAAGAACAAAGAAATTTACAGCACAGGAACAGGCCCTTCGGCCCTCCAAGTCTGCACCAACCATGCTAAAACCCCCTACCCTTCCGGGGACCATATCCCTCTATTCCCATCCTATTCATGTATTTGTCAAGACACCCCTTAAAAGTCATTACCCTATCTACTTCCACTACCTCCCACGGCAACGAGTTCATCATACCATATAGCAGAATGAGGGTGAGCTGGGTTTTGAGATGGACTATAGGGCAAGAACATATCATCATTGTCAAAAGAGGCCAGGGGAGGGTTAAGGATGGTGGGGTAGGTGCCTCCGATGAGCACCGGGGACCCCTCAAGGAGTCTTCCTATCCTACTTGCCCAACACTAGCCCAACATGTTTAATCTCTCCTCATATGTCAATCCTTAGAATCAATCTGGTGAACCTCCTTAACTGCCTCCAGTGTCACCACATCCTCAAATAAGAGACTAAAACTGGACACAATATTCCAGATATGGTCTCACCAAACCCAATACATCTGCAACAACACTCCTCTACTTTTATACTCTAGTTCTTTTGCAATAAATGCCAACATCCCATTTGCCTTTTTTATTACATGCTGCACCTGAATACGGATTTTCTGCGATTCGTTAACATAGACACCCAGATCCCTCTGTCCGGATGCATTTTGAATCTACTTTCCATTTAGGTAATAATTTGCCTTTCTATTTTTTCTGCCAAAATGGATAACCTCACAGTTATCCACATTAGACTCATTCTGCCAAGTTTTGGCCCATTCTCCTAGCCTACTTATATCCATCTGTAAAATCGTTATATCCTCTTCACTGCCTGATTTCCTACATATTTTAGTATCATCCGCAAATTTTGCTATGTTACACTCTGTCTGTGCTTGCAGATCATTTATGTAGATTATAAACAGTTGGGGTCCGAGGATTGATCCCTGTGGCACCCTGTTAGTTACACTTCGCCAGCCAGAGAAGGACCCATTTATCCCACCACTTCCTTTCTGTCAATCCTCAGTCCAATCTAGTACTCTATCCCCAATCCCCTGCGATCTCACCTTTTGAATCAGTTAAGCTTGTAATGTGGCTCATGCACACTTACTAGAAACCACATGCATTCATACATGGGGACCGTTCTCTGCAAACAAAAGGAATATGTTCAAGCTCTGTGCCCTTTTATAATTACCTGGAACCTGGAGAAAGCTATTGTTTTTCATTGCTTTCTTCATGGCAACGCCTCAACCAATCAAAATTAACTTGCCAACCAATCATCTTCCTTTTCTCCTATGGTAAATATTGTTTTAATCATTTGAAATTTGGCATTCTTGCTTTTGTCCTGATGAGTGCAAGATGAAAAGCCCCAGCAATATTTCTTTCTTTTCAACAATATCCAAATATACAGTTTGCAAAATTGTTCTGTTTTAGAACTGTTTCTTTAATTTAGAGTAAAATGGAGGAATGAAGGGGGTTACGTGACCTGTTCTGAATTCTGCCCAACAACAAGCTTGGGTAGTTTGTTGTTAAAGCTTTAAGGGGGCTTAGATTGATTTACTTAGAAGAAGGTGCAAGATATCTGCACCTGCGAGTAATGCGAAGAACATTTGTGTTGACTTTGGCTGGACTTCGTCAAGTCTCACGTGAATGTGTTAAGAATGTCAGATTTTGTACAGGCTTATATGTTAAACTGTCTGTTTAATTTCAAAATTGAATGGGTCGGGTCTGAAGTATAGCTCATTAGATCTCTATCTGATAAAGGACCTGTGTGATTCATCTTGCCATGAAGAAGGGCTTTGAGAAGGGAAGAACCCATAACAAAGCCTTTGCAGTATTAGGTTACAGGGCTTTTCTCAAGATAACCTTGAAATTCACAAGCAGGTTAGCAGTAAGAATCTATATGCAAGAGGGAGAGTGTACAAAGATAAAGGCAGCCAGCCTCCATTGTTCATTGTGTGGAATGCAGGTGGAACCTCACATTTTGATTGAATAAACCAATTTTGTGAGAATCCAAAAAGAAACTGGCAGATAACTTCTAGCTTTGATGAGAGAGAAGGATCTCCAGTGAAACCCAGTTTGGTTATTCAAAATTATCTGACTGGAAAAAATAAGCAGGCCAACAGGAGCTGAAAATAGCTTTGTACTGGTTCCTGAAGAGTGGTAAAGTTTAAGGTTTATTTATTAGTGTCACAAGTAGGTTTACAATAACACTGCAATGAAGTTACTGTGAAAATCCCCTAGTCGCCACACTCTGGCGCCTGTTCGGGTACACTGAGGGAGAATTTAGCTTGGCCAATGCACCTAACCAGCACGTCTTTCGGACTGTGGGAGGAAATCGGAGCACCGGGAGGAAACCCATGCAGACACAGAGAACATGCAGACTCTGCACAGACAGTGACCCAGGCCGGGAACCGAACCCGGGTCCCTGGTGCTGAGAGGCACCACTGTGCTACCATGCCGCCCTATATCCACATAAGGGACAGAATAAAATGGAATCATAGAGGGGGATTTTCAGTCAACTTAGAAGTTAAAATGGGGATCTTTTCTACAGTTTTAATGCATAAATTTCCTTCAAAATAGTGTTAGTCAATGTTGGTTTTACTTTGTTTATTACAGTAAAAGACTTAAAACTTCAAATTTTGATGTGCGACCTTTTCAATGATCATTGAAATTCAAATGTATTTTTCAAAGTTAGCAGTCTCAAGGAGATTGTAACATTATCTCCATCAAAAAATGCAAACTCTCAAATCCAGATGCAACCAATAACATGTCCATTGTATTGATTAATTGGTCCATACCACTAACACAAGCTGTCATCCAATAAATCACAAAGTGCAATTATCCTACACTCACAGCCTTTCCTATGGGGTTCTCCCACTGTGGCTGGGAGTGAGGTGGAGGAAACCTGCTCATTTGTTTCTGCATGCAACTGAGTTACTAATGATAGTCATCCTCCTGTGGAGATGCCATTCACAGGCTACTGCACCAGCATTAATGCAGGGTCTCCAGCATCAGCCTTTGTTACAGAGCCTTGCATAATTGGCTCCTAATTCAGAGAGGTCAAGGAAGTGGCTGATAGTGATGACACCTCATGAGCGGTGACTCCCTCATCATCTGGGACTTCCTCAGCCCTTTTATGACGTGCATGATTGTTGAAGAGAACCACCAGCTGGAGTGTTGCTGATGTTCACTCCTTGTGTCTTTGTGCCATTGGAGCCATTGACCAGTCACATGTCATATATTCTATCCATATCAGTGTGCTATTCTTGTATCTACTCCGAGTGATGCTGCATATGGCTGTTCAAGAGGTCAGCCACACTTTCTGTGGGGAAGCTCCTGGATTTAGTAGCAACATCATTCATGCGGAAGCTAACCCTGTGCCAATGGCTAATATCATGTTTAGGATGAGAAACTATACTGCAGAGATTCACGTGGAGTGACAGGAGAGGCAGGCACCATTCCTTGTTTACTGTAACCTTTTTTTCTCATGTCTCTTTTATAAGTTCAGTTTGCTGGTGTATCACGTGTTCACATTACTTTATTATTTTTTGTAATGTTAACTTGTTTTGTTTGAAGGGAATTTGGATGAGGGAACTAACTGTATTATCTCCAGACTTGCAGATGATGCAATGTTGGGTGGGAGAGTGAGCTGTGAGGAGGATGCAGAGATGCTTCAGCATGATTTGGACAGGCTGAATGAGTGGGCATATACGTGGCCGATGCAATATAATGTGGATAAATGTGAGGTTATCCACTTCAATAGCAAAAATAAGATGGCAGATTATTATTTGCATGGGTGTAAATTGAGAGAGGTGGATACTAAGCAAGACCTTGGTGTCCTTGCGCATCAGTCGCTGAAAGTAAGCGTGCAGGTACAGCTGACAGTAAAGAAGACAAATGGCATGTTAGCCTTTGTAGCAAAAGGATTTGAATATAGGAAGGGATGTTTTACTGCAATTGTATAGGGCAATGGTTAGACCACACGTGGGGTATTGTGTGCAGCTTTCATGTCCTTATCTGAGGAAGGATGTTTTTGCTATAGAGAGAATATAGCAAAGATTTATGAGGCTGATTCCTGGGGTGGCAGGACTGCCATATAAGGAGAAAGCGAGTCGGTTAGGATTATATTCATTGGAGTTTAGAAGAGTGAGAGGAATCTCATAGAAACTTATAAAATTCTAACAGGATTAGACAGGATAGATTTAGAAAGAATGTTCCTAATGGTGGGGGAGTCCCAAACTAGGGGTCGTAGTTTGAGGATAAGGGGTAAACCTTTTAGCACTGAAGTGAAGAGTAATTTCTTCACCCAGAGAATGGTGAATCTGTGGAATTCACTGCCACAGAAAATAGTTGATGCCAAAACATTGTGTGATTTCAAGAAGGAATTAGATATAGCCCTTGGGGCTAAAGGGATTACGGGATATGGGGGAAAGGCAGGATCAGGATATTGAATTTTATGATCAACCGTGATCATAATGAATGGCAGAGTAGGCTCGAAGGGATGAATGGCCTCCTCCTGCTTCTATTTTCTACGTATGTTTCTAACTTTGACACCTGGTCAGGAGAGCATACAGTTGAATTGACATGAGAAGTTTTCAGCCAATATCTCGGAACCTAGTAACTGCTGTGCTGTCATGTTAGAATTGGCTGGGAGTCTCAGCAATGTTGCTTGAGAGAGGGGGAGAAAAAGTTATGTCAGATCATGTTTTCTCTACTGATTGCACAACATGAGACATTGCCAAAGCAATGTTATTAGACTATGTTTGTTTCACACATCAAGATTTTTGTTTGAGAGTAAAAAGGGATTGAGAGAGGAATTCATTCAGGAAACTTATTGTAACCTGGAAACAAAGCAAAAATAATTAACAGCTTCATCACAATTTGTACCTCACCTAAATCTTTTCCTTAAAATTCAGAGAAAAAAACCTCTGCCATACAAAATGGATTCATTTTACATGCTGTAAAATCAATGTTTTGATCAATTGACATTAACCCAAATCAAAACATTTCCTAAATCAGTAGTTTCTCCAACTAATCTAGTTTACATAATTCATCATATTCTGTTTTAGCCAGGATTTTAGAAGACTTTATTACTCAATCACCAATTTAATTATTAATAAAATCTAGCTTCTCTCCAGAAATGTTATCAAAATGACCACTACAATAAATATAGAGGTAGCCAAAGCCTCTGTGTCCATCTTATAAATAGTCTCCTGTGTGTGGGTGAGGAAATGGGTGGAGTGGAGGACAGGGATAAATAGAGCAGGGAGTAGCAACAAAGCATGAAAAACAAATGGAATAACTATGTTTCTGTACTATAGGGAGAACCTCATGTTTTTTATTTATACTATTTAGAAATTTTATGATAAGTTTAAAGATAAACTGACTTACTCATTTATTCCCAATTGTTATTCAAAGTACATTATTTGTATGGACCCAAGATTGTTATCTACTGTGAAGTATCACAGGTCTAAAATATATTCTAGTTGTTCAAGTATAAACACTACATGAATGGTGTTGCAGCTGTGCCGTGGAGAGGGCTGTGATTTATAGAGGAAAAAGTGAATTGCAGAACTATTCTATTTAGAAATCAGCAGCTTGACTGAGTTCAAATAGCTGACTTTTAATATCTTTTCATGCAACACAAAAGCTTAATCCTGCAACTACTTGAACCACCAGTGTAGGTAGACTCTGAGACCACCACTGAATGTGTCATTCCCTTCTCACCACACACAAAACACATTGACTGCAGCTTTATGAAGTAAAAATGATGAAGAAAGGGGAAAAGTGATGGAGGCGTCCACAGTCAGTTGTCTGAATGAATAGCAGCTGCATCTGGATGCAATATACAAAAGATTCTAAGTCAGGGATAATAGTATGGGTCAGTCACTTTCATTAGTGCAAAGGAGTGGAACTGCCTTTCCTTGTTTCAGTATTACTGACCCTTGCAGTTTATTGTTTGGTGGTGTTAGCAAAGTGTGTGGAAGGAATTCTGCTATGTTGTATTTTAAAAACTGAGTCATGGAAATGTGAATTTAGAAACTAATTCCCCAAATACTGGTCACAATTAAAATTTGAAACCAGAATCAAAACAAACTATTTTTTGTCTTGTGCCTTTTATTCCCTGTCAGTACAAATGGCGTTCCATTATGTTTTTATTGTTTATACAGTTAATTGTTAAAAGTATGTTTATGTTGGTTTAGAAGTGACTTTTCACATCCACTTATAACAAAAACATTGTAATTTACTCCAATTTTCTAATTTTGTTCAGACATCAAAGAAAAGATGGTATCACTAAAAAATATGGCTAAAAGATTTAAATCTTGACATTATAAGAAAACAGGAATGTGCCATTAGTTTGCTTGTTCACATAATTGCAAGTTTGTAGTTGGATTTTACTAAAGCTGGAAAACAATTAACATTAATGTTTTATTTAGAATGTTTGCAAATAAAGGCTTTATTTTTCATGTTGGGCAATCAGTGGAGAAATTCATGGACTGACATAATTTTTCCCCCTCCCTCAAGCAACTTTTAAATGCACTGGACTTTAGGTTTGTTTCTGCTTGTTTACTGTAATCAATATTGTCTGTTATGAGCTAAGGGAGGGATCAGACGTTCTGTGATCTTGACATGATAGCTTCAGCAACAGGCAAACTGATCACATCAAACAGCAGCATGGCGACATTTCATCACTAGGGATTTGGATGTTTGTATTACTTTATTTGCAACCAGGGAAAAATAGTTTGTCACAAAGTCAAGCTCTTAGTTTACTTGTATGTACCTTTAACAAAATAATATCCTTGTGATATTGACCTGAGGTAGCAGTGTAGATGGGATTTCAATTAAATTGAACCAATAGCAAATTAATTTTAATGTAGATGTGAGAAGCTGCATTTTTGTAGGAAGCCACAGATCTTTTGGGAAATAAGAATC
Source organism: Mustelus asterias (assembly GCF_964213995.1). NCBI lineage: Eukaryota > Metazoa > Chordata > Chondrichthyes > Carcharhiniformes > Triakidae > Mustelus > Mustelus asterias. Next base: position 33,812,294 of record NC_135810.1, on the reverse strand, counting down.
TAAATTGGATAGAGGACCAATAGTGCCCAGCAGTACACATTCACAAATCATTAAAAGTAGCAATGTAACTACATATAATGCAAAGCACTGGGGTTAATTTCTAAAGGAATAAGATTGAAGCCCATGAAATAAAATAGTGCCCACATTATGAAATTAGCTGAGTGATAGGAAACAGAGAATAGCATTAAATGTGAACAATGAGTAGGATAATAATAGACTTCAAGAGAACATAATCAGGATGGTAGAATGGGCAGGCATATGACATAAATTTAATACAGGTAAGTGTGAAATGATACATTTTGCAATAAAAATGAGAGGCAAGATTAATTAAATGGTACAATTCTAGAGAGGGTGCAGGAACAGAGTTGCCTCGGGTTTTATGTATACAAGCCATTGAACATAGAACATAGAACATAGAAACCCTACAGTGCAGAAGGAGGCCATTCGGCCCATCGAGTCTGCACCGACCACAATCCCACCCAGGCCCTACCCCCACATATTTACCCGCTAATCCCTCTAACCTACACATCCCAGGACTCTAAGGGGCAATTTTTAACCTGGCCAATCAACCTAACCTGCACATCTTTGGACTGTGGGAGGAAACCGGAGCACCCGGAGGAAACCCACGCAGACACGAGGAGAATGTGCAAACTCCACACAGACAGTGACCCGAGCCGGGAATCGAACCCAGGACCCTGGAGCTGTGAAGCAGCAGTGCTAACCACTGTGCTACCGTGCCGTGTAGGTGGCAAAGAGGTTAAATTGGATTCTAGAACTTAGAGGGCATGGCCTCAAAATAAGGGGAAGCAGATCTAGGACTGAGTTGAGGAGGAACTTCTTCACCCAAAGGGTTGTGAATCTGGAATTCCCTGCCCAGTGAAGCAGTTGAGGCTACCTCATTGAATGTTTTTAAGGCAAGGATAGATAAAGTTTTGAACAGTAAAGGAATTGAGGGTTATGGTGAGCGGATGGGTAAGTGGAGCTGAGTCCACGAAAAGATCAACCATGATCTTATTGAATGGTGGAGTAGGCTCGAGAGGCCAGATGGCCTACTCTTGCGCCTAGTTCTTATGTTCTTATTCTGGGCTTCATAAATAAAATTACCAAAGCAAAGAACTTATGATAAACTTTTACAAAACTCTGTTGTAGCCTTAACTGGAGTTTTGCCTAATTCTGGGCACCACCCTTTAGAAAGATCATGAAGGCTTTAGAGAGGATGCAAAAAAGATTTGTAAGAATGGTTCCAGGGATGAGGGGCTTCAAGTAGGTGGAAAGGTTGGAGAAACTAGTGCTGCTCTCTTGAGAGAATGTTGAGTTGCCATTTCATAGAGGTGTTCAAAATCATGAGAGATCTAAACAGAGCAGAAAAAGAGAAACTTCCCTTTGACGGAAGAACCAAAAGGGGCACAATTAGGGCTTTTAAAAGGGAGTTGAATAAGCATTTGAAGAGAAATGATTTGTAGGACCACAGGGAAAAGGCGGCATAGTGTGAAGAACCGTCGAGTCTCAAGAGAAGTGTGGCTCGCCAGGTTCACAATGCTTATGTAGCATTGTGAAAGACTTCAGTGTGACTGCATGCCAACATGACTTATTGATTCAGCATGGGGAGAGCATTCTGGTAAGCACCCCTTTTAATAAATATGCATGATGTTCCCAATGTTGCATGGCAGGAAATGGAGACTTGACAGCACTATCACAAACTGGTTTTACAGTGGCGTATAACTGATTTTCAACCTCTCGCAATATTTTCCTCTCCTGCCCACTATAACACATGCCGAGGAGAAGAGCAAAAATTTTCACCTTGTGTACATCTATTTAAATTTTCGCATTAATATTATTACAACAAGTATCCATCTTTAAGAACTGCGATCAGTGTTTTAACAAAATACTAAAGCGCTTGAGATTTGTGAAGCTTTGGCACAATGATAGGGAATCATGAAGAAATAATTTATATTTATATCCCCTTTATCATGTCCATAAGACATCTCAAAGCATATTTCAACTAATGCATGATTTGATTTTTGAAGCACAGTAACTGTTATATATTAGAAAATGCAGAATGCATGCCCCCTCCCCCACTCCCACACAACACAACATTTGACGAAATAATTTGGTTGCTAAAGGAGGAATGTTGGGAATTTGGAATAAATGCCTGGTGTCCTTTGAAGAGGACACAAGGGCTAGGAAATTGGTCTTTCACCACACACCAGTGCAAATTGGACAGTGCTTTCTGAACATGATCAAGACTTACTTGAAATTAGGCCTCATCCACATAATAGCAGTGAATTGCAGATACTAATCAGGCATTCCAATGCAGATCTCTGGTTGTGATCTTTGCAGAGTTAGGTGACCTAGGGTGCCACCATAGCCAACATCTAAATCCTCTAAGGGAGACATCTATAAGACAAGCAAACAATGACCCAGTGAAAATGATCACTTCTGGGTCTCCTTTAGTGTGCTTAAGCACTACTACTTAATCTATGATACACCTGAAAAAACTGATCAGAACATTTGCAGTCCATACTTTGCCTATTTTCAACTGTATTTGGCACCGTAGTCCTAAAACATATGTTGTACCCTGATTAACATTCTCAGTACGCCCTCATCCTGCAGTGAATGTAGAAATACAATACAGGGAATGCTCAGAAATGTTCCCACAGTCCAAAGATGTGCGGTTTAGATTGATTGGCCATGTTAAATTGACCCTAGTGTCAGGGAGATTGGCAGGGTAAAATGTGTGGGGTTACGGGAATAGGGTCTGGGTGGGATTGTGGTTGGTGCAAACATGAAGGGCTGAATGGCCTCCTTCTGCACTGTGGGATTCTATGATTCTATGAATTTAGAAATAATTTTTACCATATTGTTCATTAAAGAATTTAAACACTTTATGAAATCAATCCTTATCCAAATATGATGCATGTTTATTTTGAATGTATACGTGAGACACCAGCTATTAAAATACAATTAGTAGCTTCTGTACCATAACCTCATCCTAGAACTTTGTCCAGGAACTCCATGCTGAATTGGAAAGCATTGACAGCAGCTAGATGATTGTGTCTCATTTTGACTACATTAGGCTCCAAGTAGGTCTGAATGATTAGAGACATGTAAAGAAAAACACACCAAGTACTGAAAAAGTGAGATGAGATCAGGAAATTTTGGAAATTGACTGGGTTAGCCTGCATTTAAAAAAAGAAAGAACAGGTTAATGTTTTGGGTACAATTCTTGAAATGGTTAACCTGAGTTAACCTGTCTTTAGAATTGTACCAGAAATGTTGACTTGTTTCTTGAGTTATACTGGATGTTAAGCTGTTTTTGGAGTTTTACCCAAACATTAATCTTTCCTCTTTACACTTGTTGAACTACTAAGAATTTTGGGCAAGTATTGCCCTTTTTAGGAATTTCCTTACAGCAGTTTTCAGGTGAATATAATCACAGTACTTCCCATCTTCCAGTCCAACTTCCTTTAATGAATTTTGGAACAATGATGTCTAAATCTGAGGAGCTATTCAGATTAATTCCTTTTGAGTTAAATGCTTAATATTCCAGAATTTTGGCAAATTGTCAACTTGTTAGCTGAAAAACTGAGTTGTCCACTTAATTTTGGCTAAGTCACCTGCAATGTTCTGACAGAGGGCTTACCATGGAAACAAAGAAGAAAATTGTATTCATGTCACTTTGTGGTCTTTAATATATCAACCTCTGTTTTTGCACATAGTACCTTCATTTTGAATCTAACCTATGCTTTCCATCTACCTGTTAGCCATAATGGACATAAGCAAATCACATATCCAGGTTTCACCATTTGAAACTGCCAATATTTCATAGAAGAATCATAGAATCATAGAAACCCTATAGTGCAGAAAGAGGCCATTCGGCCCATCGAGTCTGCACCGACCACAATCCCACCCAGGCCCTACCCCCACATATTTACCCGCTAATCCCTCTAACCTACGCATCTCAGGACTCTAAGGGGCAATTTTTAACCTGGCCAATCAACCTAACCCGCACATCTTTGGACTGTGGGAGGAAACCGGAGCACCCGGAGGAAACCCACGCAGACACGAGGAGAATGTGCAAACTCCACACAGACAGTGACCCGAGCCGGGAATCGAACCCGGGACCCTGGAGCTGTGAAGCAGCAATGCTAACCACTGTGCCAGCGTGCCGCCCATGTTTCAGTAAACATTTGAACTAAATTGGGAATTTCATTAAGAGAAAATATCGGGGGACAAGCATAATGTTCACTGGTGCAGTCAAGAGTCTCTTCTGAAGCAAAAGTTAAGGCCTTTTACCAAGTGGAATCATAGAATCATACAGCACAGAAGAGGTCCTTCAGCCCATCAAGTCTGCACTGACACATTAGAAACACCTGAACTCCCACCTAATCCTGTCTGCCAGCACTTGGCTCATAGCCCTGAATATTAGAATGTGCCAAATGCTTATCCAGGTGCTTTTTAAAGGATGTGAGGCAACTCGCTTCTACCACTCTCCCAGGATTCTAGACCATCACCATCCTCTGGGTAAAAATGTTTTTCCTCACATCCCCCCTAAACCCCTGCCCCCTCACCTTGAACCTATGTCCCCTCATGACTGACTCTTCAACGAAGGGGAAAAGCTTATCCACTCTGTCCATGTCTCTCTTAACCTTGTACACCTTGATCAGGTCTCCCCTCAGTCTTCTCTGCTCCAACGAAAACAAACCAAGCCTACGCAACCTCTCTTCATAACTTAAATATTCCATCCCAGGCAGCATCCTGGTGAATCTCCTTTGCACCTCCTCCAGCGCAATTACATCCTTCTGATAATGTGGCAACCAGAATTGCACACAGTACTCTACTGTGGCCTCACCAAAGTTCCATACAACTCCAATATGACTTCCTTGCTTTTGTAATCTATGCTTCGACTGATAAAGGCAAGTGTCCCATGTGCCTTTTTCCACCACCCTACCAACATGCCCTTCCACTTAATCTGTGGACAAACGCACCAAAGTCTCTTTGTTCCACTTTCTAGTATCGTACCATTTATTGAAAACTTACTTCCTGGTCAAATTACTCCTTCCAAAGTGTGTCACCTCACACTTTTCAGGGTTAAATTCCATCTGCCACTTATCTGCCCATTTGACCATTCCATCTATATCTTCTTATAGCTCAAAAAGCTCCACCTCTCTGTTGACCACCCGTTCAATCTTTGTGTCATCTGCAAACTTACTAATCCTATCCCCCCACATCGTCATCAATGTCATTTATATAAATAACGAATAATAGGGGGCCCAACACAGATCTCTGTGGTATCCCACTGGAAACTGGCTTCCAGCCACAAAAGCATCCTTCTGTCATCACCCTCTGACTCCTCCAACTGAGCCAATTTTGAATCCACTTTATCAAATTACCCTGTATCCCATGTGAAATTACCTCCTTTTCAAATCTCCCATGTGGGACCTTGTCAAAGGTTTTGCTGAAATCCATATAAACTCTATTGTACTATCCTCATCCAAGCACCTGGTTAACTCCTCAAAAAATTCAATCAAATTTGTTAGGCATGACGAAGCCATGCTGACTATCCCTGATCAAGCTTTGCCCCTCCAAGTGGAGTTGGATGCTCTCCTTCAAAGTTTCTCAGTTTCCCTCCCACTGACATGAAACTCACTGGTCTGGTTTAAATCTACAACTCTTCCTAAATAGAGGAACCATATTAGCTGTCCTCCAGTCATCTGGCACCTCCCCCGTGATGTGGAGATGCCGGCATTGGACTGGGGTAAGCACAATAAGAAGTTTCACAACACCAGATTAAAGTCCAACAGGTTTATTTGGTAGCACAAGCCACAAGCTTTCGGAGCTTTGCCCCTTCATCAGGTGAGTGGGAGTTCTGTTCACAAACAGGGCATATATAGACACCAACTCAATTTACAAAATAATGGTTGGAATGCGAGTCTTCACAGGTAATCAAGTCTTAAAGGTACAGACAATGTGAGTGGAGAGAGGGTTAAGCACAGGTTAAAGAGTTGTATATTGTCTCCAGCCAGGACAGTTAGTGAGATTTTGCAAGCCCAGGCAAGTTGTGGGGGTTACAGATAGTGTGACATGAACCCAAGATCCTGGTTGAGGCGTCCTCATGTGTGCGGAACTTGGCTATCAGTCTCTGCTCAGCGACTCTGCGCTGTCGTGTGTCGTGAAGGCCGCCTTGGTGAACGCTTACCTGAAGATCAGAGGCCGAATGCCCGTGACCATGAAGCGTTCCCCAACAGGAAGAGAACACTCTTGCCTGGTGATTGTCGAGCGGTGTTCATTCATCCGTTGCAGTAGCATCTGCATGGTCTCCCCAATGTACCATGCTTCAGGACATCCTTTCCTGCAGCGTATCAGGTAGACAACGTTGGCCGAGTTGCAAGTGTATGTACCGTGTACCTGGTGGATGGTGTTCTCACGTGAGATGATGGCATCCATGTCTATGATCCGGCATGTCTTGCAGAGGTTGCTGTGACAGGGCTGTGTGGTGTCGTGGTCACTGTTCTCCTGAAGGCTGGGTAGTTTGCTGCGGACAATGGTCTGTTTGAGATTGTGCGGTTGTTTGAAGGCAAGAAGTGGGGGTGTGGGGATGGCCTTGGCAAGATGTTCGTCTTCATCGATGACATGTTGAAGGCTCCGGAGAAGATGTCGTAGCTTCTCCGCTCCGGGGAAGTACTGGACGACGAAGGGTACTCTGTCCGCCGTGTCACGTGATTGTCTTCTGAGGAGGTCGGTGCAGTTTTTCACTCTGGCGCATCGGAACTGTCGATCGATGAGTCGGTAAGGGAATTAAGGGTTATGGGGATCAGGCGGGTAAGTGGTACTGATCCACGTCAGATCAGCCATGATCTGACGTGGATCAGCCATGATCTGACGTGGATCAGCCATGATCAGCCATGATCTGACGTGGATCAGCCATGATCTGACGTGGATCAGCCATGATCTGACGTGGATCAGCCATGATCTGACGTGGATCAGCCATGATCTGACGTGGATCAGCCATGATCTTATTGAATGGCGGGGCAGGCTCGAGGGGCTAGATGGCCTACTCCTGCTCCTATTTCTTATGTTCTTATGAGTGCCATATCCTGTTCTTATGAAGGGATCTTTCAGCGTCTGGAAGTGTCTATTGCAATCCTCCTCATCTGAGCAGATCCTGTGTATACGGAGGGCTTGTCTGTAGGGGATGGCTTCTTTAACGTATTTTGGGTGGAAGCTGGAGAAGTGGAGCATCGTGAGGTTATCCGTGGGCTTGCAGTACAGTGAAGTGCTGAGGTGACCGTCCTTGATGGAGATGCGTGTGTCCAAGAATGCAACCGATTCCGGAGAGTAGTACCATGGTCCATGGTACCTCCCCCGTGGCCAGAGAGGAATTGAAAATTTGGGTCAGAACCCCTGCAATCTCCACCCTTGCCTCCCACAGGAGCCTAGGGCATAATTTATCTGGACCTGGAGATCCTGGACCTGGGGCGACACGGTAGCACAGTGGTTAGCACTGCTGCTTCACAGCTCCAGGGACCTGGGTTCGATTCCCGGCTTGGGTCACTGTCTGTGTGGAGTTTGCACATTCTCCTCGTGTCTGCGTGGGTTTCCTCCGGGTGCTCCGGTTTCCTCCCACAGTCCAAAGATGTGCGGGTTAGGCTGATTGGCCATGCTAAAATTGGCCTTAGTGTCCTGGGATGCGTACGTTAGAGGGATTAGTGGGTAAATATGTAGGGATATGGGGTAGGGCCTGGGTGGGATTGTGGTCGGTGCAGACTCGATGGGCCGAATGGCCTCTTTCTGTGCTGTAGGGTTTCTAAGATTCTAAGATTATCCACTTTTAAGGCTACCAACACCTCCAATACCTAGTCCTTTCCTATGTCAATTTACTCAAGAACCTCGCAGTCTCTCCTTGAATTCCATACCATTGTCCTCATTCTCTTGGGTGAAGACGGATGTGAAGTATTCATTCAACACTCAACCAATGTCCTCTGTCTCCACCCACAGATTGTCCCCTTGATCCCTAATGGTCCCTACTCTTTCCCTGGTTATCCTCTTCCCATTGATATACTTAAAGAATATCTTGGGATTTTCCCTACTTTTACCAGCCAGAGCTTTTTCATATCCCCTCTTTGCATTCCTAATTGCTTCCATGAGCTCCACCGTGCACTTTCAATACCTCACTAATGTCTCCACTGATTTCTTCTCCTTGTACTTTTGTACATTGTATCACATTGTATCCTGAATATCTCTGGTCATCCATGGTTCTTTGGGTTTGTTATTCCTACCTATCACCCAAGAGGGAACATGCTGGGCTTGCATCCTCCCCATCTCCTTCTTGAATGCCCCCCTCTGCTCTTCTGTAAATTTTCCCATTAGTAGCTGTTCCCAGTCTACCCTGGCAGATCCGATTTTATTTTACTAAAATCCGCCCTCCCTCAATCTGAAACTATTTTTTGCAGCTTGTCTATTTCCGTGTCCATAACAAGCTTGAATTGTATGTACCATGTTGAGATTGCTATCACTAAAAGGTTCCCGCACCACCACCTCAACCACCTATCCAGCTTCATTTCCCAGAATTAGGTCAGCACAGCTCCCTCCCTTCTTGGACCGACCATAAGACATAGGAGCGGAAGTAAGGCCATTCGGCCCATCGAGTCCACTCCACCATTCAATCATGGTTGATTTCAACTCCATTTACCCGCTCTCTCCCCATAGCCCTTAATTCCTCGAGAAATCAAGAATTTATCAATTTCTGTCTTGAAGACGCTCAACGTCTCGGCCTCCACAGCCCTCTGTGGCAATGAATTCCACAGACCTACCACTCTCTGGCTGAAGAAATTTCTCCTCATCTCTGTTCTAAAGTGACTCCCTTTTATTCTAAGGCTGTGCCCCCGCGTCCTAGTCTCCCCTGCTAATGGAAACAACTTCCCTACGTCCATCCTATCTAAGCCGTTCATTATCTTGTAAGTTTCTATTAGATCTCCCCTCAACCTCCTAAACTCCAATGAATATAATCCCACGATCCTCAGACATTCATCGTATGTCAGGCCTACCATTCCTGGGATCATCCGTGTGAATCTCCGCTGGACCCGCTCCAGTGCCAGTATGTCCTTCCTGAGGTGTGGGGCCCAAAATTGCTCACAGTACTCCAAATGGGGCCTAACCAGTGCTTTATAAAGCCTCAGAAGTACATCCCTGCTTTTGTATTCCAAGCCTCTTGAGATAAATGACAACATTACATTTGCTCTCCACATATTGATTTAAAAAGTTCTCCTGTACACATTTCAAGAAATCTATTCCATCCAAGCCCTTAACATTATGTATATCCCAAGTTGGAGAAAGGGATCTTTGTTTACGTCTACCTCTGGTATATGGACCTGGAAAAAATAAATATCAGCATTGGATGTTATAATGTTGTTATTGACAGTTTCACCTGGTTGAACACATTTTTACTAAAAATTTAGAAAATGTACTTTGGAATGAATGTTAACTGTTATTGTAGAGTATTTCTGGGATGCTTTTTAAAGTAATCGCCGTGATTCTTTATGAAATGCATCAAACGTGCAGGCCTGCAGGTGAGAGTGAAGCAACGTGGTCCCAAGGCCCCCCTCCCAAGCTTACTCCTTGCAAATGTCCAGTCTCTGGAAAACAAGCTAGACGAACTTAGAGCCAGACTCACTTTCCAAAGAGAACGGAGGGACTGCTGTGTACTCTGTTTCACGGAGATGTGGCTCACTACTGCTTCACTGGACAGTGCCCTATAACCAGAGGGCTTCTCAATCCATCGAATGGACCGTACAGCGGCCTCAGGCAAGGCTAGGAGAGGTGGGGTCTGCTTTCTAATCAACGCCTTGTGGTGCCTAGATGTAGCAACATTGGCAACTTTCTGCTCCCCAGACCTAGAATACCTGATGCTAAAATGCCGCCCCTACTACCTTCCGCGGGAGTTCACCTTCGTTATCCTGATGGCAGTTTATATCCCACCCCATGCGAATGTGAAGGTTGCGCTGGACGAAATATACACCACTACTAATAGCCTTAAGACGAAACATCCCGAGGCCTTGTTCATCGTGGCCGGGGACTTCAATCAGGCCAAGCTCAAGAGCATACTACCAAGTTGCCACCAACACATCTCCTGCTCCACCAGAGGCCCAAACATCCTAGACCACTGCTACACAAATATCAAACATGCCTACCGCTCTATCGCCCGCCCACACTTTGGCAAATCAGACCACAAGGCTGTGCTCCTGTTCCCAGCTTACAAGCAATAACTGAAGCGGGAGAATCCATCAAAGAGAGTCGTGCAATGTTGGTCGGAGGAATCGGATGATCTCCTTCGGGCTGCTTGGATTCAGTGGACTGGTCAGTATTTAAAAACTCTGCGACCAGCCTGAACGAGTACGCCACTACAGTAACTGACTTCATTAGTAAGTATGCAGAAGACTATGTGCCAAAGAAGCAAATCCGTGTGTTCCCCAACCGGAAACCATGGGTGAACAGGGGGATATCCATTGCTTGCTGAAGTCCAGGTCTGAGGCGTTCAAGTCAGGTAACACTGACCTATACAAGAAAGCCAGATATGATCTAAGGCGATCCATCAAAGATGCCAAAAGACAATACCGGACCAATCTAGAGTCCCAGGCTAGCCACGCCAACACCTGTTGACTATGGCAAGGTCTGCAAGACATAACAGGCTACAAGGTGAAGGCATGTAAAATCGCTTCAACGCACCCCTCCCTGATGAGCTCAATGCATTCTATGACCGTTTTGAGCAAGAGGTCAGCGAGAGCATGTCCTCCATCCTGGAAGCCCTGGATGAACCTGCATCTGGGGTCACCATTGCAGAGCAGCTTTCTTGAAGGTCAACCCACGGAAAGCAACTGGTCCGGATGGTGTACCCAGACGTGCACTCAGATCCTATGCAGATCAGCTGGCGGAGGTATTCGCAGACATCTTCAACCTCTCTTTACAACAATCTGAGGTCCCTATCTGCTTCAAGAAGACGACTGTCATCTTGGTACCAAAGAAAAACCAAGCAGCTTGTCTTAATGACTATCGGCAGGTGGCCCTGACATCCATCATTATGAAGTGCTTTGAAAGGTTAGTCATGGCACGAATCAATTCCTGCCTCCCGGACTACCTGGATCCACTAAAGTTTGCCTATCATCGCAACAGGTCCACAGCAGAGGCCATTTCCCTGGCCCTGCACTCAACCATGGAGCACCTAGATAACAAGGTGTTATGAACGAGGTGTCAGACTCCTATTTATTGACTACAGCTCAGCCTTCAACACTATTATTCCCACGAAACCCATCTCCAAACTCCGTGGCCTGGGCCTTGGCACCTCCTTCTGCGACTGGATCCTGAAGTTCCTAACTCACAGACCACAATCAGTAAGGATAGGCAACAACACCTCCACGATAATCCTCAACACCGGTGCCTCACAAGGCTGTGTTCTCAGCCCCCTACTATACTCCTCATACACCTATGACTGTGCGGCCAAATTCCCCTCTAATTCAATTTTCAAGTTTGCTGACGACACCACCGGAGTGGGTCGGATCTCAAACAATGACGAGACAGAGTACAGGAATGAGATAGAGAATCTGGTGAACTGGTGCAGCAACAATAATCTCTCCCTCAATGTCAACAAAACGAAGGAGATTGTCATCGACTCCAGGAAGCGTAAAGGAGAACATGCCCCTGTCTACATCAATGGGGACGAAGTAGAAAGGGTCGAGAGCGTCATGTTTTTAGGTGTCCAGATCACCAATAACCTGTCCTGGTCCCCCCATGCCGACACTATAGTTAAGAAAGCCCACCAACGCCTCTACTTTCTCAGAAGACTAAGGAAATTTGCCATGTCAGCTACGACTCTCACCAAACTTCTACAGATGCACCATTGAAAGCATTCTTACTGGTTGTATCGCAGCTTGGTATGGCTTCTGCTCTGCCCAAGGCTGCAAGGAACTACAAAAGGTCGTGAATGTAGCCCAATCCATCACGCAAACCAGCCTCCCATCCATTGACTCTGTCTACACTTCCTGCTGCCTCGGCAAAGCAGCCAGCATAATTAAGGACTCCACGCACCCCGGACATTTTCTCTTCCACCTTCTTCCTTGGGGAAAAAGATACAAAAGTCTGAGGTCACGTACCAACCGACTCAAGAACAACTTCTTCCCTGCTGCTGTCAGACTTTTGAATGGACTTACCTTGCATTAAGTTGATCTTTCTCTACACCCTAGCTATGACTGTAACATTGCATTCTGCACCCTCTCGTGTCCTTCTCTATGAACGGTATGCTTTGTCTGTATAGCACGCAAGAAACAATACTTTTCACTGTATGTTAATACATGTGACAATAATAAATCAAATCAAAAACACCAGAATGTACAGCGCTATGTAGATAATTGACCGATCAGAATTCAATATGGTGCAAACAGGCTCAGCACATTGTTGTGACCTTTTGGAAGCTGGGTTTCCTCTGATCCTTTTACACTAGCACTTGTTGAGTTTGAATTCCACGAAAATTCTTTCAAATGCCAGTTTCCTGTATTTACATTGGATGCGTGATTCTACCATTTAATCTTACAGGGAGCAATTTATAAATTCCAGGAATCTGAACTGAATGAGTGACTTTTGAAATGGGGTTTTAAATATTAAGTAATCAACTGAACCTTCCACAGGACCCAAGATTTTTTAAGGAATTGCTTTCAGACTTATTAAGTAAATGTCGCTCCTGTATTGTTTTTAGTTATTCTCTGGAAAAGGCAAAGAGGATAACTGCAGTGACTTTCTAGGTGCAGGATGCATTACTCATGCAAAATACCTTCCAATGTTGCACGAAATGTATAAATGAGTGATTTATAGCATGACATTCTGTGACAATCATTAGTGCACCAAATGTTGCAGAAAAATGCAAAACTTGGGTGTGGCAGAAATGGATACAGTTGTCAAACCAGAAACTTGAAGCAATAGGATTTTGCCATTGGTATTGGTGTAACAAGCAGATGTTTTTTAAGTGTTTAATACATGCATAAACCTTGAACTGTCATAATGCATCGTCATGACTCCTAGACAGTAAATTAAGCAGTCAGCACATGATGGCTCCAAGTAGCTAAAGCAGACTGATAATGCCCCGAGGATAGTTGAAATTAGAGTGCAGGATTAGATTTTGCCTCCTTTGGAAATGCCAATCTCTGACAGTCTCTGAAGACTTTTTAGAACCTTTAGCTAAGGCTTACAATAACAGTGGACTCATTTGAAAAAATAGCTGCTTGAAATTCATGATCGATCTGCACTTTTTGTCCATTGATTTAATTTGAAGTTCCTTAAACTTTGAAGAGAGTTAGTGCATTAAGTTGTAATTCAACTTAAAACAGAAAAAGATTTATTCAGTCTATTCAAGACAAAAGTCATTTTGTGAGAATGTAAGGATATAACATTGTCTATTTACTACCTGAGGACAGGAAACTAGAAAATGACTAAGCTTAATTGTCTTGTTTCCTGCCAGGGGCAAATCTACAGAACTAGCAGATGTTAGAAAGTTTATAGGAATGATTTAGTCTAACAATAGGAAATGTGTCTGGTAATCAAATCTGGCAAGTTGAGGTTTTATGAATGAACAATAATAGCACCTGTCACTAAAGTTCATTTTTTCTTCTCTCCTTGACATTTGAAACTTAGTTTCAGGATCACACCCTTATGGTTTTCATCACAAACATGAGCGACACTTTGCAGCTCAGTGTTATCATTGATTATCTCTGTTCCATTATCTGCATTCTTGCTCACCTATAACAATTTTCATGGGAGTTAATTGAGAAGCATAACACATTGTAAGGAGCATAGGATGCACTGATTACTAGGAGCAAATAACTTTTCACTAATATTGTGTGCAGATTGGTGTTGCTGCAGGCAAAAGAATACTTTCAGTTTAAAGATCTAGTTAAATGTCTACCACTGATCGGCAATGTTTTTTTTAGGTGAGCCTGCACTTGCGGTGCTGCAATTCCAGATGATATCATCGATGGGGTGAATGGCACAGCAGGGCAGCAATGCGTAAGGAAAGATGCTTTCCAATAGGCAGGCGATGCAGGGTGGAATTTATCGCTTTAGTAAATTTTCTGATGTTGAGACCAAAAGTGGATCCCAACCTCACTGCTGATGCTTGGCTGATCGCATGCATGATCCTCTGGGAGCACCATCCAATTAGGAACAGTGGGTGAAATAAGAACCCAGCTGGCCCAATGCATGGGCCTGCATCAATGTCTATCTGACATTGCCACCAGGAAAGGTGTACTCAAAGAATGCATGCTGGTGTTAAAGGCAAGGTACTGGCATGGATAGAAGATTAGCTACAGACAGAAGGCAGAGAGTGGGATAAGGGGGTCCTTTTCAGGATGGCAACCAATGACTAGTGGTGTTCCACAGGGGTCAGTGTTGGGTCACAACTTTTCACGATATACATTAATGATCTGGAAGATGGAACTAAGGGCATGGTTGCTAAATTTGCGGATGATACAAAGATATGTAGAAGGAAGGTCGTGCTGAGGAAGTGGGAAGGCTGCAGGCTGACTTGGACAGGTTAGGAGAATGGGCAAAGAAGTGGCAGATGGAATACAACATGAGAAATTGCGAGGTTATGCACTTTGGTAGGAAGAATAGAGGCGTAGACTATTTTCTAAATGGGGAAAGGCTTCAGAAATCTGAAGCACAAAGGGATTTACAAGTCCTGGTTCAGGACTTTCTTAAGGTTAACAGGTGAGTTCAGTTGGCAGTTCGGATGGCAAATTCAATGTTAGCATTCATTTCTAGAGGGCGAGAATACAAGAGCAGGGATGTACTTCTGAGGCTGTAGAATGCTCTGCTCAGACCCCATTTGGAATATTGTGAACAGTTTTGGGCCCCATACCTAAGGAAGGATGGGCTTGCCTTGGAGAGGTCCAGAGGAGGTCCACAAGAATAATCCCAGGAATAAAGTGTTTGTGATATGAGGAGTAGTTGAGCAATCTGGGTCTATACTCCTTGGAGTTTAGAAGGATGAGGGGGATCTAATTGAAACTTACAGAATACTGAAAGGCCTCGATAGATTGGACGTGGAGAGGATGTTTCCACCAGTGGGAGAGACTAGAACTTGAGGGCACAACCTCCAGAGTGAAGGGACGTTCCTTTAAAACTGAAATGAGGGGGAATTTCTTCAGCCAGAGGGTGGTGAATCTGTGGAACTCATTGTCACAAAGGGCTGTGGAGGTCATTGAGTGTCTTTAAGACTGAGATTCTTGATCAATAAGTGGATCAAGGGTTATAGGGAGAAGGCAGGAGAATGGGGATGAGAATCATACCAGCCATGATTGAATGGCAGAGCAGACTTGATGGGCCAAATGGCCTAATTCTGCTCCTATATCATATGGTCTTATGCAAATTACTAAAATATTTTGTGGCCTCATCCAGGGCCAGGGTGAGAAATCATGAGCCATGGTGCTTTTCCTGTTTCCTCACCCCTTATTCTCTTTTACCCACTTTAACCTTCCCCTCAATCATCTCCCTTCTCCCTCTATCCATGCTAATACATTATCCCTAATGCCGTGCACCTTTATCTTATGAAGCAGCTTTTTGTGCACTAATACAACTTTGCCATTCTGACTCCTTTGGCACCAACCCATTGTTGTACAATTGTGTTGTACACTGTGAATTTACAACCTATCCAGAAGTTCTATATAATGTTGCATTTTTAAAAAATTTCTAATTGTTTTTTGAGGTGTGATAGAAATAAGCAAATTAAGTGAAAAATAAATAAGAAACTTCAGCAAAGAAAAAGTGACAACAAAATCCAGGTAGAATTTTTTTCCGGGAGCACTTAAGTCATGGGAATAGCTTTCTATAAAGACCCTTTATGGTAAAAGAGCCCCTTATGCTGTTTCTCTAGGATTTCAATGGATTTGTTTGCCAAAGTCGCAATGAATCAGAATATCGGGAATCCTCACACCCAGAGAAATTTTAGTCCCACATTGTGACCACCTTCAGCTAGATTTTTAACAAGATTGTGCAGGGTGCAGTGAAGCTAGGATGGAGGAGAGATTTGTAAAATCTTCCTTTTAACAATCTCCTAGTAACAAATAAAGAACAAAGAAAATTACAGCGCAGGAACAGACCCTTCGGTCCTCCAAGCCTGCATCGACCATGCTGCCCGATATAACTAAAACCCCCTTCCCTTCCAGGGATCATATCCCTCTAATCCCTCCTATTCATGTATTTGTCAAGATGCCCCTTAAAAGTCACTATTGTATCTGCTTCCACTACCTCCCCTGGCAATGAGTTCCAGGCACCCACCACCCTCTGTGTAAAAAATCTGCCTCGTACATCTCCTTTAAACCTTGCCCCTCGCACCCTAAACCTGTGCCCCCTAGTGATTGACTCTTCCACCCTGGGAAAAAGCTTCTGACTATCCACTCTGTCCAGGCCTCTCATAATCTTGTAGACTTCTATCAGGTCACCCCTCAACCTCTGTCACTTCAGTGAGAACAAACCAAGTTTCTCCAACCTGTCCTCATAGCTGATGCCCTCCATACCAGGCAGCATCCTGGCAAATCTTTTCTGTACCCTCTCCAAAGCCTCCACATCCTTCTGGTAGTGTGGCGACCAGAATTGAACACTATATTCCAAGTGCAGCCTAACTGAGGTTCTATAAAGTTGCAACATGACTTGCCAATTTTTAAGCTCAATGCCCCGGCCGATGAAGGCAAGCATGCCATATGCCTTCTTGACTATCTTCTCCACCTGCATTGCCACTTTCAGTGACCTGTGTACCTGTACACCCAGGTCCCTTTGCCTATCAATACCCTTAAGGGTTCTGCCATTTACTGTATATTTCCTATTTGGATTAGACCTTCCAAAATGCATTACCTCACATTTGTCTGGATTAAACTCTATTTGCTACCTCTCCACCCAAATCTCCAACTGATCTATATCCTGCTGTATCCTCTGATGGTCCTCATTGCTATCTGCAAATCCACCAACCTTTGTGTCGTCCGCAAACTTACTAATCAATCCAGTTACATTTTCCTCCAAATCATTTATATATATTACAAACAGCAAAGGTCCCAGTTCTGATCCCTGAGGAACGCCACTTGACATAGCCCTCCCTTAAATAGGGATTTAATTCCCAGTCTTTACGATGGGTGATAATGACTCAACACCCTTGTTTTGCATCAATCCCTGTTTTTAGTTTTTTACATTTATTGAGGCCCAAGATTATCAAGTGTCAGGCACATCAACACAGCATGCCATCATAATTGTGTCTACTTTAAAAGGGCATAATTAAAATTTAAACTGCTATTTATATGATGGTTTAAATTCAAAAGAGAATTTTGTGAAGTGTACAGTATTTGTGTACAGTATTTCCCACTGGGAAGACACAGCATGGGTTCATGAAAGGCAGGTCATGTTAACTAATTTAGTGGAATTCTTTGAGGACACTATGAGCACGGTGGACAACGGAGAACCGGTAGATGTGGTTTTATCTGGATTTCCAGAAGGCATCTGATACGGCACCGCACAAAAGGCTGCTGCATAAGATAAAGGTGCACGGCGTTGCGGTTAATGTATAAGCATGGATAGAGGATTGCTTAACTAACAGAAAGCAAAGAGTGGAAATAAATGGGTGTTTTTCTGGTTGGCGATCAGTGACTAGTGGTGTGCCTCAGGGATCAGTGTTGTGACTGCAATTGTTTACAATTTACATAGATGCTTTGGAATTGGGGACCAAGTGTAGTGTGTCAAAGTTCACAGATGACACTAAGATGAGGGGTAGAGCAAAGTGTGCAGAGGACACCAAACGTCATCAAAGGGATATAGATAGTTTAAGTGAGTGGGCAAGGGTCTGGCAGATGGAGTACAATGTTGGTAAATGTGAAGTCATCGATTTTGGCAGAAATAACAGCAAAATGGACTATTATTTAAATGGTAAAAAAATTGCAGCATGGTGCTGTGCAGAGGGACCTGGGTGTCCTTGTGCATGAATCACCAAAGGATGGTTTGCAGGTGGAGCAGGTAATTAAGTCGGTAAATGGAATTTTATCCTTCATTGCTAGAGGGGAGGAGTTCGATTGATGAGGGAAGGGGCGTGGATGTCGTCTATATGGATTTTAGTAAAGCATTTGACAAGGTACCTCATGGCAGGCTGGTGCAAAAGATTAAATCTCACGGGATAAAAGGTGAGCTAGCTAGATGGTTGGAGAACTGGCTTAGCCATAGAAGACAGAGGGTAGCAGTGGAGGGGACTTTTTCCGGTTGGAGGTCTGTGACTAGTGGTGTTCCGCAGGGCTCTGTACTGGGATCTCTGCTGTTTGTGATATATATAAATGATTTGGAGGAAGATGTAACTGCTGTGATCAGTAAGTTTGCGGACGACACGAAGATTGCTGGAGTTGCGGATAGTGATGAACATTGTCAGAGAATACAGCAGGATATAGATAGGCTGGAACATTGGGCGGAGAAATGGCAGACGGAATTTAATCCAGATAAATGCGAAGTGATGCATTTCGGTAGATCTAATGTAAGGGGGAGCTATACAATAAATGGCATAACCATCAGGAGTATCGACACACAGAGGGACCTGGGTGTATAAGTCCACAGATCCTTAAAGGTGGCAGCACAGGTGGAGAGGGTGGTGAAGAAGGCATATGGCATACTTGCCTTTATTGGACGGGGCATAGAATATAAAAGTTGGCATATGATGTTGCAGCTGTACAGAACGTTGGTTAGAACATAGAACATAGAACATTACAGCGCAGAACAGGCCCTTCGGCCCACGATGTTGCACCGACCAGTTAAAAAAAAACTGTGACCCTCCAACCTAAACCAATTTCTTTTCGTCCATGAACCTATCTACGGATCTCTTAAACGCCCCCAAACTAGGCGCATTTACTACTGATGCTGGCAGGGCATTCCAATCCCTCACCACCCTCTGGGTAAAGAACCTACCCCTGACATCAGTTCTATAACTACCCCCCCTCAATTTAAAGCCATGCCCCCTCGTGCTGGATTTCTCCATCAGAGGAAAAAGGCTATCACTATCCACCCTATCTAAACCTCTAATCATCTTATATGTTTCAATAAGATCCCCTCTTAGCCGCCGCCTTTCCAGCGAAAACAATCCCAAATCCCTCAGCCTCTCCTCATAGGATCTCCCCTCCATACCAGGCAACATCCTGGTAAACCTCCTCTGCACCCTCTCCAAAGCCTCCACATCCTTCCTGTAATGTGGGGACCAGAACTGCACACAGTACTCCAAGTGCGGCCGCACCAGAGTTGTGTACAGTTGCAACATAACGCTACGACTCCTAAATTCAATCCCCCTACCAATAAACGCCAAGACACCATATGCCTTCTTAACAACCTTATCTACTTGATTCCCAACTTTCAGGGATCTATGCACACATACACCTAGATCCCTCTGCTCCTCCACACTATTCAAAGTCCTCCCGTTAGCCCTATACTCAACACAACTGTTATTCCTACCAAAGTGAATTACCTCACACTTCTCCGCATTAAACTCCATCCGCCACCTCTCGGCCCAACTTTGCAACCTGTCTAAGTCTTCCTGCAGACTACGACACCCTTCCTCACTGTCTACCACACCACCGACTTTGGTGTCATCAGCAAATTTGCTAATCCACCCAACTATACCCTCATCCAGATCATTAATAAATATTACAAACAGCAGTGGCCCCAAAACAGATCCCTGAGGTACACCACTTGTAACCGCACTCCATGATGAATATTTACTATCAACCACCACCCTCTGTTTCCTATCCGCTAGCCAATTCCTGATCCAATTTCCTAGATCACCCCCAATCCCATACATCTGCATTTTCTGCAGAAGCCTACCATGGTGAACCTTATCAAACGCCTTACTAAAATCCATATATACCACGTCCACTGCCTTGCCCCCATCCACCTCCTTGGTCACTTTCTCAAAAAACTCAATAAGGTTAGTAAGGCACGACCTACCTGCCACAAAACCATGCTGACTATCACCTATCAATTCATTACTCTCCAAATAACTATAAATCCTATCCCTTATAATTTTTTCCAACATCTTGCCGACAACAGAAGTGAGACTCACCGGTCTATAATTCCCGGGGAAGTCTCTGTTCCCCTTCTTAAACAATGGGACAACATTCGCTAACCTCCAATCTTCTGGTACTATACCAGAGGCCAACGACGACCTGAAGATCAGAGCCAGAGGCGCTGCAATCACTTCTCTTGCCTCCCAGAGAATCCACATTTGGAATACTGCGTCCAGTTCTGGTCGCCACACTACCAGAAGGACGTGGAGGCTTTGGAGAGAGTACAGAGAAGGTTTACCAGGATGTTGCCTGGTATGGAGGGTCTTAGCTACAGAACATAGAATAGCACAGCACAGAACAGGCCCTTCGGCCCACGATGTTGTGCCGAGCTTTATCTGAAACCAAGATCAAGCTATCCCACTCCCTATCATCCTGGTGTGCTCCATGTGCCTATCCAATAACCGCTTAAATGTTCCTAAAGTGTCTGACTCCACTATCACTGCAGGCAGTCCATTCCACACCCCAACCACTCTCTGCATAAAGA
This sequence comes from Mustelus asterias, assembly GCF_964213995.1. Taxonomy (NCBI): domain Eukaryota; kingdom Metazoa; phylum Chordata; class Chondrichthyes; order Carcharhiniformes; family Triakidae; genus Mustelus; species Mustelus asterias. The sequence goes on along the minus strand of NC_135810.1, from coordinate 33,791,690 downwards.
ACCTACCTCTGATATCCTTCCTATATCTCCCACCATGAACCCTATAGTTATGCCCCCTTGTAATAGCTCCATCCACCCGAGGAAATAGTCTTTGAACATTCACTCTATCTATCCCCTTCATCATTTTATAAACCTCTATTAAGTCTCCCCTCAGCCTCCTCCGCTCCAGAGAGAACAGCCCTAGCTCCCTCAACCTTTCCTCATAAGACCTACCCTCCAAACCAGGCAGCACCCTGGTAAATCTCCTCTGCACTCTTTCCAGCACTTCCACATCCTTCTTATAGTGAGGTGACCAGAACTGCACACAATATTCCAAATGTGGTCTCACCAAGTTCCTGTACAGTTGCAGCATAACCCCACAGCTCTTAATCTCCAACCCCCTGTTAATAAAAGCTAACACACTATATGCCTTCTTCACAGCTCTATCCACTTGAGTGGCAACCTTTAGAGATCTGTGGATATGAACCCCAAGATCTCTCTGTTCCTTCACAGTCTTCAGAACCCTACCTTTGACCCTGTAATCCACATTTAAATTAGTCCTACCAAAATGAATTACCTCACATTTATCAGGGTTAAACTCCATTTGCCATTTTTCAGCCCAGCTTTGCAACCTATCTGTGTCTCTTTGCAGCCTACAACAGCCCTCCACCTCATCCACTACTCCACCAATCTTGGTGTCATCAGCAAATTTACTGATCCACCCTTCAGCCCCCTCCTCTAAGTCATTAATAAAAATCACAAAGAGCAGAGGACCAAGCACTGATCCCTGTGGCACTCCGCTAGCAACCTGCCTCCAATCCGAAAATTTTCCATCGACCACCACCCTCTGTCTTCGATCAGACAGCCAGTTACCTATCCAATCGGCCAACTTTCCCTCTATCCCACACCTCCTCAGTTTCATCATAAGCCGACCATGGGGGACCTTATCAAACGCCTTACTAAAATCCATGTATATGACATCAACTGCCCTACCTTCATCAACACACCTCCTCAAAAAATTCAATCAAATTTGTGAGGCACGACTTGCCCTTCACGAATCCGTGCTGACTATCCCGGATTAATCCGCATCTTTCTAAATGGTCGTAAATCCCATCCCTAAGGACCTTTTCCATCAATTTACCAACCACCGAAGTAAGACTAACCGGTCTATAATTACCAGGGTCATTTCTATTCCCTTTCTTAAACAGAGGAACAACATTCGCCATTCTCCAGTCCTCTGGCACCATCCCCGTGGACAGTGAGGACCCAAAGATCAAAGCCAAAGGCTCTGCAATCTCATCCCTTGCCTCCCAAAGCATCCTAGGATATATTTCATCAGGCCCAGGGGACTTATCGACCTTCAGTTTATTCAAAACTGCCAGTACATCCTCCCTCCGAACAACTATTTCCTCCAGCCTATGAGGAGATATTGAGTAAACTGGGGTTGTTCTCCCTGGAAAGACGGAGGATGAGGGGCGACCTAATATAGGTGTATAAAATTGTGAAGGGCATAGATAGAGTGAACAGTGGGAAGCTTTTTCCCAGGTCGGAGGTGACGAACACAAGGGGTCACGGGCTCAAGGTGAGCGGGGCAAGGTTCAACACAGATGTCAGGGGGACGTATTTTACACAGAGGGTGGTGGGGGCCTGGAATGCACTGCCAAGCAAGGTGATTGAGGCGGACACGCTGGGATCGTTTAAGACTTATCTAGATAACCACATGAACAGACTGGGAATAGAGGGATACAAAAGAATGGTCTAGTGGGCACATGAGCGGCGCAGGCTTGGAGGGCCGAAGGGCGTGTTCCTGTGCTGTATTGTTCTTTGTAAAACAGAAAGGTTATGTTGCAGCTGTATAAGGTGGTGGTGAGGCCACACCTGGAGTATTGTGTACAGATTTGGTCTCTTTACTTGAAAAAGGATGTGCTGGCACTGGAGTAGGTGCAGAGGAGATTCACTAGATTGATTCCGGAGTTGAGAGGTTTGGCTTATGAGAAGAGATTGAGTAGGCTGGGTCTATGCTGATTGGAAGTCAGAAGAATGAGGGGAGATCTTATAGAAACATATAAAAATATGAAGGGAATGGATAAGATAGAAGCAGGGAGGTTGTTTCCACTGGCGGGTGAAACTAGAACCAGGGGGTATAGCCTCAAAATAAGGGGGACCAGATTTAGGATTGAGTTGAGGAGGAACTTCTTCACCCAAAGGGTTGTGAATCTGTGGAATTCCCTGCCCAATGAAGCAGTTGAGGCTACCTCATTGAATGTTTTTAAGGCAAAGATAGGTAGATTTTTGAACAGTAAAGGAATTAAGGGTTATGGTAAGTGGGCAGGTAAATGGAGCTGAGCCCATGAAAAGATCAGCCATGATCTTCTGAATGGTGGAGCAGGCTCGAGGGGCCAAATGGCCTACCCCTGCTCCTCGTTCTTGTGTTATTATGACTAGTGGATTTTCACAGTAACTTCATTACAGTGGCAATGTAAGCCTACTAGTGACACTAATAAATAAACATTAAACGTTCTATTGCTCACCTACCTCTAACAAAGTCAAATGGAACTGGAAACCCTGCCAACCCACTGGCGACCTTTGAGATTTCCTTTCCAGACCCATCTCCAGCCCCAGATCTTTGAATCTCATAATGTTCTGCCAAGAATGTTTGAAGATATGTGCTTTGTACCCAGTGAGATTAAATAATTTGTGCTTACACCTAAAAATCATCTATCTCGGGTTCTAATGTGGAGTTGTGATTAGAGGGGAGAATTGACAGTTTGTATAGTAGATCTTACATATGCCACTTTCCATAGTTAATATAAATATTTATAACCTACACTTGTATAGTGCCTCTCAAAAACTAAATGACTGAAATCACTTTACTGGAGTTAATATGACATTGAGTCCTGTGGAGGCAGATTAATGGAGGTGATCGAAGTTGCAATTGAAAGAGCTAGTTTTCAAGGAGGCTTTTGATGTTGGCAGGTTGCATGGTAAGGTTAGTTCAGGAAGATAGTTCCAGGATAGTGAAATGGTGCGTTGATGGGAATGTCGGGACAGTGGGGAAGGTGGAGGTGAAAAAGATCAAAAACACAGGACAGTTCTAAATCTTATTGGATTTTATTAGTCTTTTTGCTGCCTTTACCCTTGCATAGATTTTTCTGTCATTTGCTATCCCAGTTATCATATTTCCAACCTCACTGATCAGGTCATTTGTAAAGACAGTGAACAGTCACTGACCTACAATTGTTCCTTGGGAAGCAACACTAGTAACATTTCTTCAAGCTGGAACACATTGTATTTTTGACTGAGATTGCAGCCAATTCCAAATCCAAGTTTTCAGACTCCTACCAGTTTCTATCTTGTGACGTAGCCTTGTATGACGTATTTATCAAAGACTTTCTGAATGTCCAGGTGTAGAATTGTCTACAGGATTTCCCTCATCCATTATCCTCATGAGTTCTTGAAAAAACTTATCAAATTTGTACAAGACAACCTTATTTTTGGAATCCATGTGGTAAATTTGTAATGGTCTCTTCTATGTCTCAGTAATTTTAATAGGACATCTCTTATGAACCCTTATTACATCTTGTCAAATATGGATGACAAACTGATAGAACTGTAGCTCCCTGGCTCCAAGTTACCTCTTTTTTTTAAACATTGGGACAATATAAGTTAGCTTGCAGTCTAAAGAAATTATCCCAGACTCACTGAACTAATGAAGGCATGGACAAGAGGCTCATACACCAACTGTGCTATTTTTGTGCATCATTATAGAAATACCACAGAGGCTCATACAAAACCTGTCCTATTTCTGTGTGTCATTATATAAATACCATCCTTCCTCACCATGCTTGGGGAACATTCAGAATTGTAGTCACATGGAAATGTGAAGGAAGTCGATTCCATGTACATTTGCACTGCTGCAGCAACTGGGTTTTTCTTTTACACAGCAGAGCCAGTATAAGTGATATCTGACATGAAAAGGTGAGTGGGAGGGTTATCCTGAGATAATTTTACCCAGCAAATTTAGAAAAGTAACTTCTACTCCTGAGCCATCTAGAATAGATCTTTTAATTTTTTAAAATATCTTTTCACCTACAATTGTGTTAATATGGATGCATAGTTACTATTGATATGGATGAAATAATTGTCCCAGATGAGACTCGAGACTCAACAACATCATGGTGCAATCTGGGGCACTTCAGAATTTCAGTAGGGGCGGCACAGTGGGCTCACAGCGCCAGGGGCCTGGGTTCAATTTCCAGCTTGGTTGACTGTCGGTGTGGAGTCTGCTTGGGTTTCCTCTGGGTGCTCCGGTTTCCTCCCACAGTCCAAAGATGTGCGGGTTAGGTTGATTGGCCATGCTAATTGCCCCTTAGTGTCAGGGGGTTAGTGGTGTAGATGTGTGGGGTTGTGGGGATAGGGCCTGGGTGGGATTGTGATCGATGCAGACTCGATGGGCCAAATGGCCTCTTTCTGCGCTGTAGGGATTCTATGAATCAATTAGTTTGAGACAAAATAGGTAATTACTGTATTATAATTTAACTTCAAATAAACAGAATAGATATTATTTAAAAACTGGAACACTGCAAATTTAAATTGATGAATAATTAATAAAAATTAAAAGATCAGAATTACATATGTATAAATACCTATGCTCCTGTTAAGAGCTAATGGGTTTGGCTTTATTTTGGTAGACTCCTATTTGCAGTGGGATCCCTTCCAGGCGGAGTTCCACTATATCTTGTAATTGAACTGGTTGTTCATGAGATAGTAACAGTAAATGCTTTTTGTCTTAAAGACTTTTCTGCAGATCTTGGGTGTGATAGCTGTGGCAGTATCTGTTATTCCTTGGATACTTATTCCAATCACTCCACTTGTCATTGTGTTCTTTTTACTCCGGCGCTATTTCTTGGAAACATCACGTGACATTAAACGCATGGAATCAACCAGTAAGTAGGACACTGAAAATTAAATTACAGAGTTTTTAAAATTGCATTCAAGATAGCTTTCTGAAGTTAACACAGGGGAGTGAAGAGGAGGAGGGAGGGAGGGCAAGTAGGGGAAGTGGAACGGAGTAAAGAGGAAAAGGGATTACATTGTCAAGACTTTTTTTTACATCTTCCAATGTTGATCACTGCAAAGAGGAATATTTATGCAAGCTGCACTGCTTCCTTTCTTCTTCTTGGTGATTATATGATTAATGATATGATTTGTTCCCATGTACTATTTTGCTGGTGACATTGAATTTACTTTGGTATTGCAAGTTCTGTCAGTGATAGTTCGGCTTTGATCACCAATTTTGGCCAGTAAGGGATGATTTTCAGCTCCATCTGATGAAGTTTGCTATTGTCTGTTTTTTCACATTAATCATGTTACATAGAACTGATTTAATTTTGTTCTAAGGTTGGCTTAATTGTAGCTACTGTAGGAGACCCCTTCACATAATGTTAATAGTGTAATACTTTTGGAATGCTGTGACTACACCATTTTTAAAATACAATAGATATGAAGTAGTTCTGCCAATTTTCAATTTTGAGGTGCTGTAGTGACATCTCTGCTGCAGCTTCCTAGCTGGTACTAGAGGACTGCGTCTTGACAACAGTAAAACTGTTGAGAGTCAGCTCTCCATCTCTGAATCTCAATCCAGAAAATGATTTGGGTCTATGATGAACAAGAATAAGTGGGTGTCAGAGCTCTGCCCCTGTCAAATTGACCACCTCCATCAAACCTCTACCTTGCCCCCAAAGCAAAAATAAAAATGTATGTGAAATTATGCTGTGCCAAGAATAATGGAAAATTTCAACACAAAAATGTGATGTAACAAGAAGCACACATGCAATGATTTTAAAATATATACAAAGAATATGCTATTAATCGTGAAAGGAAATAACATTTAAAATTAACACCAAAGGTTATTGAAACATATGTTGATTTTCTAATTCAGCTCGAAGCCCAGTTTTCTCCCATCTGTCTTCGTCCCTTCAAGGAATTTGGACGATTCGTGCCACAAAAACAGAGCCACAGTTTCAAGCAAAATTTGACGAACACCAAGATCTTCATTCAGGTGAAATGCTTCACGTGATTTTAATCATTTTCATAACTCCTTAATCATTTGCATGCTGCCATTAAAATTCTTTAAAAAGCAAAGAAAAAATTATCAGCTATTTCTATGGAAATAGTCCACTGTACAAATTGAAAATAAATTTAGCTCAGTGGATGATTGTAAGAATGGAATCTCTCAGCTCAAGTTTTGTTAAGTCCCCAGTGACCTGCTGCAAGTACGAGTATTGGGATTGAAGAGTTGCACAAATCAGCCAGCTTGATTGGCATCTGTCCAGCACATTCAACATTAACTTTCTCTACCACTGATGCACAATAGCAGCAGTGTGTACCATCAAAAAATGCACTGGAGCAACTCATCTAGGCTTCTACAACAGCACCTTCCAAACCTGCAGCCCACATCACCTGGAAGAACATGGGAAGGCATGGGAACACCACCACCTGCAAGTTCCTCTCCAAGTCATACTCTATCCCTGACTTGGAACTACATCACCACTCCTTCACTGCTCCAAGTAAAAGTCCTGGAACTCCCTTCCTTACAGTACTGTGGGTACACCTAGACTGCAGCGGTTCAAGAAAGCAGCTCACCACCTTCTTATCATGGTCAATTAGGGTTGGGCAATGCAAACAGAAAATGCTGGAAAACTCAGCAGGTCTGGCAATATCTATGGAGAAGGAAACAGAGATAACATATTAAGTCCATATAACTGTTCTTCAGATCCACAGTACAGGTGAAACCTGCTTAAACTTTCCTTATAAGTGAGCTCTTCCATCCCAGGGATGGGCCTAGTGAACCTTCTCTCAACTGCTTCCAATTCAAGTCCATCTTTCATTAAGTAACAAATTCAAAATTGTACACTGCAGTTTCAGCAATGCCCTGTAGAGTTATAACAAGGCTTCCCTGTTTCAACTCTGTCCCCCTTGCAAAACAAGGCCAACATTCCATTTGCCTTGCGAATTACTTAGCACATCTGCATGCTGACTTTTTGTAATTCATATACAAGAGCACCCAGATCCCTCTCTATTACAGCATTCTACAATCCCTCATAATTTAAATTATAATCTGCTTTTCTACTCTTATCACCAAAGTGGATAATCTCTCAATATCTGCCATATATTTGCCCGCTTGCATGAGCTACCTTTGCAGACTGTTTGGCCGAAATCTTACCACCGTTCACGCCGGTGGGAATTTCCTATCCCGCCGCAGTGAACAGAGATTTGGCTGACCACCAAATTCACTGCAGCGGGAGCGTGCTGTGGATGGCAGGTAAGATCTCACCCTTTGCTTCCTTACAACTTGCTTTCCTGCCTGTATTTATATCGTAAGAAGTTTAACAACACCAGGCTAACGTCCAACAGGTTTATTTAACCTGGTGTTCTTAAACTTCTTACTGTGTTTACCCCAGTCCAACGCCGGCATCTCCACATATTTATACCATCAGCAAATTTGGTTACAATACACTGAGTTGCTTCATGCAAGCCATTCAAATGGTTAGGACTCCAGCACTGAGCTATGTAAATTCCACAATTTACAGTTTGTCAGTCTGAAAGTGGGGTTACAGAAATAGGCTGAAGCAGTCCTGAGGCAGGCACATGCTGAAGCAGACAGGTTAGAATTCCCTTCTCCATTCACTGGATCTGAAATCATCTGCGATGGAGCCATCAGCGTCAGGATTACTGCGATTCAGGCTTGTTCCCACACCCTTATTCTGCACCCTTAAAAGTAACACAAGCAGGAATGGGGACAGGCAGAATCATGTCCCGCTCCTCCCCTCCCACCCCCACCTGATCCAGTTATGCCCTGCACAAGGACAGCAATGTCTGGTCCACTATCTCTGGAGTAACTTCTTTTACGACTCTAGGATGCAAGCTTTCAGATCCAGAGGACTTGTCAGCATTTAGTCCTGTTTGTTTGCCTCGTACATTTTCTCTTGTGATTGTTTATACATATGTAAAGAGCAAGAGAGTAGCCAAGGAGAGGGTTGGAACACTCAAGGACAGGGGAGGAAATATATACGTGGAGCCAGTGGAAATGGGTGAGGTATTAAATGAGTATTTTGCGTCAGTATTTACCAAAGAGAAGGACTTGGTGGCTGATGAAGGGTGTGTAGGTAGTTTGGATCATGTTGTGATTAAAAAGGAGATGGTATTGGGTGTCTTGAAAAGCATGAAAGTAAACAAATCCCCAGGCCTGATGGGATATACCTCAGAATACTGACAGAGGCAACGGGGGAAATTGCTCGGGCCTCGAGAGAAATCTTTGTATCTTCACTGGCTACAGAGGTGGTAGTCATGATGTGGAGATGCCGGCGTTGGACTGGGGTAAACACAGTAAGAGTTTGGACACAGCATGGGCACAGCAGATTTCCACTCCATCTGACAAAGAAGCAGCGCTCCGAAAGCTAATGGTATTTGCTACCAAATAAACCTGTTGGACTTTAACCTGGTGTTGTTAAAACTCTTACAGAGGTGGTCCCCAGAGGATTGGCAAATGCCCAATATTGTTCCTTTGTTTAGAACATAGAACATTACAGCGCAGTACAGGCCCTTAGGCCCTCAATGTTGCGTCGACCTGTGAAACCAATCTAAAGCCCATCTAACCTACACTATTCTAATATCATTCATATGTTTATCCAATGACCCTTTAAATGCCCTTAATGTTGACGAGTCCACTACTGTTGCAGGCAGGGCATTCCACGCCCTTACTACTCTCTGAGTAAAGAACCTACCTCTGACATCTGTCCTATATCTATCATCCCTCAATTTAAAGCTATGTCCCCTCGTGCTAGCCATCACCATCCGAGGAAAAAGGCTCTCACTGTCCACCCTATCTAATCCTCTGATCATCTTGTATGCCTCTATTAAGTCACCTCTTAACCTTCTTCTCTCTAACGAAAACAGCCTCAAATCACTCAGCCTTTCCTCATAAGACCTTCCCACCATACCAGGCAACATCCTGGTAAATCTCCTCTGCACCCTTTCCAATGCTTCCACATCCTTCCTATAATGCGGCGACCAGAACTGTACGTAATACTCCAAGTGCGACCGCGCTAGAGTTTTGTACAGCTGCAACATGACCTCATGGCTCCGAAACTCAATCCCTCTACCAATAAAAGCTAACACACTGTACGCCTTCTTAACAACCCTATCAACCTGGTTGCCAACTTTCAGGGATCTATGCCATGGACACCGAGATCCACACTACCAAGTATCTTACCATTAGTCCAGTACTCTGTATTCTTGTTACTCCTTCCAAAGTGAATCTCCTCACACTTTTCCGCATTAAACTCCATTTGCCACCTCTCAGCCCAGCTCTGCAGCTTATCTATGTCCCTCTGTAACCTGCAACATCCTTCTGCATTGTCCACAACTCTACCGACTTTAGTGTCATCCGCAAATTTACTAACCCATCCGTCTATGCCCTCATCCAGGTCATTTATAAAAATGACAAACAGCAGTGGCCTCAAAACAGATCCTTGCGGTACACCACTAGTAACTGAACTCCAGGATGAACATTTCCCATCAACCACCACCCTCTGTCAGCTAGCCAATTTCTGATCCAAACTGCAAAATCACCCTCAATCCCATGCCTCTGTATTTTCTGCAATAGCCTACCATGGGGAACCTTATCAAACGCTTTACTGAAATCCATATACACCACATCAACTGCTTTACCCTCATCCACCTCTTTGGTCACCTTCTCAAAGAACTCAATAAGGTTTGTGAGGCACGACCTACCTTTCACAAAACCGTATTGACTATCCCTAATCAAATTGTTCCTTTCTAGATTATTATAAATCCTATCTCTTATAATCCTTTCCAAAACTTTGCCCACAACAGAAGTAAGGCTCACTGGTCTATAATTACCAGGGTTGTCTCTACTCCCCTTCTTGAACAAGGGGATAACATTTGCTATCCTCCAGTCTTCTGGCACTATTCCTGTAGACAATGACGACATAAAGATCAAAGCCAAAGGCACTGCAATCTCCTCCCGAGCTTCCCAGAGAATCCTAGGATAAATCCCATCTGGCCCAGGGGACTTATCTATTTTCACAATTTCCAGAATTGCTAACACCTCCTCCTTGTGAACCTCAATCCCGTCTAGTCTAATAGCCTGTATCTCAGTATTCTCTTCGATAACATTGTCTTTTTCTTGTTTGAATACTGACGAAAAATATTCATTTAGCGCTTCTCCTATCTCTTCAGACTCCACGCACAACTTCCCACTACTGTCCTTGACTGACCCTAATCTTACCCTAGTCATTCTTTTATTCCTGACATACCTATAGAAAACTTTAGGGTTTTCCTTGATCCTACCTGCCAAAGACTTCTCATGTCCCCTCCTGGCTCTTCTTAGCTCTCTCTTCAGGTCCTTCCTGGCTAACTTGTAACTCTCAAGCGCCCTAACTGAGCCTTCATGTCTCATCTTTACATAAGTCTCCTTCTTCCTCTTCACAAGAGATTCAACTTCTTTAGTAAACCACGGTTCCCTCGCTCGACCACTTTCTCCCTGCCTGACAGGTACATACTTATCAAGGACACGCAGTAGCTGTTCCTTGAACAAGCTCCACATTTCAATTGTGCCCATCCCCTGCAGATTTCTTCCCCATCCTATGCCACCTAAATCTCGCCTAATCGCATCATAATTTCCTTTCCCCCAGCTATAACTCTTGCCCTGCGGTATATACCTATCCCTTTCCATCGCTAAAGTAAACGTAACCGAATTGTGGTCACTATCACCAAAGTGCTCACTTACCTCCAAATCTAACACCTGGCCTGGTTCATTACCCGGTACCAAATCCAATGGGACCTCGCCTCTTGTTGGCCTATCTACATACTGTGTCAGGAAACCCTCCTGCACACATTGGACAAAAACTGACCCATCTAAAGTACTCGAACTATAGCGTTTCCAGTCAATATTTGTAAAGTTAAAGTCCCCCATAACGATTACCCTGTTACTTTCGCTCCTATCCAGAATCATCTTTGCAATCCTTTCCTCTACATCTCTGGAACTTTTCGGAGACCTATAGAAAACTCCCAACAGGGTGACCTCTCCTTTCCTGTTTCTAACCTCAGCCCATACTACCTCAGTAGACGAGTCCTCATCAAAAGTCCTTTCTGCCACCATAATAGTGTCCTTGACTAACAATGCCACACCTCCCCCTCTTTTACCACCTTCCCTGATTTTACTGAAACATCTAAACCCCGGAACCTGCAACAACCATTCCTGTCCCTGCTCTATCCATGTCTCCGAAATGGCCACAACATCGAAGTCCCAGGTACCAACCCATGCTGCAAGTTCACCCACCTTATTCTGGATGCTCCTGGCGTTGAAGTAGACACACTTCAAAACACCTTCCTGCCTGCCAGTACATTCATGCGACTTTGAAACCTTATTCATGACCTCACCATTCACATCCTCCTGTACACTGGAGCAACAATTCAGGTTCCCATTCCCCTGCCGAATTAGTTTAAACCCTCCCGAAGAGCATTCATAAATTTCCCCCCCAGAATATTGGTACCCCTCTGGTCCAGGTGAAGACCATCCCGTTTGTAGAGGTCCCACCTACCCCAGAATGAATCCCAATTATCCAGGTATCTGAATCCTTCCCTCCTGCACCATTCCTGTAGCCACGTGTTCAACTGCTCTCTCTCCCTATTCCTCTCCTCACTAGCACGTGGCACAGGTAACAAAGCAGAGATAACAACTCTGTTTGTTCTAGCTCTAAGCTTCAAAGAACAAAGAACAATACAGCACAGGAACAGGCCCTTCGGCCCTCCAAGCCCGCGCCGCTCCCCGGTCCAGGATTGAATCCTGAATCCAGGATCCCCGCCCAATTTTCCAGCCTATCTACATACCAATATCCTATCCACCGAGCTGTCCCTCACAGCTACGATGCTTTGTTCATTACAACCTATTAACTCACCCCCACCCCCCTATTCCAGACCATGTGATCCCCAGGGAGAGGCGAAAACCCAGAGTGAAAAACCCCAGGGCCAATATGGGGAAAAAAAAAATCTGGGAAATTCCTCTCCGACCCCCTGAGGCGATCGAAACGAGTCCAGGAGATCACAATGGCCCTGATCGGAAAATGCTTCCCAACCCTAATCATTTCCACTTCCATGAACACCATATGAATTCCCTGCCCCCGAGACAGGTTCCCAACTATCCGCAGTCTCGCTCTGTACTGGCACCAGCAAGATGATCATAGAATGAAGCCTTGAAACGAGAAACAAGGAACAATTAGCCCGCGCCGCTCCCTGGTCCAAACTAGACCACTCTTTTGTATCCCTCCATTCCCACTCCGGTCATATAGCTGTCTAGATAAGTCTTAAACGTTCCCAGTGTGTCCGCCTCCACCACCTTGCCCGGCAACACATTCCAGGCCCTCACGACCCTCTGTGTGAAATATGTCCTTCTGATATCTGTGTTAAACCTCCCCCCCTTCAAAGAACAAAGAACAGTACAGCACAGGAAACAGGCCTTCGGCCCTCCAAGCCTGTGCCGCTCCTTGGTCCAACTAGACCAATCGTTTGTATCCCTCCATTCCCAGGCTGCTCATGTGACTATCCAGGTAAGTCTTAAACGATGTCAGCGTGCCTGCCTCCACCACCCTACTTGGCAGCGCATTCCAGGCCCCCACCACCCTCTGTGTAAAAAACGTCCCTCTGATGTCTGAGTTATACTTCGCCCCTCTCAGCTTGAGCCCGTGACCCCTCGTGATCGTCACCTCCGACCTGGGAAAAAGCTTCCCACTGTTCACCCTATCTATACCCTTCATAATCTTGTATACCTCTATTAGATCTCCCCTCATTCTCCGTCTTTCCAAGGAGAACAACCCCAGTTTACCCAATCTCTCCTCATAGCTAAGACCCTCCATACCAGGCAACATCCTGGTAAACCTTCTCTGCACTCTCTCCAATGCCTCCACGTCCTTCTGGTAGTGCGGCGACCAGAACTGGACGCAGTACTCCAAATGCGGCCTAAACCAGCGTTCTATACAGCTGCATCATCAGACTCCAGCTTTTATACTCTATACCCCGTCCTATAAAGGCAAGCATACCATATGCCTTCTTCACCACCTTCTCCACCTGTGTTGCCACCTTCAAGGATTTGTGGACTTGCACACCTAGGTCCCTCTGTGTTTCTATACTCCTGATGACTCTGCCATTTATTGCATAACTCCTCCCTACATTATTTCTTCCAAAATGCATCACTTCGCATTTATCCGGATTAAATTCCATCTGCCACCTCTCCGCCCAATTTTCCAGCCTATCTATATCCTGCTGTATTGCCCGACAATGCTCTTCGCTCTCCGCAATTCCAGCCATCTTTGTGTCATCCGCAAACTTGCACATTACACCTTCCACCCTAACTCCCTGAATTTCTGCCTTACATCCCCATCTCTTTTCCTACCTGTGTCTTGGGTGCCTATGTGGACCACAACTTGGGGCTGGTCCCCTTCCCCTTAAGGATCCCGAAAACACGATCCGAGACATCACGGACTCTGGCACCTGGGAGGCAACACACCAACCACGAGTCTCTCTCGTTCCCACAGAATCTCCTATCTGTCCCCCTAACTATGGAGTCCCCAATGACTAATCCTCCCGCCCTTTCCCTTCTGAGCAACAGGGGCAGACTCTGTGCCAGAGACCTGTATCCCATGGCTTACCCCTGGTAAGTCGTCCTCCCCAACAGTATCCAAAACGGTGTACTTGTTATACAGAGGAACGGCCACAAGGGATCGCTGCACTGACTGCTTCTTATCCCTTCTAACAGTCACCCAAGTATCCTCATTCCTGGGAGTATGAACCGCCCTGTAGCTTTTATCTATAACTGATCTGCCTCCCAAATGATACTGAGTTCATCCAGTTCCAGCTCCAGATCCCTAACACGGTCTTCAAGGAGCTGGAATTGAGTGCACTTCCCTGAGATGTACTCAGCTGGGACACTAATGGTGTCCCTCACCTCAAACATCCCACAGGAGGAACATTGCACTGCCTGCACTGACATCTCTGCTAACTTCCCTTAATAAGAAACGAAAGAGAAAAGAAAAAGAAAAAAAAAGCTCACCTGCTCTCGCACTGAGTCTTTTTTTTTAGGTTAGAGGAGGGGGAAGGGTGGGAGACTCTACACATGTAGAGTCTCGGGTTACATCCCCGTTCAAATTTATTGGGTAAAAAACCATCCCAGGTCTCCCTGCGACCTATTTCTGGTTTCCTGTTTCCTGTTGCTCAGGGAAAAAAAACAAGTTTAAAAAGGGTAGCAAATCCAGGTAATTACAGACCGGTGAGCCTTATGTCAGTGGTGGGGAAATTATTGGAGAGAATTCTTCAAGTAGGATTTACTCCCACTTGGAAATAAGTAGATGTATTAGCAAGAGGCAACATGCTTTTGTGAAGGGGAGGTCGTGTCTCACTAACTTGATCGAGTTTTTTGAGGAAGTGAAGAAGATGATTGAAGAGGGTAGGGCAGTGGATGTTGTCTACATGGACTTCAGTAAGGCCTTTGACAAAGTCCTTCATGGCAGACTGGTACCTCTGATCTCACACGGGATCAGAGGTGAGCTGGCAAGATGGATACAAAACTGGCTCGGTCATAGAAGACAGAGGGTAGCAGTGGAAGGGTATGTTTCTGAATGGGGGGCTGTGACTCGTGGCATTCCTCAGGGATCAGTGCTGGGACCTTTGCTGTTTGTAATATATATAAATGATTTGGAGGAAAATGTAACTGGTTTGATTAATAAGTTTGCGGACAACACAAAGGTTGGTGGAATTGCGGATAGCGATGAGGACCGTCAGAGGATACAGCAGGATATAGATCAGTTGGGGACTTGGACGGAGAGATGGCAGATGGAGTTTAATCCGGACAAATGTGAAGTAATGCATTTTGGAAGGTCTAATACAGATGGGAAATATACAGTAAGTGGCAGTGTATTGATAGGCTGATGGATCTGGGTGTACAGGTACACAGATCACTGAAAGTGGCAACACAGATGGAGAAGGTAGTCAAGAAGGCATACGGCATGCTTGTCTTCATCGGCCGGGGCATTGAGTTTAAAAATTGGCAAGTCATGTTGCAGCTTTATACAACCTTAGTTAGGCCGCACTTGGAATATAGTGTTCAATTCTGGTCTACCAGAAGGATGTGGAGGCTTTGGAGAGGGTACAGAAAAGATTTACCAGGATATTGCCTGGTATGGAGGGCATTAGCTAAAAGAAGAGATTGGAGAAACTTGGTTTGTTCTCACTGGAACAACGGAGGTTGAGGGACGACCTGATAGAAATCTACAAGATTATGAGGGGCATGGGCAGAGTGGATAGTCAGAAGCTGGATGATCATCCAGACACGCAGAACAGCCATGGGGACCAAATTCGCACCTCAATATGCCAACATCTTCATGCACAGGTTCGAACAAGACTTCTTCACCGCACAGGACCTTCAACCGATGCTATCCACTAGATGCATCGATGACATTTTCTGCCTTTGGACTCATGGTGAACAATCACTGAAACAACTATATGATGACATCAACCAGTTCCATCCCACCATCCGACTCACCATGGACTACTCTCCAGAATCGGTTGCATTTTAGGACACACGCATCTCCATTAAGGACGGTCACCTCAGCACCTCACTGTACCGCAAGCCCACGGATAACCTCACGATGCTCCACTTCTCCAGCTTCCACCCTAAACACGTTAAAGAAGCCATCCCCTACGGACAAGCCCTCCGTATACACAGAATCTGCTCGGATGAGGAGGATCGCAACAGACACCCCCAGATGCTGAAAGATGCCCTCATAAGAACAGGATATGGCGCTCGACTCATCGATCGACACTTCTGACGCGCCACAGCGAAAAACTGCACCGCCCTCCTCAGAAGACAAACACGGGACACGGTGGACAGAGTACCCTTCGTTGTCCAGTACTTCCCCAGAGCGGAGAAGCTACGGCATCTCTTCCGGAGCCTTCAACATGTCATTGATGAAGACGAACACCTCGCCAAGGCCATCCCCACACCCCCACTTCTTGCCTTCAAACAACTGCACAACCTCAAACAGACCATTGTCCATAGCAAACTACCCAGCCTTCAGGAGAACAGTGACCACGACACCAACAACCCTGCCACAGCAACCTCTGCAAGACGTGCCGGATCATCGACACAGATGCCATCATCTCACGTGAGAACACCATCCACCAGGTACACGGTACATACTCTTGCAACTTGGCCAACGTTGTCTACCTGATACGCTGCAGGAAAGGATATCCCGAGGCATGGTACATTGGGGAAACCATGCAGACACTACGACAACGGATGAATGAACACCGCTCGACAATCACCAGGCAAGGGCGGCACGGTAGCACAGTGGTTAGCATTGCTGCTTCACAGCTCCAGGGACCTGGGTTCGATTCTTGGCTTGGGTCACTGTCTGTGTGGAGTTTGCACATTCTCCTCATGTCTGCGTGGGTTTCATCCGGGTGCTCCAGTTTCCTCCCACAGTCCAAAGATGTGCGGGTTAGGTTGATTGGCCATGCTAAAAATTGCTCTTAGTGTCCTGAGATGCGTAGTAACCTAGTGATTAGTGGGTAAATATGTAGGGATATGGGGGTAGGGCCTGGGTGGGATTGTGGTCGGTGCAGACCCGATGGGGGTAGGGCCTGGGTGGGATTGTGGTCGGTGCAGACCCGATGGGCCGAATGGCCTCTTTCTGTACTGTAGGGTTTCTATGATTTCTATGAAGACTGTTCTTTTCCTGTTGGGGAGCACTTCAGTGGTCACGGGCATTCGGCCTCTGATATTCGGGTAAGCGTTCTCCAAGGCGGCCTTCACGACACACGATGGCGCAGAGTCGCTGAGCAGAAACTGATAGCCAGGTTCCGCACACATGAGGACAGCCTCAACCGGGATATTGGGTTCATGTCACACTATCTGTAGTCCCCACAGCTTGCCTGGACCTGCAGAGTCTCACTGGCTGTCCTGTCTGGAGACAATACACATCTCTTTAACCTGTTTTAATGCTCTCTCCACTCACATTGTTTGTATCTTAAAGACTTGATTAGCTGTAAGTATTCACATTCCAACCATTATTCTGTAAATTGAGTTTGTGTCTTTATATGCCCTGTTTGTGAACAGAATTCCCACTCACCTGAAGAAGGGACTTAAGGCTCCGAAAGCTTGTGGCTTGTGGTACCAAATAAACCTGTTGGACTTTAACCTGGTGTTGTTAAACTTCTTACTATCCTTCTTTATCACAATGGGCAGCACGGTGGCACAGTGGTGAGCACAGCTGCCTCACAGCGCCAGGGACCCCCTTTCAACTCCGGCCTTGGGTCACTGTCTGTGTGGAGTCTGCACATTCTCCTTGTGTCTGCGTGGGTTTCCTCCGAGTGCTATGGTTTCTACCCACAGCACAGTCCAAAGATGTGCGGGTTAGATTGGTTGGCCATGCTAAATCGACCCTAGTTTCAGGGTAAATACGGGGGGGTTACGGGAATAGGGCCTGGGTGGGATTGTGATCAGTGGACTCTGTCCATGCCCCGATGGGCCGAATGGCCGCCTTCTGCACTGTAGGGATTCTATGTTTCTATGAATGGAATGAGAGTTACAAAATAGCTCCTTAAATGTCTACCACTGTTTCTCTACTTGTCCTATCTGTCCTCAATACTTTGTAAGTGCCTTTATTTATTTAATCTTCTAGTTTCAGACCCAAATTTCTGACCTTCAATCTGAATGTGAATTTCATCATGTTATGACCACTCTTGCCTAGAGAACAATTACTACAAAATCATTGATTAATCCTGTATTATTACACATTACGTGGAGATGCCGGCGTTGGACTGAGGTAAACACAGTAAGAAGTCTCACAACATCAGGTTAAAGTCCAACAGGTTTATTTGGTAGCAAAAGCCACTAGCTTTCGGAGCGCTGCTCCTTCGTCAGGTACGTGGGAGTTCTGTTCACAAACAGGGCATATAAAGACACAAATTCAATTTACAAAATAATGGTTGTAATGCGAGTCTTCACAGGTAATCAAGTCTTAAAGGTACAGACAATGTGAGTGGAGAGAGTGTTAAGCACAGATTAAAGAGATGTGTATTGTCTCCAGCCAGGACAGTTGGTGAGATTTTGCAAGCCCAGGCAAGTCGTGGGGGTTACAGATAGTGTGACATGAACCCAAGATCCCGGTTGAGGCAGGCCTCATGTGTGCGGAACGTGGCTATCAGTTTCTGCTCAGCGACTCTGCGTTGTCGTGTGTCGTGAAGGCCGCCTTGGAGAACGCTTACCTGAAGATCAGAGGCCGAATGCCCGTGACTGCTGAAGTGTTCCCCAACAGGAAGAGAACAGACTTGCCTGGTGATTGTCGAACGGTGTTCATTCATCCGTTGTCGTAGCGTCTGCATGGTTTCCCCAATGTACCATGCCTCTGGACATCCTTTCCTGCAGCGTATCAGGTAGACAACATTGGCCGAGTTGCAAGAGTATGTACCGTGTACCTGGTGGATGGCGTTCTCATGTGAGATGATGGCATCCGTGTTGATGATCCAGCACGTCTTGCAGAGGTGACTGTGGCAGGGTTGTGTGGTGTCATGGTCATTGTTCTCCTGAAGGCTGGGCAGTTTGCTGCGGACAATGGTCTGTTTGAGGTTGTGCGGTTGTTCGAAGGCAAGAAGTGGGAGTGTGGGGATGGCCTTGGCGAGATGTTCGTCTTCGTTCGGAGATGTTCGGAGAAGTTACGACATCTTCTCCGGAGCCTTCAACATGTCATTAATGAAGACGAACATCTCACCAAGGCCATCCCCACACCCCTACTTCTTGCCTTCAAACAACCGCACAATCTCAAACAGACCATTGTCCGCAGCAAACTACCCAGCCTTCAGGAGAACAGTGACCACGACACCACATAACCCAGTAACCTCTGCCTGATCATCGACACGGATGCCATCATCTCACGTGAGAACACCATCCACCAGGTACACGGTACATATTCTTGCAACCCGATCAACGTTGTCTACCTGATACGCTGCAGGAAAGGATGTCCCGAGGCATGGTACATTGGCGAGACCATGCAGACGCTACGACAACGGATGAATGAACACCGCTCGACAATCACCAGGCAAGAGTGTTCTCTTCCTGTTGGGGAACACTTCAGCGGTCACAGGCATTCGGTCTCTGATCTTCGGGTAAGCGTTTTCCAAGGCGGCCTTCACGACACACGACAACGCAGAGTCGCTGAGCAGAAACTGATAGCCACGTTCCGCACACATGAGGACGGCCTAAACCGGGATCTTGGGTTCATGTCACACTATCTGTAACCCCCACGACTTGCCTGGGCTTGCAAAATCTCACTAACTGTCCTATCTGGAGGCAATACACATCTCTTTAACCTGTGCTTAACGCTCTCTCCACTCACATTGTCTGTACCTTTAAGACTTGATTACCTGTAAAGACTCGCATTCCAACTGTTATTTTGTAAATTGAGTTTGCGTCTTTATATGCCCTGTTTGTGAACAGAACTTCCACTTACCTGACGACGGTGCAGCGCTCCGAAAGGCTTTTGCTACCAAATAAACCTGTTGGACTTTAACCTGGTGTTGTGTGACTTCTTACTGTTATTACACATTACCAGGTCGAAACAGCCAGCTCCCCGGTTGCTTCCAGAATGCATTATTCTAATAAACTGGCCCAACTGCACTCTATGAATTCATCTCCAAAGTTACTTTTATCAATTTGATTCATCTAACCTACATCAAACTCTCACCAGTGACTTTATCCCTTTGCTATTTCTTTTGAACTGATTCCACATTTTGATCTTCAACAGCAAGATCATTTCTCACCAATGGACTGATCTCATTCTTTATCAACAGTGCTAGACCACTTCCACTTTCTTCCTTTCTATTTTTGCAAAACGTCAGATATCCTTGAATGTTCACTTTCCAGGCTTGGTCACTTTGCAACCATGTTGTTGTAATGGCTGGCATCATCTTTATTTATTTCTATTTGCACTATCAATTCATCAATCTTGTTATGAGTCCTGCATTCACTCAGTTAAAGAGCTTTTAATTCTGTCTTTTTTACCATTTTCCCTATTCTAACCCAATTTGCTGGTGCTGGTGCATTCTTATGTTTGTACCCTCTGTCCCTTCCTGTCACACTGTGGTTATCAATATCCATATTGCTGTCCTGCACTATTGCTACGTCCTTTCTCTTTAACCTCACAGATCTCTCCTCACAGGGATTCTCTTTCCTCCTATTTTGTTTAAATTGTTTTTTACAGGCCGAGTTTTCTTTTTTAAAAAATCATAGAAACCCTACAGTGCAGCAGGAGGCCATTCGGCCCATCGAGTCTGCACCGACCACAATCCCACCCAGGCCCTACCCCCAAATATTTTACCCACTAATCCCTCTAACCTATGCATCTCAGGACTCTAAGGGGCAATTTTTAACCTGGCCAATCAACCTAACCCGCACATCTTTGGAGTTATCCAATTCACCAGACCACTGGTTGCACCATGATTCAGATGGAGACTATCCTATCTCCCTCCTTCCCCAATACTGATGCCAGTGGCTTATGAATTGAAACCAATTTCTCCCACACCAATCTTTCAGCCTTACATCTCTGATCTGTCTTACTGTATGCCAATTTGTTCATGGCTCAGGTAGTAATCCAGAGATTATTACCTTTGTGGTTCTGCTTTTTAATTATACATACACCATCACACAACATCTTAATTAGCCCTACTTATGTCATTAGTACCCACATAGACCACAGCAACTGTATCCTTCCCCTCCCAAGACAGTACCGGACCAAGCTAGAGTCCCAGGCCAGCCACGTGGAGCCCCGCCGACTATGGCAAGGTCTGCAAGGCATAATAGGCTATAAGATGAAGGCATGTAAAATCGCCAGCTCCAACGCACCCCTCCCTGATGAGCTCAATGCATTCTATGCCTGTTTTGAGCAAGAGGTCAGCAAGAGCACGCCCTCCACCCTGGAAGCCTCGGATGAACCTGTATCTGAGGTCACCATTGCAGATGTCAAAGCAGCTTTCTCGACGGTCAACCCGCGGAAAGCGACTGGCCCGGATGAGGTACCCGAACGAGCACTCAGATCCTGCGCAGATCAGCTGGTGGAGGTATTTGCAGACGTCTTCAACCTCTCTTTACAACAATCTGAGGTCCCTATCTGCTTCAAGAAGACGACCATCATCCAAGTACCAAAGAAAAGCCAAGCAACGTGCTTTAATGACTTTCATCCGGTGGCTCTGACATCCACCACTATGAAGTGCTTCGAAAGGTTAGTCATGGCACGAATCAATTCCAGCCTCCCGGACTGCCTGGATCCACTACAGTTCGCCAACCACCGCAACAGGTCCACAGCAGACGCCATTTCCCTGGCCCTGCATCAACACTGGAACACCTTGATAACAAAGACACCTATGTCAGACTCCTATTTATCGACTACAGCTCAGCCTTCAACGCCATTATTCCTACGAAACTCATCTCCAAACTCCATGGCCTGGGCCTTGGCTGCTCCCTCTGCGACTGGATCCTGAACTTGCTAACCCACAGACCACAATCAGTAAAGAAAGCAACAACACCTCCACCACGATCATCCTCAACACCATGCCCCACAAGGCTGTGTTCTCAGCCCCCTACTATACTCCTTATAGACCTATGATTGTGTGGCCAAATTCCCCTCCAACTCAATTTTCAAGTTTGCTGGCGACACCACTGTAATGGGTCGGATCTCAAACTATAACGAGACAGGGTACAGGAATGAGATAGAGAATCTGGTGAACCGGTGCGGCGACAATAATCTCTCCCTCAATGTTAACAAAACGAAGTAGATTGTCATTGACTTCAGGAAGCATAGTGGAGAACATGCCCCTGTCTACATCAACGGGGACGAAGTAGACAGGGTCAAGAACTTCATGTTTTTAGGTGTCCAGATAACCAACAACCTGTCCTGGTCCCCTCATGCCGACAGTATAGTTAAGAACGCCCACTAGCACCTCGACTTTCTCAGGAGACTAAGGAAATTTGGTATGTCAGCTACGACTCTCACCAACTTTTACAGATGCACCATAGAAAGCATTCTTTCAGGTTGTATCACAGCTTGGTGTGGCTCCTGCTCCCACCCCCACAACATAACTGACCCCCTTATCCCCCCCACCCCCCTGCCACCCAGACCAATCGCAGCCCCTGCCCCCTTTCTCCCCCCAACCGCCCCCCCCCCCCGCCCCCACCCCACCAATCGCACACAGAGTGGCAATGGTCCCCCCCCCGCCGACAACCATCTGATTCGCCTCTCTCCCCCCCACCAGAGAGCCATCTGACCCCCGCCCCCCCCCCCCCCCCCCCCCTCACCAGTGAACCATCTGGCACATTTAAATGCATTTAAATTGATGTCACGCCCATTTCGGGCATGGTCCAGACGGCGGCCATTTTCAGCCATTGGTAAAGGGGAAACGACCGCGTAGGTGGTCGCAGATTGTGGTACTCGCTTCACGCCTGACTTTACTAAGTTTTCACACCCGAAAATGGGCGCAACTTGATGGTAAAATCAGGCCCAAAGTCTTGAGCTATGCTCAGCTGTCAAGTTGTGAAGCCTGCGAATGGAGAGTATGACACATTATGACCAAGGGTGCCAGCAGTTATCATCATGGGAATTTACACCCCACGTATAGCAGCCTGCGGTACATGTCATTTGAGGATACATATGCTACATCAATTTCTTTATTAGACAACATATCTGGTGCTGAAAAGTTTCAAAGTCTAAAGCTGACTATGTGGCTACTGCTAAGCAGGTAACTGATAATATCAAGCAGAAAGGCAACAAGAGCATTGGATTAATTTTACAGAGTCAAAACATTTTAATAACATTGAATATGTTTACAACTTCAATTTCAATTATCTTAAATAAACCCCAGGACAAATTTATTTTTTTAATATAAAGTTGTGTTCTGAATTGTTTTGACAAAATAACAAAGTGTGTTTGTGTGATTTTCTTAGCTTTATTTTCTCTCTTTTCTGTAGAGACATGGTTTCTTTTTCTATCCACTTCACGGTGGCTTGCTGTTCGTTTGGATGCCCTTTGTGCAATTTTTGTTAGTGCTGTTGCTTTTGGATCTATTATAATTGCAAACCGTAAGTAGGAATTTCAACTCTTACTTTACCATGTGTTGTAATTTATGGATATAATTACAAGTGCACAGTTTTGCTACTTAATTTAAATTCTTCAAAAGGAAAACTGACTATTAAACTAGCTTTACTTTGTTAAAATTTTTTCTTTGTTTTTTTTATCCTCCATTTGTTTTGCATTACTTAAGGAAGGGTAGCAGGTAAGTTTACATTCAACATAGAAATACATGGAGTGCTCAAATATTCTTCTGGTTGATATGACCACTAACTGGGAACTTCCGTGCCATTAACCCGCAAGCTTTGAACAAGATGTTGATTTCATGCTGTGGTACTGACAGATAGGACCAGGCATTATATTGTGTTAATTTACATAGAGCAATTTTGTTTTAAAAACAAAGGAAAGGGGCAAGGCCTAGACTGCAGAACGCAAAGGCTGAAAAGGATAAAGAAAAGATAATTCTATATGTAATAGATCGGTGACACCAAATTGCTGTGCAATTTTCACTTAGTACTTTAAAAATGTTAAGTTTTGCTCAGGGTGCACAGCAAGGTATCCGTGCATCCTTCCTTGCACAAACAAAAATTAATACAAGTTATAATGGGAGGAAAAGGAAGGAAGGATAGAAGTGGATTTTATTTTGACTTACTATCCACTCGGTACTAAAACTCTACTGAAATTGGACTCGATAATCACATCCAACTGTGCAAATTGCTGGAGCTCTCTTTAGACTATACTCAGTTCAATAGTGTGTTTTCATTTAATTTAGTTTTGCCTGTTAGTGTTGCATGCGTACAAAGCAAGCATGTGCCCAAATACGCAGACTTCTTAAAAAAAAAAATTCCAAGGAAACGGAAATGTGGGTAAGAAAAGTGGGGGTGGGGAATATGGTAATTAAGGAGTATTCAGAGCTTGTACAGGTAGATGGGAGTCAAACATGGCACTGCACTTGGTGAGCCTTCATTCGGCGGCTTGCATCTTGAATAGACCAAACTAACAAAGCAGGGCTTTCTACCTTCAGCAATTGAGAGTTAACTAGACTCAGAATGTTTCTGCTATAGAAGCTTGTAGCATGAAAGATGTGTTTATTAGTGCAATGACTATGACTGCAACCCATTCATTTGTGACATTCTAACTAACTGAAAATCATGCGTTCCTCCTAATTTATTATCAAGTGTTCAGTTTATTTAGGAGTTTCTAATGGGAAATTAAGAAGAACACGCAAGGGATATTAAAATTTTTGAATTATGTTTGGAAAGCCATCATGTTCATTTAGGTCAATAGCTGCCTTGGACTTGAATCTGATGACAATGAAAGTTTATGACAACTTTTTAACCAAATTCCTGGAGTAGGATTTAAACCAATAACCTTCTGACTCAGGCAAGGATATTGTACTGGATCCAGCTAACACCAGTTCAGGACAAAGGGGTTTACAAGAACTCAAGAATTAGGAGTAGGTCATGGTCCCTCAAACCTGCTCCTCCTTTCAATAAGGTGATGGCTGATCTGATTGTGGCCTTTACTCCACTTTCCTGCCTGCCTCCTGTAAATCTTGATTCCCATGTCAATTAAAAATATGTCTAACATTGCCTTGAATAAGTTCAATTACCCGGCCTCCACTGGTCTCTGGGGAAGAAAATTCCACAGACCAATAATCCTCTTAAAAGAAAAAAATCCTCATCTCAAATGGGAGAACCCTAACTGTGTCCCTTGATTCTAGATTACCCCACAAGTATCTACCATGTCAAGTCCCCTCAGGATCTTAATAAAAGCAAAATATGGCAGATGCTGGAATCTGAAACAAAAACAGAGAAGGCTGGAAAAACTCAGCAGGTCTGGCAGCATCAATAGGGAGAGATAACAAAGTTAACATTTCAAGCCTGTACAACTGTTCTTCAGAACTGAAGTGAGGGAGATGTGTTTGATGATCTTCAATATAAAAAGTGGGTGGAACAGCTGTAGCTGAGTGGAAGGTCAGTGATTAGTGGAAGCTAGAATCGATTGCAACAAAGGTGTGGCAAAACCTGGTGGGGAGGGAAGGTTTTTGCATACAACAAAAAATGTTTGGGATGTGAAAAAAAGGTTTAGGTGGAGGAGAAAGGTCACATTCTAAGGTTGTTGAGCTCAATGTTGAGTCCTGAGGACCCTAATGTTCCTAATTGGAAGTCTACTGTATACAGAGACTAAACACAGATTGGGTGATAGCAAAGTATCAGACTCTAACATTCAAGAGTGAACTGATTTATACTCTTACAATGATTTCCTAACCTTTCCCCAAATGGGGACAAATGCATTTCATTACCAATTTAAAGCAAGCATTTCATTGCGACACAACATTAACAGATTCCTTCCTTTTTCTTTAAGCAAAAAGTTTCAGGAAAATAGAAGCTGAAAAATACAAAAATATATCACTCAATTTCAAAAATAAAGTCAGATCCTCTGTTGTCCTTTTTCTAATACCCCCAACAATTTTTCACTATAAGCATTCCTTTCAGTGCATGTCTGGTAACTGATGACTTGTCTCAACCCACTGAAGATGAGAGATTTCCTTTCTCTTCACGATTTGTTTCAGACTTGCAATTTCACTCATTCTTTGTAGTGTATGTGTTCTCCCAAAGGGATCGATTGTCAATGTAACATTCTACTGGGACATTTCCTTCATCATTTCTCCCATTTAGTATTCTCATAACATTTTAGATTTAAAAATTAAAAATGTCAACTGCCTCTACTAATGTGAGAGTCTCTGCAGCCAGGGTGCTTTTTATAACTCGCCCTGTTTTCTTGGCTTCCCAAGCCAAAGGACAAGATACATTCCGAAACCCGCTGCAGTTGAAAACCCATCAACAAAGCATGCATGAAGATATCAATGAATATAACCAATTTTATATTCTTAGGATCAGTTTTTTTAACACCTGATGTACAAATTTTCTATTGCAAATTGCAGCTTCCATAAGGTGATGGCCTAATGGTATTATCATTAGATTATTAATCCAGAAATTAGGCTAATATTTTGGGGACCTGGATTCGAATCTGGCTACAGCAGGGGGTGGAACTTGAATTCAATAAAAAATACCTGGAATTCGGAATCTACTGATGACCATGAAACCAATGTTGATTGTCGGAAAAACCCATCTGGTTAACTAACGTCCTTTAGGGAAGGAAATCTGCCATTCTGGTCTGGCCTACATGTGACTTCAGAGTCACAGCAATGTGGTTGACTCTCAGCTGTCCTCGGGCAACTAAGGATGGGCAATAAATGCTGTCCAGCCTCTGACGCCCATGTCCCATGAATGAATAATGTTTTAAAATCACCATTTTATCCACCAAACTTTTATCCTTAGATACTGAACTCTTTGAAGATAAATATCCAGGGACTCCCTTAACGGCAGGCAATAATGGCCAAGTAAAATGTGTTCCCGAAGACAATCTTCCCGAAGACAATCATTCTGTCATTCTCCATGTTATTCTCCATGTCTAACTTCATCTGTGCTTTATTCATTGAAGATCTGCTCAACAATAGAGGTATCTAGTGACTTTTTCTGGCCCGCTATGCTGCTCAAGTAGCGCAGCAGGCCGGGAAATGTCAATGGGAGGCTGTTGTGGGATTCGCAATTGACGTCCAGCCAATCGTGACGTTCCCAGGCCATTTTTTATGGCGTAATCAGTCTCGCACCGGAAAACAGCACGACGCCGATTACAACATGGAAATTGACATTTCCGTGTCATTAGCGAGCCCGGGAAGATATCATCAGGGCTCGCTAATGTTTCCCACCCCGTCAGAAGAGGTTCCCACCAGCAGGGATCAAAGCTGCTCCCCATCAATGGGGACCAGGCATGATAGCCTCGCTGGTGAGGGCAGAGGCCATTGAGGCCCCCCCAGGAGGTTGGGGCAGGAGGTGCCCCTTGGGTACTGCCAGCTTAGCACTGGCACCCTAGCACTTCCCACCGGGCCGTGTCAGGGGTGGGGCATTCTGAGGGTCCGGGCCAGACCAATCAGTGGGGGAGGGGGGGTTCTCTATGCACTCTTGTTTCATAAGAAATGGAGACTTAACTGCATTGGGTGGGTTTCATGAACGGGAGTTTTCTTGCAATATCAAAATCAAGTGTGTATCAGCAAGAGTTGTATTAGATTGTTAGTTTATTTTTTTCATGCATGGGGGTGAGTGGAGAGTCGTGGAGAGCTGAGGGCCAGTTGGCCAAACAGCTTCTAAGACAACTGGGACAAAGAGCTAGAGAATGAATGTAGGCTTCTAATTTGAGCCATTCGCCTTGGTAGCGAAAAGCCAGCCTTTAATTTTCTATTAAATAATTATGTGGAACGTCCTGCACCCTGCCGTCTCACACAGTGGATATGATTTTAAATCTGTGCAAGTGAATGGGCTTTCATTGAGTTAAATTCTCGCTCACAGTCTGTCAATACACTAAGCTCTGCAATACCTGTATATTTCCTTCTCATTGTGAACTGACACTTTAACGTATGACAAGCAAGCATTCATGGGTTTACAATCTCCATCTGTACTTTTGAAAATTTACACTCAGATCTACATTTATGGTCACTCATTTGTAGTCATAGTCATCTATGAATTTGTAACGAACTGCCAACAAGTTATAGGAAATTTAGAATTAGTCAAAATCCTGCAAAAATATTTAATTCCTGAGAACAGGCATATGTTATTATTGTTCATTTTCTCTATTTTCAGGTTATTTTCATGGTATTGTATTAACACTTGCTTACATCACTTCTTAACCACCCTTGCAGAGCTAGATGCAGGACAAGTTGGATTGGCCCTTTCATATGCTATCACACTGATGGGCATGTTCCAGTGGGGAGTACGACAAAGTGCTGAAGTGGAAAATTTGGTAAGAGTGTTTATAAAATGTTTCATTTAGTAAGCCGCTAGAAACTTAATGAGTTGTGTATGGCAGTAGAGTTTCTGCTTTGGGTGCAATCAGCAGTCTAGGACAAAATTGCACCCAATTTCAGAAAAAAAGGGCAGCATGGACGAGTTGGGCCGAAGGGTCTGTTTCATGCTGAAAACCTCTATGACTCTAAATGATAATTTTCTCCCAACTTTTTGTTCAAATTTATTTGTATATCACCGAATGGAAAATTTGTCATGAACTCAGTACAGTTGGGCACCTTTTGAAACAAAGTAGAAATAGTCAAGAGCTTCAAGTTTTTAAGTGTCCAGATCACCAACAACCTGTCCTGGTTCCTCCATGCAGACGCTATAGTTAGGAAAGCCCACCAATGCCTCTACTTTCTCAAGAGACAAAGGAAATTTGGCATTTCTGCTGCAACCCTCACCAACTTCTGCAGATGCACCATAGAAAGCATTATTTTCGGTTGTATCACAGCTTGGTATGGCTCCTACTCTGATCAAGACTGCAAGAAACTACAAAGGGTCGTGAACGAAGCCCAGTCCATTACTCAAACCAGCCGCCCATCCATTTACACTGTCTACCCTTCCCGCTGCCGTGGAAAATCAGCCAGCATAATCAAGGACCTCACGCACTCTGGACATACTGGCCGGAATTCTCCCAAAAAAAATTCGAAGTGTCGACTTCATGTGAAAACTGGAGTAATTCATGCTGGTGTTTTTCAGTGGGTGTTCAGAGAAGAATCTGTGCACTGCAGAGGTCACCAGTGTGAATATCATTAAATTTCAGGGGGCAGGGCCTATTCCCGCTGAAGAGGCTCAAATCAGTGCAGAGAGCGGGCCACTGCACATGCACCAATCTGTCAGTGCTGAGATCGGTGCTTGCTGCTGGCACTGTTGGCCTCCCGATTGCTGGCCAACCCCGCAACGCCTGTTCTCACCAGCTGGCATTGCCCAGATGCCAATGTCCAGGGGGCACCACCCTCCCGCTGCCCAACGCCCTGGGGGCCCCCGATTGCCCCCACCCTTCACTCCAGAGGGTCGGGCCGCTAATTCCACGAAAGTGGGGAGCTACTCTCAACCCCGCTCGAGTGAAATACTTCTGGCGGGGAGAGGAGAGGTGCTAGTGGGCACATAGACTTCAATCCTGGGCCCGCTAATAGCATTTAAATTATTTAAAATGATGATTTAAATATTCACCCTGCTGATTTTTGGCAGGGAACAGATGCTGCCGGAAATCCGGCGATGGGAGACACTATCGCATTAAGTTGATCTTTCTCGATACCCTAGCTATGACTGTAACACTACATTTTGCACCCTCTCCTTTCCTTCTCTATGAATGGTATGCTTTGTTTGTATAGCGTGCAGGAAACACTACTTTTCACTGTATACTAATACACATGACAATAATAAATCAACTCAAATCAAAAATTTAGAATGCTGATATGGTTTGATTATTACAGGTGAAAATGGGTTATCATATAAAAAATTTTTAAATTATTTTCCAAAAGCTACAACCATTTGTTACTTACATTGGATTACAGTAGTTAGTTTCTTACAAAATTGCATTCAAATACTTTTAAAACATGCCTGTTAGCCTAATCAGTTTAATGTTTAGAGCCACGTTAAAACCTGCAAACGAGTGCAATAAGTAGAAATTCCCAATGGTGATTCATTCAAACAAAATTAGTGCTGGTTTTGTGGGTGGAGCTTTTAGGAGTACTTTAAAAAGACAGATTTTCAAACCTACATATTGTATGTTGATCTGTATTATGCAAATTGTAATAGCATTCCAAAGATTCCTAAATTGATTTATTACTGTTTTCTTTTTGCAAAAGTCTTGGGTCATAGAATCCCTCCTGTGCAGAAAGAGGTGATCTGGCCCATCGAGTCTGCACATACTCTCCGAAAGAGTATCCCACCCAGGCCCGCCCCTCTATCCTAACCCTGTAGGCCACATAAGCTACACATCTTTGGCCGCTAAGGGACAATTTACAATGGATAATCCACCTAACCTACACATCTTTAGTCATTTAATTTTCAAGCATTATTGTTTCATATGTGTTCGTTTATTGGATGTGAGCATCATTGCTGCCAAGGTGAGTCTTTGTTGCCCATCCTCAATTGTCCTTGAGAAGATAGTGGTGAGTAAAATTGGATCTCATTGGAAAATAGCTTATGAAGTAGTGCCATAGTCAATTGCTTTGCTTCTTCATGTACATAATCCAGCGAGGTCATGTTCTCTTGATAATATAGACTTCATCTTGTATAACATGCACTAACTGTGCCGAAAGCTGAGGTCACTTTGGTGATTTGTGACAAGTGCATTAGTCCACAGTCTTGACGATAATAGAAGGTAAACAAAGCAAAAACTACCTTCATGCCTAAAGTCTATTCGTTTCATCCATTTGAAGTAGCCTAGAACAATTTACATTTCACTGCAGATCACAAGAAGTGTTATAATTACATAATTCTTTGTCATGAGAAATTTTCAGACCTTTTTGTCTCCTGCCACTTAAACCCCTGATGTGGAGATGCTGGCGTTGGACTGGGGTAAACACAGTAAGAAGTTTAACAACACCAGGTTAAAGTCCAACAGGTTTATTTGGTAGCAAAAGCCACACAAGCTTTCGAGGCTCTAAGCCCCTTCTTCAGGTGAGTGGGAATTCTGTTCACAAACAGAACTTATAAAGACACAGACTCAATTTACATGAATAATGGTTGGAATGCGAATACTTACAACTAATCCAGTCTTTAAGAAACAAAACAATGGGAGTGGAGAGAGCATCAAGACAGGCTAAAAAGATGTGTATTGTCTCCAGACAAGACAGCCAGTGAAACTCTGCAGGTCCACGCAACTGTGGGAGTTACAAATAGTGTGACATAAACCCAATATCCCGGTTGAGGCCGTCCTTGTGTGTGCGGAACTTGGCTATCAGTTTCTGCTCAGCGACTCTGCGCTGTCGTGTGTCGCGAAGGCCGCCTTGGAGAACGCTTACCCGAATATCAGAGGCCGAATGCCCGTGACCGCTGAAGTGCTCCCCACTTCAGCGGTCACGGGCATTCGGCCTCTGATATTCGGGTAAGCGTTCTCCAAGGCGGCCTTCGCGACACACGACAGCGCAGAGTCGCTGAGCAGAAACTGATAGCCAAGTTCCGCACACACAAGGACGGCCTCAACCGGGATATTGGGTTTATGTCACACTATTTGTAACTCCCACAGTTGCGTGGACCTGCAGAGTTTCACTGGCTGTCTTGTCTGGAGACAATACACATCTTTTTAGCCTGTCTTGATGCTCTCTCCACTCCCATTGTTTTGTTTCTTAAAGACTGGATTAGTTGTAAGTATTCGCATTCCAACCATTATTCATGTAAATTGAGTCTGTGTCTTTATAAGTTCTGTTTGTGAACAGAATTCCCACTCACCTGAAGAAGGGGCTTAGAGCCTCGAAAGCTTGTGTGGCTTTTGCTACCAAATAAACCTGTTGGACTTTAACCTGGTGTTGTTAAACTTCTTACTTAAACCCCTGCCATGGATGTGTTGAATTATGAGTATTTTTATTTCCCAAGGAAATGGTCTAACACATTTTGTCCCTCAGATTCCTCATCACACTTCTAAATTTTGTCTTATTCTTGTAGTTGACTTCAGTGGAAAGAGTACTGGACTACACCGAACTTGAAAGTGAAGCACCATGGGAATCATACAAGCCCCCACCCAATGGCTGGCCAGACCATGGAGTTGTCATATTTGAAAATGTCAACTTTGGCTACAGTCCAGATAGTGAGCCTGTTCTAAAGAACTTGAATCTAGCAATTGGATCAAAAGAAAAAGTAAGCAAAACTAGCTACTGTTAACAATTAATGACTTCTATTATAAATCTGATTTTAGCCAAGTACTAGCCAATTATTAATGTTATTTGTGCAATACAATTCTGAAAATAAATATTTGAACAAAGTAAGAATGATTAAAAAACACTGTACATTTTCCATGGCTGGATTTGCACTCCCTGCTGCCAGGT